>NW_027478163.1:17230000-17855000 GCF_051020975.1 Osmia lignaria lignaria
GGACGTATTTCGAGATATTTCTTCTTCTTGTTGTTCTTCTTCTGCACAGCTGAGCTGGAAGTGGCATTTGCAGGTCGCAATAGTGCAGAGTTATCTCAAAGAAAGGGGCCACGGTGTTTCTGTATCTCTATTATGTTGGTGCGGCTTCGGAACTTTTAAATATCTTGATATATACGAGAACTACGCATCTGATCAAAAAATATCATAAAACATGAAAAGTAGGAAACTTAATTCTCTACAAAAAAGGTCTCTTAACATTTTGCCATAGCTCGCTTCGTTTCCGAGATATTTGCAGATTTATCTCAAGGGAAGTGGCCTGACGGACATATTTCGAGATATTTCTTCTTCTTGTTGTTCTTGTTCTGCACAGCTAAGCTGGAAGTGGCATTTGCAGCTCGCAATAGTGCAGAGTTATCCCAAAGAAAGGGGCCACGGTGTTTCTGTATCTCTATTATGTTGGTGCGGCTTCGGAACTTTTAAATATCTTGATATATCTCGAGAACTACGCATCTGATCAAAAAATATCATACTACATAAAAAGTAGGAAACTTAATTCTCTACAAGAAAGGTCTCTAAACATTTTGCCATAGCTCGCTTCGTTTCCGAGATATTTGCAGATTTATCTCAAGGGAAGGGGCCTGACGGACATATTTCGAGATATTTCTTCTTCTTGTTGTTCTTCTTCTGCACAGCTAAGCTGGAAGTGGCATTTGCGGCTCGCACTAGTGCACAGTTATCTCAAAGAAAGGGGCCACGGTGTTTCTGTATCTCTATTATGTTGGTGCGTCTTCGGAACTTTTAAATATCTCGATATATCTCGAAAACTACGCTTCTGATCAAAAAATATCATAGAACATAAATTGTAGGAAACATAATTCTCTACAAAAAAGGTCTCTTAACATTTTGCCATAGCTCGCTTCGTTTCCGAGATATTTGCAGATTCAGCTCAAAGGAACTGGCCTGACGGACATATTTCGAGATATTTCTCCTTCTTGTTGTTCTTCCTCTGCACAGCTAAGCTGGAAGTGGCATTTGCAGCTCGCAATAGTGCAGAGTTATCTCAAAGAAAGGGGCCACGGTGTTTCTGTATCTCTATTATGTTGGTGCGGCTTCGGAACTTTTAAATATCTTGATATATCTCGAGAACTACGCATCTGATCAAAAAATATCATAGAACATAAAAAGTAGGAAACTTAATTCTCTACAAAAAAGGTCTCAACATTTTGCCATAGCTCGCTTCGTTTCCGAGATATTTGCAGATTTATCTCAAGGGAAGGGGCCTGACGGACATATTTCGAGATATTTCTTCTTCTTGTTGTTCTTCTTCTGCACAGCTAAGCTGGAAGTGGCATTTGCAGCTCGCACTAGTGCAGAGTTATCTCAAAGAAAGGGGCCACGGTGTTTCTGTATCTCTATTATGTTGGTGCGGCTTCGGAACTTTTAAATATCTTGATATATCTCGAGAACTACGCATCTGATCAAAAAATATCATACTACATAAAAAGTAGGAAACTTAATTCTCTACAAGAAAGGTCTCTAAACATTTTGCCATAGCTCGCTTCGTTTCCGAGATATTTGCAGATTTATCTCAAGGGAAGGGGCCTGACGGACATATTTCGAGATATTTCTTCTTCTTGTTGTTCTTCTTCTGCACAGCTAAGCTGGAAGTGGCATTTGCGGCTCGCACTAGTGCACAGTTATCTCAAAGAAAGGGGCCACGGTGTTTCTGTATCTCTATTATGTTGGTGCGTCTTCGGAACTTTTAAATATCTCGATATATCTCGAAAACTACGCTTCTGATCAAAAAATATCATAGAACATAAATTGTAGGAAACATAATTCTCTACAAAAAAGGTCTCTTAACATTTTGCCATAGCTCGCTTCGTTTCCGAGATATTTGCAGATTCAGCTCAAAGGAACTGGCCTGACGGACATATTTCGAGATATTTCTCCTTCTTGTTGTTCTTCCTCTGCACAGCTAAGCTGGAAGTGGCATTTGCAGCTCGCAATAGTGCAGAGTTATCTCAAAGAAAGGGGCCACGGTGTTTCTGTATCTCTATTATGTTGGTGCGGCTTCGGAACTTTTAAATATCTTGATATATCTCGAGAACTACGCATCTGATCAAAAAATATCATAGAACATAAAAAGTAGGAAACTTAATTCTCTACAAAAAAGGTCTCAACATTTTGCCATAGCTCGCTTCGTTTCCGAGATATTTGCAGATTTATCTCAAGGGAAGGGGCCTGACGGACATATTTCGAGATATTTCTTCTTCTTGTTGTTCTTCTTCTGCACAGCTAAGCTGGAAGTGGCATTTGCAGCTCGCACTAGTGCAGAGTTATCTCAAAGAAAGGGGCCACGGTGTTTCTGTATCTCTATTATGTTGGTGCGGCTTCGGAACTTTTAAATATCTCGATATATCTCGAAAACTACGCTTCTGATCAAAAAATATCATAGAACATAAAAAGTAGGAAACTTAATTCTCTACAAAAAAGGTCTCTTAACATTTTGCCATAGCTCGTTTCGTTTCCGAGATATTTGCAGATTTATCTCAAGGGAAGGGGCCTGACGGACATATTTCGAGATATTTCTTCTTCTTGTTGTTCTTCTTCTGCACAGCTAAGCTGGAAGTGGCATTTGCGGCTCGCACTAGTGCAGAGTTATCTCAAAGAAAGGGGCCACGGTGTTTCTGTATCTCTATTATGTTGGTGCGGCTTCGGAACTTTTAAATATCTCGATATATCTCGAAAACTACGCTTCTGATCAAAAAATATCATAGAACATAAAAAGTAGGAAACTTAATTCTCTACAAAAAAGGTCTCTTAACATTTTGCCATAGCTCGCTTCGTTTCCGAGATATTTGCAGATTTATCTCAAGGGAAGGGGCCTAACGGACATATTTCGAGATATTTCTTCTTCTTGTTGTTCTTCTTCTGCACAGCTAAACTGGAAGTGGCATTTCCAGCTCGCAATAGTGCAGAGTTATCTCAAGGAAAGGGGCCACGGTGTTTCTGTATCTCTATTATGTTGGTGCGGTTTCGGAACTTTTAAATATCTTGATATATCTCGAGAACTACGCATCTGATCAAAAAATATCATAGAACATAAAAAGTAGGAAACTTAATTCTCTACAAAAAAGGTCTCTTAACATTTTGCCATAGCTCGCTTCGTTTCCGAGATATTTGCAGATTTATCTCAAGGGAAGGGGCCTGACGGACGTATTTCGAGATATTTCTTCTTCTTGTTGTTCTTCTTCTGCACAGCTGAGCTGGAAGTGGCATTTGCAGGTCGCAATAGTGCAGAGTTATCTCAAAGAAAGGGGCCACGGTGTTTCTGTATCTCTATTATGTTGGTGCGGCTTCGGAACTTTTAAATATCTTGATATATACGAGAACTACGCATCTGATCAAAAAATATCATAGAACATGAAAAGTAGGAAACTTAATTCTCTACAAAAAAGGTCTCTTAACATTTTGCCATAGCTCGCTTCGTTTCCGAGATATTTGCAGATTTATCTCAAGGGAAGGGGCCTGACGGACATATTTCGAGATATTTCTTCTTCTTGTTGTTCTTCTTCTGCACAGCTAAGCTGGAAGTGGCATTTGCAGCTCGCACTAGTGCAGAGTTATCTCAAAGAAAGGGGCCACGGTGTTTCTGTATCTCTATTATGTTGGTGCGGCTTCGGAACTTTTAAATATCTCGATATATCTCGAAAACTACGCTTCTGATCAAAAAATATCGTAGAACATAAATTGTAGGAAACATAATTCTCTACAAAAAAGGTCTCTTAACATTTTGCGATAGCTCGCTTCGTTTCCGAGATATTTGCAGATTTATCTCAAGGGAAGGGGCCTGACGGACATATTTCGAGATATTTCTTCTTCTTGTTGTTCTTCTTCTGCACAGCTAAGCTGGAAGTGGCATTTGCGGCTCGCACTAGTGCAGAGTTATCTCAAAGAAAGGGGCCACGGTGTTTCTGTATCCCTATTATGTTGGTGCGGCTTCGGAACTTTTAAATATCTTGATATATCTCGAGAACTACGCATCTGATCAAAAAATATCATACAACATAAAAAGTAGGAAACTTAATTCTCTACAAAAAAGGTCTCTTAACATTTTGCCATAGCTCGCTTCGTTTCCGAGATATTTGCAGATTTATCTCAAGGGAAGGGGCCTGACGGACATATTTCGAGATATTTCTTCTTCTTGTTGTTCTTCTTCTGCACAGCTAAGCTGGAAGTGGCATTTGCGGCTCGCACTAGTGCAGAGTTATCTCAAAGAAAGGGGCCACGGTGTTTCTGTATCTCTATTATGTTGGTGCCGCTTCGGAACTTTTAAATATCTAGATATATCTCGAAAACTACGCTTCTGATCAAAAAATATCATACAACATAAATTGTAGGAAACATAATTCTCTACAAAAAAGGTCTCTTAACATTTTGCCATAGCTCGCTTCGTTTCCGAGATATTTGCAGATATATCTCAAGGGAAGGGGCCTGACGGACATATTTCGAGATATTTCTTCTTCTTGTTGTTCTTCTTCTGCACAGCTAAGCTGGAAGTGGCATTTACAGCTCGCAATAGTGCAGAGTTATCTCAAAGAAAGGGGCCACGGTGTTTCTGTATCTCTATTATGTTGGTGCGGCTTCGGAACTTTTAAATATCTTGATATATCTCGAGAACTACGCATCTGATCAAAAAATATCATAGAACATGAAAAGTAGGAAACTTAATTCTCTACAAAAAAGGTCTCTTAACATTTTGCCATAGCTCTCTTCGTTTCCGAGATATTTGCAGATTTATCTCAAGGGAAGGGGCCTGACGGACATATTTCGAGATATTTCTACTTCTTGTTGTTCTTCTTCTGCACAGCTAAGCTGGAAGTGGCATTTGCAGCTCGCAATAGTGCAGAGTTATCTCAAAGAAAGGGGCCACGGTGTTTCTGTATCTCTATTATGTTGGTGCGGCTTCGGAACTTTTAAATATCTTGATATATCTCGAGAACTACGCTTCTGATCAAAAAATATCATACAACATAAATTGTAGGAAACATAATTCTCTACAAAAAAGGTCTCTTAACATTTTGCCATAGCTCGCTTCGTTTCCGAGATATTTGCAGATTTATCTCAAGGGAAGGGGCCTGACGGACATATTTCGAGATATTTCTTCTTCTTGTTGTTCTTCTTCTGCACAGCTAAGCTGGAAGTGGCATTTGCGGCTCGCACTAGTGCAGAGTTATCTCAAAGAAAGGGGCCACGGTGTTTCTGTATCCCTATTATGTTGGTGCGGCTTCGGAACTTTTAAATATCTTGATATATCTCGAGAACTACGCATCTGATCAAAAAATATCATACAACATAAAAAGTAGGAAACTTAATTCTCTACAAAAAAGGTCTCTTAACATTTTGCCATAGCTCGCTTCGTTTCCGAGATATTTGCAGATTTATCTCAAGGGAAGGGGCCTGACGGACATATTTCGAGATATTTCTTCTTCTTGTTGTTCTTCTTCTGCACAGCTAAGCTGGAAGTGGCATTTGCGGCCCGCACTAGTGCAGAGTTATCTCAAAGAAAGGGGCCACGGTGTTTCTGTATCTCTATTATGTTGGTGCCGCTTCGGAACTTTTAAATATCTAGATATATCTCGAAAACTACGCTTCTGATCAAAAAATATCATACAACATAAATTGTAGGAAACATAATTCTCTACAAAAAAGGTCTCTTAACATTTTGCCATAGCTCGCTTCGTTTCCGAGATATTTGCAGATATATCTCAAGGGAAGGGGCCTGACGGACATATTTCGAGATATTTCTTCTTCTTGTTGTTCTTCTTCTGCACAGCTAAGCTGGAAGTGGCATTTACAGCTCGCAATAGTGCAGAGTTATCTCAAAGAAAGGGGCCACGGTGTTTCTGTATCTCTATTATGTTGGTGCGGCTTCGGAACTTTTAAATATCTTGATATATCTCGAGAACTACGCATCTGATCAAAAAATATCATAGAACATGAAAAGTAGGAAACTTAATTCTCTACAAAAAAGGTCTCTTAACATTTTGCCATAGCTCTCTTCGTTTCCGAGATATTTGCAGATTTATCTCAAGGGAAGGGGCCTGACGGACATATTTCGAGATATTTCTACTTCTTGTTGTTCTTCTTCTGCACAGCTAAGCTGGAAGTGGCATTTGCAGCTCGCAATAGTGCAGAGTTATCTCAAAGAAAGGGGCCACGGTGTTTCTGTATCTCTATTATGTTGGTGCGGCTTCGGAACTTTTAAATATCTTGATATATCTCGAGAACTACGCTTCTGATCAAAAAATATCATACAACATAAATTGTAGGAAACATAATTCTCTACAAAAAAGGTCTCTTAACATTTTGCCATAGCTCGCTTCGTTTCCGAGATATTTGCAGATTCAGCTCAAAGGAACTGGCCTGACGGACATATTTCGAGATATTTCTTCTTCTTGTTGTTCCTCCTCTGCACAGCTAAGCTGGAAGTGGCATTTGCAGCTCGCAATAGTGCAGAGTTATCTCAAAGAAAGGGGCCACGGTGTTTCTGTATCTCTATTATGTTGGTGCGGCTTCGGAACTTTTAAATATCTTGATATATCTCGAGAACTACGCATCTGATCAAAAAATGTCATACAACATAAAAAGTAGGAAACTTAATTCTCTACAAAAAAGGTCTCTTAACATTTTGCCATAGCTCGCTTCGTTTCCGGGATATTTGCATATTTATCTCAAGGGAAGGGGCCTGACGGACATATTTCGAGATATTTCTTCTTCTTGTTGTTCTTCTTCTGCACAGCTAAGCTGGAAGTGGCATTTGCGGCTCGCACTAGTGCAGAGTTATCTCAAAGAAAGGGGCCACGGTGTTTCTGTATCTCTATTATGTTGGTGCGGCTTCGGAACTTTTAAATATCTCGATATATCTCGAAAACTACGCTTCTGATCAAAAAATATCATAGAACATAAAAAGTAGGAAACTTAATTCTCTACAAAAAAGGTCTCTTAACATTTTGCCATGGCTCGCTTCGTTTCCGAGATATTTGCAGATTTATCTCAAGGGAAGGGGCCTAACGGACATATTTCGAGATATTTCTTCTTCTTGTTGTTCTTCTTCTGCACAGCTAAATTGGAAGTGGCATTTCCAGCTCGCAATAGTGCAGAGTTATCTCAAAGAAAGGGGCCACGGTGTTTCTGTATCTCTATTATGTTGGTGCGGTTTCGGAACTTTTAAATATCTTGATATATCTCGAGAACTACGCATCTGATCAAAAAATATCATAGAACATAAAAAGTAGGAAACTTAATTCTCTACAAAAAAGGTCTCTTAACATTTTGCCATAGCTCGCTTCGTTTCCGAGATATTTGCAGATTTATCTCAAGGGAAGGGGCCTGACGGACGTATTTCGAGATATTTCTTCTTCTTGTTGTTCTTCTTCTGCACAGCTGAGCTGGAAGTGGCATTTGCAGGTCGCAATAGTGCAGAGTTATCTCAAAGAAAGGGGCCACGGTGTTTCTGTATCTCTATTATGTTGGTGCGGCTTCGGAACTTTTAAATATCTCGATATATCTCGAAAACTACGCTTCTGATCAAAAAATATCATAGAACGTAAATTGTAGGAAACATTATTCTCTACAAAAAAGGTCTCTTAACATTTTGCCATAGCTCGCTTCGTTTCCGAGATATTTGCAGATTCATCTCAAGGGAAGGGGTCTGACGGACATATTTCGAGATATTTCTTCTTCTTGTTGTTCTTCTTCTGCACAGCTAAGCTCGAAGCGGCATTTGCAGCTCGCAATAGTGCAGAGTTATCTCAAAGAAAGAGGCCACGGTGTTTCTGTACCTCTATTATGTTGGTGCAGCTTCGGAACTTTTAAATATCTCGATATATCTCGAGAACTACGCATCTGATCAAAAAATATCATCGAACATAAAAAGTAGGAAACTTAATTCTCTACAAAAAAGGTCTCTTAACATTTTGCCATAGCTCGCTTCGTTTCTGAGATATTTGCACATTTATCTCAAGGGAAGTGGCCTGACGGACATATTTCGAGATATTTCTTCTTCTTGTTGTTCTTCCTCTGCACAGCTAAGCTGGAAGTGGCATTTGCAGCTCGCAATAGTGCAGAGTTATCTCAAAGAAAGGGGCCACGGTGTTTCTGTATCTCTATTATGTTGGTGCGGCTTCGGAACTTTTAAATATCTTGATATATACGAGAACTACGCATCTGATCAAAAAATATCATAGAACATGAAAAGTAGGAAACTTAATTCTCTACAAAAAAGGTCTCTTAACATTTTGCCATAGCTCGCTTCGTTTCCGAGATATTTGCAGATTTATCTCAAGGGAAGGGGCCTGACGGACATATTTCGAGATATTTCTTCTTCTTGTTGTTCTTCTTCTGCACAGCTAAGCTGGAAGTGGCATTTGCAGCTCGCACTAGTGCAGAGTTATCTCAAAGAAAGGGGCCACGGTGTTTCTGTATCTCTATTATGTTGGTGCGGCTTCGGAACTTTTAAATATCTCGATATATCTCGAAAACTACGCTTCTGATCAAAAAATATCGTAGAACATAAATTGTAGGAAACATAATTCTCTACAAAAAAGGTCTCTTAACATTTTGCGATAGCTCGCTTCGTTTCCGAGATATTTGCAGATTTATCTCAAGGGAAGGGGCCTGACGGACATATTTCGAGATATTTCTTCTTCTTGTTGTTCTTCTTCTGCACAGCTAAGCTGGAAGTGGCATTTGCGGCTCGCACTAGTGCAGAGTTATCTCAAAGAAAGGGGCCACGGTGTTTCTGTATCCCTATTATGTTGGTGCGGCTTCGGAACTTTTAAATATCTTGATATATCTCGAGAACTACGCATCTGATCAAAAAATATCATAGAACATAAAAAGTAGGAAACTTAATTCTCTACAAAAAAGGTCTCTTAACATTTTGCCATAGCTCGCTTCGTTTCCGAGATATTTGCAGATTTATCTCAAGGGAAGGGGCCTGACGGACATATTTCGAGATATTTCTTCTTCTTGTTGTTCTTCTTCTGCACAGCTAAGCTGGAAGTGGCATTTACAGCTCGCAATAGTGCAGAGTTATCTCAAAGAAAGGGGCCACGGTGTTTCTGTATCTCTATTATGTTGGTGCGGCTTCGGAACTTTTAAATATCTTGATATATCTCGAGAACTACGCATCTGATCAAAAAATATCATAGAACATGAAAAGTAGGAAACTTAATTCTCTACAAAAAAGGTCTCTTAACATTTTGCCATAGCTCTCTTCGTTTCCGAGATATTTGCAGATTTATCTCAAGGGAAGGGGCCTGACGGACAAATTTCGAGATATTTCTACTTCTTGTTGTTCTTCTTCTGCACAGCTAAGCTGGAAGTGGCATTTGCAGCTCGCAATAGTGCAGAGTTATCTCAAAGAAAGGGGCCACGGTGTTTCTGTATCTCTATTATGTTGGTGCGGCTTCGGAACTTTTAAATATCTTGATATATCTCGAGAACTACGCGTCTGATCAAAAAATATCATAGAACATAAAAAGTAGGAAACTTAATTCTCTACAAAAAAGGTCTCTTAACATTTTGCCATAGCTCGTTTCGTTTCCGAGATATTTGCAGATTTATCTCAAGGGAAGGGGCCTGACGGACATATTTCGAGATATTTCTTCTTCTTGTTGTTCTCCTTCTGCACAGCTAAGCTGGAAGTGGCATTTGCGGCTCGCACTAGTGCAGAGTTATCTCAAAGAAAAGGGCCACGGTGTTTCTGTATCCCTATTATGTTGGTGCGGCTTCGGAACTTTTAAATATCTCGATATTTCTCGAAAACTACGCTTCTGATCAAAAAATATCATAGAACATAAATTGTAGGAAACATAATTCTCTACAAAAAACGTCTCTTAACATTTTGCCATAGCTCGCTTCGTTTCCGAGATATTTGCAGATTCAGCTCAAAGGAACTGGCCTGACGGACATATTTCGAGATATTTCTTCTTCTTGTTGTTCTTCCTCTGCACAGCTAAGCTGGAAGTGGCATTTGCAGCTCGCAATAGTGCAGAGTTATCTCAAAGAAAGGGGCCACGGTGTTTCTGTATCTCTATTATGTTGGTGCGGCTTCGGAACTTTTAAATATCTTGATATATCTCGAGAACTACGCATCTGATCAAAAAATATCATAGAACATAAAAAGTAGGAAACTTAATTCTCTACAAAAAAGGTCTCTTAACATTTTGCCATAGCTCGCTTCGTTTCCGAGATATTTGCAGATTTATCTCAAGGGAAGGGGCCTGACGGACATATTTCGAGATATTTCTTCTACTTGTTGTTCTTCTTCTGCACAGCTAAGCTGGAAGTGGCATTTGCGGCTCGCACTAGTGCAGAGTTATCTCAAAGAAAGGGGCCACGGTGTTTCTGTATCTCTATTATGTTGGTGCGGCTTCGGAACTTTTAAATATCTCGATATATCTCGAAAACTACGCTTCTGATCAAAAAATATCATAGAACATAAATTGTAGGAAACATAATTCTCTACAAAAAAGGTCTCTTAACATTTTGCCATAGCTCGCTTCGTTTCCGAGATATTTGCAGATATATCTCAAGGGAAGGGGCCTGACGGACATATTTCGAGATATTTCTTCTTCTTGTTGTTCTTCTTCTGCACAGCTAAGCTGGAAGTGGCATTTACAGCTCGCAATAGTGCAGAGTTATCTCAAAGAAAGGGGCCACGGTGTTTCTGTATCTCTGTTATGTTGGTGCGGCTTCGGAGCTTTTAAATATCTTGATATATACGAGAACTACGCATCTGATCAAGAAATATCATAGAACATGAAAAGTAGGAAACTTAATTCTCTACAAAAAAGGTCTCTTAACATTTTGCCATAGCTCGCTTCAGTTCCGAGATATTTGCAGATTTATCTCAAGGGAAGGGGCCTGACGGACATATTTCGAGATATTTCTTCTTCTTGTTGTTCTTCTTCTGCACAGCTAAGCTGGAAGTGGCATTTGCAGCTCGCACTAGTGCAGAGTTATCTCAAAGAAAGGGGCCACGGTGTTTCTGTATCTCTATTTTGTTGGTGCGGCTTCGGAACTTTTAAATATCTCGATATATCTCGAAAACTACGCTTCTGATCAAAAAATATCGTAGAACATAAATTGTAGGAAACATAATTCTCTACAAAAAAGGTCTCTTAACATTTTGCGATAGCTCGCTTCGTTTCCGAGATATTTGCAGATTTATCTCAAGGGAAGGGGCCTGACGGACATATTTCGAGATATTTCTTCTTCTTGTTGTTCTTCTTCTGCACAGCTAAGCTGGAAGTGGCATTTGCGGCTCGCACTAGTGCAGAGTTATCTCAAAGAAAGGGGCCACGGTGTGTCTGTATCCCTATTATGTTGGTGCGGCTTCGGAACTTTTAAATATCTTGATATATCTCGAGAACTACGCATCTGATCAAAAAATATCATAGAACATAAAAAGTAGGAAACTTAATTCTCTACAAAAAAGGTCTCTTAACATTTTGCCATAGCTCGCTTCGTTTCCGAGATATTTGCAGATTTATCTCAAGGGAAGGGGCCTGACGGACATATTTCGAGATATTTCTTCTTCTTGTTGTTCTTCTTCTGCACAGCTAAGCTGGAAGTGGCATTTGCGGCTCGCACTAGTGCAGAGTTATCTCAAAGAAAGGGGCCACGGTGTTTCTGTATCTCTATTATGTTGGTGCCGCTTCGGAACTTTTAAATATCTAGATATATCTCGAAAACTACGCTTCTGATCAAAAAATATCATAGAACATAAATTGTAGGAAACATAATTCTCTACAAAAAAGGTCTCTTAACATTTTGCCATAGCTCACTTCGTTTCCGAGATATTTGCAGATATATCTCAAGGGAAGGGGCCTGACGGACATATTTCGAGATATTTCTTCTTCTTGTTGTTCTTCTTCTGCACAGCTAAGCTGGAAGTGGCATTTACAGCTCGCAATAGTGCAGAGTTATCTCAAAGAAAGGGGCCACGGTGTTTCTGTATCTCTATTATGTTGGTGCGGCTTCGGAACTTTTAAATATCTTGATATATCTCGAGAACTACGCATCTGATCAAAAAATATCATAGAACATGAAAAGTAGGAAACTTAATTCTCTACAAAAAAGGTCTCTTAACATTTTGCAATAGCTCTCTTCGTTTCCGAGATATTTGCAGATTTATCTCAAGGGAAGGGGCCTGACGGACATATTTCGAGATATTTCTACTTCTTGTTGTTCTTCTTCTGCACAGCTAAGCTGGAAGTGGCATTTGCAGCTCGCAATAGTGCAGAGTTATCTCAAAGAAAGGGGCCACGGTGTTTCTGTATCTCTATTATGTTGGTGCGGCTTCGGAACTTTTAAATATCTTGATATATCTCGAGAACTACGCGTCTGATCAAAAAATATCATAGAACATAAAAAGTAGGAAACATAATTCTCTACAAAAACGTCTCTTAACATTTTGCCATAGCTCGCTTCGTTTCCGAGATATTTGCAGATTTATCTCAAGGGAAGTGGCCTGACGGACATATTTCGAGATATTTCTTCTTCTTGTTGTTCTTCTTCTGCACAGCTAAGCTGGAAGTGGCATTTGCGGCTCGCACTAGTGCAGAGTTATCTCAAAGAAAGGGGCCACGGTGTTTCTGTATCCCTATTATGTTGGTGCGGCTTCGGAACTTTTAAATATCTCGATATATCTCGAAAACTACGCTTCTGATCAAAAAATATCATAGAACATAAATTGTAGGAAACATAATTCTCTACAAAAAACGTCTCTTAACATTTTGCCATAGATCGCTTCGTTTACGAGATATTTGCAGATTTATCTCAAGGGAAGGGGCCTGACGGACATATTTCGAGATATTTCTTCTTCTTGTTGTTCTTCTTCTGCACAGCTAAGCTGGAAGTGGCATTTACAGCTCGCAATAGTGCAGAGTTATCTCAAAGAAAGGGGCCACGGTGTTTCTGTATCTCTATTATGTTGGTGCGGCTTCGGAACTTTTAAATATCTTGATATATCTCGAGAACTACGCATCTGATCAAAAAATATCATAGAACATAAAAAGTAGGAAACTTAATTCTCTACAAAAAAGGTCTCTTAACATTTTGCCATAGCTCGCTTCGTTTCCGAGATATTTGCAGATATATCTCAAGGGAAGGGGCCTGCCGGACATATTTCGAGATATTTCTTCTTCTTGTTGTTCTTCTTCTGCACAGCTAAGCTGGAAGTGGCATTTACAGCTCGCAATAGTGCAGAGTTATCTCAAAGAAAGGGGCCACGGTGTTTCTGTATCTCTATTATGTTGGTGCTGCTTCGGAACTTTTAAATATCTTGATATATCTCGAGAACTACGCATCTGATCAAAAAATATTATAGAACATGAAAAGTAGGAAACTTAATTCTCTACAAAAAAGGTCTCTTAACATTTTGCCATAGCTCTCTTCGTTTCCGAGATATTTGCAGATTTATCTCAAGGGAAGGGGCCTGACGGACATATTTCGAGATATTTCTTCTTCTTGTTGTTCTTCTTCTGCACAGCTAAGCTGGAAGTGGCATTTGCAGCTCGCAATAGTGCAGAGTTATCTCAAAGAAATGGGCCACGGTGTTTCTGTATCTCTATTATGTTGGTGCCGCTTCGGAACTTTTAAATATCTAGATATATCTCGAAAACTACGCTTCTGATCAAAAAATATCATAGAACATGAAAAGTAGGAAACTTAATTCTCTACAAAAAAGGTCTCTTAACATTTTGCAATAGCTCTCTTCGTTTCCGAGATATTTGCAGATTTATCTCAAGGGAAGGGGCCTGACGGACATATTTCGAGATATTTCGTCTTCTTGTTGTTCTTCTTCTGCACAGCTAAGCTGGAAGTGGCATTTACAGCTCGCAATAGTGCAGAGTTATCTCAAGGAAAGGGGCCACGGTGTTTCTGTATCTCTATTATGTTGGTGCGGCTTCGGAACTTTTAAATATCTTGATATATCTCGAGAACTACGCATCTGATCAAAAAATATCATAGAACATAAAAAGTAGGAAACTTAATTCTCTACAAAAAAGGTCTCTTAACATTTTGCCATAGCTCGCTTCGTTTCCGAGATATTTGCAGATATATCTCAAGGGAAGGGGCCTGCCGGACATATTTCGAGATATTTCTTCTTCTTGTTGTTCTTCTTCTGCACAGCTAAGCTGGAAGTGGCATTTACAGCTCGCAATAGTGCAGAGTTATCTCAAAGAAAGGGGCCACGGTGTTTCTGTATCTCTATTATGTTGGTGCTGCTTCGGAACTTTTAAATATCTTGATATATCTCGAGAACTACGCATCTGATCAAAAAATATTATAGAACATGAAAAGTAGGAAACTTAATTCTCTACAAAAAAGGTCTCTTAACATTTTGCCATAGCTCGCTTCGTTTCCGAGATATTTGCAGATATATCTCAAGGGAAGGGGCCTGCCGGACATATTTCGAGATATTTCTTCTTCTTGTTGTTCTTCTTCTGCACAGCTAAGCTGGAAGTGGCATTTACAGCTCGCAATAGTGCAGAGTTATCTCAAAGAAAGGGGCCACGGTGTTTCTGTATCTCTATTATGTTGGTGCTGCTTCGGAACTTTTAAATATCTTGATATATCTCGAGAACTACGCATCTGATCAAAAAATATTATAGAACATAAAAAGTAGGAAACTTAATTCTCTACAAAAAAGGTCTCTTAACATTTTGCCATAGCTCTCTTCGTTTCCGAGATATTTGCAGATTTATCTCAAGGGAAGGGGCCTGACGGACATATTTCGAGATATTTCTTCTTCTTGTTGTTCTTCTTCTGCACAGCTAAGCTGGAAGTGGCATTTGCAGCTCGCAATAGTGCAGAGTTATCTCAAAGAAAGGGGCCACGGTGTTTCTGTATCTCTATTATGTTGGTGCCGCTTCGGAACTTTTAAATATCTAGATATATCTCGAAAACTACGCTTCTGATCAAAAAATATCATAGAACATGAAAAGTAGGAAACTTAATTCTCTACAAAAAAGGTCTCTTAACATTTTGCAATAGCTCTCTTCGTTTCCGAGATATTTGCAGATTTATCTCAAGGGAAGGGGCCTGACGGACATATTTCGAGATATTTCTACTTCTTGTTGTTCTTCTTCTGCACAGCTAAGCTGGAAGTGGCATTTGCAGCTCGCAATAGTGCAGAGTTATCTCAAAGAAAGGGGCCACGGTGTTTCTGTATCTCTATTATGTTGGTGCGGCTTCGGAACTTTTAAATATCTTGATATATCTCGAGAACTACGCGTCTGATCAAAAAATATCATAGAACATAAAAAGTAGGAAACATAATTCTCTACAAAAACGTCTGTTAACATTTTGCCATAGCTCGCTTCGTTTCCGAGATATTTGCAGATTTATCTCAAGGGAAGTGGCCTGACGGACATATTTCGAGATATTTCTTCTTCTTGTTGTTCTTCTTCTGCACAGCTAAGCTGGAAGTGGCATATGCGGCTCGCACTAGTGCAGAGTTATCTCAAAGAAAGGGGCCACGGTGTTTCTGTATCCCTATTATGTTGGTGCGGCTTCGGAACTTTTAAATATCTCGATATATCTCGAAAACTACGCTTCTGATCAAAAAATATCATAGAACATAAATTGTAGGAAACATAATTCTCTACAAAAAACGTCTCTTAACATTTTGCCATAGCTCGCTTCGTTTACGAGATATTTGCAGATTTATCTCAAGGGAAGGGGCCTGACGGACATATTTCGAGATATTTCTTCTTCTTGTTGTTCTTCTTCTGCACAGCTAAGCTGGAAGTGGCATTTACAGCTCGCAATAGTGCAGAGTTATCTCAAAGAAAGGGGCCACGGTGTTTCTGTATCTCTATTATGTTGGTGCTGCTTCGGAACTTTTAAATATCTTGATATATCTCGAGAACTACGCATCTGATCAAAAAATATTATAGAACATGAAAAGTAGGAAACTTAATTCTCTACAAAAAAGGTCTCCTAACATTTTGCCATAGCTCTCTTCGTTTCCGAGATATTTGCAGATTTATCTCAAGGGAAGGGGCCTGACGGACATATTTCGAGATATTTCTTCTTCTTGTTGTTCTTCTTCTGCACAGCTAAGCTGGAAGTGGCATTTGCAGCTCGCAATAGTGCAGAGTTATCTCAAAGAAAGGGGCCACGGTGTTTCTGTATCTCTATTATGTTGGTGCGGCTTCGGAACTTTTAAATATCTTGATATATCTCGAGAACTACGCATCTGATCAAAAAATATCATAGAACATAAAAAGTAGGAAACTTAATTCTCTACAAAAAAGGTCTCTTAACATTTTGCCATAGCTCGCTTCGTTTCCGAGATATTTGCAGATTTATCTCAAGGGAAGGGTCCTGATGGACATATTTCGAGATATTTCTTCTTCTTGTTGTTCTTCTTCTGCACAGCTAAACTGGAAGTGGCATTTCCAGCTCGCAATCGTGCAGAGTTATCTCAAAGAAAGGGGCCACGGTGTTTCTGTATCTCTATTATGTTGGTGCGGCTTCGGAACTTTTAAATATCTTGATATATCTCGAGAACTACGCTTCTGATCAAAAAATATCATGGAACATAAATTGTAGGAAACATAATTCTCTACAAAAAAGGTCTCTTAACATTTTGCCATAGCTCGCTTCGTTCCCGAGATATTTGCAGATTTATCTCAAGGGAAGGGGCCTGACGGACATATTTCGAGATATTTCTTCTTCTTGTTGTTCTTCTTCTGCACAGCTAAGCTGGAAGTGGCATTTGCGGCTCGCACTAGTGCAGAGTTATCTCAAAGAAAGGGGCCACGGTGTTTCTGTATCTCTATTATGTTGGTGCGGCTTCGGAACTTTTAAATATCTCGATATATCTCGAAAACTACGCTTCTGACCAAAAAATATCATAGAACCTAAATTGTAGGAAACATAATTCTCTACAAAAAAGGTCTCTTAACATTTTGCCATAGCTCGCTTCGTTTCCGAGATATTTGCAGATATATCTCAAGGGAAGGGGCCTGACGGACATATTTCGAGATATTTCTTCTTCTTGTTGTTCTTCTTCTGCACAGCTAAGCTGGAAGTGGCATTTACAGCTCGCAATAGTGCAGAGTTATCTCAAAGAAAGGGGCCACGGTGTTTCTGTATCCCTATTATGTTGGTGCGGCTTCGGAACTTTTAAATATCTCGATATATCTCGAAAACTACGCTTCTGATCAAAAAATATCATAGAACATAAATTGTAGGAAACATAATTCTCTACAAAAAACGTCTCTTAACATTTTGCCATAGCTCGCTTCGTTTACGAGATATTTGCAGATTTATCTCAAGGGAAGGGGCCTGACGGACATATTTCGAGATATTTCTTCTTCTTGTTGTTCTTCTTCTGCACAGCTAAGCTGGAAGTGGCATTTACAGCTCGCAATAGTGCAGAGTTATCTCAAAGAAAGGGGCCACGGTGTTTCTGTATCTCTATTATGTTGGTGCGGCTTCGGAACTTTTAAATATCTTGATATATCTCGAGAACTACGCATCTGATCAAAAAATATCATAGAACATAAAAAGTAGGAAACATAATTCTCTACAAAAACGTCTCTTAACATTTTGCCATAGCTCGCTTCGTTTCCGAGATATTTGCAGATTTATCTCAAGGGAAGTGGCCTGACGGACATATTTCGAGATATTTCTTCTTCTTGTTGTTCTTCTTCTGCACAGCTAAGCTGGAAGTGGCATTTGCGGCTCGCACTAGTGCAGAGTTATCTCAAAGAAAGGGGCCACGGTGTTTCTGTATCCCTATTATGTTGGTGCGGCTTCGGAACTTTTAAATATCTCGATATATCTCGAAAACTACGCTTCTGATCAAAAAATATCATAGAACATAAATTGTAGGAAACATAATTCTCTACAAAAAACGTCTCTTAACATTTTGCCATAGCTCGCTTCGTTTACGAGATATTTGCAGATTTATCTCAAGGGAAGGGGCCTGACGGACATATTTCGAGATATTTCTTCTTCTTGTTGTTCTTCTTCTGCACAGCTAAGCTGGAAGTGGCATTTACAGCTCGCAATAGTGCAGAGTTATCTCAAAGAAAGGGGCCACGGTGTTTCTGTATCTCTATTATGTTGGTGCGGCTTCGGAACTTTTAAATATCTTGATATATCTCGAGAACTACGCATCTGATCAAAAAATATCATAGAACATAAAAAGTAGGAAACTTAATTCTCTACAAAAAAGGTCTCTTAACATTTTGCCATAGCTCGCTTCGTTTCCGAGATATTTGCAGATATATCTCAAGGGAAGGGGCCTGCCGGACATATTTCGAGATATTTCTTCTTCTTGTTGTTCTTCTTCTGCACAGCTAAGCTGGAAGTGGCATTTACAGCTCGCAATAGTGCAGAGTTATCTCAAAGAAAGGGGCCACGGTGTTTCTGTATCTCTATTATGTTGGTGCTGCTTCGGAACTTTTAAATATCTTGATATATCTCGAGAACTACGCATCTGATCAAAAAATATTATAGAACATGAAAAGTAGGAAACTTAATTCTCTACAAAAAAGGTCTCTTAACATTTTGCCATAGCTCTCTTCGTTTCCGAGATATTTGCAGATTTATCTCAAGGGAAGGGGCCTGTCGGACATATTTCGAGATATTTCTTCTTCTTGTTGTTCTTCTTCTGCACAGCTAAGCTGGAAGTGGCATTTGCGGCTCGCACTAGTGCAGAGTTATCTCAAAGAAAGGAGCCACGGTGTTTCTGTATCTCTATTATGTTGGTGCGGCTTCGGAACTTTTAAATATCTCGATATATCTCGAAAACTACGCTTCTGATCAAAAAATATCATACAACGTAAATTGTAGGAAACATTATTCTCTACAAAAAAGGTCTCTTAACATTTTGCCATAGCTCGCTTCGTTTCCGAGATATTTGCAGATTTATCTCAAGGGAAGGGGTCTGACGGACATATTTCGAGATATTTCTTCTTCTTGTTGTTCCGCCTCTGCACAGCTAAGCTGGAAGTGGCATTTGCAGCTCGCAATAGTGCAGAGTTATCTTAAAGAAAGGGGCCACGGTGTTTCTGTATCTCTATTATGTTGGTGCGGCTTCGGAACTTTTAAATATCCTGATATATCTCGAGAACTACGCATCTGATCAAAAAATGTCATAGAACATAAAAAGTAGGAAACTTAATTCTCTACAAAAAAGGTCTCTTAACATTTTGCCATAGCTCGCTTCGTTTCCGAGATATTTGCATATTTATCTCAAGGGAAGGGGCCTGACGGACATATTTCGAGATATTTCTTCTTCTTGTTGTTCTTCTTCTGCACAGCTAAGCTGGAAGTGGCATTTGCGGCTCGCACTAGTGCAGAGTTATCTCAAAGAAAGGGGCCACGGTGTTTCTGTATCTCTATTATGTTGGTGCGGCTTCGGAACTTTTAAATATCTCGATATATCTCGAAAACTACGCTTCTGATCAAAAAATATCATAGAACATAAAAAGTAGGAAACTTAATTCTCTACAAAAAAGGTCTCTTAACATTTTGCCATAGCTCGTTTCGTTTCCGAGATATTTGCAGATTTATCTCAAGGGAAGGGGCCTGACGGACATATTTCGAGATATTTCTTCTTCTTGTTGTTCTTCTTCTGCACAGCTAAGCTGGAAGTGGCATTTGCGGCTCGCACTAGTGCAGAGTTATCTCAAAGAAAGGGGCCACGGTGTTTCTGTATCCCTATTATGTTGGTGCGGCTTCGGAACTTTTAAATATCTCGATATATCTCGAAAACTACGCTTCTGATCAAAAAATATCATAGAACATAAATTGTAGGAAACATAATTCTCTACAAAAAACCTCTCTTAACATTTTGCCATAGCTCGCTTCGTTTCCGAGATATTTGCAGATTCAGCTCAAAGGAACTGGCCTGACGGACATATTTCGAGATATTTCTTCTTCTTGTTGTTCTTCCTCTGCACAGCTAAGCTGGAAGTGGCATTTGCAGCTCGCAATAGTGCAGAGTTATCTCAAAGAAAGGGGCCACGGTGTTTCTGTATCTCTATTATGTTGGTGCGGCTTCGGAACTTTTAAATATCTTGATATATACGAGAACTACGCATCTGATCAAAAAATATCATAGAACATGAAAAGTAGGAAACTTAATTCTCTACAAAAAAGGTCTCTTAACATTTTGCCATAGCTCGCTTCGTTTCCGAGATATTTGCAGATTTATCTCAAGGGAAGGGGCCTGACGGACATATTTCGAGATATTTCTTCTTCTTGTTGTTCTTCTTCTGCACAGCTAAGCTGGAAGTGGCATTTGCAGCTCGCACTAGTGCAGAGTTATCTCAAAGAAAGGGGCCACGGTGTTTCTGTATCTCTATTATGTTGGTGCGGCTTCGGAACTTTTAAATATCTCGATATATCTCGAAAACTACGCTTCTCATAAAAAAATATCGTAGAACATAAATTGTAGGAAACATAATTCTCTACAAAAAAGGTCTCTTAACATTTTGCGATAGCTCGCTTCGTTTCCGAGATATTTGCAGATTTATCTCAAGGGAAGGGGCCTGACGGACATATTTCGAGATATTTCTTCTTCTTGTTGTTCTTCTTCTGCACAGCTAAGCTGGAAGTGGCATTTGCGGCTCGCACTAGTGCAGAGTTATCTCAAAGAAAGGGGCCACGGTGTTTCTGTATCCCTATTATGTTGGTGCGGCTTCGGAACTTTTAAATATCTTGATATATCTCGAGAACTACGCATCTGATCAAAAAATATCATAGAACATAAAAAGTAGGAAACTTAATTCTCTACAAAAAAGGTCTCTTAACATTTTGCCATAGCTCGCTTCGTTTCCGAGATATTTGCAGATTTATCTCAAGGGAAGGGGCCTGACGGACATATTTCGAGATATTTCTTCTTCTTGTTGTTCTTCTTCTGCACAGCTAAGCTGGAAGTGGCATTTGCGGCTCGCACTAGTGCAGAGTTATCTCAAAGAAAGGGGCCACGGTGTTTCTGTATCCCTATTATGTTGGTGCGGCTTCGGAACTTTTAACTATCTCGATATTTCTCGAAAACTACGCTTCTGATCAAAAAATATCATAGAACATAAATTGTAGGAAACATAATTCTCTACAAAAAACGTCTCTTAACATTTTGCCATGGCTCGCTTCGTTTCCGAGATATTTGCAGATTCAGCTCAAAGGAACTGGCCTGACGGACATATTTCGAGATATTTCTTCTTCTTGTTGTTCTTCCTCTGCACAGCTAAGCTGGAAGTGGCATTTGCAGCTCGCAATAGTGCAGAGTTATCTCAAAGAAAGGGGCCACGGTGTTTCTGTATCTCTATTATGTTGGTGCGGCTTCGGAACTTTTAAATATCTTGATATATCTCGAGAACTACGCATCTGATCAAAAAATATCATAGAACATAAAAAGTAGGAAACTTAATTCGATACAAAAAAGGTCTCTTAACATTTTGCCATAGCTCGCTTCGTTTCCGAGATATTTGCAGATTTATCTCAAGGGAAGGGGCCTGACGGACATATTTCGAGATATTTCTTCTTCTTGTTGTTCTTCTTCTGCACAGCTAAGCTGGAAGTGGCATTTGCGGCTCGCACTAGTGCAGAGTTATCTCAAAGAAAGGGGCCACGGTGTTTCTGTATCTCTATTATGTTGGTGCGGCTTCGGAACTTTTAAATATCTCGATATATCTCGAAAACTACGCTTCTGATCAAAAAATATCATAGAACATAAAAAGTAGGAAACTTAATTCTCTACAAAAAAGGTCTCTTAACATTTTGCCATAGCTCGCTTCGTTTCCGAGATATTTGCAGATTTATCTCAAGGGAAGGGGCCTGACGGACATATTTCGAGATATTTCTTCTTCTTGTTGTTCTTCTTCTGCACAGCTAAGCTGGAAGTGGCATTTGCGGCTCGCACTAGTGCAGAGTTATCTCAAAGAAAGGGGCCACGGTGTTTCTGTATCTCTATTATGTTGGTGCCGCTTCGGAACTTTTAAATATCTAGATATATCTCGAAAACTACGCTTCTGATCAAAAAATATCATACAACATAAATTGTAGGAAACATAATTCTCTACAAAAAAGGTCTCTTAACATTTTGCCATAGCTCGTTTCGTTTCCGAGATATTTGCAGATTTATCTCAAGGGAAGGGGCCTGACGGACATATTTCGAGATATTTCTTCTTCTTGTTGTTCTCCTTCTGCACAGCTAAGCTGGAAGTGGCATTTGCGGCTCGCACTAGTGCAGAGTTATCTCAAAGAAAGGGGCCACGGTGTTTCTGTATCCCTATTATGTTGGTGCGGCTTCGGAACTTTTAAATATCTCGATATATCTCGAAAACTACGCTTCTGATCACAAAATATCATAGAACATAAATTGTAGGAAATATAATTCTCTACAAAAAACGTCTCTTAACATTTTGCCATAGCTCGCTTCGTTTCCGAGATATTTGCAGATTCAGCTCAAAGGAACTGGCCTGACGGACATATTTCGAGATATTTCTTCTTCTTGTTGTTCTTCCTCTGCACAGCTAAGCTGGAAGTGGCATTTGCAGCTCGCAATAGTGCAGAGTTATCTCAAAGAAAGGGGCCACGGTGTTTCTGTATCTCTATTATGTTGGTGCGGCTTCGGAACTTTTAAATATCTTGATATATACGAGAACTACGCATCTGATCAAAAAATATCATAGAACATGAAAAGTAGGAAACTTAATTCTCTACAAAAAAGGTCTCTTAACATTTTGCCATAGCTCGCTTCGTTTCCGAGATATTTGCAGATTTATCTCAAGGGAAGGGGCCTGACGGACATATTTCGAGATATTTCTTCTTCTTGTTGTTCTTCTTCTGCACAGCTAAGCTGGAAGTGGCATTTGCGGCTCGCACTAGTGCAGAGTTATCTCAACGAAAGGGGCCACGGTGTTTCTGTATCTCTATTATGTTGGTGCGGCTTCGGAACTTTTAAATATCTCGATATATCTCGAAAACTACGCTTCTGATCAAAAAATATCGTAGAACATAAATTGCAGGAAACATAATTCTCTACAAAAAACGTCTCTTAACATTTTGCCATAGCTCGCTTCGTTTCCGAGATATTTGCAGATTCAGCTCAAAGGAACTGGCCTGACGGACATATTTCGAGATATTTCTTCTTCTTGTTGTTCTTCCTCTGCACAGCTAAGCTGGAAGTGGCATTTGCAGCTCGCAATAGTGCAGAGTTATCTCAAAGAAAGGGGCCACGGTGTTTCTGTATCTCTATTATGTTGGTGCGGCTTCGGAACTTTTAAATATCTTGATATATACGAGAACTACGCATCTGATCAAAAAATATCATAGAACATGAAAAGTAGGAAACTTAATTCTCTACAAAAAAGGTCTCTTAACATTTTGCCATAGCTCGCTTCGTTTCCGAGATATTTGCAGATTTATCTCAAGGGAAGGGGCCTGACGGACATATTTCGAGATATTTCTTCTTCTTGTTGTTCTTCTTCTGCACAGCTAAGCTGGAAGTGGCATTTGCAGCTCGCACTAGTGCAGAGTTATCTCAAAGAAAGGGGCCACGGTGTTTCTGTATCTCTATTATGTTGGTGCAGCTTCGGAACTTTTAAATATCTTGATATATCTCGAGAACTACGCATCTGATCAAAAAATATCAACGAACATAAAAAGTAGGAAACTTAATTCTCTACAAAAAAGGTCTCTTAACATTTCGCCATAGCTCGCTTCGTTTCCGAGATATTTGCAGATATATCTCAAGGGAAGGGGCCTGGCGGACATATTTCGAGATATTTCTTCTTCTTGTTGTTCTTCTTCTGCACAGCTAAGCTGGAAGTGGCATTTGCGGCTCGCACTAGTGCACAGTTATCTCAAAGAAAGGGGCCACGGTGTTTCTGTATCTCTATTATGTTGGTGCGTCTTCGGAACTTTTAAATATCTCGATATATCTCGAAAACTACGCTTCTGATCAAAAAATATCATAGAACATAAATTGTAGGAAACATAATTCTCTACAAAAAAGGTCTCTTAACATTTTGCCATAGCTCGCTTCGTTTCCGAGATATTTGCAGATTCAGCTCAAAGGAACTGGCCTGACGGACATATTTCGAGATATTTCTTCTTCTTGTTGTTCTTCCTCTGCACAGCTAAGCTGGAAGTGGCATTTGCAGCTCGCAATAGTGCAGAGATATCTCAAAGAAAGGGGCCACGGTGTTTCTGTATCTCTATTATGTTGGTGCGGCTTCGGAACTTTTAAATATCTTGATATATCTCGAGAACTACGCATCTGATCAAAAAATATCATAGAACATAAAAAGTAGGAAACTTAATTCTCTACAAAAAAGGTCTCTTAACATTTTGCCATAGCTCGCTTCGTTTCCGAGATATTTGCAGATTTATCTCAAGGGAAGGGGCCTGACGGACATATTTCGAGATATTTCTTCTTCTTGTTGTTCTCCTTCTGCACAGCTAAGCTGGAAGTGGCATTTGCGGCTCGCACTAGTGCAGAGTTATCTCAAAGAAAGGGGCCACGGTGTTTCTGTATCTCTATTATGTTGGTGCGGCTTCGGAACTTTTAAATATCTTGATATATCTCGAGAACTACGCGTCTGATCAAAAAATATCATAGAACATAAAAAGTAGGAAACTTAATTCTCTACAAAAAAGGTCTCTTAACATTTTGCCATAGCTCGTTTCGTTTCCGAGATATTTGCAGATTTATCTCAAGGGAAGGGGCCTGACGGACATATTTCGAGATATTTCTTCTTCTTGTTGTTCTCCTTCTGCACAGCTAAGCTGGAATTGGCATTTGCGGCTCGCACTAGTGCAGAGTTATCTCAAAGAAAGGGGCCACGGTGTTTCTGTATCCCTATTATGTATGTGCGGCTTCGGAACTTTTAACTATCTCGATATTTCTCGAAAACTACGCTTCTGATCAAAAAATATCATAGAACATAAATTGTAGGAAACATAATTCTCTACAAAAAACGTCTCTTAACATTTTGCCATGGCTCGCTTCGTTTCCGAGATATTTGCAGATTCAGCTCAAAGGAACTGGCCTGACGGACATATTTCGAGATATTTCTTCTTCTTGTTGTTCTTCCTCTGCACAGCTAAGCTGGAAGTGGCATTTGCAGCTCGCAATAGTGCAGAGTTATCTCAAAGAAAGGGGCCACGGTGTTTCTGTATCTCTATTATGTTGGTGCGGCTTCGGAACTTTTAAATATCTTGATATATCTCGAGAACTACGCATCTGATCAAAAAATATCATAGAACATAAAAAGTAGGAAACTTAATTCTCTACAAAAAAGGTCTCTTAACATTTTGCCATAGCTCGCTTCGTTTCCGAGATATTTGCAGATTTATCTCAAGGGAAGGGGCCTGACGGACATATTTCGAGATATTTCTTCTTCTTGTTGTTCTTCTTCTGCACAGCTAAGCTGGAAGTGGCATTTGCGGCTCGCACTAGTGCAGAGTTATCTCAAAGAAAGGGGCCACGGTGTTTCTGTATCTCTATTATGTTGGTGCGGCTTCGGAACTTTTAAATATCTCGATATATCTCGAAAACTACGCTTCTGATCAAAAAATATCATAGAACATAAAAAGTAGGAAACTTAATTCTCTACAAAAAAGGTCTCTTAACATTTTGCCATAGCTCGCTTCGTTTCCGAGATATTTGCAGATTTATCTCAAGGGAAGGGGCCTGACGGACATATTTCGAGATATTTCTTCTTCTTGTTGTTCTTCTTCTGCACAGCTAAGCTGGAAGTGGCATTTGCAGCTCGCACTAGTGCAGAGTTATCTCAAAGAAAGGGGCCACGGTGTTTCTGTATCTCTATTATGTTGGTGCCGCTTCGGAACTTTTAAATATCTAGATATATCTCGAAAACTACGCTTCTGATCAAAAAATATCATACAACATAAATTGTAGGAAACATAATTCTCTACAAAAAAGGTCTCTTAACATTTTGCCATAGCTCGTTTCGTTTCCGAGATATTTGCAGATTTATCTCAAGGGAAGGGGCCTGACGGACATATTTCGAGATATTTCTTCTTCTTGTTGTTCTTCTTCTGCACAGCTAAGCTGGAAGTGGCATTTGCGGCTCGCACTAGTGCAGAGTTATCTCAAAGAAAGGGGCCACGGTGTTTCTGTATCCCTATTATGTTGGTGCGGCTTCGGAACTTTTAACTATCTCGATATTTCTCGAAAACTACGCTTCTGATCAAAAAATATCATAGAACATAAATTGTAGGAAACATAATTCTCTACAAAAAACGTCTCTTAACATTTTGCCATGGCTCGCTTCGTTTCCGAGATATTTGCAGATTCAGCTCAAAGGAACTGGCCTGACGGACATATTTCGAGATATTTCTTCTTCTTGTTGTTCTTCCTCTGCACAGCTAAGCTGGAAGTGGCATTTGCAGCTCGCAATAGTGCAGAGTTATCTCAAAGAAAGGGGCCACGGTGTTTCTGTATCTCTATTATGTTGGTGCGGCTTCGGAACTTTTAAATATCTTGATATATCTCGAGAACTACGCATCTGATCAAAAAATATCATAGAACATAAAAAGTAGGAAACTTAATTCGATACAAAAAAGGTCTCTTAACATTTTGCCATAGCTCGCTTCGTTTCCGAGATATTTGCAGATTTATCTCAAGGGAAGGGGCCTGACGGACATATTTCGAGATATTTCTTCTTCTTGTTGTTCTTCTTCTGCACAGCTAAGCTGGAAGTGGCATTTGCGGCTCGCACTAGTGCAGAGTTATCTCAAAGAAAGGGGCCACGGTGTTTCTGTATCTCTATTATGTTGGTGCGGCTTCGGAACTTTTAAATATCTCGATATATCTCGAAAACTACGCTTCTGATCAAAAAATATCATAGAACATAAAAAGTAGGAAACTTAATTCTCTACAAAAAAGGTCTCTTAACATTTTGCCATAGCTCGCTTCGTTTCCGAGATATTTGCAGATTTATCTCAAGGGAAGGGGCCTGACGGACATATTTCGAGATATTTCTTCTTCTTGTTGTTCTTCTTCTGCACAGCTAAGCTGGAAGTGGCATTTGCGGCTCGCACTAGTGCAGAGTTATCTCAAAGAAAGGGGCCACGGTGTTTCTGTATCTCTATTATGTTGGTGCCGCTTCGGAACTTTTAAATATCTAGATATATCTCGAAAACTACGCTTCTGATCAAAAAATATCATACAACATAAATTGTAGGAAACATAATTCTCTACAAAAAAGGTCTCTTAACATTTTGCCATAGCTCGTTTCGTTTCCGAGATATTTGCAGATTTATCTCAAGGGAAGGGGCCTGACGGACATATTTCGAGATATTTCTTCTTCTTGTTGTTCTCCTTCTGCACAGCTAAGCTGGAAGTGGCATTTGCGGCTCGCACTAGTGCAGAGTTATCTCAAAGAAAGGGGCCACGGTGTTTCTGTATCCCTATTATGTTGGTGCGGCTTCGGAACTTTTAAATATCTCGATATATCTCGAAAACTACGCTTCTGATCACAAAATATCATAGAACATAAATTGTAGGAAATATAATTCTCTACAAAAAACGTCTCTTAACATTTTGCCATAGCTCGCTTCGTTTCCGAGATATTTGCAGATTCAGCTCAAAGGAACTGGCCTGACGGACATATTTCGAGATATTTCTTCTTCTTGTTGTTCTTCCTCTGCACAGCTAAGCTGGAAGTGGCATTTGCAGCTCGCAATAGTGCAGAGTTATCTCAAAGAAAGGGGCCACGGTGTTTCTGTATCTCTATTATGTTGGTGCGGCTTCGGAACTTTTAAATATCTTGATATATACGAGAACTACGCATCTGATCAAAAAATATCATAGAACATGAAAAGTAGGAAACTTAATTCTCTACAAAAAAGGTCTCTTAACATTTTGCCATAGCTCGCTTCGTTTCCGAGATATTTGCAGATTTATCTCAAGGGAAGGGGCCTGACGGACATATTTCGAGATATTTCTTCTTCTTGTTGTTCTTCTTCTGCACAGCTAAGCTGGAAGTGGCATTTGCGGCTCGCACTAGTGCAGAGTTATCTCAACGAAAGGGGCCACGGTGTTTCTGTATCTCTATTATGTTGGTGCGGCTTCGGAACTTTTAAATATCTCGATATATCTCGAAAACTACGCTTCTGATCAAAAAATATCGTAGAACATAAATTGCAGGAAACATAATTCTCTACAAAAAACGTCTCTTAACATTTTGCCATAGCTCGCTTCGTTTCCGAGATATTTGCAGATTCAGCTCAAAGGAACTGGCCTGACGGACATATTTCGAGATATTTCTTCTTCTTGTTGTTCTTCCTCTGCACAGCTAAGCTGGAAGTGGCATTTGCAGCTCGCAATAGTGCAGAGTTATCTCAAAGAAAGGGGCCACGGTGTTTCTGTATCTCTATTATGTTGGTGCGGCTTCGGAACTTTTAAATATCTTGATATATACGAGAACTACGCATCTGATCAAAAAATATCATAGAACATGAAAAGTAGGAAACTTAATTCTCTACAAAAAAGGTCTCTTAACATTTTGCCATAGCTCGCTTCGTTTCCGAGATATTTGCAGATTTATCTCAAGGGAAGGGGCCTGACGGACATATTTCGAGATATTTCTTCTTCTTGTTGTTCTTCTTCTGCACAGCTAAGCTGGAAGTGGCATTTGCGGCTCGCACTAGTGCAGAGTTATCTCAACGAAAGGGGCCACGGTGTTTCTGTATCTCTATTATGTTGGTGCGGCTTCGGAACTTTTAAATATCTCGATATATCTCGAAAACTACGCTTCTGATCAAAAAATATCGTAGAACATAAATTGCAGGAAACATAATTCTCTACAAAAAACGTCTCTTAACATTTTGCCATAGCTCGCTTCGTTTCCGAGATATTTGCAGATTCAGCTCAAAGGAACTGGCCTGACGGACATATTTCGAGATATTTCTTCTTCTTGTTGTTCTTCCTCTGCACAGCTAAGCTGGAAGTGGCATTTGCAGCTCGCAATAGTGCAGAGTTATCTCAAAGAAAGGGGCCACGGTGTTTCTGTATCTCTATTATGTTGGTGCGGCTTCGGAACTTTTAAATATCTTGATATATACGAGAACTACGCATCTGATCAAAAAATATCATAGAACATGAAAAGTAGGAAACTTAATTCTCTACAAAAAAGGTCTCTTAACATTTTGCCATAGCTCGCTTCGTTTCCGAGATATTTGCAGATTTATCTCAAGGGAAGGGGCCTGACGGACATATTTCGAGATATTTCTTCTTCTTGTTGTTCTTCTTCTGCACAGCTAAGCTGGAAGTGGCATTTGCAGCTCGCACTAGTGCAGAGTTATCTCAAAGAAAGGGGCCACGGTGTTTCTGTATCTCTATTATGTTGGTGCAGCTTCGGAACTTTTAAATATCTTGATATATCTCGAGAACTACGCATCTGATCAAAAAATATCAACGAACATAAAAAGTAGGAAACTTAATTCTCTACAAAAAAGGTCTCTTAACATTTCGCCATAGCTCGCTTCGTTTCCGAGATATTTGCAGATATATCTCAAGGGAAGGGGCCTGGCGGACATATTTCGAGATATTTCTTCTTCTTGTTGTTCTTCTTCTGCACAGCTAAGCTGGAAGTGGCATTTGCGGCTCGCACTAGTGCACAGTTATCTCAAAGAAAGGGGCCACGGTGTTTCTGTATCTCTATTATGTTGGTGCGTCTTCGGAACTTTTAAATATCTCGATATATCTCGAAAACTACGCTTCTGATCAAAAAATATCATAGAACATAAATTGTAGGAAACATAATTCTCTACAAAAAAGGTCTCTTAACATTTTGCCATAGCTCGCTTCGTTTCCGAGATATTTGCAGATTCAGCTCAAAGGAACTGGCCTGACGGACATATTTCGAGATATTTCTTCTTCTTGTTGTTCTTCCTCTGCACAGCTAAGCTGGAAGTGGCATTTGCAGCTCGCAATAGTGCAGAGTTATCTCAAAGAAAGGGGCCACGGTGTTTCTGTATCTCTATTATGTTGGTGCGGCTTCGGAACTTTTAAATATCTTGATATATCTCGAGAACTACGCATCTGATCAAAAAATATCATAGAACATAAAAAGTAGGAAACTTAATTCTCTACAAAAAAGGTCTCTTAACATTTTGCCATAGCTCGCTTCGTTTCCGAGATATTTGCAGATTTATCTCAAGGGAAGGGGCCTGACGGACATATTTCGAGATATTTCTTCTTCTTGTTGTTCTCCTTCTGCACAGCTAAGCTGGAAGTGGCATTTGCGGCTCGCACTAGTGCAGAGTTATCTCAAAGAAAGGGGCCACGGTGTTTCTGTATCTCTATTATGTTGGTGCGGCTTCGGAACTTTTAAATATCTTGATATATCTCGAGAACTACGCGTCTGATCAAAAAATATCATAGAACATAAAAAGTAGGAAACTTAATTCTCTACAAAAAAGGTCTCTTAACATTTTGCCATAGCTCGTTTCGTTTCCGAGATATTTGCAGATTTATCTCAAGGGAAGGGGCCTGACGGACATATTTCGAGATATTTCTTCTTCTTGTTGTTCTCCTTCTGCACAGCTAAGCTGGAATTGGCATTTGCGGCTCGCACTAGTGCAGAGTTATCTCAAAGAAAGGGGCCACGGTGTTTCTGTATCCCTATTATGTTGGTGCGGCTTCGGAACTTTTAACTATCTCGATATTTCTCGAAAACTACGCTTCTGATCAAAAAATATCATAGAACATAAATTGTAGGAAACATAATTCTCTACAAAAAACGTCTCTTAACATTTTGCCATGGCTCGCTTCGTTTCCGAGATATTTGCAGATTCAGCTCAAAGGAACTGGCCTGACGGACATATTTCGAGATATTTCTTCTTCTTGTTGTTCTTCCTCTGCACAGCTAAGCTGGAAGTGGCATTTGCAGCTCGCAATAGTGCAGAGTTATCTCAAAGAAAGGGGCCACGGTGTTTCTGTATCTCTATTATGTTGGTGCGGCTTCGGAACTTTTAAATATCTTGATATATCTCGAGAACTACGCATCTGATCAAAAAATATCATAGAACATAAAAAGTAGGAAACTTAATTCTCTACAAAAAAGGTCTCTTAACATTTTGCCATAGCTCGCTTCGTTTCCGAGATATTTGCAGATTTATCTCAAGGGAAGGGGCCTGACGGACATATTTCGAGATATTTCTTTTTCTTGTTGTTCTTCTTCTGCACAGCTAAGCTGGAAGTGGCATTTGCGGCTCGCACTAGTGCAGAGTTATCTCAAAGAAAGGGGCCACGGTGTTTCTGTATCTCTATTATGTTGGTGCGGCTTCGGAACTTTTAAATATCTCGATATATCTCGAAAACTACGCTTCTGATCAAAAAATATCATAGAACATAAAAAGTAGGAAACTTAATTCTCTACAAAAAAGGTCTCTTAACATTTTGCCATAGCTCGCTTCGTTTCCGAGATATTTGCAGATTTATCTCAAGGGAAGGGGCCTGACGGACATATTTCGAGATATTTCTTCTTCTTGTTGTTCTTCTTCTGCACAGCTAAGCTGGAAGTGGCATTTGCAGCTCGCACTAGTGCAGAGTTATCTCAAAGAAAGGGGCCACGGTGTTTCTGTATCTCTATTATGTTGGTGCCGCTTCGGAACTTTTAAATATCTAGATATATCTCGAAAACTACGCTTCTGATCAAAAAATATCATACAACATAAATTGTAGGAAACATAATTCTCTACAAAAAAGGTCTCTTAACATTTTGCCATAGCTCGTTTCGTTTCCGAGATATTTGCAGATTTATCTCAAGGGAAGGGGCCTGACGGACATATTTCGAGATATTTCTTCTTCTTGTTGTTCTCCTTCTGCACAGCTAAGCTGGAAGTGGCATTTGCGGCTCGCACTAGTGCAGAGTTATCTCAAAGAAAGGGGCCACGGTGTTTCTGTATCCCTATTATGTTGGTGCGGCTTCGGAACTTTTAAATATCTCGATATATCTCGAAAACTACGCTTCTGATCAAAAAATATCATAGAACATAAATTGTAGGAAATATAATTCTCTACAAAAAACGTCTCTTAACATTTTGCCATAGCTCGCTTCGTTTCCGAGATATTTGCAGATTCAGCTCAAAGGAACTGGCCTGACGGACATATTTCGAGATATTTCTTCTTCTTGTTGTTCTTCCTCTGCACAGCTAAGCTGGAAGTGGCATTTGCAGCTCGCAATAGTGCAGAGTTATCTCAAAGAAAGGGGCCACGGTGTTTCTGTATCTCTATTATGTTGGTGCGGCTTCGGAACTTTTAAATATCTCGATATATCTCGAAAACTACGCTTCTGATCAAAAAATATCATAGAACATAAATTGTAGGAAACATAATTCTCTACAAAAAAGGTCTCTTAACATTTTGCCATAGCTCGCTTCGTTTCCGAGATATTTGCAGATTCAGCTCAAAGGAACTGGCCTGACGGACATATTTCGAGATATTTCTTCTTCTTGTTGTTCTTCCTCTGCACAGCTAAGCTGGAAGTGGCATTTGCAGCTCGCAATAGTGCAGAGTTATCTCAAAGAAAGGGGCCACGGTGTTTCTGTATCTCTATTATGTTGGTGCGGCTTCGGAACTTTTAAATATCTTGATATATCTCGAGAACTACGCATCTGATCAAAAAATATCATAGAACATAAAAAGTAGGAAACTTAATTCTCTACAAAAAAGGTCTCTTAACATTTTGCCATAGCTCGCTTCGTTTCCGAGATATTTGCAGATTTATCTCAAGGGAAGGGGCCTGACGGACATATTTCGAGATATTTCTTCTTCTTGTTGTTCTCCTTCTGCACAGCTAAGCTGGAAGTGGCATTTGCGGCTCGCACTAGTGCAGAGTTATCTCAAAGAAAGGGGCCACGGTGTTTCTGTATCTCTATTATGTTGGTGCGGCTTCGGAACTTTTAAATATCTTGATATATCTCGAGAACTACGCGTCTGATCAAAAAATATCATAGAACATAAAAAGTAGGAAACTTAATTCTCTACAAAAAAGGTCTCTTAACATTTTGCCATAGCTCGTTTCGTTTCCGAGATATTTGCAGATTTATCTCAAGGGAAGGGGCCTGACGGACATATTTCGAGATATTTCTTCTTCTTGTTGTTCTCCTTCTGCACAGCTAAGCTGGAAGTGGCATTTGCGGCTCGCACTAGTGCAGAGTTATCTCAAAGAAAGGGGCCACGGTGTTTCTGTATCCCTATTATGTTGGTGCGGCTTCGGAACTTTTAACTATCTCGATATTTCTCGAAAACTACGCTTCTGATCAAAAAATATCATAGAACATAAATTGTAGGAAACATAATTCTCTACAAAAAACGTCTCTTAACATTTTGCCATGGCTCGCTTCGTTTCCGAGATATTTGCAGATTCAGCTCAAAGGAACTGGCCTGACGGACATATTTCGAGATATTTCTTCTTCTTGTTGTTCTTCCTCTGCACAGCTAAGCTGGAAGTGGCATTTGCAGCTCGCAATAGTGCAGAGTTATCTCAAAGAAAGGGGCCACGGTGTTTCTGTATCTCTATTATGTTGGTGCGGCTTCGGAACTTTTAAATATCTTGATATATCTCGAGAACTACGCATCTGATCAAAAAATATCATAGAACATAAAAAGTAGGAAACTTAATTCTCTACAAAAAAGGTCTCTTAACATTTTGCCATAGCTCGCTTCGTTTCCGAGATATTTGCAGATTTATCTCAAGGGAAGGGGCCTGACGGACATATTTCGAGATATTTCTTCTTCTTGTTGTTCTTCTTCTGCACAGCTAAGCTGGAAGTGGCATTTGCGGCTCGCACTAGTGCAGAGTTATCTCAAAGAAAGGGGCCACGGTGTTTCTGTATCTCTATTATGTTGGTGCGGCTTCGGAACTTTTAAATATCTCGATATATCTCGAAAACTACGCTTCTGATCAAAAAATATCATAGAACATAAAAAGTAGGAAACTTAATTCTCTACAAAAAAGGTCTCTTAACATTTTGCCATAGCTCGCTTCGTTTCCGAGATATTTGCAGATTTATCTCAAGGGAAGGGGCCTGACGGACATATTTCGAGATATTTCTTCTTCTTGTTGTTCTTCTTCTGCACAGCTAAGCTGGAAGTGGCATTTGCAGCTCGCACTAGTGCAGAGTTATCTCAAAGAAAGGGGCCACGGTGTTTCTGTATCTCTATTATGTTGGTGCCGCTTCGGAACTTTTAAATATCTAGATATATCTCGAAAACTACGCTTCTGATCAAAAAATATCATACAACATAAATTGTAGGAAACATAATTCTCTACAAAAAAGGTCTCTTAACATTTTGCCATAGCTCGTTTCGTTTCCGAGATATTTGCAGATTTATCTCAAGGGAAGGGGCCTGACGGACATATTTCGAGATATTTCTTCTTCTTGTTGTTCTCCTTCTGCACAGCTAAGCTGGAAGTGGCATTTGCGGCTCGCACTAGTGCAGAGTTATCTCAAAGAAAGGGGCCACGGTGTTTCTGTATCCCTATTATGTTGGTGCGGCTTCGGAACTTTTAAATATCTCGATATATCTCGAAAACTACGCTTCTGATCAAAAAATATCATAGAACATAAATTGTAGGAAATATAATTCTCTACAAAAAACGTCTCTTAACATTTTGCCATAGCTCGCTTCGTTTCCGAGATATTTGCAGATTCAGCTCAAAGGAACTGGCCTGACGGACATATTTCGAGATATTTCTTCTTCTTGTTGTTCTTCCTCTGCACAGCTAAGCTGGAAGTGGCATTTGCAGCTCGCAATAGTGCAGAGTTATCTCAAAGAAAGGGGCCACGGTGTTTCTGTATCTCTATTATGTTGGTGCGGCTTCGGAACTTTTAAATATCTTGATATATACGAGAACTACGCATCTGATCAAAAAATATCATAGAACATGAAAAGTAGGAAACTTAATTCTCTACAAAAAAGGTCTCTTAACATTTTGCCATAGCTCGCTTCGTTTCCGAGATATTTGCAGATTTATCTCAAGGGAAGGGGCCTGACGGACATATTTCGAGATATTTCTTCTTCTTGTTGTTCTTCTTCTGCACAGCTAAGCTGGAAGTGGCATTTGCGGCTCGCACTAGTGCAGAGTTATCTCAACGAAAGGGGCCACGGTGTTTCTGTATCTCTATTATGTTGGTGCGGCTTCGGAACTTTTAAATATCTCGATATATCTCGAAAACTACGCTTCTGATCAAAAAATATCGTAGAACATAAATTGTAGGAAACATAATTCTCTACAAAAAACGTCTCTTAACATTTTGCCATAGCTCGCTTCGTTTCCGAGATATTTGCAGATTCAGCTCAAAGGAACTGGCCTGACGGACATATTTCGAGATATTTCTTCTTCTTGTTGTTCTTCCTCTGCACAGCTAAGCTGGAAGTGGCATTTGCAGCTCGCAATAGTGCAGAGTTATCTCAAAGAAAGGGGCCACGGTGTTTCTGTATCTCTATTATGTTGGTGCGGCTTCGGAACTTTTAAATATCTTGATATATCTCGAGAACTACGCATCTGATCAAAAAATATCATAGAACATAAAAAGTAGGAAACTTAATTCTCTACAAAAAAGGTCTCTTAACATTTTGCCATAGCTCGCTTCGTTTCCGAGATATTTGCAGATTTATCTCAAGGGAAGGGGCCTGACGGACATATTTCGAGATATTTCTTCTTCTTGTTGTTCTTCTTCTGCACAGCTAAGCTGGAAGTGGCATTTGCGGCTCGCACTAGTGCAGAGTTATCTCAAAGAAAGGGGCCACGGTGTTTCTGTATCTCTATTATGTTGGTGCGGCTTCGGAACTTTTAAATATCTCGATATATCTCGAAAACTACGCTTCTGATCAAAAAATATCATAGAACATAAAGAGTAGGAAACTTAATTCTCTACAAAAAAGGTCTCTTAACATTTTGCCATAGCTCGCTTCGTTTCCGAGATATTTGCAGATTTATCTCAAGGGAAGGGGCCTGACGGACATATTTCGAGATATTTCTTCTTCTTGTTGTTCTTCTTCTGCACAGCTAAGCTGGAAGTGGCATTTACAGCTCGCAATAGTGCAGAGTTATCTCAAAGAAAGGGGCCACGGTGTTTCTGTATCTCTATTATGTTGGTGCGGCTTCGGAACTTTTAAATATCTTGATATATCTCGAGAACTACGCATCTGATCAAAAAATATCATAGAACATGAAAAGTAGGAAACTTAATTCTCTACAAAAAAGGTCTCTTAACATTTTGCAATAGCTCTCTTCGTTTCCGAGATATTTGCAGATTTATCTCAAGGGAAGGGGCCTGACCGACATATTTCGAGATATTTCTTCTTCTTGTTGTTCTTCTTCTGCACAGCTAAGCTGGAAGTGGCATTTGCGGCTCGCACTGGTGCACAGTTATATCAAAGAAAGGGGCCACGGTGTTTCTGTATCTCTATTATGTTGGTGCGTCTTCGGAACTTTTAAATATCTCGATATATCTCGAAAACTACGCTTCTGATCAAAAAATATCATAGAACATAAATTGTAGGAAACATAATTCTCTACAAAAAACGTCTCTTAACATTTTGCCATAGCTCGCTTCGTTTCCGAGATATTTGCAGATTCAGCTCAAAGGAACTGGCCTGACGGACATATTTCGAGATATTTCTTCTTCTTGTTGTTCTTCCTCTGCACAGCTAAGCTGGAAGTGGCATTTGCAGCTCGCAATAGTGCAGAGTTATCTCAAAGAAAGGGGCCACGGTGTTTCTGTATCTCTATTATGTTGGTGCGGCTTCGGAACTTTTAAATATCTTGATATATCTCGAGAACTACGCATCTGACCAAAAAATATCATAGAACATAAAAAGTAGGAAACTTAATTCTCTACAAAAAAGGTCTCTTAACATTTTGCCATAGCTCGCTTCGTTTCCGAGATATTTGCATATTTATCTCAAGGGAAGGGGCCTGACGGACATATTTCGAGATATTTCTTCTTCTTGTTGTTCTTCTTCTGCACAGCTGAGCTGGAAGTGGCATTTGCGGCTCGCAATAGTGCAGAGTTATCTCAAAGAATGGGGCCACGGTGTTTCTGTATCTCTATTATGTTGGTGCGGCTTCGGAACTTTTAAATATCTCGATATATCTCGAAAACTACGCTTCTGATCAAAAAATATCATAGAACGTAAATTGTAGGAAATATTATTCTCTACAAAAAAGGTCTCTTAACGTTTTGCCATAGCTCGCTTCGTTTCCGAGATATTTGCAGATTCATCTCAAGGGAAGGGGTCTGACGGACATATTTCGAGATATTTCTTCTTCTTGTTGTTCATCTTCTGCACAGCTAAGCTCGAAGTGGCATTTGCAGCTCGCAATAGTGCAGAGTTATCTCAAAGAAAGAGGCCACGGTGTTTCTGTACCTCTATTATGTTGGTGCAGCTTCGGAACTTTTAAATATCTTGATATATCTCGAGAACTACGCATCTGATCAAAAAATATCATCGAACATAAAAAGTAGGAAACTTAATTCTCTACAAAAAAGGTCTCTTAACATTTTGCCATAGCTCGCTTCGTTTCCGAGATATTTGCAGATTTATCTCAAGGGAAGTGGCCTGACGGACATATTTCGAGATATTTCTTCTTCTTGTTGTTCTTCTTCTGCACAACTAAGCTGGAAGTGGCATTTGCAGCTCGCAATAGTGCAGAGTTATCCCAAAGAAAGGGGCCACGGTGTTTCTGTATCTCTATTATGTTGGTGCGGCTTCGGAACTTTTAAATATCTCGATATATCTCGAAAATTACGCTTCCGATCAAAAAATATCATACAACATAAATTGTAGGAAACATAATTCTCTACAAAAAAGGTCTCTAAACATTTTGCCATAGCTCGCTTCGTTTCCGAGATATTTGCAGATTTATCTCAAGGGAAGGGGCCTGACGGACATATTTCGAGATATTTCTTCTTCTTGTTGTTCTTCTTCTGCACAGCTAAGCTGGAAGTGGCATTTGCAGCGCGCAATAGTGCAGAGTTATCTCAAAGAAAGGGGCCACGGTGTTTCTGTATCTCTATTATGTTGGTGCGGCTTCGGAACTTTTAAATATCTTGATATATCTCGAGAACTACGCATCTGATCAAAAAATATCATACTACATAAGAAGTAGGAAACTTAATTCTCTACCAGAAAGGTCTCTAAACATTTTGCCATAGCTCGCTTCGTTTCCGAGATATTTGCAGATTTATCTCAAGGGAAGGGGCCTGACGGACATATTTCGAGATATTTCTTCTTCTTGTTGTTCTTCTTCTGCACAGCTAAGCTGGAAGTGGCATTTGCAGCTCGCAATAGTGCAGAGTTATCTCAAAGAGAGGGGCCACGGTGTTTCTGTATCTCTATTATGTTGGTGCGGCTTCGGAACTTTTAAGTATGTTGATCTATCTCGAGAACTACGCATCTGATCAAAAAATATCATAGAAGATAAAAAGTAGGAAACTTAATTCTCTACAAAAAAGGTCTCTTAACATTTCGCCATAGCTCGCTTCGTTTCCGAGATATTTGCAGATTTATCTCAAGGGAAGGGGCCTGTCGGACATATTTCGAGATATTTCTTCTTCTTGTTGCTCTTCTTCTGCACAGCTAAGCTGGAAGTGGCATTTGCGGCTCGCACTAGTGCAGAGTTATCTCAAAGAAAGGGGCCACGGTGTTTCTGTATCTCTATCATGTTGGTGCGGCTTCGGAACTTTTAAATATCTCGATATATCTCGAAAACTACGCTTCTGATCAAAAAATATCATAGAACATAAATTGTAGGAAACATAATTCTCTACAAAAAACGTCTCTTAACATTTTGCCATAGCTCGCTTCGTTTCCGAGATATTTGCAGATTTATCTCAAGGGAAGTGGCCTGACGGACATATTTCGAGATATTTCTTCTTCTTGTTGTTCTTCTTCTGCACAGCTAAGCTGGAAGTGGCATTTGCGGCTCGCACTAGTGCAGAGTTATCTCAAAGAAAGGGGCCACGGTGTTTCTGTATCCCTATTATGTTGGTGCGGCTTCGGAACTTTTAAATATCTCGATATATCTCGAAAACTACGCTTCTGATCAAAAAATATCATAGAACATAAATTGTAGGAAACATAATTCTCTACAAAAAACGTCTCTTAACATTTTGCCATAGCTCGCTTCGTTTACGAGATATTTGCAGATTTATCTCAAGGAAAGGGGCCTGACGGACATATTTCGAGATATTTCTTCTTCTTGTTGTTCTTCTTCTGCACAGCTAAGCTGGAAGTGGCATTTACAGCTCGCAATAGTGCAGAGTTATCCCAAAGAAAGGGGCCACGGTGTTTCTGTATCTCTATTATGTTGGTGCGGCTTCGGAACTTTTAAATATCTCGATATATCTCGAAAATTACGCTTCCGATCAAAAAATATCATACAACATAAATTGTAGGAAACATAATTCTCTACAAAAAAGGTCTCTAAACATTTTGCCATAGCTCGCTTCGTTTCCGAGATATTTGCAGATTTATCTCAAGGGAAGGGGCCTGGCGGACATATTTCGAGATATTCCTTCTTCTTGTTGTTCTTCTTCTGCACAGCTAAGCTGGAAGTGGCATTTGCAGCGCGCAATAGTGCAGAGTTATCTCAAAGAAAGGGGCCACGGTGTTTCTGTATCTCTATTATGTTGGTGCGGCTTCGGAACTTTTAAATATCTTGATATATCTCGAGAACTACGCATCTGATCAAAAAATATCATACTACATAAGAAGTAGGAAACTTAATTCTCTACCAGAAAGGTCTCTAAACATTTTGCCATAGCTCGCTTCGTTTCCGAGATATTTGCAGATTTATCTCAAGGGAAGGGGCCTGACGGACATATTTCGAGATATTTCTTCTTCTTGTTGTTCTTCTTCTGCACAGCTAAGCTGGAAGTGGCATTTGCGGCTCGCACTAGTGCAGAGTTATCTCAAAGAAAGGGGCCACGGTGTTTCTGTATCCCTATTATGTTGGTGCGGCTTCGGAACTTTTAAATATCTTGATATATCTCGAGAACTACGCATCTGATCAAAAAATATCATAGAACATAAAAAGTAGGAAACTTAATTCTCTACAAAAAAGGTCTCTTAACATTTTGCCATAGCTCGCTTCGTTTCCGAGATATTTGCAGATTTATCTCAAGGGAAGGGGCCTGACGGACATATTTCGAGATATTTCTTCTTCTTGTTGTTCTTCTTCTGCACAGCTAAGCTGGAAGTGGCATTTGCGGCTCGCACTAGTGCAGAGTTATCTCAAAGAAAGGGGCCACGGTGTTTCTGTATCTCTATTATGTTGGTGCCGCTTCGGAACTTTTAAATATCTAGATATATCTCGAAAACTACGCTTCTGATCAAAAAATATCATAGAACATAAATTGTAGGAAACATAATTCTTTACAAAAAAGGTCTCTTAAGATTTTGCCATAGCTCGCTTCGTTTCCGAGATATTTGCAGATATATCTCAAGGGAAGGGGCCTGACGGACATATTTCGAGATATTTCTTCTTCTTGTTGTTCTTCTTCTGCACAGCTAAGCTGGAAGTGGCATTTACAGCTCGCAATAGTGCAGAGTTATCTCAAAGAAAGGGGCCACGGTGTTTCTGTATCTCTATTATGTTGGTGCGGCTTCGGAACTTTTAAATATCTTGATATATCTCGAGAACTACGCATCTGATCAAAAAATATCATAGAACATAAAAAGTAGGAAACTTAATTCTCTACAAAAAAGGTCTCTTAACATTTTGCCATAGCTCGCTTCGTTTCCGAGATATTTGCAGATATATCTCAAGGGAAGGGGCCTGACGGACATATTTCGAGATATTTCTTCTTCTTGTTGTTCTTCTCCTGCACAGCTAAGCTGGAAGTGGCATTTGCAGCTCGCACTAGCGCAGAGTTATCTCAAAGAAAGGGGCCACGGTGTTTCTGTATCTCTATTATGTTGGTGCGGCTTCGGAACTTTTAAATATCTCGATATATCTCGAAAACTACGCTTCTGATCAAAAAATATCATAGAACGTAAATTGTAGGAAACATGATTCTCTACGAAAAAGGTCTCTTAACATTTTGCCATAGCTCGCTTCGTTTCCGAGATATTTGCAGATTCATCTCAAGGGAAGGGGTCTGACGGACATATTTCGAGATATTTCTTCTTCTTGTTGTTCTTCTTCTGCACAGCTAAGCTCGAAGCGGCATTTGCAGCTCGCAATAGTGCAGAGTTATCTCAAAGAAAGAGGCCACGGTGTTTCTGTACCTCTATTATGTTGGTGCGGCTTCGGAACTTTTAAATATCTTGATATATCTCGAGAACTACGCATCTGATCAAAAAATATCATCGAACATAAAAAGTAGGAAACTTAATTCTCTACAAAAAAGGTCTCTTAACATTTTGCCATAGCTCGCTTCGTTTCCGAGATATTTGCAGATTTATCTCAAGGGAAGTGGCCTGACGGACATATTTCGAGATATTTCTTCTTCTTGTTGTTCTTGTTCTGCACAGCTAAGCTGGAAGTGGCATTTGCAGCTCGCAATAGTGCAGAGTTATCCCAAAGAAAGGGGCCACGGTGTTTCTGTATCTCTATTATGTTGGTGCGGCTTCGGAACTTTTAAATATCTTGATATATCTCGAGAACTACGCATCTGATCAAAAAATATCATACTACATAAAAAGTAGGAAACTTAATTCTCTACAAGAAAGGTCTCTAAACATTTTGCCATAGCTCGCTTCGTTTCCGAGATATTTGCAGATTTATCTCAAGGGAAGGGGCCTGACGGACATATTTCGAGATATTTCTTCTTCTTGTTGTTCTTCTTCTGCACAGCTAAGCTGGAAGTGGCATTTGCAGCTCGCAATAGTGCAGAGTTATCTCAAAGAGAGGGGCCACGGTGTTTCTGTATCTCTATTATGTTGGTGCGGCTTCGGAACTTTTAAATATCTTGATATATCTCGAGAACTACGCATCTGATCAAAAAATATCATAGAAAATAAAAAGTAGGAAACTTAATTCTCTACAAAAAAGGTCTCTTAACATTTCGCCATAGCTCGCTTCGTTTCCGAGATATTTGCAGATATATCTCAAGGGAAGGGGCCTGACGGACATATTTCGAGATATTTCTTCTTCTTGTTGTTCTTCTTCTGCACAGCTAAGCTGGAAGTGGCATTTGCGGCTCGCACTAGTGCACAGTTATCTCAAAGAAAGGGGCCACGGTGTTTCTGTATCTCTATTATGTTGGTGCGTCTTCGGAACTTTTAAATATCTCGATATATCTCGAAAACTACGCTTCTGATCAAAAAATATCATACAACATAAATTGTAGGAAACATAATTCTCTACAAAAAAGGTCTCTTAACATTTTGCCATAGCTCGCTTCGTTTCCGAGATATTTGCAGATTCAGCTCAAAGGAACTGGCCTGACGGACATATTTCGAGATATTTCTTCTTCTTGTTGTTCCGCCTCTGCACAGCTAAGCTGGAAGTGGCATTTGCAGCTCGCAATAGTGCAGAGTTATCTTAAAGAAAGGGGCCACGGTGTTTCTGTATCTCTATTATGTTGGTGCGGCTTCGGAACTTTTAAATATCCTGATATATCTCGAGAACTACGCATCTGATCAAAAAATGTCATAGAACATAAAAAGTAGGAAACTTAATTCTCTACAAAAAAGGTCTCTTAACATTTTGCCATAGCTCGCTTCGTTTCCGAGATATTTGCATATTTATCTCAAGGGAAGGGGCCTGACGGACATATTTCGAGATATTTCTTCTTCTTGTTGTTCTTCTTCTGCACAGCTAAGCTGGAAGTGGCATTTGCGGCTCGCACTAGTGCAGAGTTATCTCAAAGAAAGGGGCCACGGTGTTTCTGTATCTCTATTATGTTGGTGCGGCTTCGGAACTTTTAAATATCTCGATATATCTCGAAAACTACGCTTCTGATCAAAAAATATCATAGAACATAAAAAGTAGGAAACTTCATTCTCTACAAAAAAGGTCTCTTAACATTTTGCCATAGCTCGCTTCGTTTCCGAGATATTTGCAGATTTATCTCAAGGGAAGGGGCCTAACGGACATATTTCGAGATATTTCTTCTTCTTGTTGTTCTTCTTCTGCACAGCTAAACTGGAAGTGGCATTTCCAGCTCGCAATAGTGCAGAGTTATCTCAAAGAAAGGGGCCACGGTGTTTCTGTATCTCTATTATGTTGGTGCGGTTTCGGAACTTTTAAATATCTTGATATATCTCGAGAACTACGCATCTGATCAAAAAATATCATAGAGCATAAGAAGTAGGAAACTTAATTCTCTACAAAAAAGGTCTCTTAACATTTTGCCATAGCTCGCTTCGTTTCCGAGATATTTGCAGATTTATCTCAAGGGAAGGGGCCTGACGGACGTATTTCGAGATATTTCTTCTTCTTGTTGTTCTTCTTCTGCACAGCTGAGCTGGAAGTGGCATTTGCAGGTCGCAATAGTGCAGAGTTATCTCAAAGAAAGGGGCCACGGTGTTTCTGTATCTCTATTATGTTGGTGCGGCTTCGGAACTTTTAAATATCTCGATATATCTCGAAAACTACGCTTCTGATCAAAAAATATCATAGAACGTAAATTGTAGGAAACATTATTCTCTACAAAAAAGGTCTCTTAACATTTTGCCATAGCTCGCTTCGTTTCCGAGATATTTGCAGATTCATCTCAAGGGAAGGGGTCTGACGGACATATTTCGAGATATTTCTTCTTCTTGTTGTTCTTCTTCTGCACAGCTAAGCTCGAAGCGGCATTTGCAGCTCGCAATAGTGCAGAGTTATCTCAAAGAAAGAGGCCACGGTGTTTCTGTACCTCTATTATGTTGGTGCAGCTTCGGAACTTTTAAATATCTTGATATATCTCGAGAACTACGCATCTGATCAAAAAATATCATCGAACATAAAAAGTAGGAAACTTAATTCTCTACAAAAAAGGTCTCTTAACATTTCGCCATAGCTCGCTTCGTTTCCGAGATATTTGCAGATATATCTCAAGGGAAGGGGCCTGACGGACATATTTCGAGATATTTCTTCTTCTTGTTGTTCTTCTTCTGCACAGCTAAGCTGGAAGTGGCATTTGCGGCTCGCACTAGTGCACAGTTATCTCAAAGAAAGGGGCCACGGTGTTTCTGTATCTCTATTATGTTGGTGCGTCTTCGGAACTTTTAAATATCTCGATATATCTCGAAAACTACGCTTCTGATCAAAAAATATCATACAACATAAATTGTAGGAAACATAATTCTCTACAAAAAAGGTCTCTTAACATTTTGCCATAGCTCGCTTCGTTTCCGAGATATTTGCAGATTCAGCTCAAAGGAACTGGCCTGACGGACATATTTCGAGATATTTCTTCTTCTTGTTGTTCTTCTTCTGCACAGCTAAGCTCGAAGCGGCATTTGCAGCTCGCAATAGTGCAGAGTTATCTCAAAGAAAGAGGCCACGGTGTTTCTGTACCTCTATTATGTTGGTGCAGCTTCGGAACTTTTAAATATCTTGATATATCTCGAGAACTACGCATCTGATCAAAAAATATCATCGAACATAAAAAGTAGGAAACTTAATTCTCTACAAAAAAGGTCTCTTAACATTTTTCCATAGCTCGCTTCGTTTCCGAGATATTTGCAGATTTATCTCAAGGGAAGTGGCCTGACGGACATATTTCGAGATATTTCTTCTTCTTGTTGTTCTTGTTCTGCACAGCTAAGCTGGAAGTGGCATTTGCAGCTCGCAATAGTGCAGAGTTATCCCAAAGAAAGGGGCCACGGTGTTTCTGTATCTCTATTATGTTGGTGCGGCTTCGGAACTTTTAAATATCTTGATATATCTCGAGAACTACGCATCTGATCAAAAAATATCATACTACATAAAAAGTAGGAAACTTAATTCTCTACAAGAAAGGTCTCTAAACATTTTGCCATAGCTCGCTTCGTTTCCGAGATATTTGCAGATTTATCTCAAGGGAAGGGGCCTGACGGACATATTTCGAGATATTTCTTCTTCTTGTTGTTCTTCTTCTGCACAGCTAAGCTGGAAGTGGCATTTGCAGCTCGCAATAGTGCAGAGTTATCTCAAAGAGAGGGGCCACGGTGTTTCTGTATCTCTATTATGTTGGTGCGGCTTCGGAACTTTTAAATATCTTGATATATCTCGAGAACTACGCATCTGATCAAAAAATATCATAGAAAATAAAAAGTAGGAAACTTAATTCTCTACAAAAAAGGTCTCTTAACATTTCGCCATAGCTCGCTTCGTTTCCGAGATATTTGCAGATATATCTCAAGGGAAGGGGCCTGACGGACATATTTCGAGATATTTCTTCTTCTTGTTGTTCTTCTTCTGCACAGCTAAATTGGAAGTGGCATTTCCAGCTCGCAATAGTGCAGAGTTATCTCAAAGAAAGGGGCCACGGTGTTTCTGTATCTCTATTATGTTGGTGCGGCTTCGGAACTTTTAAATATCTTGATATACCTCGAGAACTACGCATCTGATCAAAAAATATCATAGAACATAAAAAGTAGGAAACTTAATTCTCTACAAAAAAGGTCTCTTAACATTTTGCCAAGGCTCGCTTCGTTTCCGAGATATTTGCAGATTTATCTCAAGGGAAGGGGCCTGACGGACATATTTCGAGATATTTCTTCTTCTTGTTGTTCTTCTTCTGCACAGCTAAGCTGGAAGTGGCATTTGCGGCTCGCACTAGTGCAGAGTTATCTCAAAGAAAGGGGCCACGGTGTTTCTGTATCTCTATTATGTTGGTGCGGCTTCGGAACTTTTAAATATCTCGATATATCTCGAAAACTACGCTTCTGATCAAAAAATATCATACAACATAAATTGTAGGAAACATAATTCTCTACAAAAAAGGTCTCTTAACATTTTGCCATAGCTCGCTTCGTTTCCGAGATATTTGCAGATTCAGCTCAAAGGAACTGGCCTGACGGACATATTTCGAGATATTTCTTCTTCTTGTTGTTCCTCCTCTGCACAGCTAAGCTGGAAGTGGCATTTGCAGCTCGCAATAGTGCAGAGTTATCTTAAAGAAAGGGGCCACGGTGTTTCTGTATCTCTATTATGTTGGTGCGGCTTCGGAACTTTTAAATATCTTGATATATCTCGAGAACTACGCATCTGATCAAAAAATGTCATACAACATAAAAAGTAGGAAACTTAATTCTCTACAAAAAAGGTCTCTTAACATTTTGCCATAGCTCGCTTCGTTTCCGGGATATTTGCATATTTATCTCAAGGGAAGGGGCCTGACGGACATATTTCGAGATATTTCTTCTTCTTGTTGTTCTTCTTCTGCACAGCTAAGCTGGAAGTGGCATTTGCGGCTCGCACTAGTGCAGAGTTATCTCAAAGAAAGGGGCCACGGTGTTTCTGTATCTCTATTATGTTGGTGCGGCTTCGGAACTTTTAAATATCTCGATATATCTCGAAAACTACGCTTCTGATCAAAAAATATCATAGAACATAAAAAGTAGGAAACTTAATTCTCTACAAAAAAGGTCTCTTAACATTTTGCCACAGCTCGCTTCGTTTCCGAGATATTTGCAGATTTATCTCAAGGGAAGGGGCCTAACGGACATATTTCGAGATATTTCTTCTTCTTGTTGTTCTTCTTCTGCACAGCTAAACTGGAAGTGGCATTTCCAGCTCGCAATAGTGCAGAGTTATCTCAAAGAAAGGGGCCACGGTGTTTCTGTATCTCTATTATGTTGGTGCGGTTTCGGAACTTTTAAATATCTTGATATATCTCAAGAACTACGCATCTGATCAAAAAATATCATAGAACATAAAAAGTAGGAAACTTAATTCTCTACAAAAAAGGTGTCTTAAGATTTTGCCATAGCTCGCTTCGTTTCCGAGATATTTGCAGATTTATCTCAAGGGAAGGGGCCTGACGGACGTATTTCGAGATATTTCTTCTTCTTGTTGTTCTTCTTCTGCACAGCTGAGCTGGAAGTGGCATTTGCAGGTCGCAATAGTGCAGAGTTATCTCAAAGAAAGGGGCCACGGTGTTTCTGTATCTCTATTATGTTGGTGCGGCTTCGGAACTTTTAAATATCTTGATATATACGAGAACTACGCATCTGATCAAAAAATATCATAGAACATGAAAAGTAGGAAACTTAATTCTCTACAAAAAAGGTCTCTTAACATTTTGCCATAGCTCGCTTCGTTTCCGAGATATTTGCAGATTTATCTCAAGGGAAGTGGCCTGACGGACATATTTCGAGATATTTCTTCTTCTTGTTGTTCTTGTTCTGCACAGCTAAGCTGGAAGTGGCATTTGCAGCTCGCAATAGAGCAGAGTTATCCCAAAGAAAGGGGCCACGGTGTTTCTGTATCTCTATTATGTTGGTGCGGCTTCGGAACTTTTAAATATCTTGATATATACGAGAACTACGCATCTGATCAAAAAATATCATAGAACATGAAAAGTAGGAAACTTAATTCTCTACAAAAAAGGTCTCTTAACATTTTGCCATAGCTCGCTTCGTTTCCGAGATATTTGCAGATTTATCTCAAGGGAAGTGGCCTGACGGACATATTTCGAGATATTTCTTCTTCTTGTTGTTCTTGTTCTGCACAGCTAAGCTGGAAGTGGCATTTGCAGCTCGCAATAGAGCAGAGTTATCCCAAAGAAAGGGGCCACGGTGTTTCTGTATCTCTATTATGTTGGTGCGGCTTCGGAACTTTTAAATATCTTGATATATCTCGAGAACTACGCATCTGATCAAAAAATATCATACTACATAAAAAGTAGGAAACTTAATTCTCTACAAGAAAGGTCTCTAAACATTTTGCCATAGCTCGCTTCGTTTCCGAGATATTTGCAGATTTATCTCAAGGGAAGGGGCCTGACGGACATATTTCGAGATATTTCTTCTTCTTGTTGTTCTTCTTCTGCACAGCTAAGCTGGAAGTGGCATTTGCGGCTCGCACTAGTGCACAGTTATCTCAAAGAAAGGGGCCACGGTGTTTCTGTATCTCTATTATGTTGGTGCGTCTTCGGAACTTTTAAATATCTCGATATATCTCGAAAACTACGCTTCTGATCAAAAAATATCATAGAACATAAATTGTAGGAAACATAATTCTCTACAAAAAAGGTCTCTTAACATTTTGCCATAGCTCGCTTCGTTTCCGAGATATTTGCAGATTCAGCTCAAAGGAACTGGCCTGACGGACATATTTCGAGATATTTCTCCTTCTTGTTGTTCTTCCTCTGCACAGCTAAGCTGGAAGTGGCATTTGCAGCTCGCAATAGTGCAGAGTTATCTCAAAGAAAGGGGCCACGGTGTTTCTGTATCTCTATTATGTTGGTGCGGCTTCGGAACTTTTAAATATCTTGATATATCTCGAGAACTACGCATCTGATCAAAAAATATCATAGAACATAAAAAGTAGGAAACTTAATTCTCTACAAAAAAGGTCTCTTAACATTTTGCCATAGCTCGCTTCGTTTCCGAGATATTTGCAGATTTATCTCAAGGGAAGGGGCCTGACGGACATATTTCGAGATATTTCTTCTTCTTGTTGTTCTTCTTCTGCACAGCTAAGCTGGAAGTGGCATTTGCAGCTCGCACTAGTGCAGAGTTATCTCAAAGAAAGGGGCCACGGTGTTTCTGTATCTATTATGTTGGTGCGGCTTCGGAACTTTTAAATATCTCGATATATCTCGAAAACTACGCTTCTGATCAAAAAATATCATAGAACATAAAAAGTAGGAAACTTAATTCTCTACAAAAAAGGTCTCTTAACATTTTGCCATAGCTCGTTTCGTTTCCGAGATATTTGCAGATTTATCTCAAGGGAAGGGGCCTGACGGACATATTTCGAGATATTTCTTCTTCTTGTTGTTCTTCTTCTGCACAGCTAAGCTGGAAGTGGCATTTGCGGCTCGCACTAGTGCAGAGTTATCTCAAAGAAAGGGGCCACGGTGTTTCTGTATCTCTATTATGTTGGTGCGGCTTCGGAACTTTTAAATATCTCGATATATCTCGAAAACTACGCTTCTGATCAAAAAATATCATACAACATAAATTGTAGGAAACTTAATTCTCTACAAAAAAGGTCTCTTAACATTTTGCCATAGCTCGCTTCGTTTCCGGGATATTTGCATATTTATCTCAAGGGAAGGGGCCTGACGGACATATTTCGAGATATTTCTTCTTCTTGTTGTTCTTCTTCTGCACAGCTAAGCTGGAAGTGGCATTTGCGGCTCGCACTAGTGCAGAGTTATCTCAAAGAAAGGGGCCACGGTGTTTCTGTATCTCTATTATGTTGGTGCGGCTTCGGAACTTTTAAATATCTCGATATATCTCGAAAACTACGCTTCTGATCAAAAAATATCATAGAACATAAAAAGTAGGAAACTTAATTCTCTACAAAAAAGGTCTCTTAACATTTTGCCATACCTCGCTTCGTTTCCGAGATATTTGCAGATTTATCTCAAGGGAAGGGGCGTAACGGACATATTTCGAGATATTTCTTCTTCTTGTTGTTCTTCTTCTGCACAGCTAAACTGGAAGTGGCATTTCCAGCTCGCAATAGTGCAGAGTTATCTCAAGGAAAGGGGCCACGGTGTTTCTGTATCTCTATTATGTTGGTGCGGTTTCGGAACTTTTAAATATCTTGATATATCTCGAGAACTACGCATCTGATCAAAAAATATCATAGAACATAAAAAGTAGGAAACTTAATTCTCTACAAAAAAGGTCTCTTAACATTTTGCCATAGCTCGCTTCGTTTCCGAGATATTTGCAGATTTATCTCAAGGGAAGGGGCCTGACGGACGTATTTCGAGATATTTCTTCTTCTTGTTGTTCTTCTTCTGCACAGCTGAGCTGGAAGTGGCATTTGCAGGTCGCAATAGTGCAGAGTTATCTCAAAGAAAGGGGCCACGGTGTTTCTGTATCTCTATTATGTTGGTGCGGCTTCGGAACTTTTAAATATCTTGATATATACGAGAACTACGCATCTGATCAAAAAATATCATAGAACATGAAAAGTAGGAAACTTAATTCTCTACAAAAAAGGTCTCTTAACATTTTGCCATAGCTCGCTTCGTTTCCGAGATATTTGCAGATTTATCTCAAGGGAAGGGGCCTGACGGACATATTTCGAGATATTTCTTCTTCTTGTTGTTCTTCTTCTGCACAGCTAAGCTGGAAGTGGCATTTGCAGCTCGCACTAGTGCAGAGTTATCTCAAAGAAAGGGGCCACGGTGTTTCTGTATCTCTATTATGTTGGTGCGGCTTCGGAACTTTTAAATATCTCGATATATCTCGAAAACTACGCTTCTGATCAAAAAATATCGTAGAACATAAATTGTAGGAAACATAATTCTCTACAAAAAAGGTCTCTTAAGATTTTGCGATAGCTCGCTTCGTTTCCGAGATATTTGCAGATTTATCTCAAGGGAAGGGGCCTGACGGACATATTTCGAGATATTTCTTCTTCTTGTTGTTCTTCTTCTGCACAGCTAAGCTGGAAGTGGCATTTGCGGCTCGCACTAGTGCAGAGTTATCTCAAAGAAAGGGGCCACGGTGTTTCTGTATCCCTATTATGTTGGTGCGGCTTCGGAACTTTTAAATATCTTGATATATCTCGAGAACTACGCATCTGATCAAAAAATATCATAGAACATAAAAAGTAGGAAACTTAATTCTCTACAAAAAAGGTCTCTTAACATTTTGCCATAGCTCGCTTCGTTTCCGAGATATTTGCAGATTTATCTCAAGGGAAGGGGCCTGACGGACATATTTCGAGATATTTCTTCTTCTTGTTGTTCTTCTTCTGCACAGCTAAGCTGGAAGTGGCATTTGCGGCTCGCACTAGTGCAGAGTTATCTCAAAGAAAGGGGCCACGGTGTTTCTGTATCTCTATTATGTTGGTGCCGCTTCGGAACTTTTAAATATCTAGATATATCTCGAAAACTACGCTTCTGATCAAAAAATATCATACAACATAAATTGTAGGAAACATAATTCTCTACAAAAAAGGTCTCTTAACATTTTGCCATAGCTCGCTTCGTTTCCGAGATATTTGCAGATATATCTCAAGGGAAGGGGCCTGACGGACATATTTCGAGATATTTCTTCTTCTTGTTGTTCTTCTTCTGCACAGCTAAGCTGGAAGTGGCATTTACAGCTCGCAATAGTGCAGAGTTATCTCAAAGAAAGGGGCCACGGTGTTTCTGTATCTCTATTATGTTGGTGCGGCTTCGGAACTTTTAAATATCTTGATATATCTCGAGAACTACGCATCTGATCAAAAAATATCATAGAACATGAAAAGTAGGAAACTTAATTCTCTACAAAAAAGGTCTCTTAACATTTTGCCATAGCTCTCTTCGTTTCCGAGATATTTGCAGATTTATCTCAAGGGAAGGGGCCTGACGGACATATTTCGAGATATTTCTACTTCTTGTTGTTCTTCTTCTGCACAGCTAAGCTGGAAGTGGCATTTGCAGCTCGCAATAGTGCAGAGTTATCTCAAAGAAAGGGGCCACGGTGTTTCTGTATCTCTATTATGTTGGTGCGGCTTCGGAACTTTTAAATATCTTGATATATCTCGAGAACTACGCTTCTGATCAAAAAATATCATACAACATAAATTGTAGGAAACATAATTCTCTACAAAAAAGGTCTCTTAACATTTTGCCATAGCTCGCTTCGTTTCCGAGATATTTGCAGATTCAGCTCAAAGGAACTGGCCTGACGGACATATTTCGAGATATTTCTTCTTCTTGTTGTTCTTCTTCTGCACAGCTAAGCTGGAAGTGGCATTTGCAGCTCGCACTAGTGCAGAGTTATCTCAAAGAAAGGGGCCACGGTGTTTCTGTATCTCTATTATGTTGGTGCGGCTTCGGAACTTTTAAATATCTCGATATATCTCGAAAACTACGCTTCTGATCAAAAAATATCATAGAACATAAAAAGTAGGAAACTTAATTCTCTACAAAAAAGGTCTCTTAACATTTTGCCATAGCTCGTTTCGTTTCCGAGATATTTGCAGATTTATCTCAAGGGAAGGGGCCTGACGGACATATTTCGAGATATTTCTTCTTCTTGTTGTTCTTCTTCTGCACAGCTAAGCTGGAAGTGGCATTTGCGGCTCGCACTAGTGCAGAGTTATCTCAAAGAAAGGGGCCACGGTGTTTCTGTATCTCTATTATGTTGGTGCGGCTTCGGAACTTTTAAATATCTCGATATATCTCGAAAACTACGCTTCTGATCAAAAAATATCATACAACATAAATTGTAGGAAACATAATTCTCTACAAAAAAGGTCTCTTAACATTTTGCCATAGCTCGCTTCGTTTCCGAGATATTTGCAGATTCAGCTCAAAGGAACTGGCCTGACGGACATATTTCGAGATATTTCTTCTTCTTGTTGTTCCTCCTCTGCACAGCTAAGCTGGAAGTGGCATTTGCAGCTCGCAATAGTGCAGAGTTATCTTAAAGAAAGGGGCCACGGTGTTTCTGTATCTCTATTATGTTGGTGCGGCTTCGGAACTTTTAAATATCTTGATATATCTCGAGAACTACGCATCTGATCAAAAAATGTCATACAACATAAAAAGTAGGAAACTTAATTCTCTACAAAAAAGGTCTCTTAACATTTTGCCATAGCTCGCTTCGTTTCCGGGATATTTGCATATTTATCTCAAGGGAAGGGGCCTGACGGACATATTTCGAGATATTTCTTCTTCTTGTTGTTCTTCTTCTGCACAGCTAAGCTGGAAGTGGCATTTGCGGCTCGCACTAGTGCAGAGTTATCTCAAAGAAAGGGGCCACGGTGTTTCTGTATCTCTATTATGTTGGTGCGGCTTCGGAACTTTTAAATATCTCGATATATCTCGAAAACTACGCTTCTGATCAAAAAATATCATAGAACATAAAAAGTAGGAAACTTAATTCTCTACAAAAAAGGTCTCGTAACATTTTGCCATGGCTCGCTTCGTTTCCGAGATATTTGCAGATTTATCTCAAGGGAAGGGGCCTAACGGACATATTTCGAGATATTTCTTCTTCTTGTTGTTCTTCTTCTGCACAGCTAAATTGGAAGTGGCATTTCCAGCTCGCAATAGTGCAGAGTTATCTCAAAGAAAGGGGCCACGGTGTTTCTGTATCTCTATTATGTTGGTGCGGTTTCGGAACTTTTAAATATCTTGATATATCTCGAGAACTACGCATCTGATCAAAAAATATCATAGAACATAAAAAGTAGGAAACTTAATTCTCTACAAAAAAGGTCTCTTAACATTTTGCCATAGCTCGCTTCGTTTCCGAGATATTTGCAGATTTATCTCAAGGGAAGGGGCCTGACGGACGTATTTCGAGATATTTCTTCTTCTTGTTGTTCTTCTTCTGCACAGCTGAGCTGGAAGTGGCATTTGCAGGTCGCAATAGTGCAGAGTTATCTCAAAGAAAGGGGCCACGGTGTTTCTGTATCTCTATTATGTTGGTGCGGCTTCGGAACTTTTAAATATCTCGATATATCTCGAAAACTACGCTTCTGATCAAAAAATATCATAGAACGTAAATTGTAGGAAACATTATTCTCTACAAAAAAGGTCTCTTAACATTTTGCCATAAATCGCTTCGTTTCCGAGATATTTGCAGATTCATCTCAAGGGAAGGGGTCTGACGGACATATTTCGAGATATTTCTTCTTCTTGTTGTTCTTCTTCTGCACAGCTAAGCTCGAAGCGGCATTTGCAGCTCGCAATAGTGCAGAGTTATCTTAAAGAAAGGGGCCACGGTGTTTCTGTATCTCTATTATGTTGGTGCGGTTTCGGAACTTTTAAATATCTTGATATATCTCGAGAACTACGCATCTGATCAAAAAATATCATAGAACATAAAAAGTAGGAAACTTAATTCTCTACAAAAAAGGTCTCTTAACATTTTGCCATAGCTCGCTTCGTTTCCGAGATATTTGCAGATTTATCTCAAGGGAAGGGGCCTGACGGACGTATTTCGAGATATTTCTTCTTCTTGTTGTTCTTCTTCTGCACAGCTGAGCTGGAAGTGGCATTTGCAGGTCGCAATAGTGCAGAGTTATCTCAAAGAAAGGGGCCACGGTGTTTCTGTATCTCTATTATGTTGGTGCGGCTTCGGAACTTTTAAATATCTTGATATATACGAGAACTACGCATCTGATCAAAAAATATCATAGAACATGAAAAGTAGGAAACTTAATTCTCTACAAAAAAGGTCTCTTAACATTTTGCCATAGCTCGCTTCGTTTCCGAGATATTTGCAGATTTATCTCAAGGGAAGGGGCCTGACGGACATATTTCGAGATATTTCTTCTTCTTGTTGTTCTTCTTCTGCACAGCTAAGCTGGAAGTGGCATTTGCAGCTCGCACTAGTGCAGAGTTATCTCAAAGAAAGGGGCCACGGTGTTTCTGTATCTCTATTATGTTGGTGCGGCTTCGGAACTTTTAAATATCTCGATATATCTCGAAAACTACGCTTCTGATCAAAAAATATCGTAGAACATAAATTGTAGGAAACATAATTCTCTACAAAAAAGGTCTCTTAACATTTTGCGATAGCTCGCTTCGTTTCCGAGATATTTGCAGATTTATCTCAAGGGAAGGGGCCTGACGGACATATTTCGAGATATTTCTTCTTCTTGTTGTTCTTCTTCTGCACAGCTAAGCTGGAAGTGGCATTTGCGGCTCGCACTAGTGCAGAGTTATCTCAAAGAAAGGGGCCACGGTGTTTCTGTATCCCTATTATGTTGGTGCGGCTTCGGAACTTTTAAATATCTTGATATATCTCGAGAACTACGCATCTGATCAAAAAATATCATAGAACATAAAAAGTAGGAAACTTAATTCTCTACAAAAAAGGTCTCTTAACATTTTGCCATAGCTCGCTTCGTTTCCGAGATATTTGCAGATTTATCTCAAGGGAAGGGGCCTGACGGACATATTTCGAGATATTTCTTCTTCTTGTTGTTCTTCTTCTGCACAGCTAAGCTGGAAGTGGCATTTGCGGCTCGCACTAGTGCAGAGTTATCTCAAAGAAAGGGGCCACGGTGTTTCTGTATCTCTATTATGTTGGTGCCGCTTCGGAACTTTTAAATATCTAGATATATCTCGAAAACTACGCTTCTGATCAAAAAATATCATACAACATAAATTGTAGGAAACATAATTCTCTACAAAAAAGGTCTCTTAACATTTTGCCATAGCTCGCTTCGTTTCCGAGATATTTGCAGATATATCTCAAGGGAAGGGGCCTGACGGACATATTTCGAGATATTTCTTCTTCTTGTTGTTCTTCTTCTGCACAGCTAAGCTGGAAGTGGCATTTACAGCTCGCAATAGTGCAGAGTTATCTCAAAGAAAGGGGCCACGGTGTTTCTGTATCTCTATTATGTTGGTGCGGCTTCGGAACTTTTAAATATCTTGATATATCTCGAGAACTACGCATCTGATCAAAAAATATCATAGAACATGAATAGTAGGAAACTTAATTCTCTACAAAAAAGGTCTCTTAACATTTTGCCATAGCTCTCTTCGTTTCCGAGATATTTGCAGATTTATCTCAAGGGAAGGGGCCTGACGGACATATTTCGAGATATTTCTACTTCTTGTTGTTCTTCTTCTGCACAGCTAAGCTGGAAGTGGCATTTGCAGCTCGCAATAGTGCAGAGTTATCTCAAAGAAAGGGGCCACGGTGTTTCTGTATCTCTATTATGTTGGTGCGGCTTCGGAACTTTTAAATATCTTGATATATCTCGAGAACTACGCTTCTGATCAAAAAATATCATACAACATAAAAAGTAGGAAACTTAATTCTCTACAAAAAAGGTCTCTTAACATTTTGCCATAGCTCGTTTCGTTTCCGAGATATTTGCAGATTTATCTCAAGGGAAGGGGCCTGACGGACATATTTCGAGATATTTCTTCTTCTTGTTGTTCTTCTTCTGCACAGCTAAGCTGGAAGTGGCATTTGCGGCTCGCACTAGTGCAGAGTTATCTCAAAGAAAGGGGCCACGGTGTTTCTGTATCTCTATTATGTTGGTGCGGCTTCGGAACTTTTAAATATCTCGATATATCTCGAAAACTACGCTTCTGATCAAAAAATATCATACAACATAAATTGTAGGAAACATAATTCTCTACAAAAAAGGTCTCTTAACATTTTGCCATAGCTCGCTTCGTTTCCGAGATATTTGCAGATTCAGCTCAAAGGAACTGGCCTGACGGACATATTTCGAGATATTTCTTCTTCTTGTTGTTCCTCCTCTGCACAGCTAATCTGGAAGTGGCATTTGCAGCTCGCAATAGTGCAGAGTTATCTTAAAGAAAGGGGCCACGGTGTTTCTGTATCTCTATTATGTTGGTGCGGCTTCGGAACTTTTGAATATCTTGATATATCTCGAGAACTACGCATCTGATCAAAAAATGTCATACAACATAAAAAGTAGGAAACTTAATTCTCTACAAAAAAGGTCTCTTAACATTTTGCCATAGCTCGCTTCGTTTCCGGGATATTTGCATATTTATCTCAAGGGAAGGGGCCTGACGGACATATTTCGAGATATTTCTTCTTCTTGTTGTTCTTCTTCTGCACAGCTAAGCTGGAAGTGGCATTTGCGGCTCGCACTAGTGCAGAGTTATCTCAAAGAAAGGGGCCACGGTGTTTCTGTATCTCTATTATGTTGGTGCGGCTTCGGAACTTTTAAATATCTCGATATATCTCGAAAACTACGCTTCTGATCAAAAAATATCATAGAACATAAAAAGTAGGAAACTTAATTCTCTACAAAAAAGGTCTCGTAACATTTTGCCATGGCTCGCTTCGTTTCCGAGATATTTGCAGATTTATCTCAAGGGAAGGGGCCTAACGGACATATTTCGAGATATTTCTTCTTCTTGTTGTTCTTCTTCTGCACAGCTAAATTGGAAGTGGCATTTCCAGCTCGCAATAGTGCAGAGTTATCTCAAAGAAAGGGGCCACGGTGTTTCTGTATCTCTATTATGTTGGTGCGGTTTCGGAACTTTTAAATATCTTGATATATCTCGAGAACTACGCATCTGATCAAAAAATATCATAGAACATAAAAAGTAGGAAACTTAATTCTCTACAAAAAAGGTCTCTTAACATTTTGCCATAGCTCGCTTCGTTTCCGAGATATTTGCAGATTTATCTCAAGGGAAGGGGCCTGACGGACGTATTTCGAGATATTTCTTCTTCTTGTTGTTCTTCTTCTGCACAGCTGAGCTGGAAGTGGCATTTGCAGGTCGCAATAGTGCAGAGTTATCTCAAAGAAAGGGGCCACGGTGTTTCTGTATCTCTATTATGTTGGTGCGGCTTCGGAACTTTTAAATATCTCGATATATCTCGAAAACTACGCTTCTGATCAAAAAATCTCATAGAACGTAAATTGTAGGAAACATTATTCTCTACAAAAAAGGTCTCTTAACATTTTGCCATAAATCGCTTCGTTTCCGAGATATTTGCAGATTCATCTCAAGGGAAGGGGTCTGACGGACATATTTCGAGATATTTCTTCTTCTTGTTGTTCTTCTTCTGCACAGCTAAGCTCGAAGCGGCATTTGCAGCTCGCAATAGTGCAGAGTTATCTTAAAGAAAGGGGCCACGGTGTTTCTGTATCTCTATTATGTTGGTGCGGTTTCGGAACTTTTAAATATCTTGATATATCTCGAGAACTACGCATCTGATCAAAAAATATCATAGAACATAAAAAGTAGGAAACTTAATTCTCTACAAAAAAGGTCTCTTAACATTTTGCCATAGCTCGCTTCGTTTCCGAGATATTTGCAGATTTATCTCAAGGGAAGGGGCCTGACGGACGTATTTCGAGATATTTCTTCTTCTTGTTGTTCTTCTTCTGCACAGCTGAGCTGGAAGTGGCATTTGCAGGTCGCAATAGTGCAGAGTTATCTCAAAGAAAGGGGCCACGGTGTTTCTGTATCTCTATTATGTTGGTGCGGCTTCGGAACTTTTAAATATCTTGATATATACGAGAACTACGCATCTGATCAAAAAATATCATAGAACATGAAAAGTAGGAAACTTAATTCTCTACAAAAAAGGTCTCTTAACATTTTGCCATAGCTCGCTTCGTTTCCGAGATATTTGCAGATTTATCTCAAGGGAAGGGGCCTGACGGACATATTTCGAGATATTTCTTCTTCTTGTTGTTCTTCTTCTGCACAGCTAAGCTGGAAGTGGCATTTGCAGCTCGCACTAGTGCAGAGTTATCTCAAAGAAAGGGGCCACGGTGTTTCTGTATCTCTATTATGTTGGTGCGGCTTCGGAACTTTTAAATATCTCGATATATCTCGAAAACTACGCTTCTGATCAAAAAATATCGTAGAACATAAATTGTAGGAAACATAATTCTCTACAAAAAAGGTCTCTTAACATTTTGCGATAGCTCGCTTCGTTTCCGAGATATTTGCAGATTTATCTCAAGGGAAGGGGCCTGACGGACATATTTCGAGATATTTCTTCTTCTTGTTGTTCTTCTTCTGCACAGCTAAGCTGGAAGTGGCATTTGCGGCTCGCACTAGTGCAGAGTTATCTCAAAGAAAGGGGCCACGGTGTTTCTGTATCCCTATTATGTTGGTGCGGCTTCGGAACTTTTAAATATCTTGATATATCTCGAGAACTACGCATCTGATCAAAAAATATCATAGAACATAAAAAGTAGGAAACTTAATTCTCTACAAAAAAGGTCTCTTAACATTTTGCCATAGCTCGCTTCGTTTCCGAGATATTTGCAGATTTATCTCAAGGGAAGGGGCCTGACGGACATATTTCGAGATATTTCTTCTTCTTGTTGTTCTTCTTCTGCACAGCTAAGCTGGAAGTGGCATTTACGGCTCGCACTAGTGCAGAGTTATCTCAAAGAAAGGGGCCACGGTGTTTCTGTATCTCTATTATGTTGGTGCCGCTTCGGAACTTTTAAATATCTAGATATATCTCGAAAACTACGCTTCTGATCAAAAAATATCATACAACATAAATTGTAGGAAACATAATTCTCTACAAAAAAGGTCTCTTAACATTTTGCCATAGCTCGCTTCGTTTCCGAGATATTTGCAGATATATCTCAAGGGAAGGGGCCTGACGGACATATTTCGAGATATTTCTTCTTCTTGTTGTTCTTCTTCTGCACAGCTAAGCTGGAAGTGGCATTTACAGCTCGCAATAGTGCAGAGTTATCTCAAAGAAAGGGGCCACGGTGTTTCTGTATCTCTATTATGTTGGTGCGGCTTCGGAACTTTTAAATATCTTGATATATCTCGAGAACTACGCATCTGATCAAAAAATATCATAGAACATGAAAAGTAGGAAACTTAATTCTCTACAAAAAAGGTCTCTTAACATTTTGCCATAGCTCTCTTCGTTTCCGAGATATTTGCAGATTTATCTCAAGGGAAGGGGCCTGACGGACAAATTTCGAGATATTTCTACTTCTTGTTGTTCTTCTTCTGCACAGCTAAGCTGGAAGTGGCATTTGCAGCTCGCAATAGTGCAGAGTTATCTCAAAGAAAGGGGCCACGGTGTTTCTGTATCTCTATTATGTTGGTGCGGCTTCGGAACTTTTAAATATCTTGATATATCTCGAGAACTACGCGTCTGATCAAAAAATATCATAGAACATAAAAAGTAGGAAACTTAATTCTCTACAAAAAAGGTCTCTTAACATTTTGCCATAGCTCGTTTCGTTTCCGAGATATTTGCAGATTTATCTCAAGGGAAGGGGCCTGACGGACATATTTCGAGATATTTCTTCTTCTTGTTGTTCTCCTTCTGCACAGCTAAGCTGGAAGTGGCATTTGCGGCTCGCACTAGTGCAGAGTTATCTCAAAGAAAGGGGCCACGGTGTTTCTGTATCCCTATTATGTTGGTGCGGCTTCGGAACTTTTAAATATCTCGATATTTCTCGAAAACTACGCTTCTGATCAAAAAATATCATAGAACATAAATTGTAGGAAACATAATTCTCTACAAAAAACGTCTCTTAACATTTTGCCATAGCTCGCTTCGTTTCCGAGATATTTGCAGATTCAGCTCAAAGGAACTGGCCTGACGGACATATTTCGAGATATTTCTTCTTCTTGTTGTTCTTCCTCTGCACAGCTAAGCTGGAAGTGGCATTTGCAGCTCGCAATAGTGCAGAGTTATCTCAAAGAAAGGGGCCACGGTGTTTCTGTATCTCTATTATGTTGGTGCGGCTTCGGAACTTTTAAATATCTTGATATATCTCGAGAACTACGCATCTGATCAAAAAATATCATAGAACATAAAAAGTAGGAAACTTAATTCTCTACAAAAAAGGTCTCTTAACATTTTGCCATAGCTCGCTTCGTTTCCGAGATATTTGCAGATTTATCTCAAGGGAAGGGGCCTGACGGACATATTTCGAGATATTTCTTCTTCTTGTTGTTCTTCTTCTGCACAGCTAAGCTGGAAGTGGCATTTGCGGCTCGCACTAGTGCAGAGTTATCTCAAAGAAAGGGGCCACGGTGTTTCTGTATCTCTATTATGTTGGTGCGGCTTCGGAACTTTTAAATATCTCGATATATCTCGAAAACTACGCTTCTGATCAAAAAATATCATAGAACATAAAAAGTAGGAAACTTAATTCTCTACAAAAAAGGTCTCTTAACATTTTGCCATAGCTCGCTTCGTTTCCGAGATATTTGCAGATTTATCTCAAGGGAAGGGGCCTGACGGACATATTTCGAGATATTTCTTCTTCTTGTTGTTCTTCTTCTGCACAGCTAAGCTGGAAGTGGCATTTGCGGCTCGCACTAGTGCAGAGTTATCTCAAAGAAAGGGGCCACGGTGTTTCTGTATCTCTATTATGTTGGTGCGGCTTCGGAACTTTTAAATATCTCGATATATCTCGAAAACTACGCTTCTGATCAAAAAATATCATACAACATAAATTGTAGGAAACATAATTCTCTACAAAAAAGGTCTCTTAACATTTTGCCATAGCTCGCTTCGTTTCCGAGATATTTGCAGATTCAGCTCAAAGGAACTGGCCTGACGGACATATTTCGAGATATTTCTTCTTCTTGTTGTTCCTCCTCTGCACAGCTAAGCTGGAAGTGGCATTTGCAGCTCGCAATAGTGCAGAGTTATCTCAAAGAAAGGGGCCACGGTGTTTCTGTATCTCTATTATGTTGGTGCGGCTTCGGAACTTTTAAATATCTTGATATATCTCGAGAACTACGCGTCTGATCAAAAAATATCATAGAACATAAAAAGTAGGAAACTTAATTCTCTACAAAAAAGGTCTCTTAACATTTTGCCATAGCTCGTTTCGTTTCCGAGATATTTGCAGATTTATCTCAAGGGAAGTGGCCTGACGGACATATTTCGAGATATTTCTTCTTCTTGTTGTTCTTCCTCTGCACAGCTAAGCTGGAAGTGGCATTTGCAGCTCGCAATAGTGCAGAGTTATCTCAAAGAAAGGGGCCACGGTGTTTCTGTATCTCTATTATGTTGGTGCGGCTTCGGAACTTTTAAATATCTTGATATATACGAGAACTACGCATCTGATCAAAAAATATCATAGAACATGAAAAGTAGGAAACTTAATTCTCTACAAAAAAGGTCTCTTAACATTTTGCCATAGCTCGCTTCGTTTCCGAGATATTTGCAGATTTATCTCAAGGGAAGGGGCCTGACGGACATATTTCGAGATATTTGTTCTTCTTGTTGTTCTTCTTCTGCACAGCTAAGCTGGAAGTGGCATTTGCAGCTCGCACTAGTGCAGAGTTATCTCAAAGAAAGGGGCCACGGTGTTTCTGTATCTCTATTATGTTGGTGCGGCTTCGGAACTTTTAAATATCTCGATATATCTCGAAAACTACGCTTCTGATCAAAAAATATCGTAGAACATAAATTGTAGGAAACATAATTCTCTACAAAAAAGGTCTCTCAACATTTTGCGATAGCTCGCTTCGTTTCCGAGATATTTGCAGATTTATCTCAAGGGAAGGGGCCTGACGGACGTATTTCGAGATATTTCTTCTTCTTGTTGTTCTTCTTCTGCACAGCTGAGCTGGAAGTGGCATTTGCAGGTCGCAATAGTGCAGAGTTATCTCAAAGAAAGGGGCCACGGTGTTTCTGTATCTCTATTATGTTGGTGCGGCTTCGGAACTTTTAAATATCTCGATATATCTCGAAAACTACGCTTCTGATCAAAAAATATCATAGAACGTAAATTGTAGGAAACATTATTCTCTACAAAAAAGGTCTCTTAACATTTTGCCATAAATCGCTTCGTTTCCGAGATATTTGCAGATTCATCTCAAGGGAAGGGGTCTGACGGACATATTTCGAGATATTTCTTCTTCTTGTTGTTCTTCTTCTGCACAGCTAAGCTCGAAGCGGCATTTGCAGCTCGCAATAGTGCAGAGTTATCTCAAAGAAAGAGGCCACGGTGTTTCTGTACCTCTATTATGTTGGTGCAGCTTCGGAACTTTTAAATATCTCGATATATCTCGAGAACTACGCATCTGATCAAAAAATATCATCGAACATAAAAAGTAGGAAACTTAATTCTCTACAAAAAAGGTCTCTTAACATTTTGCCATAGCTCGCTTCGTTTCCGAGATATTTGCAGATTTATCTCAAGGGAAGTGGCCTGACGGACATATTTCGAGATATTTCTTCTTCTTGTTGTTCTTCCTCTGCACAGCTAAGCTGGAAGTGGCATTTGCAGCTCGCAATAGTGCAGAGTTATCTCAAAGAAAGGGGCCACGGTGTTTCTGTATCTCTATTATGTTGGTGCGGCTTCGGAACTTTTAAATATCTTGATATATACGAGAACTACGCATCTGATCAAAAAATATCATAGAACATGAAAAGTAGGAAACTTAATTCTCTACAAAAAAGGTCTCTTAACATTTTGCCATAGCTCGCTTCGTTTCCGAGATATTTGCAGATTTATCTCAAGGGAAGGGGCCTGACGGACATATTTCGAGATATTTCTTCTTCTTGTTGTTCTTCTTCTGCACAGCTAAGCTGGAAGTGGCATTTGCAGCTCGCACTAGTGCAGAGTTATCTCAAAGAAAGGGGCCACGGTGTTTCTGTATCTCTATTATGTTGGTGCGGCTTCGGAACTTTTAAATATCTCGATATATCTCGAAAACTACGCTTCTGATCAAAAAATATCGTAGAACATAAATTGTAGGAAACATAATTCTCTACAAAAAAGGTCTCTCAACATTTTGCGATAGCTCGCTTCGTTTCCGAGATATTTGCAGATTTATCTCAAGGGAAGGGGCCTGACGGACATATTTCGAGATATTTCTTCTTCTTGTTGTTCTTCTTCTGCACAGCTAAGCTGGAAGTGGCATTTGCGGCTCGCACTAGTGCAGAGTTATCTCAAAGAAAGGGGCCACGGTGTTTCTGTATCTCTATTATGTTGGTGCGGCTTCGGAACTTTTAAATATCTCGATATATCTCGAAAACTACGCTTCTGATCAAAAAATATCATAGAACATAAAAAGTAGGAAACTTAATTCTCTACAAAAAAGGTCTCTTAACATTTTGCCATGGCTCGCTTCGTTTCCGAGATATTTGCAGATTTATCTCAAGGGAAGGGGCCTAACGGACATATTTCGAGATATTTCTTCTTCTTGTTGTTCTTCTTCTGCACAGCTAAATTGGAAGTGGCATTTCCAGCTCGCAATAGTGCAGAGTTATCTCAAAGAAAGGGGCCACGGTGTTTCTGTATCTCTATTATGTTGGTGCGGTTTCGGAACTTTTAAATATCTTGATATATCTCGAGAACTACGCATCTGATCAAAAAATATCATAGAACATAAAAAGTAGGAAACTTAATTCTCTACAAAAAAGGTCTCTTAACATTTTGCCATAGCTCGCTTCGTTTCCGAGATATTTGCAGATTTATCTCAAGGGAAGGGGCCTGACGGACGTATTTCGAGATATTTCTTCTTCTTGTTGTTCTTCTTCTGCACAGCTGAGCTGGAAGTGGCATTTGCAGGTCGCAATAGTGCAGAGTTATCTCAAAGAAAGGGGCCACGGTGTTTCTGTATCTCTATTATGTTGGTGCGGCTTCGGAACTTTTAAATATCTCGATATATCTCGAAAACTACGCTTCTGATCAAAAAATATCATAGAACGTAAATTGTAGGAAACATTATTCTCGACAAAAAAGGTCTCTTAACATTTTGCCATAGCTCGCTTCGTTTCCGAGATATTTGCAGATTCATCTCAAGGGAAGGGGTCTGACGGACATATTTCGAGATATTTCTTCTTCTTGTTGTTCTTCTTCTGCACAGCTAAGCTCGAAGCGGCATTTGCAGCTCGCAATAGTGCAGAGTTATCTCAAAGAAAGAGGCCACGGTGTTTCTGTACCTCTATTATGTTGGTGCAGCTTCGGAACTTTTAAATATCTCGATATATCTCGAGAACTACGCATCTGATCAAAAAATATCATCGAACATAAAAAGTAGGAAACTTAATTCTCTACAAAAAAGGTCTCTTAACATTTTGCCATAGCTCGCTTCGTTTCCGAGATATTTGCAGATTTATCTCAAGGGAAGTGGCCTGACGGACATATTTCGAGATATTTCTTCTTCTTGTTGTTCTTCCTCTGCACAGCTAAGCTGGAAGTGGCATTTGCAGCTCGCAATAGTGCAGAGTTATCTCAAAGAAAGGGGCCACGGTGTTTCTGTATCTCTATTATGTTGGTGCGGCTTCGGAACTTTTAAATATCTTGATAAATACGAGAACTACGCATCTGATCAAAAAATATCATAGAACATGAAAAGTAGGAAACTTAATTCTCTACAAAAAAGGTCTCTTAACATTTTGCCATAGCTCGCTTCGTTTCCGAGATATTTGCAGATTTATCTCAAGGGAAGGGGCCTGACGGACATATTTCGAGATATTTCTTCTTCTTGTTGTTCTTCTTCTGCACAGCTAAGCTGGAAGTGGCATTTGCAGCTCGCACTAGTGCAGAGTTATCTCAAAGAAAGGGGCCACGGTGTTTCTGTATCTCTATTATGTTGGTGCGGCTTCGGAACTTTTAAATATCTCGATATATCTCGAAAACTACGCTTCTGATCAAAAAATATCGTAGAACATAAATTGTAGGAAACATAATTCTCTACAAAAAAGGTCTCTTAACATTTTGCGATAGCTCGCTTCGTTTCCGAGATATTTGCAGATTTATCTCAAGGGAAGGGGCCTGACGGACATATTTCGAGATATTTCTTCTTCTTGTTGTTCTTCTTCTGCACAGCTAAGCTGGAAGTGGCATTTGCGGCTCGCACTAGTGCAGAGTTATCTCAAAGAAAGGGGCCACGGTGTTTCTGTATCCCTATTATGTTGGTGCGGCTTCGGAACTTTTAAATATCTTGATATATCTCGAGAACTACGCATCTGATCAAAAAATATCATAGAACATAAAAAGTAGGAAACTTAATTCTCTACAAAAAAGGTCTCTTAACATTTTGCCATAGCTCGCTTCGTTTCCGAGATATTTGCAGATTTATCTCAAGGGAAGGGGCCTGACGGACATATTTCGAGATATTTCTTCTTCTTGTTGTTCTTCTTCTGCACAGCTAAGCTGGAAGTGGCATTTACGGCTCGCACTAGTGCAGAGTTATCTCAAAGAAAGGGGCCACGGTGTTTCTGTATCTCTATTATGTTGGTGCCGCTTCGGAACTTTTAAATATCTAGATATATCTCGAAAACTACGCTTCTGATCAAAAAATATCATACAACATAAATTGTAGGAAACATAATTCTCTACAAAAAAGGTCTCTTAACATTTTGCCATAGCTCGCTTCGTTTCCGAGATATTTGCAGATATATCTCAAGGGAAGGGGCCTGACGGACATATTTCGAGATATTTCTTCTTCTTGTTGTTCTTCTTCTGCACAGCTAAGCTGGAAGTGGCATTTACAGCTCGCAATAGTGCAGAGTTATCTCAAAGAAAGGGGCCACGGTGTTTCTGTATCTCTATTATGTTGGTGCGGCTTCGGAACTTTTAAATATCTTGATATATCTCGAGAACTACGCATCTGATCAAAAAATATCATAGAACATGAAAAGTAGGAAACTTAATTCTCTACAAAAAAGGTCTCTTAACATTTTGCCATAGCTCTCTTCGTTTCCGAGATATTTGCAGATTTATCTCAAGGGAAGGGGCCTGACGGACAAATTTCGAGATATTTCTACTTCTTGTTGTTCTTCTTCTGCACAGCTAAGCTGGAAGTGGCATTTGCAGCTCGCAATAGTGCAGAGTTATCTCAAAGAAAGGGGCCACGGTGTTTCTGTATCTCTATTATGTTGGTGCGGCTTCGGAACTTTTAAATATCTTGATATATCTCGAGAACTACGCGTCTGATCAAAAAATATCATAGAACATAAAAAGTAGGAAACTTAATTCTCTACAAAAAAGGTCTCTTAACATTTTGCCATAGCTCGTTTCGTTTCCGAGATATTTGCAGATTTATCTCAAGGGAAGGGGCCTGACGGACATATTTCGAGATATTTCTTCTTCTTGTTGTTCTCCTTCTGCACAGCTAAGCTGGAAGTGGCATTTGCGGCTCGCACTAGTGCAGAGTTATCTCAAAGAAAGGGGCCACGGTGTTTCTGTATCCCTATTATGTTGGTGCGGCTTCGGAACTTTTAAATATCTCGATATTTCTCGAAAACTACGCTTCTGATCAAAAAATATCATAGAACATAAATTGTAGGAAACATAATTCTCTACAAAAAACGTCTCTTAACATTTTGCCATAGCTCGCTTCGTTTCCGAGATATTTGCAGATTCAGCTCAAAGGAACTGGCCTGACGGACATATTTCGAGATATTTCTTCTTCTTGTTGTTCTTCCTCTGCACAGCTAAGCTGGAAGTGGCATTTGCAGCTCGCAATAGTGCAGAGTTATCTCAAAGAAAGGGGCCACGGTGTTTCTGTATCTCTATTATGTTGGTGCGGCTTCGGAACTTTTAAATATCTTGATATATCTCGAGAACTACGCATCTGATCAAAAAATATCATAGAACATAAAAAGTAGGAAACTTAATTCTCTACAAAAAAGGTCTCTTAACATTTTGCCATAGCTCGCTTCGTTTCCGAGATATTTGCAGATTTATCTCAAGGGAAGGGGCCTGACGGACATATTTCGAGATATTTCTTCTTCTTGTTGTTCTTCTTCTGCACAGCTAAGCTGGAAGTGGCATTTGCGGCTCGCACTAGTGCAGAGTTATCTCAAAGAAAGGGGCCACGGTGTTTCTGTATCTCTATTATGTTGGTGCGGCTTCGGAACTTTTAAATATCTCGATATATCTCGAAAACTACGCTTCTGATCAAAAAATATCATAGAACATAAAAAGTAGGAAACTTAATTCTCTACAAAAAAGGTCTCTTAACATTTTGCCATAGCTCGTTTCGTTTCCGAGATATTTGCAGATTTATCTCAAGGGAAGGGGCCTGACGGACATATTTCGAGATATTTCTTCTTCTTGTTGTTCTCCTTCTGCACCGCTAAGCTGGAAGTGGCATTTGCGGCTCGCACTAGTGCAGAGTTATCTCAAAGAAAGGGGCCACGGTGTTTCTGTATCCCTATTATGTTGGTGCGGCTTCGGAACTTTTAAATATCTCGATATTTCTCGAAAACTACGCTTCTGATCAAAAAATATCATAGAACATAAATTGTAGGAAACATAATTCTCTACAAAAAACGTCTCTTAACATTTTGCCATAGCTCGCTTCGTTTCCGAGATATTTGCAGATTCAGCTCAAAGGAACTGGCCTGACGGACATATTTCGAGATATTTCTTCTTCTTGTTGTTCTTCCTCTGCACAGCTAAGCTGGAAGTGGCATTTGCAGCTCGCAATAGTGCAGAGTTATCTCAAAGAAAGGGGCCACGGTGTTTCTGTATCTCTATTATGTTGGTGCGGCTTCGGAACTTTTAAATATCTTGATATATCTCGAGAACTACGCATCTGATCAAAAAATATCATAGAACATAAAAAGTAGGAAACTTAATTCTCTACAAAAAAGGTCTCTTAACATTTTGCCATAGCTCGCTTCGTTTCCGAGATATTTGCAGATTTATCTCAAGGGAAGGGGCCTGACGGACATATTTCGAGATATTTCTTCTTCTTGTTGTTCTTCTTCTGCACAGCTAAGCTGGAAGTGGCATTTGCGGCTCGCACTAGTGCAGAGTTATCTCAAAGAAAGGGGCCACGGTGTTTCTGTATCTCTATTATGTTGGTGCGGCTTCGGAACTTTTAAATATCTCGATATATCTCGAAAACTACGCTTCTGATCAAAAAATATCATAGAACATAAAAAGTAGGAAACTTAATTCTCTACAAAAAAGGTCTCTTAACATTTTGCCATAGCTCGCTTCGTTTCCGAGATATTTGCAGATTTATCTCAAGGGAAGGGGCCTGACGGACATATTTCGAGATATTTCTTCTTCTTGTTGTTCTTCTTCTGCACAGCTAAGCTGGAAGTGGCATTTGCGGCTCGCACTAGTGCAGAGTTATCTCAAAGAAAGGGGCCACGGTGTTTCTGTATCTCTATTATGTTGGTGCGGCTTCGGAACTTTTAAATATCTCGATATATCTCGAAAACTACGCTTCTGATCAAAAAATATCATACAACATAAATTGTAGGAAACATAATTCTCTACAAAAAAGGTCTCTTAACATTTTGCCATAGCTCGCTTCGTTTCCGAGATATTTGCAGATTCAGCTCAAAGGAACTGGCCTGACGGACATATTTCGAGATATTTCTTCTTCTTGTTGTTCCTCCTCTGCACAGCTAAGCTGGAAGTGGCATTTGCAGCTCGCAATAGTGCAGAGTTATCTCAAAGAAAGGGGCCACGGTGTTTCTGTATCTCTATTATGTTGGTGCGGCTTCGGAACTTTTAAATATCTTGATATATCTCGAGAACTACGCGTCTGATCAAAAAATATCATAGAACATAAAAAGTAGGAAACTTAATTCTCTACAAAAAAGGTCTCTTAACATTTTGCCATAGCTCGTTTCGTTTCCGAGATATTTGCAGATTTATCTCAAGGGAAGTGGCCTGACGGACATATTTCGAGATATTTCTTCTTCTTGTTGTTCTTCCTCTGCACAGCTAAGCTGGAAGTGGCATTTGCAGCTCGCAATAGTGCAGAGTTATCTCAAAGAAAGGGGCCACGGTGTTTCTGTATCTCTATTATGTTGGTGCGGCTTCGGAACTTTTAAATATCTTGATATATACGAGAACTACGCATCTGATCAAAAAATATCATAGAACATGAAAAGTAGGAAACTTAATTCTCTACAAAAAAGGTCTCTTAACATTTTGCCATAGCTCGCTTCGTTTCCGAGATATTTGCAGATTTATCTCAAGGGAAGGGGCCTGACGGACATATTTCGAGATATTTCTTCTTCTTGTTGTTCTTCTTCTGCACAGCTAAGCTGGAAGTGGCATTTGCAGCTCGCACTAGTGCAGAGTTATCTCAAAGAAAGGGGCCACGGTGTTTCTGTATCTCTATTATGTTGGTGCGGCTTCGGAACTTTTAAATATCTCGATATATCTCGAAAACTACGCTTCTGATCAAAAAATATCGTAGAACATAAATTGTAGGAAACATAATTCTCTACAAAAAAGGTCTCTCAACATTTTGCGATAGCTCGCTTCGTTTCCGAGATATTTGCAGATTTATCTCAAGGGAAGGGGCCTGACGGACGTATTTCGAGATATTTCTTCTTCTTGTTGTTCTTCTTCTGCACAGCTGAGCTGGAAGTGGCATTTGCAGGTCGCAATAGTGCAGAGTTATCTCAAAGAAAGGGGCCACGGTGTTTCTGTATCTCTATTATGTTGGTGCGGCTTCGGAACTTTTAAATATCTCGATATATCTCGAAAACTACGCTTCTGATCAAAAAATATCATAGAACGTAAATTGTAGGAAACATTATTCTCTACAAAAAAGGTCTCTTAACATTTTGCCATAAATCGCTTCGTTTCCGAGATATTTGCAGATTCATCTCAAGGGAAGGGGTCTGACGGACATATTTCGAGATATTTCTTCTTCTTGTTGTTCTTCTTCTGCACAGCTAAGCTCGAAGCGGCATTTGCAGCTCGCAATAGTGCAGAGTTATCTCAAAGAAAGAGGCCACGGTGTTTCTGTACCTCTATTATGTTGGTGCAGCTTCGGAACTTTTAAATATCTCGATATATCTCGAGAACTACGCATCTGATCAAAAAATATCATCGAACATAAAAAGTAGGAAACTTAATTCTCTACAAAAAAGGTCTCTTAACATTTTGCCATAGCTCGCTTCGTTTCCGAGATATTTGCAGATTTATCTCAAGGGAAGTGGCCTGACGGACATATTTCGAGATATTTCTTCTTCTTGTTGTTCTTCCTCTGCACAGCTAAGCTGGAAGTGGCATTTGCAGCTCGCAATAGTGCAGAGTTATCTCAAAGAAAGGGGCCACGGTGTTTCTGTATCTCTATTATGTTGGTGCGGCTTCGGAACTTTTAAATATCTTGATATATACGAGAACTACGCATCTGATCAAAAAATATCATAGAACATGAAAAGTAGGAAACTTAATTCTCTACAAAAAAGGTCTCTTAACATTTTGCCATAGCTCGCTTCGTTTCCGAGATATTTGCAGATTTATCTCAAGGGAAGGGGCCTGACGGACATATTTCGAGATATTTCTTCTTCTTGTTGTTCTTCTTCTGCACAGCTAAGCTGGAAGTGGCATTTGCAGCTCGCACTAGTGCAGAGTTATCTCAAAGAAAGGGGCCACGGTGTTTCTGTATCTCTATTATGTTGGTGCGGCTTCGGAACTTTTAAATATCTCGATATATCTCGAAAACTACGCTTCTGATCAAAAAATATCGTAGAACATAAATTGTAGGAAACATAATTCTCTACAAAAAAGGTCTCTCAACATTTTGCGATAGCTCGCTTCGTTTCCGAGATATTTGCAGATTTATCTCAAGGGAAGGGGCCTGACGGACATATTTCGAGATATTTCTTCTTCTTGTTGTTCTTCTTCTGCACAGCTAAGCTGGAAGTGGCATTTGCGGCTCGCACTAGTGCAGAGTTATCTCAAAGAAAGGGGCCACGGTGTTTCTGTATCTCTATTATGTTGGTGCGGCTTCGGAACTTTTAAATATCTCGATATATCTCGAAAACTACGCTTCTGATCAAAAAATATCATAGAACATAAAAAGTAGGAAACTTAATTCTCTACAAAAAAGGTCTCTTAACATTTTGCCATGGCTCGCTTCGTTTCCGAGATATTTGCAGATTTATCTCAAGGGAAGGGGCCTAACGGACATATTTCGAGATATTTCTTCTTCTTGTTGTTCTTCTTCTGCACAGCTAAATTGGAAGTGGCATTTCCAGCTCGCAATAGTGCAGAGTTATCTCAAAGAAAGGGGCCACGGTGTTTCTGTATCTGTATTATGTTGGTGCGGTTTCGGAACTTTTAAATATCTTGATATATCTCGAGAACTACGCATCTGATCAAAAAATATCATAGAACATAAAAAGTAGGAAACTTAATTCTCTACAAAAAAGGTCTCTTAACATTTTGCCATAGCTCGCTTCGTTTCCGAGATATTTGCAGATTTATCTCAAGGGAAGGGGCCTGACGGACGTATTTCGAGATATTTCTTCTTCTTGTTGTTCTTCTTCTGCACAGCTGAGCTGGAAGTGGCATTTGCAGGTCGCAATAGTGCAGAGTTATCTCAAAGAAAGGGGCCACGGTGTTTCTGTATCTCTATTATGTTGGTGCGGCTTCGGAACTTTTAAATATCTCGATATATCTCGAAAACTACGCTTCTGATCAAAAAATATCATAGAACGTAAATTGTAGGAAACATTATTCTCGACAAAAAAGGTCTCTTAACATTTTGCCATAGCTCGCTTCGTTTCCGAGATATTTGCAGATTCATCTCAAGGGAAGGGGTCTGACGGACATATTTCGAGATATTTCTTCTTCTTGTTGTTCTTCTTCTGCACAGCTAAGCTCGAAGCGGCATTTGCAGCTCGCAATAGTGCAGAGTTATCTCAAAGAAAGAGGCCACGGTGTTTCTGTACCTCTATTATGTTGGTGCAGCTTCGGAACTTTTAAATATCTCGATATATCTCGAGAACTACGCATCTGATCAAAAAATATCATCGAACATAAAAAGTAGGAAACTTAATTCTCTACAAAAAAGGTCTCTTAACATTTTGCCATAGCTCGCTTCGTTTCCGAGATATTTGCAGATTTATCTCAAGGGAAGTGGCCTGACGGACATATTTCGAGATATTTCTTCTTCTTGTTGTTCTTCCTCTGCACAGCTAAGCTGGAAGTGGCATTTGCAGCTCGCAATAGTGCAGAGTTATCTCAAAGAAAGGGGCCACGGTGTTTCTGTATCTCTATTATGTTGGTGCGGCTTCGGAACTTTTAAATATCTTGATAAATACGAGAACTACGCATCTGATCAAAAAATATCATAGAACATGAAAAGTAGGAAACTTAATTCTCTACAAAAAAGGTCTCTTAACATTTTGCCATAGCTCGCTTCGTTTCCGAGATATTTGCAGATTTATCTCAAGGGAAGGGGCCTGACGGACATATTTCGAGATATTTCTTCTTCTTGTTGTTCTTCTTCTGCACAGCTAAGCTGGAAGTGGCATTTGCAGCTCGCACTAGTGCAGAGTTATCTCAAAGAAAGGGGCCACGGTGTTTCTGTATCTCTATTATGTTGGTGCGGCTTCGGAACTTTTAAATATCTCGATATATCTCGAAAACTACGCTTCTGATCAAAAAATATCGTAGAACATAAATTGTAGGAAACATAATTCTCTACAAAAAAGGTCTCTTAACATTTTGCGATAGCTCGCTTCGTTTCCGAGATATTTGCAGATTTATCTCAAGGGAAGGGGCCTGACGGACATATTTCGAGATATTTCTTCTTCTTGTTGTTCTTCTTCTGCACAGCTAAGCTGGAAGTGGCATTTGCGGCTCGCACTAGTGCAGAGTTATCTCAAAGAAAGGGGCCACGGTGTTTCTGTATCCCTATTATGTTGGTGCGGCTTCGGAACTTTTAAATATCTCGATATTTCTCGAAAACTACGCTTCTGATCAAAAAATATCATAGAACATAAATTGTAGGAAACATAATTCTCTACAAAAAACGTCTCTTAACATTTTGCCATAGCTCGCTTCGTTTCCGAGATATTTGCAGATTCAGCTCAAAGGAACTGGCCTGACGGACATATTTCGAGATATTTCTTCTTCTTGTTGTTCTTCCTCTGCACAGCTAAGCTGGAAGTGGCATTTGCAGCTCGCAATAGTGCAGAGTTATCTCAAAGAAAGGGGCCACGGTGTTTCTGTATCTCTATTATGTTGGTGCGGCTTCGGAACTTTTAAATATCTTGATATATCTCGAGAACTACGCATCTGATCAAAAAATATCATAGAACATAAAAAGTAGGAAACTTAATTCTCTACAAAAAAGGTCTCTGAACATTTTGCCATAGCTCGCTTCGTTTCCGAGATATTTGCAGATTTATCTCAAGGGAAGGGGCCTGACGGACATATTTCGAGATATTTCTTCTTCTTGTTGTTCTTCTTCTGCACAGCTAAGCTGGAAGTGGCATTTGCGGCTCGCACTAGTGCAGAGTTATCTCAAAGAAAGGGGCCACGGTGTTTCTGTATCTCTATTATGTTGGTGCGGCTTCGGAACTTTTAAATATCTCGATATATCTCGAAAACTACGCTTCTGATCAAAAAATATCATAGAACATAAAAAGTAGGAAACTTAATTCTCTACAAAAAAGGTCTCTTAACATTTTGCCATAGCTCGCTTCGTTTCCGAGATATTTGCAGATTTATCTCAAGGGAAGGGGCCTGACGGACATATTTCGAGATATTTCTTCTTCTTGTTGTTCTTCTTCTGCACAGCTAAGCTGGAAGTGGCATTTGCGGCTCGCACTAGTGCAGAGTTATCTCAAAGAAAGGGGCCACGGTGTTTCTGTATCTCTATTATGTTGGTGCCGCTTCGGAACTTTTAAATATCTAGATATATCTCGAAAACTACGCTTCTGATCAAAAAATATCATACAACATAAATTGTAGGAAACATAATTCTCTACAAAAAAGGTCTCTTAACATTTTGCCATAGCTCGCTTCGTTTCCGAGATATTTGCAGATATATCTCAAGGGAAGGGGCCTGACGGACATATTTCGAGATATTTCTTCTTCTTGTTGTTCTTCTTCTGCACAGCTAAGCTGGAAGTGGCATTTACAGCTCGCAATAGTGCAGAGTTATCTCAAAGAAAGGGGCCACGGTGTTTCTGTATCTCTATTATGTTGGTGCGGCTTCGGAACTTTTAAATATCTTGATATATCTCGAGAACTACGCATCTGATCAAAAAATATCATAGAACATGAAAAGTAGGAAACTTAATTCTCTACAAAAAAGGTCTCTTAACATTTTGCCATAGCTCTCTTCGTTTCCGAGATATTTGCAGATTTATCTCAAGGGAAGGGGCCTGACGGACATATTTCGAGATATTTCTACTTCTTGTTGTTCTTCTTCTGCACAGCTAAGCTGGAAGTGGCATTTGCAGCTCGCAATAGTGCAGAGTTATCTCAAAGAAAGGGGCCACGGTGTTTCTGTATCTCTATTATGTTGGTGCGGCTTCGGAACTTTTAAATATCTTGATATATCTCGAGAACTACGCGTCTGATCAAAAAATATCATAGAACATAAAAAGTAGGAAACTTAATTCTCTACAAAAAAGGTCTCTTAACATTTTGCCATAGCTCGTTTCGTTTCCGAGATATTTGCAGATTTATCTCAAGGGAAGGGGCCTGACGGACATATTTCGAGATATTTCTTCTTCTTGTTGTTCTCCTTCTGCACAGCTAAGCTGGAAGTGGCATTTGCGGCTCGCACTAGTGCAGAGTTATCTCAAGGAAAGGGGCCACGGTGTTTCTGTATCCCTATTATGTTGGTGCGGCTTCGGAACTTTTAAATATCTCGATATATCTCGAAAACTACGCTTCTGATCAAAAAATATCATAGAGCATAAATTGTAGGAAACATAATTCTCTACAAAAAACGTCTCTTAACATTTTGCCATAGCTCGCTTCGTTTCCGAGATATTTGCAGATTCAGCTCAAAGGAACTGGCCTGACGGACATATTTCGAGATATTTCTTCTTCTTGTTGTTCTTCCTCTGCACAGCTAAGCTGGAAGTGGCATTTGCAGCTCGCAATAGTGCAGAGTTATCTCAAAGAAAGGGGCCACGGTGTTTCTGTATCTCTATTATGTTGGTGCGGCTTCGGAACTTTTAAATATCTTGATATATCTCGAGAACTACGCATCTGATCAAAAAATATCATAGAACATAAAAAGTAGGAAACTTAATTCTCTACAAAAAAGGTCTCTTAACATTTTGCCATAGCTCGCTTCGTTTCCGAGATATTTGCAGATTTATCTCAAGGGAAGGGGCCTGACGGACATATTTCGAGATATTTCTTCTACTTGTTGTTCTTCTTCTGCACAGCTAAGCTGGAAGTGGCATTTGCGGCTCGCACTAGTGCAGAGTTATCTCAAAGAAAGGGGCCACGGTGTTTCTGTATCTCTATTATGTTGGTGCGGCTTCGGAACTTTTAAATATCTCGATATATCTCGAAAACTACGCTTCTGATCAAAAAATATCATAGAACATAAAAAGTAGGAAACATAATTCTCTACAAAAACGTCTCTTAACATTTTGCCATAGCTCGCTTCGTTTCCGAGATATTTGCAGATTTATCTCAAGGGAAGTGGCCTGACGGACATATTTCGAGATATTTCTTCTTCTTGTTGTTCTTCTTCTGCACAGCTAAGCTGGAAGTGGCATTTGCGGCTCGCACTAGTGCAGAGTTATCTCAAAGAAAGGGGCCACGGTGTTTCTGTATCCCTATTATGTTGGTGCGGCTTCGGAACTTTTAAATATCTCGATATATCTCGAAAACTACGCTTCTGATCAAAAAATATCATAGAACATAAATTGTAGGAAACATAATTCTCTACAAAAAACGTCTCTTAACATTTTGCCATAGCTCGCTTCGTTTACGAGATATTTGCAGATTTATCTCAAGGGAAGGGGCCTGACGGACATATTTCTAGATATTTCTTCTTCTTGTTGTTCTTCTTCTGCACAGCTAAGCTGGAAGTGGCATTTACAGCTCGCAATAGTGCAGAGTTATCTCAAAGAAAGGGGCCACGGTGTTTCTGTATCTCTATTATGTTGGTGCGGCTTCGGAACTTTTAAATATCTTGATATATCTCGAGAACTACGCATCTGATCAAAAAATATCATAGAACATAAAAAGTAGGAAACTTAATTCTCTACAAAAAAGGTCTCTTAACATTTTGCCATAGCTCGCTTCGTTTCCGAGATATTTGCAGATATATCTCAAGGGAAGGGGCCTGCCGGACATATTTCGAGATATTTCTTCTTCTTGTTGTTCTTCTTCTGCACAGCTAAGCTGGAAGTGGCATGTACAGCTCGCAATAGTGCAGAGTTATCTCAAAGAAAGGGGCCACGGTGTTTCTGTATCTCTATTATGTTGGTGCTGCTTCGGAACTTTTAAATATCTTGATATATCTCGAGAACTACGCATCTGATCAAAAAATATTATAGAACATGAAAAGTAGGAAACTTAATTCTCTACAAAAAAGGTCTCTTAACATTTTGCAATAGCTCTCTTCGTTTCCGAGATATTTGCAGATTTATCTCAAGGGAAGGGGCCTGACGGACATATTTCGAGATATTTCTACTTCTTGTTGTTCTTCTTCTGCACAGCTAAGCTGGAAGTGGCATTTGCGGCTCGCACTAGTGCAGAGTTATCTCAAAGAAAGGGGCCACGGTGTTTCTGTAGCCCTATTATGTTGGTGCGGCTTCGGAACTTTTAAATATCTCGATATATCTCGAAAACTACGCTTCTGATCAAAAAATATCATAGAACATAAATTGTAGGAAACATAATTCTCTACAAAAAACGTCTCTTAACATTTTGCCATAGCTCGCTTCGTTTACGAGATATTTGCAGATTTATCTCAAGGGAAGGGGCCTGACGGACATATTTCGAGATATTTCTTCTTCTTGTTGTTCTTCTTCTGCACAGCTAAGCTGGAAGTGGCATTTACAGCTCGCAATAGTGCAGAGTTATCTCAAAGAAAGGGGCCACGGTGTTTCTGTATCTCTATTATGTTGGTGCGGCTTCGGAACTTTTAAATATCTTGATATATCTCGAGAACTACGCATCTGATCAAAAAATATCATAGAACATAAAAAGTAGGAAACTTAATTCTCTACAAAAAAGGTCTCTCAACATTTTGCCATAGCTCGCTTCGTTTCCGAGATATTTGCAGATATATCTCAAAGGAACGGGCCTGACGGACATATTTCGAGATACTTCTTTTTCTTGTTGTTCTTCCTCTGCACAGCTAAGCTGGAAGTGGCATTTGCAGCTCGCAATAGTGCAGAGTTATCTCAAAGAAAGGGGCCACGGTGTTTCTGTATCTCTATTATGTTGGTGCGGCTTCGGAACTTTTAAATATCTTGATATATCTCGAGAACTACGCATCTGATCAAAAAATATCATAGAACATAAAAAGTAGGAAACTTAATTCTCTACAAAAAAGGTCTCTTAACATTTTGCCATAGCTCGCTTCGTTTCCGAGATATTTGCAGATTTATCTCAAGGGAAGGGGCCTGACGGACATATTTCGAGATATTTCTTCTTCTTGTTGTTCTTCTTCTGCACAGCTAAGCTGGAAGTGGCATTTGCGGCTCGCACTAGTGCAGAGTTATCTCAAAGAAAGGGGCCACGGTGTTTCTGTATCTCTATTATGTTGGTGCGGCTTCGGAACTTTTAAATATCTCGATATATCTCGAAAACTACGCTTCTGATCAAAAAATATCATAGAACATAAAAAGTAGGAAACTTAATTCTCTACAAAAAAGGTCTCTTAACATTTTGCCATAGCTCGCTTCGTTTCCGAGATATTTGCAGATTTATCTCAAGGGAAGGGGCCTGACGGACATATTTCGAGATATTTCTTCTTCTTGTTGTTCTTCTTCTGCACAGCTAAGCTGGAAGTGGCATTTGCGGCTCGCACTATTGCAGAGTTATCTCAAAGAAAGGGGCCACGGTGTTTCTGTATCTCTATTATGTTGGTGCGGCTTCGGAACTTTTAAATATCTCGATATATCTCGAAAACTACGCTTCTGATCAAAAAATATCATACAACATAAATTGTAGGAAACATAATTCTCTACAAAAAAGGTCTCTTAACATTTTGCCATAGCTCGCTTCGTTTCCGAGATATTTGCAGATTCAGCTCAAAGGAACTGGCCTGACGGACATATTTCGAGATATTTCTTCTTCTTGTTGTTCTTCTTCTGCACAGCTAAGCTGGAAGTGGCATTTACAGCTCGCAATAGTGCAGAGTTATCTCGAAGAAAGGGGCCACGGTGTTTCTGTATCTCTATTATGTTGGTGCGGCTTCGGAACTTTTAAATATCTTGATATATCTCGAGAACTGCGCATCTGATCAAAAAATATCATAGAACATAAAAAGTAGGAAACTTAATTCTCTACAAAAAGGTCTCTTAACATTTTGCCATAGCTCGCTTCGTTTCCGAGATATTTGCAGATTTATCTCAAGGGAAGGGGCCTAACGGACATATTTCGAGATATTTCTTCTTCTTGTTGTTCTTCTTCTGCACAGCTAAGCTGGAAGTGGCATTTGCGGCTCGCACTATTGCAGAGTTATCTCAAAGAAAGAGGCCACGGTGTTTCTGTATCTCTATTATGTTGGTGCGGCTTCGGAACTTTTAAATATCTTGATATATCTCGAGAACTACGCATCTGATCAAAAAATATCATAGAACATAAAAAGTAGGAAACTTAATTCTCTACAAAAAAGGTCTCTTAACATTTTGCCATACCTCACTTCGTTTCCGAGATATTTGCAGATTTATCTCAAGGGAAGGGGCCTGTCGGACATATTTCGAGATATTTCTTCTTCTTGTTGTTCTTCTTCTGCACAGCTAAGCTGGAAGTGGCATTTGCGGCTCGCACTAGTGCAGAGTTATCTCAAAGAAAGGGGCCACGGTGTTTCGGTATCTGTATTATGTTGGTGCGGCTTCGGAACTTTTAAATATCTCGATATATCTCGAAAACTACGCTTCTGATCGAAAAATATCATAGAACATAAATTGTAGGAAACATAATTCTCTACAAAAAACGTCTCTAAACATTTTGCCATAGCTCGCTTCGTTTCGGAGATATTTGCAGATTCAGCTCAAAGGAACGGGCCTGACGGACATATTTCGAGATACTTCTTTTTCTTGTTGTTCTTCCTCTGCACAGCTAAGCTGGAAGTGGCATTTGCAGCTCGCAATAGTGCAGAGTTATCTCAAAGAAAGGGGCCACGGTGTTTCTGTATCTCTATTATGTTGGTGCGGCTTCGGAACTTTTAAATATCTTGATATATCTCGAGAACTACGCATCTGATCAAAAAATATCATAGAACATAAAAAGTAGGAAACTTAATTCTCTACAAAAAAGGTCTCTTAACATTTTGCCATAGCTCGCTTCGTTTCCGAGATATTTGCAGATTTATCTCAAAGGAAGGGGCCTAACGGACATATTTCGAGATATTTCTTCTTCTTGTTGTTCTTCTTCTGCACAGCTAAGCTGGAAGTGGCATTTGCGGCTCGCACTAGTGCAGAGTTATCTCAAAGAAAGGGGCCACGGTGTTTCTGTATCTGTATTATGTTGGTGCGGCTTCGGAACTTTTAAATATCTTGATATATCTCGAGAACTACGCATCTGATCAAAGAATATCATAGAACATAAAAAGTAGGAAACTTAATTCTCTACAAAAAAGGTCTCTTAACATTTTGCCATAGCTCACTTCGTTTCCGAGATATTTGCAGATTTATCTCAAGGGAAGGGGCCTGACGGACATATCTCGAGATATTTCTTCTTCTTGTTGTTCTTCTTCTGCACAGCTAAGCTGGAAGTGGCATTTGCGGCTCGCACTAGTGCAGAGTTATCTCAAAGAAAGGGGCCACGGTGTTTCTGTATCTGTATTATGTTGGTGCGGCTTCGGAACTTTTAAATATCTTGATATATCTCGAGAACTACGCGTCTGATCAAAAAATATCATAGAACATAAAAATAGGAAACATAATTCTCTACAAAAAAGGTCTCTTAACATTTTGCCATAGCTCGCTTCGTTTCCGAGATATTTGCAGATTTATCTCAAGGGAAGGGGCCTGACGGACATATTTCGAGATATTTCTTCTTCTTGTTGTTCTTCTTCTGCACAGCTAAGCTGGAAGTGGCATTTGCGGCTCGCACTAGTGCACAGTTATCTCAAAGAAAGGGGCCACGGTGTTTCTGTATCTCTAATATGTTGGTGCGGCTTCGGAACTTTTAAGTATCTCGATATATCTCGAAAACTACGCTTCTGATCAAAAAATATCATAGAAGATAAATTGTAGGAAACATAATTCTCTACAAAAAACGTCTCTTAACATTTTGCCATAGCTCGCTTCGTTTCCGAGATATTTGCAGATTAAGCTCAAAGGAACTGGCCTGACGGACATATTTCGAGATATTTCTTCTTCTTGTTGTTCTTCCTCTGCACAGCTAAGCTGGAAGTGGCATTTGCAGCTCGCAATAGTGCAGAGTTATCTCAAAGAAAGGGGCCACGGTGTTTCTGTATCTGTATTATGTTGGTGCGGCTTCGGAACTTTTAAATATCTTGATATATCTCGAGAACTACGCATCTGATCAAAAAATATCATAGAACATAAAAAGTAGGAAACTTAATTCTCTACAAAAAAGGTCTCTTAACATTTTGCCATAGCTCGCTTCGTTTCCGAGATATTTGCAGATTTATCTCAAGGGAAGGGGCCTGACGGACATATTTCGAGATATTTCTTCTTCTTGTTGTTCTTCTTCTGCACAGCTAAGCTGGAAGTGGCATTTGCGGCTCGCACTAGTGCACAGTTATCTCAAAGAAAGGGGCCACGGTGTTTCTGTATCTCTAATATGTTGGTGCGGCTTCGGAACTTTTAAGTATCTCGATATATCTCGAAAACTACGCTTCTGATCAAAAAATATCATAGAACATAAATTGTAGGAAACATAATTCTCTACAAAAAACGTCTCTTAACATTTTGCCATAGCTCGCTTCGTTTCCGAGATATTTGCAGATTCAGCTCAAAGGAACTGGCCTGACGGACATATTTCGAGATATTTCTTCTTCTTGTTGTTCCTCCTCTGCACAGCTAAGCTGGAAGTGGCATTTGCAGCTCGCAATAGTGCAGAGTTATCTCAAAGAAAGGGGCCACGGTGTTTCTGTATCTGTATTATGCTGGTGCGGCTTCGGAACTTTTAAATATCTTGATATATCTCGAGAACTACGCATCTGATCAAAAAATATCATAGAACATAAAAAGTAGGAAACTTAATTCTCTACAAAAAAGGTCTCTTAACATTTTGCCATAGCTCGCTTCGTTTCCGAGATATTTGCAGATTTATCTCAAGGGAAGGGGCCTAACGGACATATTTCGAGATATTTCTTCTTCTTGTTGTTCTTCTTCTGCACAGCTAAGCTCGAAGCGGCATTTGCAGCTCGCAATAGTGCAGAGTTATCTCAAAGAAAGGGGCCACGGTGTTTCTGTACCTCTATTATGTTGGTGCAGCTTCGGAACTTTTAAATATCTTGATATATCTCGAGAACTACGCATCTGATCAAAAAATATCATCGAACATAAAAAGTAGGAAACTTAATTCTCTACAAAAAAGGTCTCTTAACATTTTGCCATAGCTCGCTTCGTTTCCGAGATATTTGCAGATTTATCTCAAGGGAAGTGGCCTGACGGACATATTTCGAGATATTTCTTCTTCTTGTTGTTCTTCTTCTGTACAGCTAAGCTGGAAGTGGCATTTGCGGCTCGCACTATTGCAGAGTTATCTCAAAGAAAGGGGCCACGGTGTTTCTGTATCTCTATTATGTTGGTGCGGCTTCGTAACTTTTAAATATCTCGATATATCTCGAAAACTACGCTTCTGGTCAAAAAATATCATAGAACATAAATTGTAGGAAACAAAGTTCTCTACAAAAAAGGTCTGTTAACATTTTGCCATAGCTCGCTTGGTTTCCGAGATATTAGCAGATATATCTCAAGGGCAGGGGCCTGACGGACATATTTCGAGATATTTCTTCTTCTTGTTGTTCTTCTTCTGCACAGCTAAGCTGGAAGTGGCATTTACAGCTCGCAATAGTGCAGAGTTATCTCAAAGAAAGGGGCCACGGTGTTTCTGTATCTCTATTATGTTGGTGCGGTTTCGGAACTTTTAAATATCTTGATATATCTCGAGAACTACGCATCTGATCAAAAAATATCATAGAACATAAAAAGTAGGAAACTTAATTCTCTACAAATAAGGTCTCTTAACATTTTGCCATAGCTCGCTTCGTTTCCGAGATATTTGCAGATTTATCTCAAGGGAAGGGGCCTCACGGACATATTTCGAGATATTTCTTCTTCTTGTTGTTCTTCTTCTGCACAGGTAAGCTGGAAGTGGCATTTGCAGCTCGCAATAGTGCAGAAATATCTCAAAGAAAGGGGCCACGGTGTTTCTGTATCTCTATTATGTTGGTGCGGCTTCGGAACTTTTAAATATCTTGATATATCTCGAGAACTACGCGTCTATTCAAAAAATATCATAGAACATAAAAAGTAGTAAACATAATTCTCTACAAAAAAGGTCTCTTAACATTTTGCCATAGCTCGCTTCGTTTCCGAGATATTTGCAGATTTATCTCAAGGGAAGGGGCCTGACGGACATATTTCGAGAAGTTTCTTCTTCTTGTTGTTCTTCTTCTGCACTGCTAAGCTGGAAGTGGCATTTGCGGCTCGCACTAGTGCACAGTTATCTCAAAGAAAGGGGCCACGGTGTTTCTGTATCTCTAATATGTTGGTGCGGCTTCGGAACTTTTAAGTATCTCGATATATCTCGAAAACTACGCTTCTGATCAAAAAATATCATACAACATAAATTGTAGGAAACATAATTCTCTACAAAAAACGTCTCTTAACATTTTGCCATAGCTCGCTTCGTTTCCGAGATATTTGCAGATTCAGCTCAAAGGAACTGGCCTGACGGACATATTTCGAGATATTTCTTCTTCTTGTTGTTCTTCCTCTGCACAGCTAAGCTGGAAGTGGCATTTGCAGCTCGCAATAGTGCAGAGTTATCTCAAAGAAAGGGGCCACGGTGTTTCTGTATCTATTATGTTGGTGCGGCTTCGGAACTTTTAAATATCTTGATATATCTCGAGAACTACGCATCTGATCAAAAAATATCATAGAACACAAAAAGTAGGAAACTTAATTCTCTACAAAAAAGGTCTCCTAACATTTTGCCATAGCTCGCTTCGTTTCCGAGATATTTGCAGATTTATCTCAAGGGAAGGGGCCTGACGGACATATTTCGAGATATTTCTTCTTCTTGTTGTTCTTCTTCTGCACAGCTGAGCTGGAAGTGGCATTTGCAGGTCGCAATAGTGCAGAGTTATCTCAAAGAAAGGGGCCACGGTGTTTCTGTATCTCTATTATGTTGGTGCGGCTTCGGAACTTTTAAATATCTCGATATATCTCGAAAACTACGCTTCTGATCAAAAAATATCATAGAACGTAAATTGTAGGAAACATTATTCTCTACAAAAAAGGTCTCTTAACATTTTGCCATAGCTCGCTTCGTTTCCGAGATATTTGCAGATTCATCTCAAGGGAAGGGGTCTGACGGACATATTTCGAGATATTTCTTCTTCTTGTTGTTCTTCTTCTGCACAGCTAAGCTCGAAGCGGCATTTGCAGCTCGCAATAGTGCAGAGTTATCTCAAAGAAAGAGGCCACGGTGTTTCTGTACCTCTATTATGTTGGTGCAGCTTCGGAACTTTTAAATATCTTGATATATCTCGAGAACTACGCATCTGATCAAAAAATATCATCGAACATAAAAAGTAGGAAACTTAATTCTCTACAAAAAAGGTCTCTTAAGATTTTGCCATAGCTCGCTTCGTTTCCGAGATATTTGCAGATTTATCTCAAGGGAAGTGGCCTGACGGACATATTTCGAGATATTTCTTCTTCTTGTTGTTCTTCTTCTGCACAGCTAAGCTGGAAGTGGCATTTGCAGCTCGCAATAGTGCAGAGTTATCCCAAAGAAAGGGGCCACGGTGTTTCTGTATCTCTATTATGTTGGTGCGGCTTCGGAACTTTTAAATATCTTGATATATCTCGAGAACTACGCGTCTGATCAAAAAATATCATACCACATAAAAAGTAGGAAACTTAATTCTCTACAAGAAAGGTCTCTAAACATTTTGCCATAGCTCGCTTCGTTTCCGAGATATTTGCAGATTTATCTCAAGGGAAGGGGCCTGACGGACATATTTCGAGATATTTCTTCTTCTTGTTGTTCTTCTTCTGCACAGCTAAGCTCGAAGCGGCATTTGCAGCTCGCAATAGTGCAGAGTTATCTCAAAGAAAGAGGCCACGGTGTTTCTGTACCTCTATTATGTTGGTGCAGCTTCGGAACTTTTAAATATCTTGATATATCTCGAGAACTACGCATCTGATCAAAAAATATCATCGAACATAAAAAGTAGGAAACTTAATTCTCTACAAAAAAGGTCTCTTATGATTTTGCCATAGCTCGCTTCGTTTCCGAGATATTTGCAGATTTATCTCAAGGGAAGTGGCCTGACGGACATATTTCGAGATATTTCTTCTTCTTGTTGTTCTTCTTCTGCACAGCTAAGCTGGAAGTGGCATTTGCAGCTCGCAATAGTGCAGAGTTATCCCAGAGAAAGGGGCCACGGTGTTTCTGTATCTCTATTATGTTGGTGCGGCTTCGGAACTTTTAAATATCTTGATATATCTCGAGAACTACGCATCTGATCAAAAAATATCATACTTCATAAAAAGTAGGAAACTTAATTCTCTACAAGAAAGGTCTCTAAACATTTTGCCATAGCTCGCTTCGTTTCCGAGATATTTGCAGATTTATCTCAAGGGAAGGGGCCTGACGGACATATTTCGAGATATTTCTTCTTCTTCTTGTTCTTCTTCTGCACAGCTAAGCTGGAAGTGGCATTTGCAGCTCGCAATAGTGCAGAGTTATCTCAAAGAAAGGGGCCACGGTGTTTCTGTATCTCTATTATGTTGGTGCGGCTTCGGAACTTTTAAATATCTCGATATATCTCGAAAACTACGCTTCTGATCAAAAAATATCATAGAACATAAAAAGTAGGAAACTTAATTCTCTACAAAAAAGGTCTCTTAACATTTTGCCATAGCTCGCTTCGTTTCCGAGATATTTGCAGATTCATCTCAAGGGAAGGGGTCTGACGGACATATTTCGAGATATTTCTTCTTCTTGTTGTTCTTCTTCTGCACAGCTAAGCTGGAAGTGGCGTTTGCAGCTCGCAATAGTGCAGAGTTATCCCAAAGAAAGGGGCCACGGTGTTTCTGTATCTCTATTATGTTGGTGCGGCTTCGGAACTTTTAAATATCTTGATATATCTCGAGAACTACGCATCTGATCAAAAAATATCATACTACATAAAAAGTAGGAAACTTAATTCTCTACAAGAAAGGTCTCTAAACATTTTGCCATAGCTCGCTTCGTTTCCGAGATATTTGCAGATTTATCTCAAGGGAAGGGGCCTGACGGACATATTTCGAGATATTTCTTCTTCTTGTTGTTCTTCTTCTGCACAGCTAAGCTGGAAGTGGCATTTGCAGCTCGCAATAGTGCAGAGTTATCTCAAAGAAAGGGGCCACGGTGTTTCTGTATCTCTATTATGTTGGTGCGGCTTCGGAACTTTTAAATATCTCGATATATCTCGAAAACTACGCTTCTGATCAAAAAATATCATAGAACATAAAAAGTAGGAAACTTAATTCTCTACAAAAAAGGTCTCTTAACATTTTGCCATAGCTCGCTTCGTTTCCGAGATATTTGCAGATTTATCTCAAGGGAAGGGGCCTAACGGACATATTTCGAGATATTTCTTCTTCTTGTTGTTCTTCTTCTGCACAGCTAAACTGGAAGTGGCATTTCCAGCTCGCAATAGTGCAGAGTTATCTCAAAGAAAGGGGCCACGGTGTTTCTGTATCTCTATTATGTTGGTGCGGCTTCGGAACTTTTAAATATCTTGATATATCTCGAGAACTACGCATCTGATCAAAAAATATCATAGAACATAAAAAGTAGGAAACTTAATTCTCTACAAAAAAGGTCTCTTAACATTTTGCCATAGCTCGCTTCGTTTCCGAGATATTTGCAGATTTATCTCAAGGGAAGGGGCCTGACGGACATATTTCGAGATATTTCTTCTTCTTGTTGTTCTTCTTCTGCACAGCTGAGCTGGAAGTGGCATTTGCAGGTCGCAATAGTGCAGAGTTATCTCAAAGAAAGGGGCCACGGTGTTTCTGTATCTCTATTATGTTGGTGCGGCTTCGGAACTTTTAAATATCTCAATATATCTCGAAAACTACGCTTCTGATCAAAAAATATCATAGAACGTAAATTGTAGGAAACATTATTCTCTACAAAAAAGGTCTCTTAACATTTTGCCATAGCTCGCTTCGTTTCCGAGATATTTGCAGATTCATCTCAAGGGAAGGGGTCTGACGGACATATTTCGAGATATTTCTTCTTCTTGTTGTTCTTCTTCTGCACAGCTAAGCTGGAAGTGGCATTTGCAGCTCGCAATAGTGCAGAGTTATCTCAAAGAAAGGGGCCACGGTGTTTCTGTATCTCTATTATGTTGGTGCGGCTTCGGAACTTTTAAATATCTCGATATATCTCGAAAACTACGCTTCTGATCGAAAAATATCATAGAACGTAAATTGTAGGAAACATAATTCTCTACAAAAAACGTCTCTTAACATTTTGCCATAGCTCGCTTCGTTTCCGAGATATTTGCAGATTCAGCTCAAAGGAACGGGCCTGACGGACAGATTTCGAGATACTTCTTTTTCTTGTTGTTCTTCCTCTGCACAGCTAAGCTGGAAGTGGCATTTGCAGCTCGCAATAGTGCAGAGTTATCTCAAAGAAAGGGGCCACGGTGTTTCTGTATCTCTATTATGTTGGTGCGGCTTCGGAACTTTTAAATATCTTGATATATCTCGAGAACTACGCATCTGATCAAAAAATGTCATAGAACATAAAAAGTAGGAAACTTAATTCTCTACAAAAAAGGTCTCTTAACATTTTGCCATAGCTCGCTTCGTTTCCGAGATATTTGCATATTTATCTCAAGGGAAGGGGCCTGACGGACATATTTCGAGATATTTCTTCTTCTTGTTGTTCTTCTTCTGCACAGCTAAGCTGGAAGTGGCATTTGCAGCTCGCACTAGTGCAGAGTTATCTCACCGAAATGGGCCACGGTGTTTCTGTATCTCTATTATGTTGGTGCGGCTTCGGAACTTTTAAATATCTCGATATATCTCGAAAACTACGCTTCTGATCAAAAAATATCATAGAACATAAATTGTAGGAAACATAATTCTCTACAAAAAAGGTCTCTTAACATTTTGCCATAGCTCGCTTCGTTTCCGAGATATTTGCAGATTTATCTCAAGGGAAGGGGCCTGACGGACATATTTCGAGATATTTCTTCTTCTTGTTGTTCTTCTTCTGCACAGCTAAGCTGGAAGTGGCATTTGCAGCTCGCACTAGTGCAGAGTTATCTCAAAGAAAGGGGCCACGGTGTTTCTGTATCTCTATTATGTTGGTGCGGCTTCGGAACTTTTAAATATCTTGATATATCTCGAGAACTACGCGTCTGATCAAAAAATATCATAGAACATAAAAAGTAGGAAACTTAATTCTCTACAAAAACGGTCTCTTAACATTTTGCCATAGCTCGCTTCGTTTCCGAGATATTTGCAGATATATTTCAAGGGAAGGGGCCTGACGGGCATATTTCGAGATATTTCTTCTTCTTGTTGTTCTTCTTCTGCACAGCTAAGCTGGAAGTGGCATTTGCAGCTCGCAATAGTGCAGAGTTATCTCAAAGAAAGGGGCCACGGTGTTTCTGTATCTCTATTATGTTGGTGCGGCTTCGGAACTTTTAAATATCTCGATATATCTCGAGAACTACGCGTCTGATCAAAAAATATCATAGAACATAAAAAGTAGGAAACTTAATTCTCTACAAAAACGGTCTCTTAACATTTTGCCATAGCTCGCTTCGTTTCCGAGATATTTGCAGATATATTTCAAGGGAAGGGGCCTGATGGGCATATTTCGAGATATTTCTTCTTCTTGTTGTTCTTCTTCTGCACAGCTAAGCTGGAAGTGGCATTTGCAGCTCGCAATAGTGCAGAGTTATCTCAAAGAAAGGGGCCACGGTGTTTCTGTATCTCTATTATGTTGGTGCGGCTTCGGAACTTTTAAATATCTCGATATATCTCGAAAACTACGCTTCTGATCAAAAAATATCATAGAACATAAATTGTAGGAAACATAATTCTCTACAAAAAACGTCTGTTAACATTTTGCCATAGCTCGCTTCGTTTCCGAGATATTTGCAGATTCAGCTCAAAGGAACTGGCCTGACGGACATATTTCGAGATATTTCTTCTTCTTGTTGTTCTTCCTCTGCACAGCTAAGCTGGAAGTGGCATTTGCAGCTCGCACTAGTGCAGAGTTATCTCAAAGAAAGGGGCCACGGTGTTTCTGTATCTCTATTATGTTGGTGCGTCTTCGGAACTTTTAAATATCTTGATATATCTCGAGAACTACGCATCTGCTCAAAAAATATCATAGAACATAAAAAGTAGGAAACTTAATTCTCTACAAAAAAGGTCTCTTAACATTTTGCCATAGCTCGCTTCGTTTCCGAGATATTTGCATATTTATCTCAAGGGAAGGGGCCTGACGGACATATTTCGAGATATTTCTTCTTCTTGTTGTTCTTCTTCTGCACAGCTAAGCTGGAAGTGGCATTTGCGGCTCGCACTAGTGCAGAGTTATCTCAAAGAAAGGGGCCACGGTGTTTCTGTATCTCTATTATGTTGGTGCGGCTTCGGAACTTTTAAATATCTCGATATATCTCGAAAACTACGCTTCTGATCAAAAAATATCATAGAACATAAATTGTAGGAAACATAATTCTCTACAAAAAAGGTCTCTTAACATTTTGCCATAGCTAGCTTCGTTTCCGAGATATTTGCAGATATATCTCAAGGGAAGGGGCCTGACGGACATATTTCGAGATATTTCTTCTTCTTGTTGTTCTTCTTCTGCACAGCTAAGCTGGAAGTGGCATTTACAGCTCGCAATAGTGCAGAGTTATCTCAAAGAAAGGGGCCACGGTGTTTCTGTATCTCTATTATGTTGGTGCGGCTTCGGAACTTTTAAATATCTTGATATATCTCGAGAACTACGCATCTGATCAAAAAATATCATAGAACATAAAAAGTAGGAAACTTAATTCTCTACAAAAAAGGTCTCTTAACATTTTGCCATAGCTCGCTTCGTTTCCGAGATATTTGCATATTTATCTCAAGGGAAGGGGCCTGACGGACATATTTCGAGATATTTCTTCTTCTTGTTGTTCTTCTTCTGCACAGCTAAGCTGGAAGTGGCATTTGCGGCTCGCACTAGTGCAGAGTTATCTCAAAGAAAGGGGCCACGGTGTTTCTGTATCTCTATTATGTTGGTGCGGCTTCGGAACTTTTAAATATCTCGATATATCTCGAAAACTACGCTTCTGATCAAAAAATATCATAGAACCTAAATCGTAGGAAACATAATTCTATACAAAAAAGGTCTCTTAACATTTTGCCATAGCTCGCTTCGTTTCCGAGATATTTGCAGATATATCTCAAGGGAAGGGGCCTGACGGACATATTTCGAGATATTTCTTCTTCTTGTTGTTCTTCTTCTGCACAGCTAAGCTGGAAGTGGCATTTGCAGCTCGCAATAGTGCAGAGTTATCTCAAAGAAAGGGGCCACGGTGTTTCTGTATCTCTATTATGTTGGTGCGGCTTCGGAACTTTTAAATATCTTGATATATCTCGAGAACTACGCATCTGATCAAAAAATATCATAGAACATGAAAAGTAGGAAACTTAATTCTCTACCAAAAAGGTCTCTTAACATTTTGCCATAGCTCTCTTCGTTTCCGAGATATTTGCAGATTTATCTCAAGGGAAGGGGCCTGACGGACATATTTCGAGATATTTCTTCATCTTGTTGTTCTTCTTCTGCACAGCTAAGCTGGAAGTGGCATTTGCAGCTCGCAATAGTGCAGAGTTATCTCAAAGAAAGGGGCCACGGTGTTTCTGTATCTCTATTATGTTGGTGCGGCTTCGGAACTTTTAAATATCTTGATATATCTCGAGAACTACGCGTCTGATCAAAAAATATCATAGAACATAAAAAGTAGGAAACTTAATTCTCTACCACAACGGTCTCTTAACATTTTGCCACAGCTCGCTTCGTTTCCGAGATATTTGCATATTTATCTCAAGGGAAGGGGCCTGACGGACATATTTCGAGATATTTCTCCTTTTTGTTGTTCTTCTTCTGCACAGCTAAGCTGGAAGTGGCATTTGCAGCGCGCAATAGTGCAGAGTTATCTCAAAGAAAGGGGCCACGGTGTTTCTTTATCTCTATTATGTTGGTGCGGCTTCGGAACTTTTAAATATCTCGATATATCTCGAAAACTACGCTTCTGCTCAAAAAATATCATAGAACATAAAAAGTAGGAAACTTAATTCTCTACAAAAAAGGTCTCTTAACATTTTGCCATAGCTCGCTTCGTTTCCGAGATATTTGCAGATTTATCTCAAGGGAAGGGGCCTAACGGACATATTTCGAGATATTTCTTCTTCTTGTTGTTCTTCTTCTGCACAGCTAAACTGGAAGTGGCATTTCCAGCTCGCAATAGTGCAGAGTTATCTCAAAGAAAGGGGCCACGGTGTTTCTGTATCTCTATTATGTTGGTGCGGCTTCGGAACTTTTAAATATCTTGATATATCTCGAGCACTACGCATCTGATCAAAAAATATCATAGAACATAAAAAGTAGGAAACTTAATTCTCTACAAAAAAGGTCTCTTAACATTTTGCCATAGCTCGCTTCGTTTCCGAGATATTTGCACATTTATCTCAAGGGAAGGGGTCTGACGGACATATTTCGAGATATTTCTTCTTCTTGTTGTTCTTCTTCTGCACAGCTAAGCTCGAAGTGGCATTTGCAGCTCGCAATAGTGCAGTGTTATCTCAAAGAAAGAGGCCACGGTGTTTCTGTACCTCTATTATGTTGGTGCAGCTTCGGAACTTTTAAATATCTTGATATATCTCGAGAACTACGCATCTGATCAAAAAATATCATGGAACATAAAAAGTAGGAAACTTAATTCTCTACAAAAAAGGTCTCTTAAGATTTTGCCATAGCTCGCTTCGTTTCCGAGATATTTGCAGATTTATCTCAAGGGAAGTGGCCTGACGGACATATTTCGAGATATTTCTTCTTCTTGTTGTTCTTCTTCTGCACAGCTAAGCTGGAAGTGGCATTTGCAGCTCGCAATAGTGCAGAGTTATCCCAAAGAAAGGGGCCACGGTGTTTCTGTATCTCTATTATGTTGGTGCGGCTTCGGAACTTTTAAATATCTTGATATATCTCGAGAACTACGCGTCTGATCAAAAAATATCATACCACATAAAAAGTAGGAAACTTAATTCTCTACAAGAAAGGTCTCTAAACATTTTGCCATAGCTCGCTTCGTTTCCGAGATATTTGCAGATTTATCTCAAGGGAAGGGGCCTGACGGACATATTTCGAGATATTTCTTCTTCTTGTTGTTCTTCTTCTGCACAGCTAAGCTCGAAGCGGCATTTGCAGCTCGCAATAGTGCAGAGTTATCTCAAAGAAAGAGGCCACGGTGTTTCTGTACCTCTATTATGTTGGTGCAGCTTCGGAACTTTTAAATATCTTGATATATCTCGAGAACTACGCATCTGATCAAAAAATATCATCGAACATAAAAAGTAGGAAACTTAATTCTCTACAAAAAAGGTCTCTTATGATTTTGCCATAGCTCGCTTCGTTTCCGAGATATTTGCAGATTTATCTCAAGGGAAGTGGCCTGACGGACATATTTCGAGATATTTCTTCTTCTTGTTGTTCTTCTTCTGCACAGCTAAGCTGGAAGTGGCATTTGCAGCTCGCAATAGTGCAGAGTTATCCCAGAGAAAGGGGCCACGGTGTTTCTGTATCTCTATTATGTTGGTGCGGCTTCGGAACTTTTAAATATCTTGATATATCTCGAGAACTACGCATCTGATCAAAAAATATCATACTACATAAAAAGTAGGAAACTTAATTCTCTACAAGAAAGGTCTCTAAACATTTTGCCATAGCTCGCTTCGTTTCCGAGATATTTGCAGATTTATCTCAAGGGAAGGGGCCTGACGGACATATTTCGAGATATTTCTTCTTCTTGTTGTTCTTCTTCTGCACAGCTAAGCTGGAAGTGGCATTTGCAGCTCGCAATAGTGCAGAGTTATCTCAAAGAAAGGGGCCACGGTGTTTCTGTATCTCTATTATGTTGGTGCGGCTTCGGAACTTTTAAATATCTCGATATATCTCGAAAACTACGCTTCTGATCAAAAAATATCATAGAACATAAAAAGTAGGAAACTTAATTCTCTACAAAAAAGGTCTCTTAACATTTTGCCATAGCTCGCTTCGTTTCCGAGATATTTGCAGATTCATCTCAAGGGAAGGGGTCTGACGGACATATTTCGAGATATTTCTTCTTCTTGTTGTTCTTCTTCTGCACAGCTAAGCTGGAAGTGGCGTTTGCAGCTCGCAATAGTGCAGAGTTATCCCAAAGAAAGGGGCCACGGTGTTTCTGTATCTCTATTATGTTGGTGCGGCTTCGGAACTTTTAAATATCTTGATATATCTCGAGAACTACGCATCTGATCAAAAAATATCATACTACATAAAAAGTAGGAAACTTAATTCTCTACAAGAAAGGTCTCTAAACATTTTGCCATAGCTCGCTTCGTTTCCGAGATATTTGCAGATTTATCTCAAGGGAAGGGGCCTGACGGACATATTTCGAGATATTTCTTCTTCTTGTTGTTCTTCTTCTGCACAGCTAAGCTGGAAGTGGCATTTGCAGCTCGCAATAGTGCAGAGTTATCTCAAAGAAAGGGGCCACGGTGTTTCTGTATCTCTATTATGTTGGTGCGGCTTCGGAACTTTTAAATATCTCGATATATCTCGAAAACTACGCTTCTGATCAAAAAATATCATAGAACATAAAAAGTAGGAAACTTAATTCTCTACAAAAAAGGTCTCTTAACATTTTGCCATAGCTCGCTTCGTTTCCGAGATATTTGCAGATTTATCTCAAGGGAAGGGGCCTAACGGACATATTTCGAGATATTTCTTCTTCTTGTTGTTCTTCTTCTGCACAGCTAAACTGGAAGTGGCATTTCCAGCTCGCAATAGTGCAGAGTTATCTCAAAGAAAGGGGCCACGGTGTTTCTGTATCTCTATTATGTTGGTGCGGCTTCGGAACTTTTAAATATCTTGATATATCTCGAGAACTACGCATCTGATCAAAAAATATCATAGAACATAAAAAGTAGGAAACTTAATTCTCTACAAAAAAGGTCTCTTAACATTTTGCCATAGCTCGCTTCGTTTCCGAGATATTTGCAGATTTATCTCAAGGGAAGGGGCCTGACGGACATATTTCGAGATATTTCTTCTTCTTGTTGTTCTTCTTCTGCACAGCTGAGCTGGAAGTGGCATTTGCAGGTCGCAATAGTGCAGAGTTATCTCAAAGAAAGGGGCCACGGTGTTTCTGTATCTCTATTATGTTGGTGCGGCTTCGGAACTTTTAAATATCTCGATATATCTCGAAAACTACGCTTCTGATCAAAAAATATCATAGAACGTAAATTGTAGGAAACATTATTCTCTACAAAAAAGGTCTCTTAACATTTTGCCATAGCTCGCTTCGTTTCCGAGATATTTGCAGATTCATCTCAAGGGAAGGGGTCTGACGGACATATTTCGAGATATTTCTTCTTCTTGTTGTTCTTCTTCTGCACAGCTAAGCTGGAAGTGGCATTTGCAGCTCGCAATAGTGCAGAGTTATCTCAAAGAAAGGGGCCACGGTGTTTCTGTATCTCTATTATGTTGGTGCGGCTTCGGAACTTTTAAATATCTCGATATATCTCGAAAACTACGCTTCTGATCGAAAAATATCATAGAACGTAAATTGTAGGAAACATAATTCTCTACAAAAAACGTCTCTTAACATTTTGCCATAGCTCGCTTCGTTTCCGAGATATTTGCAGATTCAGCTCAAAGGAACGGGCCTGACGGACAGATTTCGAGATACTTCTTTTTCTTGTTGTTCTTCCTCTGCACAGCTAAGCTGGAAGTGGCATTTGCAGCTCGCAATAGTGCAGAGTTATCTCAAAGAAAGGGGCCACGGTGTTTCTGTATCTCTATTATGTTGGTGCGGCTTCGGAACTTTTAAATATCTTGATATATCTCGAGAACTACGCATCTGATCAAAAAATGTCATAGAACATAAAAAGTAGGAAACTTAATTCTCTACAAAAAAGGTCTCTTAACATTTTGCCATAGCTCGCTTCGTTTCCGAGATATTTGCATATTTATCTCAAGGGAAGGGGCCTGACGGACATATTTCGAGATATTTCTTCTTCTTGTTGTTCTTCTTCTGCACAGCTAAGCTGGAAGTGGCATTTGCAGCTCGCACTAGTGCAGAGTTATCTCACCGAAATGGGCCACGGTGTTTCTGTATCTCTATTATGTTGGTGCGGCTTCGGAACTTTTAAATATCTCGATATATCTCGAAAACTACGCTTCTGATCAAAAAATATCATAGAACATAAATTGTAGGAAACATAATTCTCTACAAAAAAGGTCTCTTAACATTTTGCCATAGCTCGCTTCGTTTCCGAGATATTTGCAGATTTATCTCAAGGGAAGGGGCCTGACGGACATATTTCGAGATATTTCTTCTTCTTGTTGTTCTTCTTCTGCACAGCTAAGCTGGAAGTGGCATTTGCAGCTCGCACTAGTGCAGAGTTATCTCAAAGAAAGGGGCCACGGTGTTTCTGTATCTCTATTATGTTGGTGCGTCTTCGGAACTTTTAAATATCTCGATATATCTCGAAAACTACGCTTCTGATCAAAAAATATCATAGAACATAAATTGTAGGAAACATAATTCTCTACAAAAAAGGTCTCTTAACATTTTGCCATAGCTCGCTTCGTTTCCGAGATATTTGCAGATTTATCTCAAGGGAAGGGGCCTGACGGACATATTTCGAGATATTTCTTCTTCTTGTTGTTCTTCTTCTGCACAGCTAAGCTGGAAGTGGCATTTGCAGCTCGCACTAGTGCAGAGTTATCTCAAAGAAAGGGGCCACGGTGTTTCTGTATCTCTATTATGTTGGTGCGGCTTCGGAACTTTTAAATATCTTGATATATCTCGAGAACTACGCGTCTGATCAAAAAATATCATAGAACATAAAAAGTAGGAAACTTAATTCTCTACAAAAACGGTCTCTTAACATTTTGCCATAGCTCGCTTCGTTTCCGAGATATTTGCAGATATATTTCAAGGGAAGGGGCCTGACGGGCATATTTCGAGATATTTCTTCTTCTTGTTGTTCTTCTTCTGCACAGCTAAGCTGGAAGTGGCATTTGCAGCTCGCAATAGTGCAGAGTTATCTCAAAGAAAGGGGCCACGGTGTTTCTGTATCTCTATTATGTTGGTGCGGCTTCGGAACTTTTAAATATCTCGATATATCTCGAAAACTACGCTTCTGATCAAAAAATATCATAGAACATAAATTGTAGGAAACATAATTCTCTACAAAAAACGTCTGTTAACATTTTGCCATAGCTCGCTTCGTTTCCGAGATATTTGCAGATTCAGCTGAAAGGAACTGGCCTGACGGACATATTTCGAGATATTTCTTCTTCTTGTTGTTCTTCCTCTGCACAGCTAAGCTGGAAGTGGCATTTGCAGCTCGCACTAGTGCAGAGTTATCTCAAAGAAAGGGGCCACGGTGTTTCTGTATCTCTATTATGTTGGTGCGTCTTCGGAACTTTTAAATATCTTGATATATCTCGAGAACTACGCATCTGCTCAAAAAATATCATAGAACATAAAAAGTAGGAAACTTAATTCTCTACAAAAAAGGTCTCTTAACATTTTGCCATAGCTCGCTTCGTTTCCGAGATATTTGCATATTTATCTCAAGGGAAGGGGCCTGACGGACATATTTCGAGATATTTCTTCTTCTTGTTGTTCTTCTTCTGCACAGCTAAGCTGGAAGTGGCATTTGCGGCTCGCACTAGTGCAGAGTTATCTCAAAGAAAGGGGCCACGGTGTTTCTGTATCTCTATTATGTTGGTGCGGCTTCGGAACTTTTAAATATCTCGATATATCTCGAGAACTACGCGTCTGATCAAAAAATATCATAGAACATAAAAAGTAGGAAACTTAATTCTCTACAAAAACGGTCTCTTAACATTTTGCCATAGCTCGCTTCGTTTCCGAGATATTTGCAGATATATTTCAAGGGAAGGGGCCTGATGGGCATATTTCGAGATATTTCTTCTTCTTGTTGTTCTTCTTCTGCACAGCTAAGCTGGAAGTGGCATTTGCAGCTCGCAATAGTGCAGAGTTATCTCAAAGAAAGGGGCCACGGTGTTTCTGTATCTCTATTATGTTGGTGCGGCTTCGGAACTTTTAAATATCTCGATATATCTCGAAAACTACGCTTCTGATCAAAAAATATCATAGAACATAAATTGTAGGAAACATAATTCTCTACAAAAAACGTCTGTTAACATTTTGCCATAGCTCGCTTCGTTTCCGAGATATTTGCAGATTCAGCTCAAAGGAACTGGCCTGACGGACATATTTCGAGATATTTCTTCTTCTTGTTGTTCTTCCTCTGCACAGCTAAGCTGGAAGTGGCATTTGCAGCTCGCACTAGTGCAGAGTTATCTCAAAGAAAGGGGCCACGGTGTTTCTGTATCTCTATTATGTTGGTGCGTCTTCGGAACTTTTAAATATCTTGATATATCTCGAGAACTACGCATCTGCTCAAAAAATATCATAGAACATAAAAAGTAGGAAACTTAATTCTCTACAAAAAAGGTCTCTTAACATTTTGCCATAGCTCGCTTCGTTTCCGAGATATTTGCATATTTATCTCAAGGGAAGGGGCCTGACGGACATATTTCGAGATATTTCTTCTTCTTGTTGTTCTTCTTCTGCACAGCTAAGCTGGAAGTGGCATTTGCGGCTCGCACTAGTGCAGAGTTATCTCAAAGAAAGGGGCCACGGTGTTTCTGTATCTCTATTATGTTGGTGCGGCTTCGGAACTTTTAAATATCTCGATATATCTCGAAAACTACGCTTCTGATCAAAAAATATCATAGAACATAAATTGTAGGAAACATAATTCTCTACAAAAAAGGTCTCTTAACATTTTGCCATAGCTAGCTTCGTTTCCGAGATATTTGCAGATATATCTCAAGGGAAGGGGCCTGACGGACATATTTCGAGATATTTCTTCTTCTTGTTGTTCTTCTTCTGCACAGCTAAGCTGGAAGTGGCATTTACAGCTCGCAATAGTGCAGAGTTATCTCAAAGAAAGGGGCCACGGTGTTTCTGTATCTCTATTATGTTGGTGCGGCTTCGGAACTTTTAAATATCTTGATATATCTCGAGAACTACGCATCTGATCAAAAAATATCATAGAACATAAAAAGTAGGAAACTTAATTCTCTACAAAAAAGGTCTCTTAACATTTTGCCATAGCTCGCTTCGTTTCCGAGATATTTGCATATTTATCTCAAGGGAAGGGGCCTGACGGACATATTTCGAGATATTTCTTCTTCTTGTTGTTCTTCTTCTGCACAGCTAAGCTGGAAGTGGCATTTGCGGCTCGCACTAGTGCAGAGTTATCTCAAAGAAAGGGGCCACGGTGTTTCTGTATCTCTATTATGTTGGTGCGGCTTCGGAACTTTTAAATATCTCGATATATCTCGAAAACTACGCTTCTGATCAAAAAATATCATAGAACCTAAATCGTAGGAAACATAATTCTATACAAAAAAGGTCTCTTAACATTTTGCCATAGCTCGCTTCGTTTCCGAGATATTTGCAGATATATCTCAAGGGAAGGGGCCTGACGGACATATTTCGAGATATTTCTTCTTCTTGTTGTTCTTCTTCTGCACAGCTAAGCTGGAAGTGGCATTTGCAGCTCGCAATAGTGCAGAGTTATCTCAAAGAAAGGGGCCACGGTGTTTCTGTATCTCTATTATGTTGGTGCGGCTTCGGAACTTTTAAATATCTTGATATATCTCGAGAACTACGCATCTGATCAAAAAATATCATAGAACATGAAAAGTAGGAAACTTAATTCTCTACCAAAAAGGTCTCTTAACATTTTGCCATAGCTCTCTTCGTTTCCGAGATATTTGCAGATTTATCTCAAGGGAAGGGGCCTGACGGACATATTTCGAGATATTTCTTCATCTTGTTGTTCTTCTTCTGCACAGCTAAGCTGGAAGTGGCATTTGCAGCTCGCAATAGTGCAGAGTTATCTCAAAGAAAGGGGCCACGGTGTTTCTGTATCTCTATTATGTTGGTGCGGCTTCGGAACTTTTAAATATCTTGATATATCTCGAGAACTACGCGTCTGATCAAAAAATATCATAGAACATAAAAAGTAGGAAACTTAATTCTCTACCACAACGGTCTCTTAACATTTTGCCACAGCTCGCTTCGTTTCCGAGATATTTGCATATTTATCTCAAGGGAAGGGGCCTGACGGACATATTTCGAGATATTTCTCCTTTTTGTTGTTCTTCTTCTGCACAGCTAAGCTGGAAGTGGCATTTGCAGCGCGCAATAGTGCAGAGTTATCTCAAAGAAAGGGGCCACGGTGTTTCTTTATCTCTATTATGTTGGTGCGGCTTCGGAACTTTTAAATATCTCGATATATCTCGAAAACTACGCTTCTGCTCAAAAAATATCATAGAACATAAAAAGTAGGAAACTTAATTCTCTACAAAAAAGGTCTCTTAACATTTTGCCATAGCTCGCTTCGTTTCCGAGATATTTGCAGATTTATCTCAAGGGAAGGGGCCTAACGGACATATTTCGAGATATTTCTTCTTCTTGTTGTTCTTCTTCTGCACAGCTAAACTGGAAGTGGCATTTCCAGCTCGCAATAGTGCAGAGTTATCTCAAAGAAAGGGGCCACGGTGTTTCTGTACCTCTATTATGTTGGTGCAGCTTCGGAACTTTTAAATATCTTGATATATCTCGAGAACTACGCATCTGATCAAAAAATATCATGGAACATAAAAAGTAGGAAACTTAATTCTCTACAAAAAACGTCTCTTAACATTTTGCCATAGCTCGCTTCGTTTCCGAGATATTCGCAGATTTATCTCAAGGGAAGGGGCCTGACGGACATATTTCGAGATATTTCTTCTTCTTGTTGTTCTTCTTCTGCACAGCTAAGCTGGAAGTGGCATTTGCGGCTCGCACTAGTGCAGAGTTATCTCAAAGAAAGGGGCCACGGTGTTTCTGTATCTCTATTATGTTGGTGCGGCTTCGGAACTTTTAAATATCTCGATATATCTCGAAAACTACGCTTCTGATCAAAAAATATCATAGAACATAAAAAGTAGGAAACTTAATTCTCTACAAAAAAGGTCTCTTAACATTTTGCCATAGCTCGCTTCGTTTCCGAGATATTTGCAGGTTTATCTCAAGGGAAGGGGCCTGACGGACATATTTCGAGATATTTCTTCTTCTTGTTGTTCTTCTTCTGCACAGCTAAGCTGGAAGTGGCATTTGCGGCTCTCACTAGTGCAGAGTTATCTCAAAGAAAGGGGCCACGGTGTTTCTGTATCTCTATTATGTTGGTGCGGCTTCGGAACTTTTAAATATCTCGATATATCTCGAAAACTACGCTTCTGATCAAAAAATATCATAGAACATAAATTGTAGGAAACATAATTCTCTACAAAAAAGCTCTCTTAACATTTTGCCATAGCTCGCTTCGTTTCCGAGATATTTGCAGATATATCTCAAGGGAAGGGGCCTGACGGACATATTTCGAGATATTTCTTCTTCTTGTTGATCTTCTTCTGCACAGCTAAGCTGGAAGTGGCATTTACAGCTCGCAATAGTGCAGAGTTATCTCAAAGAAAGGGGCCACGGTGTTTCTGTATCTCTATTATGTTGGTGCGGCTTCGGAACTTTTAAATATCTTGATATATCTCGAGAACTACGCATCTGATCAAAAAATATCATAGAACATGAAAAGTAGGAAACTTATTTCTCTACAAAAAAGGTCTCTTAACATTTTGCCATAGCTCGCTTCGTTTCCGAGATATTTGCAGATTTATCTGAAGGGAAGGGGCCTAACGGACATATTTCGAGATATTTCTTCTTCTTGTTGTTCTTCTTCTGCACAGCTAAACTGGAAGTGGCATTTCCAGCTCGCAATAGTGCAGAGTTATCTCAAAGAAAGGGGCCACGGTGTTTCTGTATCTCTATTATGTTGGTGCGGCTTCGGAACTTTTAAATATCTTGATATATCTCGAGAACTACGCATCTGATCAAAAAATATCATAGAACATAAAAAGTCGGAAACTTAATTCTCTACGAAAAAGGTCTCTTAACATTTTGCCATAGCTCGCTTCGTTTCCGAGATATTTGCAGATTTATCTCAAGGGAAGGGGCCTGACGGACATATTTCGAGATATTTCTTCTTCTTGTTGTTCTTCTTCTGCACAGCTGAGCTGGAAGTGGCATTTGCAGGTCGCAATAGTGCAGAGTTATCTCAAAGAAAGGGGCCACGGTGTTTCTGTATCTCTATTATGTTGGTGCGGCTTCGGAACTTTTAAATATCTCGATATATCTCGAAAACTACGCTTCTTATCAAAAAATATCATAGAACATAAATTGTAGGAAACATAATTCTCTACAAAAAAGGTCTCTTAACATTTTGCCATAGCTCGCTTCGTTTCCGAGATATTTGCAGATTTATCTCAAGGGAAGGGGCCTGACGGACATATTTCGAGATATTTCTTCTTCTTGTTGTTCTTCTTCTGCACAGCTAAACTGGAAGTGGCATTTGCGGCTCGCACTAGTGCAGAGTTATCTCAAAGAAAGGGGCCACGGTGTTTCTGTATCTCTATTATGTTGGTGCGGCTTCGGAACTTTTAAATATCTTGATATATCTCGAGAACTACGCATCTGATCAAAAAATATCATAGAACATAAAAAGTCGGAAACTTAATTCTCTACGAAAAAGGTCTCTTAACATTTTGCCATAGCTCGCTTCGTTTCCGAGATATTTGCAGATTTATCTCAAGGGAAGGGGCCTGACGGACATATTTCGAGATATTTCTTCTTCTTGTTGTTCTTCTTCTGCACAGCTGAGCTGGAAGTGGCATTTGCAGGTCGCAATAGTGCAGAGTTATCTCAAAGAAAGGGGCCACGGTGTTTCTGTATCTCTATTATGTTGGTGCGGCTTCGGAACTTTTAAATATCTCGATATATCTCGAAAACTACGCTTCTTATCAAAAAATATCATAGAACATAAATTGTAGGAAACATAATTCACTACAAAAAAGGTCTCTTAACATTTTGCCATAGCTCGCTTCGTTTCCGAGATATTTGCAGATTTATCTCAAGGGAAGGGGCCTGACGGACATATTTCGAGATATTTCTTCTTCTTGTTGTTCTTCTTCTGCACAGCTAAGCTGGAAGTGGCATTTGCGGCTCGCACTAGTGCAGAGTTATCTCAAAGAAAGGGGCCACGGTGTTTCTGTATCTCTATTATGTTGGTGCGGCTTCGGAACTTTTAAATATCTCGATATATCTCGAAAACTACGCTTCTGATCAAAAAATATCATAGAACATAAATTGTAGGAAACATAATTCTCTACAAAAAACGTATCTTAACATTTTGCCATAGCTCGCTTCGTTTCCGAGATATTTGCAGATTCAGCTCAAAGGAACGGGCCTGACGGACATATTTCGAGATACTTCTTCTTCTTGTTGTTCTTCCTCTGCACAGCTAAGCTGGAAGTGGCTTTTGCAGCTCGCAATAGTGCAGAGTTATCTGAAAGAAAGGGGCCACGGTGTTTCTGTATCTCTATTATGTTGGTTCGGCTTCGGAACTTTTAAATATCTTGATATATCTCGAGAACTACGCATCTGATCAAAAAATATCATAGAACATAAAAAGTAGGAAACTTAATTCTCTACAAAAAAGGTCTCTTAACATTTTGCCATAGCTCGCTTTGTTTCCGAGATATTTGCAGATTTATCGCAAGGGAAGGGGCCTAACGGACATATTTCGAGATATTTCTTCTTCTTGTTGTTCTTCTTCTGCACAGCTAAACTGGAAGTGGCATTTCCAGCTCGCAATAGTGCAGAGTTATCTCAAAGAAAGGGGCCACGGTGTTTCTGTATCTCTATTATGTTGGTGCGGCTTCGGAACTTTTAAATATCTTGATATATCTCGAGAACTACGCATCTGATCAAAAAATATCATAGAACATAAAAAGTAGGAAACTTAATTCTCTACAAAAAAGGTCTCTTAACATTTTGCCATAGCTCGCTTCGTTTCCGAGATATTTGCAGATTTATCTCAAGGGAAGGGGCCTGACGGACATATTTCGAGATATTTCTTCTTCTTGTTGTTCTTCTTCTGCACAGCTAAGCTGGAAGTGGCATTTGCAGCTCGCACTAGCGCAGAGTTATCTCAAAGAAAGGGGCCACGGTGTTTCTGTATCTCTATTATGTTGGTGCGGCTTCGGAACTTTTAAATATCTCGATATATCTCGAAAACTACGCTTCTGATCAAAAAATATCATAGAACATAAAAACTAGGAAACTTAATTCTCTACAAAAAAGGTCTCTTAACATTTTGCCATAGCTCGCTTCGTTTCCGAGATATGTGCAGATTTATCTCAAGGGAAGGGGCCTGACGGACATATTTCGAGATATTTCTTCTTCTTGTTGTTCTTCTTCTGCACAGCTAAGCTGGAAGTGGCATTTGCAGCTCGCACTAGTGCAGAGTTATCTCAAAGAAAGGGGCCACGGTGTTTCTGTATCTCTATTATGTTGGTGCGGCTTCGGAACTTTTAAATATCTCGATATATCTCGAAAACTACGCTTCTGATCAAAAAATATCATAGAACATAAATTGTAGGAAACATAATTCTCTACAAAAAAGGTCTCTTAACATTTTGCCATAGCTCGCTTCGTTTCCGAGATATTTGCAGATTTATCTCAAGGGAAGGGGCCTGACGGACATATTTCGAGATATTTCTTCTTCTTGTTGTTCTTCTTCTGCACAGCTAAGCTGGAAGTGGCATTTGCGGCTCGCACTAGTGCAGAGTTATCTCAAAGAAAGGGGCCACGGTGTTTCTGTATCTCTATTATGTTGGTGCGGCTTCGGAACTTTTAAATATCTCGATATATCTCGAAAACTACGCTTCTGATCAAAAAATATCATAGAACATAAATTGTAGGAAACATAATTCTCTACAAAAAACGTATCTTAACATTTTGCCATAGCTCGCTTCGTTTCCGAGATATTTGCAGATTCAGCTCAAAGGAACGGGCCTGACGGACATATTTCGAGATACTTCTTCTTCTTGTTGTTCTTCCTCTGCACAGCTAAGCTGGAAGTGGCTTTTGCAGCTCGCAATAGTGCAGAGTTATCTGAAAGAAAGGGGCCACGGTGTTTCTGTATCTCTATTATGTTGGTTCGGCTTCGGAACTTTTAAATATCTTGATATATCTCGAGAACTACGCATCTGATCAAAAAATATCATAGAACATAAAAAGTAGGAAACTTAATTCTCTACAAAAAAGGTCTCTTAACATTTTGCCATAGCTCGCTTTGTTTCCGAGATATTTGCAGATTTATCGCAAGGGAAGGGGCCTAACGGACATATTTCGAGATATTTCTTCTTCTTGTTGTTCTTCTTCTGCACAGCTAAACTGGAAGTGGCATTTCCAGCTCGCAATAGTGCAGAGTTATCTCAAAGAAAGGGGCCACGGTGTTTCTGTATCTCTATTATGTTGGTGCGGCTTCGGAACTTTTAAATATCTTGATATATCTCGAGAACTACGCATCTGATCAAAAAATATCATAGAACATAAAAAGTAGGAAACTTAATTCTCTACAAAAAAGGTCTCTTAACATTTTGCCATAGCTCGCTTCGTTTCCGAGATATTTGCAGATTTATCTCAAGGGAAGGGGCCTGACGGACATATTTCGAGATATTTCTTCTTCTTGTTGTTCTTCTTCTGCACAGCTAAGCTGGAAGTGGCATTTGCAGCTCGCACTAGCGCAGAGTTATCTCAAAGAAAGGGGCCACGGTGTTTCTGTATCTCTATTATGTTGGTGCGGCTTCGGAACTTTTAAATATCTCGATATATCTCGAAAACTACGCTTCTGATCAAAAAATATCATAGAACATAAAAACTAGGAAACTTAATTCTCTACAAAAAAGGTCTCTTAACATTTTGCCATAGCTCGCTTCGTTTCCGAGATATGTGCAGATTTATCTCAAGGGAAGGGGCCTGACGGACATATTTCGAGATATTTCTTCTTCTTGTTGTTCTTCTTCTGCACAGCTAAGCTGGAAGTGGCATTTGCAGCTCGCACTAGTGCAGAGTTATCTCAAAGAAAGGGGCCACGGTGTTTCTGTATCTCTATTATGTTGGTGCGGCTTCGGAACTTTTAAATATCTCGATATATCTCGAAAACTACGCTTCTGATCAAAAAATATCATAGAACATAAATTGTAGGAAACATAATTCTCTACAAAAAAGGTCTCTTAACATTTTGCCATAGCTCGCTTCGTTTCCGAGATATTTGCAGATTTATCTCAAGGGAAGGGGCCTGACGGACATATTTCGAGATATTTCTTCTTCTTGTTGTTCTTCTTCTGCACAGCTAAGCTGGAAGTGGCATTTGCGGCTCGCACTAGTGCAGAGTTATCTCAAAGAAAGGGGCCACGGTGTTTCTGTATCTCTATTATGTTGGTGCGGCTTCGGAACTTTTAAATATCTCGATATATCTCGAAAACTACGCTTCTGATCAAAAAATATCATAGAACATAAATTGTAGGAAACATAATTCTCTACAAAAAACGTATCTTAACATTTTGCCATAGCTCGCTTCGTTTCCGAGATATTTGCAGATTCAGCTCAAAGGAACGGGCCTGACGGACATATTTCGAGATACTTCTTCTTCTTGTTGTTCTTCCTCTGCACAGCTAAGCTGGAAGTGGCTTTTGCAGCTCGCAATAGTGCAGAGTTATCTGAAAGAAAGGGGCCACGGTGTTTCTGTATCTCTATTATGTTGGTTCGGCTTCGGAACTTTTAAATATCTTGATATATCTCGAGAACTACGCATCTGATCAAAAAATATCATAGAACATAAAAAGTAGGAAACTTAATTCTCTACAAAAAAGGTCTCTTAACATTTTGCCATAGCTCGCTTTGTTTCCGAGATATTTGCAGATTTATCGCAAGGGAAGGGGCCTAACGGACATATTTCGAGATATTTCTTCTTCTTGTTGTTCTTCTTCTGCACAGCTAAACTGGAAGTGGCATTTCCAGCTCGCAATAGTGCAGAGTTATCTCAAAGAAAGGGGCCACGGTGTTTCTGTATCTCTATTATGTTGGTGCGGCTTCGGAACTTTTAAATATCTTGATATATCTCGAGAACTACGCATCTGATCAAAAAATATCATAGAACATAAAAAGTAGGAAACTTAATTCTCTACAAAAAAGGTCTCTTAACATTTTGCCATAGCTCGCTTCGTTTCCGAGATATTTGCAGATTTATCTCAAGGGAAGGGGCCTGACGGACATATTTCGAGATATTTCTTCTTCTTGTTGTTCTTCTTCTGCACAGCTAAGCTGGAAGTGGCATTTGCAGCTCGCACTAGCGCAGAGTTATCTCAAAGAAAGGGGCCACGGTGTTTCTGTATCTCTATTATGTTGGTGCGGCTTCGGAACTTTTAAATATCTCGATATATCTCGAAAACTACGCTTCTGATCAAAAAATATCATAGAACATAAAAACTAGGAAACTTAATTCTCTACAAAAAAGGTCTCTTAACATTTTGCCATAGCTCGCTTCGTTTCCGAGATATGTGCAGATTTATCTCAAGGGAAGGGGCCTGACGGACATATTTCGAGATATTTCTTCTTCTTGTTGTTCTTCTTCTGCACAGCTAAGCTGGAAGTGGCATTTGCAGCTCGCACTAGTGCAGAGTTATCTCAAAGAAAGGGGCCACGGTGTTTCTGTATCTCTATTATGTTGGTGCGGCTTCGGAACTTTTAAATATCTCGATATATCTCGAAAACTACGCTTCTGATCAAAAAATATCATAGAACATAAAAAGTAGGAAACTTAATTCTCTACAAAAAAGGTCTCTTAACATTTTCCCATAGCTCGCTTCGTTTCCGAGATATTTGCAGATTTATCTCAAGGGAAGGGGCCTGACGGACATATTTCGAGATATTTCTTCTTCTTGTTGTTCTTCTTCTGCACAGCTAAGCTGGAAGTGGCATTTGCGGCTCTCACTAGTGCAGAGTTATCTCAAAGAAAGGGGCCACGGTGTTTCTGTATCTCTATTATGTTGGTGCGGCTTCGGAACTTTTAAATATCTCGATATATCTCGAAAACTACGCTTCTGATCAAAAAATATCATAGAACATAAATTGTAGGAAACATAATTGTCTACAAAAAAGGTCTCTTAACATTTTGCCATAGCTCGCTTCGTTTCCGAGATATTTGCGGATATATCTCAAGGGAAGGGGCCTGACGGACATATTTCGAGATATTTCTTCTTCTTGTTGTTCTTCTTCTGCACAGCTGAGCTGGAAGTGGCATTTGCAGGTCGCAATAGTGCAGAGTTATCTCAAAGAAAGGGGCCACGGTGTTTCTGTATCTCTATTATGTTGGTGCGGCTTCGGAACTTTTAAATATCTCGATATATCTCGAAAACTACGCTTCTGATCAAAAAATATCATAGAACATAAAAAGTAGGAAACTTAATTCTCTACAAAAAAGGTCTCTTAACATTTTGCCATAGCTCGCCTCGTTTCCGAGATATTTGCAGATTTATCTCAAGGGAAGGGGCCTGACGGACATATTTCGAGATATTTCTTCTTCTTGTTGTTCTTCTTCTGCACAGCTAAGCTGGAAGTGGCATTTGCGGCTCTCACTAGTGCAGAGTTATCTCAAAGAAAGGGGCCACGGTGTTTCTGTATCTCTATTATGTTGGTGCGGCTTCGGAACTTTTAAATATCTCGATATATCTCGAAAACTACGCTTCTGATCAAAAAATATCATAGAACATAAATTGTAGGAAACATAATTCTCTACAAAAAAGGTCTCTTAACATTTTGCCATAGCTCGCTTCGTTTCCGAGATATTTGCAGATATATCTCAAGGGAAGGGGCCAGACGGACATATTTCGAGATATTTCTTCTTCTTGTTGTTCTTCTTCTGCACAGCTAAGCTGGAAGTGGCATTTACAGCTCGCAATAGTGCAGAGTTATCTCAAAGAAAGGGGCCACGGTGTTTCTGTATCTCTATTATGTTGGTGCGGCTTCGGAACTTTTAAATATCTTGATATATCTCGAGAACTACGCATGTGATCAAAAAATATCACAGAACATGAAAAGTAGGAAACTTAATTCTCTACAAAAAAGGTCTCTTAACATTTTGCCATAGCTCGCTTCGTTTCCGAGATATTTGCAGATTTATCTGAAGGGAAGGGGCCTAACGGACATATTTCGAGATATTTCTTCTTCTTGTTGTTCTTCTTCTGCACAGCTAAACTGGAAGTGGCATTTCCAGCTCGCAATAGTGCAGAGTTATCTCAAAGAAAGGGGCCACGGTGTTTCTGTATCTCTATTATGTTGGTGCGGCTTCGGAACTTTTAAATATCTTGATATATCTCGAGAACTACGCATCTGATCAAAAAATATCATAGAACATAAATTGTGGGAAACATAATTCTCTACAAAAAAGGTCTCTTAACATTTTGCCATAGCTCGCTTCGTTTCCGAGATATTTGCAGATTTATCTCAAGGGAAGGGGCCTGACGGACATATTTCGAGATATTTCTTCTTCTTGTTGTTCTTCTTCTGCACAGCTAAGCTGGAAGTGGCATTTGCGGCTCGCACTAGTGCAGAGTTATCTCAAAGAAAGGGGCCACGGTGTTTCTGTATCTCTATTATGTTGGTGCGGCTTCGGAACTTTTAAATATCTCGATATATCTCGAAAACTACGCTTCTGATCAAAAAATATCATAGAACATAAATTGTAGGAAACATAATTCTCTACAAAAAACGTATCTTAACATTTTGCCATAGCTCGCTTCGTTTCCGAGATATTTGCAGATTCAGCTCAAAGGAACGGGCCTGACGGACATATTTCGAGATACTTCTTCTTCTTGTTGTTCTTCCTCTGCACAGCTAAGCTGGAAGTGGCATTTGCAGCTCGCAATAGTGCAGAGTTATCTCAAAGAAAGGGGCCACGGTGTTTCTGTATCTCTATTATGTTGGTGCGGCTTCGGAACTTTTAAATATCTTGATATATCTCGAGAACTACGCATCTGATCAAAAAATATCATAGAACATAAAAAGTAGGAAACTTAATTCTCTACAAAAAAGGTCTCTTAACATTTTGCCACAGCTCGCTTTGTTTCCGAGATATTTGCAGATTTATCGCAAGGGAAGGGGCCTAACGGACATATTTCGAGATATTTCTTCTTCTTGTTGTTCTTCTTCTGCACAGCTAAATTGGAAGTGGCATTTCCAGCTCGCAATAGTGCAGAGTTATCTCAAAGAAAGGGGTCACGGTGTTTCTGTATCTCTATTATGTTGGTGCGGTTTCGGAACTTTCAAATATCTTGATATATCTCGAGAACTACGCATCTGATCAAAAAATATCATAGAACATAAAAAGTAGGAAACTTAATTCTCTACAAAAAAGGTCTCTTAACATTTTGCCATAGCTCGCTTCGTTTCCGAGATATTTGCAGATTTATCTCAAGGGAAGGGGCCTGACGGACATATTTCGAGATATTTCTTCTTCTTGTTGTTCTTCTTCTGCACAGCTGAGCTGGAAGTGGCATTTGCAGGTCGCAATAGTGCAGAGTTATCTCAAAGAAAGGGGCCACGGTGTTTCTGTATCTCTATTATGTTGGTGCGGCTTCGGAACTTTTAAATATCTCGATATATCTCGAAAACTACGCTTCTGATCAAAAAATATCATAGAACGTAAATTGTAGGAAACATTATTCTCTACAAAAAAGGTCTCTTAACATCTTGCCATAGCTCGCTTCGTTTCCGAGGTATTTGCAGATTCATCTCAAGGGAAGGGGTCTGACGGACATATTTAGAGATATTTCTTCTTCTTGTTGTTCTTCTTCTGCACAGCTAAGCTCGAAGCGGCATTTGCAGCTCGCAATAGTGCAGAGTTATCTCAAAGAAAGAGGCCACGGTGTTTCTGTACCTCTATTATGTTGGTGCAGCTTCGGAACTTTTAAATATCTTGATATATCTCGAGAACTACGCATCTGATCAAAAAATATCATCGAACATAAAAAGTAGGAAACTTAATTCTCTACAAAAAAGGTCTCTCAACATTTTGCCATAGCTCGCTTCGTTTCCGAGATATTTACAGATTTATCTCAAGGGAAGTGGCCTGACGGACATATTTCGAGATATTTCTTCTTCTTATTGTTCTTGTTCTGCACAGCTAAGCTGGAAGTGGCATTTGCAGCTCGCAATAGTGCAGAGTTATCCCAAAGAAAGGGGCCACGGTGTTTCTGTATCTCTATTATGTTGGTGCGGCTTCGGAACTTTTAAATATCTCGATATATCTCGAAAACTACGCTTCTGATCAAAAAATATCATAGAACGTAAATTGTAGGAAACATTATTCTCTACAAAAAAGGTCTCTTAACATTTTGCCATAGCTCGCTTCGTTTCCGAGATATTTGCAGATTCATCTCAAGGGAAGGGGTCTGACGGACATATTTCGAGATATTTCTTCTTCTTGTTGTTCTTCTTCTGCACAGCTAAGCTCGAAGCGGCATTTGCAGCTCGCAATAGTGCAGAGTTATCTCAAAGAAAGAGGCCACGGTGTTTCTGTACCTCTATTATGTTGGTGCGGCTTCGGAACTTTTAAATATCTTGATATATCTCGAGAACTACGCATCTGATCAAAAAATATCATAGAACATGAAAAGTAGGAAACTTAATTCTCTACAAAAAAGGTCTCTTAACATTTTGCCATAGCTCGCTTCGTTTCCGAGATATTTGCAGATTTATCTGAAGGGAAGGGGCCTAACGGACATATTTCGAGATATTTCTTCTTCTTGTTGTTCTTCTTCTGCACAGCTAAGCTGGAAGTGGCATTTGCAGCTCGCACTAGTGCAGAGTTATCTCAAAGAAAGGGGCCACGGTGTTTCTGTATCTCTATTATGTTGGTGCGGCTTCGGAACTTTTAAATATCTCGATATATCTCGAAAACTACGCTTCTGATCAAAAAATATCGTAGAACATAAAAAGTAGGAAACTTAATTCTCTACAAAAAAGGTCTCTTAACATTTTGCCATAGCTCGCCTCGTTTCCGAGATATTTGCAGATTTATCTCAAGGGAAGGGGCCTGACGGACATATTTCGAGATATTTCTTCTTCTTGTTGTTCTTCTTCTGCACAGCTAAGCTGGAAATGGCATTTGCGGCTCTCACTAGTGCAGAGTTATCTCAAAGAAAGGGGCCACGGTGTTTCTGTATCTCTATTATGTTGGTGCGGCTTCGGAACTTTTAAATATCTCGATATATCTCGAAAACTACGCTTCTGATCAAAAAATATCATAGAACATAAATTGTAGGAAACATAATTCTCTACAAAAAAGGTCTCTTAACATTTTGCCATAGCTCGCTTCGTTTCCGAGATATTTGCAGATTTATCTCAAGGGAAGGGGCCTGACGGACATATTTCGAGATATTTCTTCTTCTTGTTGTTCTTCTTCTGCACAGCTAAGCTGGAAGTGGCATTTGCGGCTCGCACTAGTGCAGAGTTATCTCAAAGAAAGGGGCCACGGTGTTTCTGTATCTCTATTATGTTGGTGCGGCTTCGGAACTTTTAAATATCTCGATATATCTCGAAAACTACGCTTCTGATCAAAAAATATCATAGAACATAAATTGTAGGAAACATAATTCTCTACAAAAAACGTATCTTAACATTTTGCCATAGCTCGCTTCGTTTCCGAGATATTTGCAGATTCAGCTCAAAGGAACGGGCCTGACGGACATATTTCGAGATACTTCTTCTTCTTGTTGTTCTTCCTCTGCACAGCTAAGCTGGAAGTGGCATTTGCAGCTCGCAATAGTGCAGAGTTATCTCAAAGAAAGGGGCCACGGTGTTTCTGTATCTCTATTATGTTGGTGCGGCTTCGGAACTTTTAAATATCTTGATATATCTCGAGAACTACGCATCTGATCAAAAAATATCATAGAACATAAAAAGTAGGAAACTTAATTCTCTACAAAAAAGGTCTCTTAACATTTTGCCATAGCTCGCTTCGTTTCCGAGATATTTGCAGATTTATCTCAAGGGAAGGGGCCTGACGGACATATTTCGAGATATTTCTTCTTCTTGTTGTTCTTCTTCTGCACAGCTAAGCTGGAAGTGGCATTTGCAGCTCGCAATAGTGCAGAGTTATCTCAAAGAAAGGGGCCACGGTGTTTCTGTATCTCTATTATGTTGGTGCGGCTTCGGAACTTTTAAATATCTCGATATATCTCGAAAACTACGCTTCTGATCAAAAAATATCATAGAACATCGAAAGTAGGAAACTTAATTCTCTACAAAAAAGGTCTCTTAAGATTTTGCCATAGCTCGCCTCGTTTCCGAGATATTTGCAGATTTATCTCAAGGGAAGGGGCCTGACGGACATATTTCGAGATATTTCTTCTTCTTGTTGTTCTTCTTCTGCACAGCTAAGCTGGAAGTGGCATTTGCAGCTCGCACTAGTGCAGAGTTATCTCAAAGAAAGGGGCCACGGTGTTTCTGTATCTCTATTATGCTGGTGCGGCTTCGGAACTTTTAAATATCTCGATATATCTCGAAAACTACGCTTCTGATCAAAAAATATCATAGAACATAAAAAGTAGGAAACTTAATTCTCTACAAAAAAGGTCTCTTAACATTTTGCCATAGCTCGCCTCGTTTCCGAGATATTTGCAGATTTATCTCAAGGGAAGGGGCCTGACGGACATATTTCGAGATACTTCTTCTTCTTGTTGTTCTTCTTCTGCACAGCTAAGCTGGAAGTGGCATTTGCGGCTCTCACTAGTGCAGAGTTATCTCAAGGAAAGGGGCCACGGTGTTTCTGTATCTCTATTATGTTGGTGCGGCTTCGGAACTTTTAAATATCTTGATATATCTCGAGAACTACGCATCTGATCAAAAAATATCATAGAACATGAAAAGTAGGAAACTTAATTCTGTACAAAAAAGGTCTCTTAACATTTTGCCATAGCTCGCTTCGTTTCCGAGATATTTGCAGATTTATCTGAAGGGAAGGGGCCTAACGGACATATTTCGAGATATTTCTTCTTCTTGTTGTTCTTCTTCTGCACAGCTAAACTGGAAGTGGCATTTCCAGCTCGCAATAGTGCAGAGTTATCTCAAAGAAAGGGGCCACGGTGTTTCTGTATCTCTATTATGTTGGTGCGGCTTCGGAACTTTTAAATATCTCGATATATCTCGAAAACTACGCTTCTGATCAAAAAATATCATAGAACATAAATTGTAGGAAACATAATTCTCTACAAAAAAGGTCTCTTAACATTTTGCCATAGCTCGCTTCGTTTCCGAGATATTTGCAGATTTATCTCAAGGGAAGGGGCCTGACGGACATATTTCGAGATATTTCTTCTTCTTGTTGTTCTTCTTCTGCACAGCTAAGCTGGAAGTGGCATTTGCGGCTCGCACTAGTGCAGAGTTATCTCAAAGAAAGGGGCCACGGTGTTTCTGTATCTCTATTATGTTGGTGCGGCTTCGGAACTTTTAAATATCTCGATATATCTCGAAAACTACGCTTCTGATCAAAAAATATCATAGAACATAAATTGTAGGAAACATAATTCTCTACAAAAAACGTATCTTAACATTTTGCCATAGCTCGCTTCGTTTCCGAGATATTTGCAGATTCAGCTCAAAGGAACGGGCCTGACGGACATATTTCGAGATACTTCTTCTTCTTGTTGTTCTTCCTCTGCACAGCTAAGCTGGAAGTGGCATTTGCAGCTCGCAATAGTGCAGAGTTATCTCAAAGAAAGGGGCCACGGTGTTTCTGTATCTCTATTATGTTGGTGCGGCTTCGGAACTTTTAAATATCTTGATATATCTCGAGAACTACGCATCTGATCAAAAAATATCATAGAACATAAAAAGTAGGAAACTTAATTCTCTACAAAAAAGGTCTCTTAACATTTTGCCATAGCTCGCTTCGTTTCCGAGATATTTGCAGATTTATCTCAAGGGAAGGGGCCTGACGGACATATTTCGAGATATTTCTTCTTCTTGTTGTTCTTCTTCTGCACAGCTAAGCTGGAAGTGGCATTTGCAGCTCGCAATAGTGCAGAGTTATCTCAAAGAAAGGGGCCACGGTGTTTCTGTATCTCTATTATGTTGGTGCGGCTTCGGAACTTTTAAATATCTCGATATATCTCGAAAACTACGCTTCTGATCAAAAAATATCATAGAACATAAATTGTAGGAAACATAATTCTCTACAAAAAACGTATCTTAACATTTTGCCATAGCTCGCTTCGTTTCCGAGATATTTGCAGATTCAGCTCAAAGGAACGGGCCTGACGGACATATTTCGAGATACTTCTTCTTCTTGTTGTTCTTCCTCTGCACAGCTAAGCTGGAAGTGGCATTTGCAGCTCGCAATAGTGCAGAGTTATCTCAAAGAAAGGGGCCACGGTGTTTCTGTATCTCTATTATGTTGGTGCGGCTTCGGAACTTTTAAATATCTTGATATATCTCGAGAACTACGCATCTGATCAAAAAATATCATAGAACATAAAAAGTAGGAAACTTAATTCTCTACAAAAAAGGTCTCTTAACATTTTGCCATAGCTCGCTTCGTTTCCGAGATATTTGCAGATTTATCTCAAGGGAAGGGGCCTGACGGACATATTTCGAGATATTTCTTCTTCTTGTTGTTCTTCTTCTGCACAGCTAAGCTGGAAGTGGCATTTGCAGCTCGCAATAGTGCAGAGTTATCTCAAAGAAAGGGGCCACGGTGTTTCTGTATCTCTATTATGTTGGTGCGGCTTCGGAACTTTTAAATATCTCGATATATCTCGAAAACTACGCTTCTGATCAAAAAATATCATAGAACATCGAAAGTAGGAAACTTAATTCTCTACAAAAAAGGTCTCTTAACATTTTGCCATAGCTCGCCTCGTTTCCGAGATATTTGCAGATTTATCTCAAGGGAAGGGGCCTGACGGACATATTTCGAGATATTTCTTCTTCTTGTTGTTCTTCTTCTGCACAGCTAAGCTGGAAGTGGCATTTGCGGCTCTCACTAGTGCAGAGTTATCTCAAGGAAAGGGGCCACGGTGTTTCTGTATCTCTATTATGTTGGTGCGGCTTCGGAACTTTTAAATATCTTGATATATCTCGAGAACTACGCATCTGATCAAAAAATATCATAGAACATGGAAAGTAGGAAACTTAATTCTCTACAAAAAAGGTCTCTTAACATTTTGCCATAGCTCGCTTCGTTTCCGAGATATTTGCAGATTTATCTGAAGGGAAGGGGCCTAACGGACATATTTCGAGATATTTCTTCTTCTTGTTGTTCTTCTTCTGCACAGCTAAACTGGAAGTGGCATTTCCAGCTCGCAATAGTGCAGAGTTATCTCAAAGAAAGGGGCCACGGTGTTTCTGTATCTCTATTATGTTGGTGCGGCTTCGGAACTTTTAAATATCTCGATATATCTCGAAAACTACGCTTCTGATCAAAAAATATCATAGAACATAAATTGTAGGAAACATAATTCTCTACAAAAAAGGTCTCCTAACATTTTGCCATAGCTCGCTTCGTTTCCGAGATATTTGCAGATTTATCTCAAGGGAAGGGGCCTGACGGACATATTTCGAGATATTTCTTCTTCTTGTTGTTCTTCTTCTGCACAGCTAAGCTGGAAGTGGCATTTGCGGCTCGCACTAGTGCAGAGTTATCTCAAAGAAAGGGGCCACGGTGTTTCTGTATCTCTATTATGTTCGTGCGGCTTCGGAACTTTTAAATATCTCGATATATCTCGAAAACTACGCTTCTGATCAAAAAATATCATAGAACATAAATTGTAGGAAACTTAATTCGCTACACAAAAGGTCTCTTAACATTTTGCCATAGCTCGCTTCGTTTCCGAGATATTTGCAGATTTATCTCAAGGGAAGGGGCCTGACGGACATATTTCGAGATATTTCTTCTTCTTGTTGTTCTTCTTCTGCACAGCTGAGCTGGAAGTGGCATTTGCAGGTCGCAATAGTGCAGAGTTATCTCAAAGAAAGGGGCCACGGTGTTTCTGTATCTCTATTATGTTGGTGCGGCTTCGGAACTTTTAAATATCTCGATATATCTCGAAAACTACGCTTCTGATCAAAAAATATCATAGAACATAAATTGTAGGAAACATAATTCTCTACAAAAAAGGTCTCTTAACATTTTGCCATAGCTCGCTTCGTTTCCGAGATATTTGCAGATTTATCTCAAGGGAAGGGGCCTGACGGACATATTTCGAGATATTTCTTCTTCTTGTTGTTCTTCTTCTGCACAGCTAAGCTGGAAGTGGCATTTGCGGCTCGCACTAGTGCAGAGTTATCTCAAAGAAAGGGGCCACGGTGTTTCTGTATCTCTATTATGTTGGTGCGGCTTCGGAACTTTTAAATATCTCGATATATCTCGAAAACTACGCTTCTGATCAAAAAATATCATAGAACATAAATTGTAGGAAACATAATTCTCTACAAAAAACGTATCTTAACATTTTGCCATAGCTCGCTTCGTTTCCGAGATATTTGCAGATTCAGCTCAAAGGAACGGGCCTGACGGACATATTTCGAGATACTTCTTCTTCTTGTTGTTCTTCCTCTGCACAGCTAAGCTGGAAGTGGCATTTGCAGCTCGCAATAGTGCAGAGTTATCTCAAAGAAAGGGGCCACGGTGTTTCTGTATCTCTATTATGTTGGTGCGGCTTCGGAACTTTTAAATATCTTGATATATCTCGAGAACTACGCATCTGATCAAAAAATGTCATAGAACATAAAAAGTAGGAAACTTAATTCTCTACAAAAAAGGTCTCTTAACATTTTGCCATAGCTCGCTTCGTTTCCGAGATATTTGCAGATTTATCTCAAGGGAAGGGGCCTGACGGACATATTTCGAGATATTTCTCCTTCTTGTTGTTCTTCTTCTGCACAGCTGAGCTGGAAGTGGCATTTGCACGTCGCAATAGTGCAGAGTTATCTCAAAGAAAGGGGCCACGGTGTTTCTGTATCTCTATTATGTTGGTGCGGCTTCGGAACTTTTAAATATCTTGATATATCTCGAGAACTACGCATCTGATCAAAAAATATCATCGAACATAAAAAGTAGGAAACTTAATTCTCTACAAAAAAGGTCTCTTAACATTTTGCCATAGCTCGCTTCGTTTCCGAGATATTTGCAGATTTATCTCAAGGGAAGTGGCCTGACGGACATATTTCGAGATATTTCTTCTTCTTGTTGTTCTTCTTCTGCACAGCTAAGCTGGAAGTGGCATTTCCAGCTCGCAATAGTGCAGAGTTATCTCAATGAAAGGGGCCACGGTGTTTCTGTATCTCTATTATGTTGGTGCGACTTCGGAACTTTTAAATATCTTGCTATATCTCGAGAACTACGCATCTGATCAAAAAATATCATAGAACATAAAAAGTAGGAAACTTAATTCTCTACAAAAAAGGTCTCTTAACATTTTGCCATAGCTCGCTTCGTTTCCGAGATATTTGCATATTTATCTCAAGGGAAGGGGCCTGACGGACATATTTCGAGATATTTCTTCTTCTTGTTGTTCTTCTTCTGCACAGCTAAGCTGGAAGTGGCATTTGCGGCTCTCACTAGTGCAGAGTTATCTCAAAGAAAGGGGCCACGGTGTTTCTGTATCTCTATTATGTTGGTGCGGCTTCGGAACTTTTAAATATCTCGATATATCTCGAAAACTACGCTTCTGATCAAAAAATATCATTGAACATAAATTGTAGGAAACATAATTCTCTACAAAAAAGGTCTCTTAACATTTTGCCATAGCTCGCTTCGTTTCCGAGATATTTGCAGATATATCTCAAGGGAAGGGGCCTGACGGACATATTTCGAGATACTTCTTCTTGTTGTTCTTCTTCTGCACAGCTAAGCTGGAAGTGGCATTTGCGGCTCGCACTAGTGCAGAGTTATCTCAAAGAAAGGGGCCACGGTGTTTCTGTATCTCTATTATGTTGGTGCGGCTTCGGAACTTTTAAATATCTCGATATATCTCGAAAACTACGCTTATGATCAAAAAATATCATAGAACATAAAAAGTAGGAAACTTAATTCTCTACAAAAAAGGTCTGTTAACATTTTGCCATAGCTCGCTTTGTTTCCGAGATATTTGCAGATTTATCTCAAGGGAAGGGGCCTGACGGACATATTTCGAGATATTTCTTCTTCTTGTTGTTCTTCTTCTGCACAGCTAAGCTGGAAGTGGCATTTGCAGCTCGCACTAGTGCAGAGTTATCTCAAAGAAAGGGGCCACGGTGTTTCTGTATCTCTATTATGTTGGTGCGGCTTCGGAACTTTTAAATATCTTGATATATCTCGAGAACTACGCATCTGATCAAAAAATATCATCGAACATAAAAAGTAGGAAACTTAATTCTCTACAAAAAAGGTCTCTTAACATTTTTCCATAGCTCGCTTCGTTTCCGAGATATTTGCAGATATATCTCAAGGGAAGTGGCCTGACGGACATATTTCGAGATATTTCTTCTTCTTGTTGTTCTTCTTCTGCACAGCTAAGCTGGAAGTGGCATTTCCAGCTCGCAATAGTGCAGAGTTATCTCAATGAAAGGGGCCACGGTGTTTCTGTATCTCTATTATGTTGGTGCGACTTCGGAACTTTTAAATATCTTGCTATATCTCGAGAACTACGCATCTGATCAAAAAATATCATAGAACATAAAAAGTAGGAAACTTAATTCTCTACAAAAAAGGTCTCTTAACATTTTGCCATAGCTCGCTTCGTTTCCGAGATATTTGCATATTTATCTCAAGGGAAGGGGCCTGACGGACATATTTCGAGATATTTCTTCTTCTTGTTGTTCTTCTTCTGCACAGCTAAGCTGGAAGTGGCATTTGCGGCTCTCACTAGTGCAGAGTTATCTCAAAGAAAGGGGCCACGGTGTTTCTGTATCTCTATTATGTTGGTGCGGCTTCGGAACTTTTAAATATCTCGATATATCTCGAAAACTACGCTTCTGATCAAAAAATATCATTGAACATAAATTGTAGGAAACATAATTCTCTACAAAAAAGGTCTCTTAACATTTTGCCATAGCTCGCTTCGTTTCCGAGATATTTGCAGATATATCTCAAGGGAAGGGGCCTGACGGACATATTTCGAGATATTTCTTCTTCTTGTTGTTCTTCTTCTGCACAGCTAAGCTGGAAGTGGCATTTACAGCTCGCAATAGTGCAGAGTTATCTCAAAGAAAGGGGCCACGGTGTTTCTGTATCTCTATTATGTTGGTGCGGCTTCGGAACTTTTAAATATCTTGATATATCTCGAGAACTACGCATCTGATCAAAAAATATCATAGAACATAAAAAGTAGGAAACTTAATTCTCTACAAAAAAGGTCTCTTAACATTTTGCCATAGCTCGCTTCGTTTCCGAGATATTTGCAGATTTATCTCAAGGGAAGGGGCCTGACGGACATATTTCGAGATATTTCTTCTTCTTGTTGTTCTTCTTCTGCACAGCTAAGCTGGAAGTGGCATTTGCGGCTCGCACTAGTGCACAGTTATCTCAAAGAAAGGGGCCACGGTGATTCTGTATCTCTATTATGTTGGTGCGTCTTCGGAACTTTTAAATATCTCGATATATCTCGAAAACTACGCTTCTGATCAAAAAATATCATAGAACATAAATTGTAGGAAACATAATTCTCTACAAAAAACGTCTCTTAACATTTTGCCATAGCTCGCTTCGTTTCCGAGATATTTGCAGATTCAGCTCAAAGGAACTGGCCTGACGGACATATTTCGAGATATTTCTTCTTCTTGTTGTTCTTCCTCTGCACAGCTAAGCTGGAAGTGGCATTTGCAGCTCGCAATAGTGCAGAGTTATCTCAAAGAAAGGGGCCACGGTGTTTCTGTATCTCTATTATGTTGGTGCGGTTTCGGAACTTTTAAATATCTTGATATATCTCGAGAACTACGCACCTGATCAAAAAATATCATAGAACATAAAAAGTAGGAAACTTAATTCTCTACAAAAAAGGTCTCTTAGCATTTTGCCATAGCTCGCTTCGTTTCCGAGATATTTGCAGATTTATCTCAAGGGAAGGGGCCTGACGGACGTATTTCGAGATATTTCCTCTTCTTGTTGTTCTTCTTCTGCACAGCTAAGCTGGAAGTGGCATTTGCAGCTCGCACTAGTGCAGAGTTATCTCACCGAAATGGGCCAGGGTGTTTCTGTATCTCTATTATGTTGGTGCGGCTTCGGAACTTTTAAATATCTCGATATATCTCGAAAACTACGCTTCTGATCAAAAAATATCATAGAACATAAATTGTAGGAAATATAATTCTCTACAAAAAAGGTCTCTTAACATTTTGCCATAGCTCGCTTCGTTTCCGAGATATTTGCAGATTTATCTCAAGGGAAGGGGCCTGACGGACATATTTCGAGATATTTCTTCTTCTTGTTGTTCTTCTTCTGGACAGCTAAGCTGGAAGTGGCATTTGCAGCTCGCACTAGTGCAGAGTTATCTCAAAGAAAGGGGCCACGGTGTTTCTGTATCTCTATTATGTTGGTGCGGCTTCGGAACTTTTAAATATCTCGATATATCTCGAAAACTACGCTTCTGATCAAAAAATATCATAGAACATAAATTGTAGGAAACATAATTCTCTACCAAAAAGGTCTCTTAACATTTTGCGATAGCTCGCTTCGTTTCCGAGATATTTGCAGATTTATCTCAAGGGAAGGGGCCTGACGGCCATATTTCGAGATATTTCTTCTTCTTGTTGTTCTTCTTCTGCACAGCTAAGCTGGAAGTGGCATTTGCGGCTCGCACTAGTGCAGAGTTATCTCAAAGAAAGGGGCCACGGTGTTTCTGTATCTCTATTATGTTGGTGCGGCTTCGGAACTTTTAAATATCTTGATATATCTCGAGAACTACGCGTCTGATCAAAAAATATCGTAGAACATAAAAAGTAGGAAACATAATTCTCTACAAAAACGGTCTCTTAACATTTTGCCATAGCTCGCTTCGTTTCCGAGATATTTGCAGATATATCTCAAGGGAAGGGGCCTGACGGACATATTTCGAGATATTTCTTCTTCTTGTTGTTCTTCTTCTGCACAGCTAAGCTGAAAGTGGCATTTGCGGCTCGCACTGGTGCACAGTTATCTCAAAGAAAGGGGCCACGGTGTTTCTGTATCTCTATTATGTTGGTGCGTCCTCGGAACTTTTAAATATCTCGATATATCTCGAAAACTACGCTTCTGATCAAAAAATATCATAGAACATAAATTGTAGGAAACATAATTCTCTACAAAAAACGGCTCTTAACATTTTGCCATAGCTCGCTTCGTTTCCGAGATATTTGCAGATTCAGCTCAAAGGAACTGGCCTGACGGACATATTTCGAGATATTTCTTCTTCTTGTTGTTCTTCCTCTGCACAGCTAAGCTGGAAGTGGCATTTGCAGCTCGCAATAGTGCAGAGTTATCTCAAAGAAAGGGGCCACGGTGTTTCTGTATCTCTATTATGTTGGTGCGGCTTCGGAACTTTTAAATATCTTGATATATCTCGAGAACTACGCGTCTGATCAAAAAATATCATCGAACATAAAAAGTAGAAAACTTAATTCTCTACAAAAAAGGTCTCTTAACATTTTGCCATAGCTCGCTTCGTTTCCGAGATATTTGCAGATTTATCTCAAGGGAAGTGGCCTGACGGACATATTTCGAGATATTTCTTCTTGTTGTTGTTCTTCTTCTGCACAGCTAAGCTGGAAGTGGCACTTGCAGCGCGCAATAGTGCAGAGTTATCTCAAAGAAAGGGGCCACGGTGTTTCTGTATCTCTATTATGTTGGTGCGGCTTCGGAACTTTTAAATATCTTGATATATCTCGAGAACTACGCATCTGATCAAAAAATATCATACTACATAAAAAGTAGGAAACTTAATTCTCTACAAGAAAGGTCTCTAAACATTTTGCCATAGCTCGCTTCGTTTCCGAGATATTTGCAGATTTATCTCAAGGGAAGGGGCCTGACGGACATATTTCGAGATATTTCTTCTTCTTGTTGTTCTTCTTCTGCACAGCTAAGCTGGAAGTGGCATTTGCAGCTCGCAATAGTGCAGAGTTATCTCAAAGAGAGGGGCCACGGTGGTTCTGTATCTCTATTATGTTGGTGCGGCTTCGGAACTTTTAAGTATCTTGATCTATCTCGATAACTACGCATCTGATCAAAAAATATCATAGAAGATAAAAAGTAGGAAACTTAATTCTCTACAAAAAAGGTCTCCTAACATTTCGCCATAGCTCGCATCGTTTCCGAGATATTTGCAGATTCAGCTCAAAGGAACTGGCCTGACGGACATATTTCGAGATATTTCTTCTTCTTGTTGTTCTTCCTCTGCACAGCTAAGCTGGAAGTGACATTTGCAGCTCGCAATAGTGCAGAGTTATCTCAAAGAAAGGGGCCACGGTGTTTCTGTATCTCTATTATGTTGGTGCGGCTTCGGAACTTTTAAATATCTTGATATATCTCGAGAACTACGCATCTCATCAAAAAATATCATAGAACATAAAAAGTAGCAAACATAATTCTCTACAAAAAAGGTCTCTTAACATTTTGCCATAGCTCGCTTCGTTTCCGAGATATTTGCAGATTTATCTCAAGGGAAGGGGCCTGACGGACATATTTCGAGATATTTCTTCTTCTTGTTGTTCTTCTTCTGCACAGCTCAGCTGGAAGTGGCATTTGCAGCTCGCACTAGTGCAGAGTTATCTCAAAGAAAGGGGCCACGGTGTTTCTGTATCTCTATTATGTTGGTGCGGCTTCGGAACTTTTAAATATCTCGATATATCTCGAAAACTACGCTTCTGATCAAAAAATATCATAGAACATAAATTGTAGGAAACATAATTCTCTACAAAAAAGGTCTCTTAACATTTTGCGATAGCTCGCTTCGTTTTCGAGATATTTGCAGATTTATCTCAAGGGAAGGGGCCTGACGAACATATTTCGAGATATTTCTTCTTCTTGTTGTTCTTCTTCTGCACAGCTAAGCTGGAAGTGGCATTTGCGGCTCGCACTAGTGCAGAGTTATCTCAAAGAAAGGGGCCACGGTGTTTCTGTATCCCTATTATGTTGGTGCGGCTTCGGAACTTTTAAATATCTTGATATATCTCGAGAACTACGCATCTGATCAAAAAATATCATAGAAGATAAAACGTAGGAAACTTGATTCTCTACAAAAAAGGTCTCTTAACATTTCGCCATAGCTCGCTTCGTTTCCGAGATATTTGCAGATTTATCTCAAGGGAAGGGGCCTGTCGGACATATTTCGAGATATTTCTTCTTCTTGTTGTTCTTCTTCTGCACAGCTAAGCTGGAAGTGGCATTTGCGGCTCGCACTAGTGCAGAGTTATCTCAAAGAAAGGGGCCACGGTGTTTCTGTATCTCTATTATGTTGGTGCGGCTTCGGAACTTTTAAATATCTCGATATATCGCGAAAACTACGCTTCTGATCAAAAAATATCATAGAACATAAAAAGTAGGAAACTTAATTCTCTACAAAAAAGGTCTCTTAACATTTTGCCATAGCTCGCTTCGTTTCCGAGATATTTGCAGATTTATCTCAAGGGAAGGGGCCTGACGGACATATTTCGAGATATTTCTTCTTCTTGTTGTTCTTCTTCTGCACAGCTAAGCTGGAAGTGGCATTTGCGGCTCGCACTAGTGCAGAGTTATCTCAAAGAAAGGGGCCACGGTGTTTCTGTATCCCTATTATGTTGGTGCGGCTTCGGAACTTTTAAATATCTTGATATATCTCGAGAACTACGCATCTGATCAAAAAATATCATAGAACATAAAAAGTAGGAAACTTAATTCTCTACAAAAAAGGTCTCTTAACTTTTTGCCATAGCTCGCTTCGTTTCCGAGATATTTGCAGATTTATCTCAAGGGAAGGGGCCTGACGGACATATTTCGAGATATTTCTTCTTCTTGTTGTTCTTCTTCTGCACAGCTAAGCTGGAAGTGGCATTTGCGGCTCGCACTAGTGCAGAGTTATCTCAAAGAAAGGGGCCACGGTGTTTCTGTATCTCTATTATGTTGGTGCGGCTTCGGAACTTTTAAATATCTCGATATATCTCGAAAACTACGCTTCTGATCAAAAAATATCATAGAACATAAATTGTGGGAAACATAATTCTCTACAAAAAAGGTCTCTTAACATTTTGCCATAGCTCGCTTCGTTTCCGAGATATTTGCAGATATATCTCAAGGGAAGGGGCCTGACGGACATATTTCGAGATATTTCTTCTTCTTGTTGTTCTTCTTCTGCACAGCTAAGCTGGAAGTGGCATTTACAGCTCGCAATAGTGCAGAGTTATCTCAAAGAAAGGGGCCACGGTGTTTCCGTACCTCTATTATGTTGGTGCAGCTTCGGAGCTTTTAAATATCTTGATATATCTCGAGAACTACGCATCTGATCAAAAAATATCATAGAACATAAAAAGTAGGAAACTTAATTCTCTACAAAAAAGGTCTCTTAACATTTTGCCATAGCTCGCTTCGTTTCCGAGATATTTGCAGATTTATCTCAAGGGAAGGGGCCTGACGGACATATTTCGAGATATTTCTTCTTCTTGTTGTTCTTCTTCTGCACAGCTAAGCTGGAAGTGGCATTTGCAGCGCGCAATAGTGCAGAGTTATCTCAAAGAAAGGGGCCACGTTGTTTCTGTATCTCTATTATGTTGGTGCGGCTTCGGAACTTTTAAATATCTTGATATATCTCGAGAACTACGCATCTGATCAAAAAATATCATAGAACATGAAAAGTAGGAAACTTAATTCTCTACAAAAAAGGTCTCTTAACATTTTCCCATAGCTGGCATCGTTTCCGAGATATTTGCAGATTTAGCTCAAGGGAAGGGGCCTGACGGACATATTCCGAGATATTTCTTCTTCTTGTTGTTCCTCTTCTGCACAGCTAAGCTGGAAGTGGCATTTGCAGATCGCAATAGTGCAGAGTTATCTCAAAGAAAGGGGCCACGGTGTTTCTGTATCTCTATTATGTTGGTGCGGCTTCGGAACTTTTAAATATCTCGATATATCTCGAAAACTACGCTTCTGATCAAAAAATATCAGAGAACCTAAATTGTAGGAAACATAATTCTCTACAAAAAAGGTCTCTTAACATTTTGCCATAGCTCGCTTCGTTTCCGAGATATTTGCAGATTTATCTCAAGGGAAGGGTCCTGACGGACATATTTCGAGATATTTCTTCTTCTTGTTGTTCTTCTTCTGCACAGCTAAACTGGAAGTGGCATTTCCAGCTCGCAATCGTGCAGAGTTATCTCAAAGAGAGGGGCCACGGTGTTTCTGTATCTCTATTATGTTGGTGCGGCTTCGGAACTTTTAAATATCTTGATATATCTGGAGAACTACGCCTCTGATCGAAAAATATCATAGAACATAAAAAGTAGGAAACTTAATTCTCTACAAAAAAGGTCTCTTAACATTTTGCCATAGCTCGCTTCGTTTCCGAGATATTTACAGATTTATCTCAAGGGAAGGGGCCTGACGAATATATTTCGAGATATTTCTTCTTCTTGTTGTTCTTCTTCTGCACAGCTAAGCTGGAAGTGGCATTTGCAGCTCGCAATAGTGCAGAGTTATCGCAAAGAAAGGGGCCACGGTGTTTCTGTACCTCTATTATGTTGGTGCAGCTTCGGAGCTTTTAAATATCTTGATATATCTCGAGAACTACGCATCTGATCAAAAAATATCATAGAGCATAAAAAGTAGGAAACTTAATTCTCTACAAAAAAGGTCTCTTAACATTTTGCCATAGCTCGCTTCGTTTCCGAGATATTTGCAGATTTATCTCAAGGGAAGGGGCCTGACGGACATATTTCGAGATATTTCTTCTTCTTGTTGTTCTTCTTCTGCACAGCTAAGCGGGAAGTGGCATTTGCAGCGCGCAATAGTGCAGAGTTATCTCAAAGAAAGGGGCCACGGTGTTTCTGTATCTCTATTATGTTGGTGCGGCTTCGGAACTTTTAAATATCTTGATATATCTCGAAAACTACGCTTCTGATCAAAAAATATCAGAGAACGTAAATTGTAGGAAACATAATTCTCTACAAAAAAGGTCTCTTAACATTTTGCCATAGCTCGCTTCGTTTCCGAGATATTTGCAGATTTATCTCAAGGGAAGGGGCCTGACGGACATATTTCGAGATATTTCTTCTTCTTGTTGTTCTTCTTCTGCACAGCTAAGCTGGAAGTGGCATTTGCAGCTCGCAATAGTGCAGAGTTATCTCAAAGAAAGGGGCCACGGTGTTTCTGTATCTCTATTATGTTGGTGCGGCTTCGGAACTTTTAAATATCTTGATATATCTCGAGAACTACGCATCTGATCAAAAAATATCGTAGAACATAAAAAGTAGGAAGCTTAATTCTCTACAAATAAGGTCTCTTAACATTTTGCCATAGCTCGCTTGGTTTCCGAGATATTTGCAGATTTATCTCAAGGGAAGGGGCCTGAGGGACATATTTCGAGATATTTCTTCTTCTTGTTGTTCTTCTTCTGCACAGCTAAGCTGGAAGTGGCATTTGCAGCTCGCAATAGTGCAGAGTTACCTCAAAGAAAGGGGCCACGATGTTTCTGTATCTCTATTATGTTGGTGCCGCTTCGGAACTTTTAAATATCTGGATATATCTCGAGAACTACGCATCTGATCAAAAAATATCATAGAACATAAAAAGTAGGAAACTTAATTCTCTACAAAAAAGGTCTCTTAACATTTTGCCATAGCTCGCTTCGTTTCCGAGATATTTGCAGATTTATCTCAAGGGAAGGGGCCTGACGGACATATTTCGAGATATTTCTTCTTCTTGTTGTTCTTCTTCTGCACAGCTAAACTGGAAGTGGCATTTCCAGCTCGCAATCGTGCAGAGTTATCTCAAAGAGAGGGGCCACGGTGTTTCTGTATCTCTATTATGTTGGTGCGGCTTCGGAACTTTTAAATATCTTGATATATTTGGAGAACTACGCCTCTGATCGAAAAATATCATAGAACATAAAAAGTAGGAAACTTAATTCTCTACAAAAAAGGTCTCTTAACATTTTGCCATAGCTCGCTTCGTTTCCGAGATATTTACAGATTTATCTCAAGGGAAGGGGCCTGACGGATATATTTCGAGATATTTCTTCTTCTTGTTGTTCTTCTTCTGCACAGCTAAGCTGGAAGTGGCATTTGCAGCTCGCAATAGTGCAGAGTTATCGCAAAGAAAGGGGCCACGGTGTTTCTGTATCTCTATTATGTTGGTGCGGCTTCGGAACTTTTAAATATCTTGATATATCTCGAGAACTACGCATCTGATCAAAAAATATCATAGAACATAAAAAGTAGGAAACCTAATTTTCTACAAAAAAGGTCTCTTAACATTTTGCCGTAGCTCGCTTCGTTTCCGAGATATTTGCAGATTTATCTCAAGGGAAGGGGCCTGACGGACATATTTCGAAATATTTCTTATTCTTGTTGTTCTTCTTCTGCACAGCTAAGCTGGAAGTGGCATTTGCAGCTCGCAATAGTGCAGAGTTATCTCAAAGAAAGGGGCCACGGTGTTTCTGTACCTCTATTATGTTGGTGCAGCTTCGGAGCTTTTAAATATCTTGATATATCTCGAGAACTACGCATCTGATCAAAAAATATCATAGAACATAAAAAGTAGGAAACTTAATTCTCTACAAAAAAGGTCTCTTAACATTTTGCCATAGCTCGCTTCGTTTCCGAGATATTTGCAGATTTATCTCAAGGGAAGGGGCCTGACGGACATATTTCGAGATATTTCTTCTTCTTGTTGTTCTTCTTCTGCACAGCTAAGCTGGAAGTGGCATTTGCAGCGCGCAATAGTGCAGAGTTATCTCAAAGAAAGGGGCCACGGTGTTTCTGTATCTCTATTATGTTGGTGCGGCTTCGGAACTTTTAAATATCTTGATATATCTCGAAAACTACGCTTCTGATCAAAAAATATCAGAGAACGTAAATTGTAGGAAACATAATTCTCTACAAAAAAGGTCTCTTAACATTTTGCCATAGCTCGCTTCGTTTCCGAGATATTTGCAGATTTATCTCAAGGGAAGGGGCCTGACGGACATATTTCGAGATATTTCTTCTTCTTGTTGTTCTTCTTCTGCACAGCTAAACTGGAAGTGGCATTTCCAGCTCGCAATCGTGCAGAGTTATCTCAAAGAGAGGGGCCACGGTGTTTCTGTATCTCTATTATGTTGGTGCGGCTTCGGAACTTTTAAATATCTTGATATATCTCGAGAACTACGCATCTGATCAAAAAATATCATGGAACATAAAAAGTAGGAAACTTAATTCTCTACAAAAAAGGTCTCTTAACATTTTGCCATAGCTCGCTTCGTTTCCGAGATATTTGCAGATTTATCTCAAGGGAAGGGGCCTGACGGACATATTTCGAGATATTTCTTCTTCTTGTTGTTCTTCTTCTGCACAGCTAAGCTGGAAGTGGCATTTGCAGCGCGCAATAGTGCAGAGTTATCTCAAAGAAAGGGGCCACGGTGTTTCTGTATCTCTATTATGTTGGTGCGGCTTCGGAACTTTTAAATATCTCGATATATCTCGAAAACTACGCTTCTGATCAAAAAATATCATAGAACATAAATTGTAGGAAACATAATTCTCTACAAAAAACGTCTCTTAACATTTTGCCATAGCTCGCTTCGTTTCCGAGATATTTGCAGATTCAGCTCAAAGGAACGGGCCTGACGGACATATTTCGAGATACTTCTTCTTCTTGTTGTTCTTCCTCTGCACAGCTAAGCTGGAAGTGGCATTTGCAGCTCGCAATAGTGCAGAGTTATCTCAAAGAAAGGGGCCACGGTGTTTCTGTATCTCTATTATGTTGGTGCGGCTTCGGAACTTTTAAATATCTTGATATATCTCGAGAACTACGCATCTGATCAAAAAATATCATAGAACATAAAAAGTAGGAAACTTAATTCTCTACAAAAAAGGTCTCTTAACATTTTGCCATAGCTCGCTTCGTTCCCGAGATATTTGCAGATTTATCTCAAGTTAAGGGGCCTGACGGACATATTTCGAGATATTTCTTCCTCTTGTTGTTCTTCTTCTGCACAGCTAAGCTGGAAGTGGCATTTGCGGCTCGCACTAGTGCAGAGTTATCTCAAAGAAAGGGGCCACGGTGTTTCTGTATCTCTATTATGTTGGTGCGGCTTCGGAACTTTTAAATATCTCGATATATCTCGAAAACTACGCTTCTGATCAAAAAATATCATAGAACCTAAATTGTAGGAAACATATTTCTCTACAAAAAAGGTCTCTTAACATTTTGCCATAGCTCGCTTCGTTTCCGAGATATTTGCAGATATATCTCAAGGGAAGGGGCCTGACGGACATATTTCGAGATATTTCTTCTTCTTGTTGTTCTTCTTCTGCACAGCTAAGCCGGAAGTGGCATTTGCATCTCGCAATAGTGCAGAGTTATCTCAAAGAAAGGGGCCACGGTGTTTCTGTATCTCTATTATGTTGGTGCGGCTTCGGAACTTTTAAATATCTTGATATATCTCGAGAACTACGCCTCTGATCAAAAAATATCATAGAACGTAAATTGTAGGAAACATTATTCTCTACAAAAAAGGTCTCTTAACATTTTGCCATAGCTCGCTTTGTTTCCGAGATATTTGCAGATTTATCTCAAGGGAAGGGTCCTGATGGACATATTTCGAGATATTTCTTCTTCTTGTTGTTCTTCTTCTGCACAGCTAAACTGGAAGTGGCATTTCCAGCTCGCAATCGTGCAGAGTTATCTCAAAGAACGGGGCCACGGTGTTTCTGTATCTCTATTATGTTGGTGCGGCTTCGGAACTTTTAAATATCTTGATATATCTCGAGAACTACGCCTCTGATTGAAAAATATCATAGAACGTAAAAAGTAGGAAACTTAATTCTCTACAAAAAAGGTCTCTTAACATTTTGCCATAGCTCGCTTCGTTTCCGAGATATTTGCAGATTTATCTCAAGGGAAGGGGCCTGACGGACATATTTCGAGATATTTCTTCTTGTTGTTGTTGTTCTTCTGCACAGCTAAGCTGGAAGTGGCATTTGCAGCGCGCAATAGTGCAGAGTTATCTCAAAGAAAGGGGCCACGGTGTTTCTGTATCTCTATTATGTTGGTGCGGCTTCGGAACTTTTAAATATCTTGATACATCTCGAGAACTACGCATCTGATCAAAAAATATCATAGAAGATAAAAAGTAGGAAACTTAATTCTCTACAAAAAAGGTCTCTTAACATTTCGCCATAGCTCGCTTCGTTTCCGAGATATTTGCAGATTTATCTCAAGGGAAGGGGCCTGTCGGACATATTTCGAGATATTTCTTCTTCTTGTTGTTCTTCTTCTGCACAGCTAAGCTGGAAGTGGCATTTGCGGCTCGCACTAGTGCAGAGTTATCTCAAAGAAAGGGGCCACGGTGTTTCTGTATCTCTATTATGTTGGTGCGGCTTCGGAACTTTTAAATATCTCGATATATCTCGAAAACTACGCTTCTGATCAAAAAATATCATAGAACATAAATTGTAGGAAACATAATTCTCTACAAAAAACGTCTCTTAACATTTTGCCATAGCTCGCTTCGTTTCCGAGATATTTGCAGATTCAGCTCAAAGGAACTGGCCTGACGGACATATTTCGAGATATTTCTTCTTCTTGTTGTTCTTCCTCTGCACAGCTAAGCTGGAAGTGGCATTTGCAGCTCGCAATAGTGCAGAGTTATCTCAAAGAAAGGGGCCACGGTGTTTCTGTATCTCTATTATGTTGGTGCGGCTTCGAAACTTTTAAATATCTTGATATATCTCGAGAACTACGCATCTGATCAAAAAATATCATAGAACATAAATTGTAGGAAACATAATTCTCTACAAAAAAGGTATCTTAACATTTTGCCATAGCTCGCTTTGTTTCCGAGATATTTGCAGATTCAGCTCAAAGGAACTGGCCTGACGGACATATTTCGAGATATTTCTTCTTCTTGTTGTTCTTCCTCTGCACAGCTAAGCTGGAAGTGGCATTTGCAGCTCGCAATAGTGCAGAGTTATCTCAAAGAAAGGGGCCACGGTGTTTCTGTATCTCTATTATGTTGGTGCGGCTTCGGAACTTTTAAATATCTTGATATATCTCGAGAACTACGCATCTGATCAAAAAATATCATAGAACATAAATTGTAGGAAACATAATTCTCTACAAAAAAGGTATCTTAACATTTTGCCATAGCTCGCTTCGTTTCCGAGATATTTGCAGATATATCTCAAGGGAAGGGGCCTGCCGGACATATTTCGAGATATTTCTTCTTCTTGTTGTTCTTCTTCTGCACAGCTAAGCTGGAAGTGGCATTTACAGCTCGCAATAGTGCAGAGTTATCTCAAAGAAAGGGGCCACGGTGTTTCTGTATCTCTATTATGTTGGTGCTGCTTCGGAACTTTTAAATATCTTGATATATCTCGAGAACTACGCATCTGATCAAAAAATATCGTAGAACATGAAAAGTAGGAAACTTAATTCTCTACAAAAAAGGTCTCTTAACATTTTGCCATAGCTCTCTTCGTTTCCGAGATATTTGCAGATTTATCTCAAGGGAAGGGGCCTGACGGACATATTTCGAGATATTTCTTCTTCTTGTTGTTCTTCTTCTGCACAGCTAAGCTGGAAGTGGCATTTGCAGCTCGCAATAGTGCAGAGTTATCTCAAAGAAAGGGGCCACGGTGTTTCTGTATCTCTATTATGTTGGTGCGGCTTCGGAACTTTTAAATATCTTGATATATCTCGAGAACTACGCATCTGATCAAAAAATATCATAGAACATAAAAAGTAGGAAACTTAATTCTCTACAAAAAAGGTCTCTTAACATTTTGCCATAGCTCGCTTCGTTTCCGAGATATTTGCAGATTTATCTCAAGGGAAGGGTCCTGATGGACATATTTCGAGATATTTCTTCTTCTTGTTGTTCTTCTTCTGCACAGCTAAACTGGAAGTGGCATTTCCAGCTCGCAATCGTGCAGAGTTATCTCTAAGAAAGGGGCCACGGTGTTTCTGTATCTCTATTATGTTGGTGCGGCTTCGGAACTTTTAAATATCTTGATATATCTCGAGAACTACGCCTCTGATCGAAAAATATCATAGAACGTAAAAAGTAGGAAACTTAATTCTCTACAAAAAAGGTCTCTTAACATTTTGCCATAGCTCGCTTCGTTTCCGAGATATTTGCAGATTTATCTCAAGGGAAGGGGCCTGACGGACATATTTCGAGATATTTCTTCTTCTTGTTGTTCTTCTTCTGCACAGCTAAGCTGGAAGTGGCATTTGCGGCTCGCACTAGTGCAGAGTTATCTCAAAGAAAGGAGCCACGGTGTTTCTGTATCTCTATTATGTTGGTGCGGCTTCGGAACTTTTAAATATCTCGATATATCTCGAAAACTACGCTTCTGATCAAAAAATATCATAGAACATAAATTGTAGGAAACATAATTCACTACAAAAAACGTCTCTTAACATTTTGCCATAGCTCGCTTCGTTTCCGAGATATTTGCAGATTCAGCTCAAAGGAACGGGCCTGACGGACATATTTCGAGATACTTCTTCTTCTTGTTGTTCTTCCTCTGCACAGCTAAGCTGGAAGTGGCATTTGCAGCTCGCAATAGTGCAGAGTTATCTCAAAGAAAGGGGCCACGGTGTTTCTGTATCTCTATTATGTTGGTGCGGCTTCGGAACTTTTAAATATCTTGATATATCTCGAGAACTACGCATCTGATCAAAAAATATCATAGAACATAAAAAGTAGGAAACTTAATTCTCTACAAAAAAGGTCTCTTAACATTTTGCCATAGCTCGCTTCGTTCCCGAGATATTTGCAGATTTATCTCAAGGGAAGGGGCCTGACGGACATATTTCGAGATATTTCTTCTTCTTGTTGTTCTTCTTCTGCACAGCTAAGCTGGAAGTGGCATTTGCGGCTCGCACTAGTGCAGCGTTATCTCAAAGAAAGGAGCCACGGTGTTTCTGTATCTCTATTATGTTGGTGCGGCTTCGGAACTTTTAAATATCTCGATATATCTCGAAAACTACGCTTCTGATCAAAAAATATCATAGAACATAAATTGTAGGAAACATAATTCACTACAAAAAACGTCTCTTAACATTTTGCCATAGCTCGCTTCGTTTCCGAGATATTTGCAGATTCAGCTCAAAGGAACGGGCCTGACGGACATATTTCGAGATACTTCTTCTTCTTGTTGTTCTTCCTCTGCACAGCTAAGCAGGAAGTGGCATTTGCAGCTCGCAATAGTGCAGAGTTATCTCAAAGAAAGGGGCCACGGTGTTTCTGTATCTCTATTATGTTGGTGCGGCTTCGGAACTTTTAAATATCTTGATATATCTCGAGAACTACGCATCTGATCAAAAAATATCATAGAACATAAAAAGTAGGAAACTTAATTCTCTACAAAAAAGGTCTCTTAACATTTTGCCATAGCTCGCTTCGTTCCCGAGATATTTGCAGATTTATCTCAAGGGAAGGGGCCTGACGGACATATTTCGAGATATTTCTTCTTCTTGTTGTTCTTCTTCTGCACAGCTAAGCTGGAAGTGGCATTTGCGGCTCGCACTAGTGCAGAGTTATCTCAAAGAAAGGGGCCACGGTGTTTCTGTATCTCTATTATGTTGCTGCGGCTTCGGAACTTTTAAATATCTCGATATATCTCGAAAACTACGCTTCTGATCAAAAAATATCATAGAACATAAATTGTAGGAAACATAATTCTCTACAAAAAAGGTATCTTAACATTTTGCCATAGCTCGCTTCGTTTCCGAGATATTTGCAGATATATCTCAAGGGAAGGGGCCTGCCGGACATATTTCGAGATATTTCTTCTTCTTGTTGTTCTTCTTCTGCACAGCTAAGCTGGAAGTGGCATTTACAGCTCGCAATAGTGCAGAGTTATCTCAAAGAAAGGGGCCACGGTGTTTCTGTATCTCTATTATGTTGGTGCTGCTTCGGAACTTTTAAATATCTTGATATATCTCGAGAACTACGCATCTGATCAAAAAATATCGTAGAACATGAAAAGTAGGAAACTTAATTCTCTACAAAAAAGGTCTCTTAACATTTTGCCATAGCTCTCTTCGTTTCCGAGATATTTGCAGATTTATCTCAAGGGAAGGGGCCTGACGGACATATTTCGAGATATTTCTTCTTCTTGTTGTTCTTCTTCTGCACAGCTAAGCTGGAAGTGGCATTTGCAGCTCGCAATAGTGCAGAGTTATCTCAAAGAAAGGGGCCACGGTGTTTCTGTATCTCTATTATGTTGGTGCGGCTTCGGAACTTTTAAATATCTTGATATATCTCGAGAACTACGCATCTGATCAAAAAATATCATAGAACATAAAAAGTAGGAAACTTAATTCTCTACAAAAAAGGTCTCTTAACATTTTGCCATAGCTCGCTTCGTTCCCGAGATATTTGCAGATTTATCTCAAGGGAAGGGGCCTGACGGACATATTTCGAGATATTTCTTCTTCTTGTTGTTCTTCTTCTGCACAGCTAAGCTGGAAGTGGCATTTGCGGCTCGCACTAGTGCAGAGTTATCTCAAAGAAAGGGGCCACGGTGTTTCTGTATCTCTATTATGTTGCTGCGGCTTCGGAACTTTTAAATATCTCGATATATCTCGAAAACTACGCTTCTGATCAAAAAATATCATAGAACATAAATTGTAGGAAACATAATTCTCTACAAAAAACGTCTCTTAACATTTTGCCATAGCTCGCTTTGTTTCCGAGATATTTGCAGATTCAGCTCAAAGGAACTGGCCTGACGGACATATTTCGAGATATTTCTTCTTCTTGTTGTTCTTCCTCTGCACAGCTAAGCTGGAAGTGGCATTTGCAGCTCGCAATAGTGCAGAGTTATCTCAAAGAAAGGGGCCACGGTGTTTCTGTATCTCTATTATGTTGGTGCGGCTTCGGAACTTTTAAATATCTTGATATATCTCGAGAACTACGCATCTGATCAAAAAATATCATAGAACATAAATTGTAGGAAACATAATTCTCTACAAAAAAGGTATCTTAACATTTTGCCATAGCTCGCTTCGTTTCCGAGATATTTGCAGATATATCTCAAGGGAAGGGGCCTGCCGGACATATTTCGAGATATTTCTTCTTCTTGTTGTTCTTCTTCTGCACAGCTAAGCTGGAAGTGGCATTTACAGCTCGCAATAGTGCAGAGTTATCTCAAAGAAAGGGGCCACGGTGTTTCTGTATCTCTATTATGTTGGTGCTGCTTCGGAACTTTTAAATATCTTGATATATCTCGAGAACTACGCATCTGATCAAAAAATATCGTAGAACATGAAAAGTAGGAAACTTAATTCTCTACAAAAAAGGTCTCTTAACATTTTGCCATAGCTCTCTTCGTTTCCGAGATATTTGCAGATTTATCTCAAGGGAAGGGGCCTGACGGACATATTTCGAGATATTTCTTCTTCTTGTTGTTCTTCTTCTGCACAGCTAAGCTGGAAGTGGCATTTGCAGCTCGCAATAGTGCAGAGTTATCTCAAAGAAAGGGGCCACGGTGTTTCTGTATCTCTATTATGTTGGTGCGGCTTCGGAACTTTTAAATATCTTGATATATCTCGAGAACTACGCATCTGATCAAAAAATATCATAGAACATAAAAAGTAGGAAACTTAATTCTCTACAAAAAAGGTCTCTTAACATTTTGCCATAGCTCGCTTCGTTTCCGAGATATTTGCAGATTTATCTCAAGGGAAGGGTCCTGATGGACATATTTCGAGATATTTCTTCTTCTTGTTGTTCTTCTTCTGCACAGCTAAACTGGAAGTGGCATTTCCAGCTCGCAATCGTGCAGAGTTATCTCTAAGAAAGGGGCCACGGTGTTTCTGTATCTCTATTATGTTGGTGCGGCTTCGGAACTTTTAAATATCTTGATATATCTCGAGAACTACGCCTCTGATCGAAAAATATCATAGAACGTAAAAAGTAGGAAACTTAATTCTCTACAAAAAAGGTCTCTTAACATTTTGCCATAGCTCGCTTCGTTTCCGAGATATTTGCAGATTTATCTCAAGGGAAGGGGCCTGACGGACATATTTCGAGATATTTCTTCTTCTTGTTGTTCTTCTTCTGCACAGCTAAGCTGGAAGTGGCATTTGCGGCTCGCACTAGTGCAGAGTTATCTCAAAGAAAGGAGCACGGTGTTTCTGTATCTCTATTATGTTGGTGCGGCTTCGGAACTTTTAAATATCTCGATATATCTCGAAAACTACGCTTCTGATCAAAAAATATCATAGAACATAAATTGTAGGAAACATAATTCACTACAAAAAACGTCTCTTAACATTTTGCCATAGCTCGCTTCGTTTCCGAGATATTTGCAGATTCAGCTCAAAGGAACGGGCCTGACGGACATATTTCGAGATACTTCTTCTTCTTGTTGTTCTTCCTCTGCACAGCTAAGCTGGAAGTGGCATTTGCAGCTCGCAATAGTGCAGAGTTATCTCAAAGAAAGGGGCCACGGTGTTTCTGTATCTCTATTATGTTGGTGCGGCTTCGGAACTTTTAAATATCTTGATATATCTCGAGAACTACGCATCTGATCAAAAAATATCATAGAACATAAAAAGTAGGAAACTTAATTCTCTACAAAAAAGGTCTCTTAACATTTTGCCATAGCTCGCTTCGTTCCCGAGATATTTGCAGATTTATCTCAAGGGAAGGGGCCTGACGGACATATTTCGAGATATTTCTTCTTCTTGTTGTTCTTCTTCTGCACAGCTAAGCTGGAAGTGGCATTTGCAGCTCGCAATAGTGCAGAGTTATCTCAAAGAAAGGGGCCACGGTGTTTCTGTATCTCTATTATGTTGGTGCGGCTTCGGAACTTTTAAATATCTTGATATATCTCGAGAACTACGCATCTGATCAAAAAATATCATAGAACATAAAAAGTAGGAAACTTAATTCTCTACAAAAAAGGTCTCTTAACATTTTGCCATAGCTCGCTTCGTTTCCGAGATATTTGCAGATTTATCTCAAGGGAAGGGGCCTGACGGACATATTTCGAGATATTTCTTCTTCTTGTTGTTCTTCTTCTGCACAGCTAAGCTGGAAGTGGCATTTGCAGCTCGCAATAGTGCAGAGTTATCTCTAAGAAAGGGGCCACGGTGTTTCTGTATCTCTATTATGTTGGTGCGGCTTCGGAACTTTTAAATATCTTGATATATCTCGAGAACCACGCATCTGATCAAAAAATATCATAGAACATAAAAGGTAGGAAACTTAATTCTCTACAAAAACGGTCTCTTAACATTTTGCCATAGCTCGCTTTGTTTCCGAGATATTTGCAGATTTATCTCAAGGGAAGGGGCCTGACGGACATATTTCGAGATATTTCTTCTTCTTGTTGTTCTTCTTCTGCACAGCTGAGCTGGAAGTGGCATTTGCAGGTCGCAATAGTGCAGAGTTATCTCAAAGAAAGGGGCCACGGTGTTTCTGTATCTCTATTATGTTGGTGCGGCTTCGGAACTTTTAAATATCTCGATATATCTCGAAAACTACGCTTCTGATCAAAAAATATCATAGAACATAAATTGTAGGAAACATAATTCACTACAAAAAAGGTCTCTTAACATTTTGCCATAGCTCGCTTCGTTTCCGAGATATTTGCAGATTCAGCTCAAAGGAACGGGCCTGACGGACATATTTCGAGATACTTCTTCTTCTTGTTGTTCTTCCTCTGCACAGCTAAGCAGGAAGTGGCATTTGCAGCTCGCAATAGTGCAGAGTTATCTCAAAGAAAGGGGCCACGGTGTTTCTGTATCTCTATTATGTTGGTGCGGCTTCGGAACTTTTAAATATCTTGATATATCTCGAGAACTACGCATCTGATCAAAAAATATCATAGAACATAAAAAGTAGGAAACTTAATTCTCTACAAAAAAGGTCTCTTAACATTTTGCCATAGCTCGCTTCGTTCCCGAGATATTTGCAGATTTATCTCAAGGGAAGGGGCCTGACGGACATATTTCGAGATATTTCTTCTTCTTGTTGTTCTTCTTCTGCACAGCTAAGCTGGAAGTGGCATTTGCGGCTCGCACTAGTGCAGAGTTATCTCAAAGAAAGGGGCCACGGTGTTTCTGTATCTCTATTATGTTGGTGCGGCTTCGGAACTTTTAAATATCTTGATATATCTCGAGAACTACGCATCTGATCAAAAAATATCATAGAACATAAAAAGTAGGAAACTTAATTCTCTACAAAAACGGTCTCTTAACATTTTGCCATAGCTCGCTTCGTTTCCGAGATATTTGCAGATTTATCTCAAGGGAAGGGGCCTGACGGACATATTTCGAGATATTTCTTCTTCTTGTTGTTCTTCTTCTGCACAGCTGAGCTGGAAGTGGCATTTGCAGGTCGCAATAGTGCAGAGTTATCTCAAAGAAAGGGGCCACGGTGTTTCTGTATCTCTATTATGTTGGTGCGGCTTCGGAACTTTTAAATATCTCGATATATCTCGAAAACTACGCTTCTGATCAAAAAATATCATAGAACGTAAATTGTAGGAAACATTATTCTCTACAAAAAAGGTCTCTTAACATTTTGCCATAGCTCGCTTCGTTTCCGAGATATTTGCAGATTTATCTCAAGGGAAGGGGCCTGACGGACATATTTCGAGATATTTCTTCTTCTTGTTGTTCTTTTTCTGCACAGCTAAGCTGGAAGTGGCATTTGCAGCGCGCAATAGTGCAGAGTTATCTCAAAGAAAGGGGCCACGGTGTTTCTGTATCTCTATTATGTTGGTGCGGCTTCGGAACTTTTAAATATCTTGATATATCTCGAGAACTACGCATCTGATCAAAAAATATCATAGAAGATAAAAAGTAGGAAACTTAATTCTCTACAAAAAAGGTGTCTTAACATTTCGCCATAGCTCGCTTCGTTTCCGAGATATTTGCAGATTTATCTCAAGGGAAGGGGCCTGTCGGACATATTTCGAGATATTTCTTCTTCTTGTTGTTCTTCTTCTGCACAGCTAAGCTGGAAGTGGCATTTGCGGCTCGCACTAGTGCAGAGTTATCTCAAAGAAAGGGGCCACGGTGTTTCTGTATCTCTATTATGTTGGTGCGGCTTCGGAACTTTTAAATATCTCGATATATCTCGAAAACTACGCTTCTGATCAAAAAATATCATAGAACATAAATTGTAGGAAACATAATTCTCTACAAAAAACGTCTCTTAACATTTTGCCATAGCTCGCTTCGTTTCCGAGATATTTGCAGATATATCTCAAGGGAAGGGGCCTGACGGACATATTTCGAGATATTTCTTCTTCTTGTTGTTCTTGTTCTGCACAGCTAAGCTGGAAGTGGCATTTGCAGCTCGCAATAGTGCAGAGTTATCTCTAAGAAAGGGGCCACGGTGTATCTGTATCTCTATTATGTTGGTGCGGCTTCGGAACTTTTAAATATCTTGATATATCTCGAGAACCACGCATCTGATCAAAAAATATCATAGAACATAAAAAGTAGGAAACTTAATTCTCTACAAAAACGGTCTCTTAACATTTTGCCATAGCTCGCTTCGTTTCCGAGATATGTGCAGATTTATCTCAAGGGAAGGGTCCTGATGGACATATTTCGAGATATTTCTTCTTCTTGTTGTTCTTCTTCTGCACAGCTAAGCTGGAAGTGGCATTTGCAGCGCGCAATAGTGCAGAGTTATCTCAAAGAAAGGGGCCACGGTGTTTCTGTATCTCTATTATGTTGGTGCGGCTTCGGAACTTTTAAATATCTCGATATATCTCGAAAACTACGCTTCTGATCAAAAAATATCATAGAACATAAATTGTCGGAAACATAATTCACTACAAAAAACGTCTCTTAACATTTTGCCATAGCTCGCTTCGTTTCCGAGATATTTGCAGATTCAGCTCAAAGGAACGGGCCTGACGGACATATTTCGAGATACTTCTTCTTCTTGTTGTTCTTCCTCTGCACAGCTAAGCTGGAAGTGGCATTTGCAGCTCGCAATAGTGCAGAGTTATCTCAAAGAAAGGGGCCACGATGTTTCTGTATCTCTATTATGTTGGTGCGGCTTCGGAACTTTTAAATATCTTGATATATCTCGAGAACTACGCATCTCATCAAAAAATATCATAGAACATAAAAAGTAGGAAACTTAATTCTCTACAAAAAAGGTCTCTTAACATTTTGCCATAGCTCGCTTCGTTCCCGAGATATTTGCAGATTTATCTCAAGGGAAGGGGCCTGACGGACATATTTCGAGATATTTCTTCTTCTTGTTGTTCTTCTTCTGCACAGCTAAGCTGGAAGTGGCATTTGCGGCTCGCACTAGTGCAGAGTTATCTCAAAGAAAGGAGCCACGGTGTTTCTGTATCTCTATTATGTTGGTGCGGCTTCGGAACTTTTAAATATCTCGATATATCTCGAAAACTACGCTTCTGATCAAAAAATATCATAGAACATAAATTGTAGAAAACATAATTCACTACAAAAAACGTCTCTTAACATTTTGCCATAGCTCGCTTCGTTTCCGAGATATTTGCAGATTCAGCTCAAAGGAACGGGCCTGACGGACATATTTCGAGATACTTCTTCTTCTTGTTGTTCTTCCTCTGCACAGCTAAGCTGGAAGTGGCATTTGCGGCTCGCACTAGTGCAGAGTTATCTCAAAGAAAGGGGCCACGGTGTTTCTGTATCTCTATTATGTTGGTCCGGCTTCGGAACTTTTAAATATCTCGATATATCTCGAAAACTACGCTTCTGATCAAAAAATATCATAGAACATAAAAAGTAGGAAACTTAATTCTCTACAAAAACGGTCTCTTAACATTTTGCCATAGCTCGCTTGGTTTCCGAGATATTTGCAGATTTATCTCAAGGGAAGGGGCCTGACGGACATATTTCGAGATATTTCTTCTTCTTGTTGTTCTTCTTCTGCACAGCTGAGCTGGAAGTGGCATTTGCAGGTCGCAATAGTGCAGAGTTATCTCAAAGAAAGGGGCCACGGTGTTTCTGTATCTCTAATATGTTGGTGCGGCTTCGGAACTTTTAAATATCTCGATATATCTCGAAAACTACGCTTCTGATCAAAAAATATCATAGAACGTAAATTGTAGGAAACATTATTCTCTACAAAAAAGGTCTCTTAACATTTTGCCATAGCTCGCTTCGTTTCCGAGATATTTGCAGATTTATCTCAAGGGAAGGGGCCTGACGGACATATTTCGAGATATTTCTTCTTCTTGTTGTTCTTCTTCTGCACAGCTGAGCTGGAAGTGGCATTTGCAGGTCGCAATAGTGCAGAGTTATCTCAAAGAAAGGGGCCACGGTGTTTCTGTATCTCTATTATGTTGGTGCGGCTTCGGAACTTTTAAATATCTCGATATATCTCGAAAACTACGCTTCTGATCAAAAAATGTCATAGAACGTAAATTGTAGGAAACATTATTCTCTACAAAAAAGGTCTCTTAACATTTTGCCATAGCTCGCTTCGTTTCCGAGATATTTGCAGATTTATCTCAAGGGAAGGGGCCTGACGGACATATTTCGAGATATTTCTTCTTCTTGTTGTTCTTCTTCTGCACAGCTGAGCTGGAAGTGGCATTTGCAGGTCGCAATAGTGCAGAGTTATCTCAAAGAAAGGGGCCACGGTGTTTCTGTATCTCTATTATGTTGGTGCGGCTTCGGAACTTTTAAATATCTCGATATATCTCGAAAACTACGCTTCTGATCAAAAAATGTCATAGAACGTAAATTGTAGGAAACATTATTCTCTACAAAAAAGGTCTCTTAACATTTTGCCATAGCTCGCTTCGTTTCCGAGATATTTGCAGATTTATCTCAAGGGAAGGGTCCTGATGGACATATTTCGAGATATTTCTTCTTCTTGTTGTTCTTCTTCTGCACAGCTAAGCTGGAAGTGGCATTTGCAGCTCGCAATAGTGCAGAGTTATCTCAAAGAAAGGGGCCACGGTGTTTCTGTATCTCTATTATGTTGGTGCGGCTTCGGAACTTTTAAATATCTTGATATATCTCGAGAACTACGCATCTGATCAAAAAATATCATAGAACATAAAAAGTAGGAAACTTAATTCTCTACAAAAACGGTCTCTTAACATTTTGCCATAGCTCGCTTGGTTTCCGAGATATTTGCAGATTTATCTCAAGGGAAGGGGCCTGACGGACATATTTCGAGATATTTCTTCTTCTTGTTGTTCTTCTTCTGCACAGCTGAGCTGGAAGTGGCATTTGCAGGTCGCAATAGTGCAGAGTTATCTCAAAGAAAGGGGCCACGGTGTTTCTGTATCTCTAATATGTTGGTGCGGCTTCGGAACTTTTAAATATCTCGATATATCTCGAAAACTACGCTTCTGATCAAAAAATATCATAGAACGTAAATTGTAGGAAACATTATTCTCTACAAAAAAGGTCTCTTAACATTTTGCCATAGCTCGCTTCGTTTCCGAGATATTTGCAGATTTATCTCAAGGGAAGGGGACTGACGGACATATTTCGAGATATTTCTTCTTCTTGTTGTTCTTTTTCTGCACAGCTAAGCTGGAAGTGGCATTTGCAGCGCGCAATAGTGCAGAGTTATCTCAAAGAAAGGGGCCACGGTGTTTCTGTATCTCTATTATGTTGGTGCGGCTTCGGAACTTTTAAATATCTTGATATATCTCGAGAACTACGCATCTGATCAAAAAATATCATAGAAGATAAAAAGTAGGAAACTTAATTCTCTACAAAAAAGGTCTCTTAACATTTCGCCATAGCTCGCTTCGTTTCCGAGATATTTGCAGATTTATCTCAAGGGAAGGGGCCTGACGGACATATTTCGAGATATTTCTTCTTCTTGTTGTTCTTGTTCTGCACAGCTAAGCTGGAAGTGGCATTTGCAGCTCGCAATAGTGCAGAGTTATCTCTAAGAAAGGGGCCACGGTGTATCTGTATCTCTATTATGTTGGTGCGGCTTCGGAACTTTTAAATATCTTGATATATCTCGAGAACCACGCATCTGATCAAAAAATATCATAGAACATAAAAAGTAGGAAACTTAATTCTCTACAAAAACGGTCTCTTAACATTTTGCCATAGCTCGCTTCGTTTCCGAGATATTTGCAGATTTATCTCAAGGGAAGGGTCCTGATGGACATATTTCGAGATATTTCTTCTTCTTGTTGTTCTTCTTCTGCACAGCTAAGCTGGAAGTGGCATTTGCAGCGCGCAATAGTGCAGAGTTATCTCAAAGAAAGGGGCCACGGTGTTTCTGTATCTCTATTATGTTGGTGCGGCTTCGGAACTTTTAAATATCTCGATATATCTCGAAAACTACGCTTCTGATCAAAAAATATCATAGAACATAAATTGTCGGAAACATAATTCACTACAAAAAACGTCTCTTAACATTTTGCCATAGCTCGCTTCGTTTCCGAGATATTTGCAGATTCAGCTCAAAGGAACGGGCCTGACGGACATATTTCGAGATACTTCTTCTTCTTGTTGTTCTTCCTCTGCACAGCTAAGCTGGAAGTGGCATTTGCAGCTCGCAATAGTGCAGAGTTATCTCAAAGAAAGGGGCCACGATGTTTCTGTATCTCTATTATGTTGGTGCGGCTTCGGAACTTTTAAATATCTTGATATATCTCGAGAACTACGCATCTCATCAAAAAATATCATAGAACATAAAAAGTAGGAAACTTAATTCTCTACAAAAAAGGTCTCTTAACATTTTGCCATCGCTCGCTTCGTTCCCGAGATATTTGCAGATTTATCTCAAGGGAAGGGGCCTGACGGACATATTTCGAGATATTTCTTCTTCTTGTTGTTCTTCTTCTGCACAGCTAAGCTGGAAGTGGCATTTGCGGCTCGCACTAGTGCAGAGTTATCTCAAAGAAAGGGGCCACGGTGTTTCTGTATCTCTATTATGTTGGTGCGGCTTCGGAACTTTTAAATATCTTGATATATCTCGAGAACTACGCATCTGATCAAAAAATATCATAGAACATAAAAAGTAGGAAACTTAATTCTCTACAAAAACGGTCTCTTAACATTTTGCCATAGCTCGCTTCGTTTCCGAGATATTTGCAGATTTATCTCAAGGGAAGGGGCCTGACGGACATATTTCGAGATATTTCTTCTTCTTGTTGTTCTTCTTCTGCACAGCTGAGCTGGAAGTGGCATTTGCAGGTCGCAATAGTGCAGAGTTATCTCAAAGAAAGGGGCCACGGTGTTTCTGTATCTCTATTATGTTGGTGCGGCTTCGGAACTTTTAAATATCTCGATATATCTCGAAAACTACGCTTCTGATCAAAAAATATCATAGAACGTAAATTGTAGGAAACATTATTCTCTACAAAAAAGGTCTCTTAACATTTTGCCATAGCTCGCTTCGTTTCCGAGATATTTGCAGATTTATCTCAAGGGAAGGGGCCTGACGGACATATTTCGAGATATTTCTTCTTCTTGTTGTTCTTTTTCTGCACAGCTAAGCTGGAAGTGGCATTTGCAGCGCGCAATAGTGCAGAGTTATCTCAAAGAAAGGGGCCACGGTGTTTCTGTATCTCTATTATGTTGGTGCGGCTTCGGAACTTTTAAATATCTTGATATATCTCGAGAACTACGCATCTGATCAAAAAATATCATAGAAGATAAAAAGTAGGAAACTTAATTCTCTACAAAAAAGGTCTCTTAACATTTCGCCATAGCTCGCTTCGTTTCCGAGATATTTGCAGATTTATCTCAAGGGAAGGGGCCTGTCGGACATATTTCGAGATATTTCTTCTTCTTGTTGTTCTTCTTCTGCACAGCTAAGCTGGAAGTGGCATTTGCAGCGCGCAATAGTGCAGAGTTATCTCAAAGAAAGGGGCCACGGTGTTTCTGTATCTCTATTATGTTGGTGCGGCTTCGGAACTTTTAAATATCTCGATATATCTCGAAAACTACGCTTCTGATCAAAAAATATCATAGAACATAAATTGTCGGAAACATAATTCACTACAAAAAACGTCTCTTAACATTTTGCCATAGCTCGCTTCGTTTCCGAGATATTTGCAGATTCAGCTCAAAGGAACGGGCCTGACGGACATATTTCGAGATACTTCTTCTTCTTGTTGTTCTTCCTCTGCACAGCTAAGCTGGAAGTGGCATTTGCAGCTCGCAATAGTGCAGAGTTATCTCAAAGAAAGGGGCCACGATGTTTCTGTATCTCTATTATGTTGGTGCGGCTTCGGAACTTTTAAATATCTTGATATATCTCGAGAACTACGCATCTCATCAAAAAATATCATAGAACATAAAAAGTAGGAAACTTAATTCTCTACAAAAAAGGTCTCTTAACATTTTGCCATAGCTCGCTTCGTTCCCGAGATATTTGCAGATTTATCTCAAGGGAAGGGGCCTGACGGACATATTTCGAGATATTTCTTCTTCTTGTTGTTCTTCTTCTGCACAGCTAAGCTGGAAGTGGCATTTGCGGCTCGCACTAGTGCAGAGTTATCTCAAAGAAAGGAGCCACGGTGTTTCTGTATCTCTATTATGTTGGTGCGGCTTCGGAACTTTTAAATATCTCGATATATCTCGAAAACTACGCTTCTGATCAAAAAATATCATAGAACATAAATTGTAGAAAACATAATTCACTACAAAAAACGTCTCTTAACATTTTGCCATAGCTCGCTTCGTTTCCGAGATATTTGCAGATTCAGCTCAAAGGAACGGGCCTGACGGACATATTTCGAGATACTTCTTCTTCTTGTTGTTCTTCCTCTGCACAGCTAAGCAGGAAGTGGCATTTGCAGCTCGCAATAGTGCAGTGTTATCTCAAAGAAAGGGGCCACGGTGTTTCTGTATCTCTATTATGTTGGTGCGGCTTCGGAACTTTTAAATATCTTGATATATCTCGAGAACTACGCATCTGATCAAAAAATATCATAGAACATAAAAAGTAGGAAACTTAATTCTCTACAAAAAAGGTCTCTTAACATTTTGCCATAGCTCGCTTCGTTCCCGAGATATTTGCAGATTTATCTCAAGGGAAGGGGCCTGACGGACATATTTCGAGATATTTCTTCTTCTTGTTGTTCTTCTTCTGCACAGCTAAGCTGGAAGTGGCATTTGCGGCTCGCACTAGTGCAGAGTTATCTCAAAGAAAGGGGCCACGGTGTTTCTGTATCTCTATTATGTTGGTCCGGCTTCGGAACTTTTAAATATCTCGATATATCTCGAAAACTACGCTTCTGATCAAAAAATATCATAGAACATAAAAAGTAGGAAACTTAATTCTCTACAAAAAAGGTCTCTTAACATTTTGCCATAGCTCGCTTCGTTTCCGAGATATTTGCAGATTTATCTCAAGGGAAGGGGCCTGACGGACATATTTCGAGATATTTCTTCTTCTTGTTGTTCTTCTTCTGCACAGCTGAGCTGGAAGTGGCATTTGCAGGTCGCAATAGTGCAGAGTTATCTCAAAGAAAGGGGCCACGGTGTTTCTGTATCTCTATTATGTTGGTGCGGCTTCGGAACTTTTAAATATCTCGATATATCTCGAAAACTACGCTTCTGATCAAAAAATGTCATAGAACGTAAATTGTAGGAAACATTATTCTCTACAAAAAAGGTCTCTTAACATTTTGCCATAGCTCGCTTCGTTTCCGAGATATTTGCAGATTTATCTCAAGGGAAGGGTCCTGATGGACATATTTCGAGATATTTCTTCTTCTTGTTGTTCTTCTTCTGCACAGCTAAGCTGGAAGTGGCATTTGCAGCTCGCAATAGTGCAGAGTTATCTCAAAGAAAGGGGCCACGGTGTTTCTGTATCTCTATTATGTTGGTGCGGCTTCGGAACTTTTAAATATCTTGATATATCTCGAGAACTACGCATCTGATCAAAAAATATCATAGAACATAAAAAGTAGGAAACTTAATTCTCTACAAAAACGGTCTCTTAACATTTTGCCATAGCTCGCTTCGTTTCCGAGATATTTGCAGATTTATCTCAAGGGAAGGGGCCTGACGGACATATTTCGAGATATTTCTTCTTCTTGTTGTTCTTCTTCTGCACAGCTGAGCTGGAAGTGACATTTGCAGGTCGCAATAGTGCAGAGTTATCTCAAAGAAAGGGGCCACGGTGTTTCTGTATCTCTATTATGTTGGTGCGGCTTCGGAACTTTTAAATATCTCGATATATCTCGAAAACTACGCTTCTGATCAAAAAATATCATAGAACGTAAATTGTAGGAAACATTATTCTCTACAAAAAAGGTCTCTTAACATTTTGCCATAGCTCGCTTCGTTTCCGAGATATTTGCAGATTTATCTCAAGGGAAGGGGCCTGTCGGACATATTTCGAGATATTTCTTCTTCTTGTTGTTCTTCTTCTGCACAGCTAAGCTGGAAGTGGCATTTGCGGCTCGCACTAGTGCAGAGTTATCTCAAAGAAAGGGGCCACGGTGTTTCTGTATCCCTATTATGTTGGTGCGGCTTCGGAACTTTTAAATATCTCGATATATCTCGAAAACTACGCTTCTGATCAAAAAATATCATAGAACATAAATTGTAGGAAACATAATTCGCTACAAAAAACGTCTCTTAACATTTTGCGATAGCTCGCTTCGTTTCCGAGATATTTGCAGATTTATCTCAAGGGAAGGGGCCTGACGGACATATTTCGAGATATTTCTTCTTCTTGTTGTTCTTCTTCTGCACAGCTGACCTGGAAGTGGCATTTGCAGGTCGCAATAGTGCAGAGTTATCTCAAAGAAAGGGGCCACGGTGTTTCTGTATCTCTATTATGTTGGTGCGGCTTCGGAACTTTTAAATATCTCGATATATCTCGAAAACTACGCTTCTGATCAAAAAATGTCATAGAACGTAAATTGTAGGAAACATTATTCTCTACAAAAAAGGTCTCTTAACATTTTGCCATAGCTCGCTTCGTTTCCGAGATATTTGCAGATTTATCTCAAGGGAAGGGTCCTGATGGACATATTTCGAGATATTTCTTCTTCTTGTTGTTCTTCTTCTGCACAGCTAAGCTGGAAGTGGCATTTGCAGCTCGCAATAGTGCAGAGTTATCTCAAAGAAAGGGGCCACGGTGTTTCTGTATCTCTATTATGTTGGTGCGGCTTCGGAACTTTTAAATATCTTGATATATCTCGAGAACTACGCATCTGAACAAAAAATATCATAGAACATAAAAAGTAGGAAACTTAATTCTCTACAAAAACGGTCTCTTAACATTTTGCCATAGCTCGCTTCGTTTCCGAGATATTTGCAGATTTATCTCAAGGGAAGGGGCCTGACGGACATATTTCGAGATATTTCTTCTTCTTGTTGTTCTTCTTCTGCACAGCTAAGCTGGAAGTGGCATTTGCAGCGCGCAATAGTGCAGAGTTATCTCAAAGAAAGGGGCCACGGTGTTTCTGTATCTCTATTATGTTGGTGCGGCTTCGGAACTTTTAAATATCTCGATATATCTCAAAAACTACGCTTCTGATCAAAAAATATGATAGAACATAAATTGTAGGAAACATAATTCTCTACAAAAAACGTCTCTTAACATTTTGCCATAGCTCGCTTCGTTTCCGAGATATTTGCAGATTCAGCTCAAAGGAACGGGCCTGACGGACATATTTCGAGATACTACTTCTTCTTGTTGTTCTTCCTCTGCACAGCTAAGCTGGAAGTGGCATTTGCAGCTCGCAATAGTGCAGAGTTATCTCAAAGAAAGGGGCCACGGTGTTTCTGTATCTCTATTATGTTGGTGCGGCTTCGGAACTTTTAAATATCTTGATATATCTCGAGAACTACGCATCTGATCAAAAAATATCATACTACATAAAAAGTAGGAAACTTAATTCTCTACAAGAAAGGTCTGTAAACATTTTGCCATAGCTCGCTTCGTTTCCGAGATATTTGCAGATTTATCTCAAGGGAAGGGGCCTGACGGACATATTTCGAGATATTTCTTCTTCTTGTTGTTCTTCTTCGGCACAGCTAAGCTGGAAGTGGCATTTGCAGCTCGCAATAGTGCAGAGTTATCTCAAAGAGAGGGGCCACGGTGTTTCTGTATCTCTATTATGTTGGTGCGGCTTCGGAACTTTTAAATATCTTGATATATCTCGAGAACTACGCATCTGATCAAAAAATATCATAGAAGATAAAAAGTAGGAAACTTAATTCTCTACAGAAAAGGTCTCTTAACATTTCGCCATAGCTCACTTCGTTTCCGAGATACTTGCAGATTTATCTCAAGGGAAGGGGCCTGTCGGACATATTTCGAGATATTTCTTCTTCTTGTTGTTCTTCTTCTGCACAGCTAAGCTGGAAGTGGCATTTGCGGCTCGCACTAGTGCAGAGTTATCTCAAAGAAAGGGGCCACGGTGTTTCTGTATCTCTATTATGTTGGTGCGGCTTCGGAACTTTTAAATATCTCGATATATCTCGAAAACTACGCTTCTGATCAAAAAATATCATAGAACATAAATTATAGGAAACATAATTCTCTACAAAAAACGTCTCTTAACATTTTGCCATAGCTCGCTTCGTTTCCGAGATATTTGCAGATTCAGCTCAAAGGAACTGGCCTGACGGACATATTTCGAGATATTTCTTCTTCTTGTTGTTCTTCCTCTGCACGGCTAAGCTGGAAGTGACATTTGCAGCTCGCAATAGTGCAGAGTTATCTCAAAGAAAGGGGCCACGGTGTTTCTGTATCTCTATTATGTTGGTGCGGCTTCGGAACTTTTAAATATCTTGATATATCTCGAGAACTACGCATCTGATCAAAAAATATCATAGAACATAAAAAGTAGGAAACTTAATTCTCTACAAAAAAGGTCTCTTAACATTTTGCCATAGCTCGCTTCGTTTCCGAGATATTTGCAGATTTATCTCAAGGGAAGGGGCCTGACGGACATATTTCGAGATATTTCTTCTTCTTGTTGTTCTTCTTCTGCACAGCTAAGCTGGAAGTGGCATTTGCGGCTCGCACTAGTGCAGAGTTATCTCAAAGAAAGGGGCCACGGTGTTTCTGTATCTCTATTATGTTGGTGCGGCTTCGGAACTTTTAAATATCTCGATGTATCTCGAAAACTACGCTTCTGATCAAAAAATATCATAGAACATAAATTGTAGGAAACAGAATTCTCTACAAAAAAGGTCTCTTATCATTTTGCCATAGCTCGCTTCGTTTCCGAGATATTTGCAGATTTATCTCAAGGGAAGGGGCCTGACGGACATATTTCGAGATATTTCTTCTTCTTGTTGTTCTTCTTCTGCACAGCTAAGCTGGAAGTGGCATTTGCGGCTCGCACTAGTGCAGAGTTATCTCAAAGAAAGGGGCCACGGTGTTTCTGTATCCCTATTATGTTGGTGCGGCTTCGGAACTTTTAAATATCTCGATATATCTCGAAAACTACGCTTCTGATCAAAAAATATCATAGAACATAAATTGTAGGAAACATAATTCTCTACAAAAAACGTCTCTTAACATTTTGCCATAGCTCGCTTCGTTTCCGAGATATTTGCAGATTCAGCTCAAAGGAACTGGCGTGTCGGACATATTTCGAGATATTTCTTCTTCTTGTTGTTCTTCCTCTGCACAGCTAAGCTGGAAGTGGCATTTGCAGCTCGCAATAGTGCAGAGTTATTTCAAAGAAAGGGGCCACGGTGTTTCTGTATCTCTATTATGTTGGTGCGGCTTCGGAACTTTTAAATATCTTGATATATCTCGAGAACTACGCATCTCAACAAAAAATACCATAGAACATAAAAAGTAGGAAACTTAATTCTCTACAAAAAAGGTCTCTTAACATTTTGCCATAGCTCGCTTCGTTTCCGAGATATTTGCAGATTTATCTCAAGGGAAGGGGCCTGACGGACATATTTCGAGATATTTCTTCTTCTTGTTGTTCTTCTTCTGCACAGCTAAGCTGGAAGTGGCATTTGCGGCTCGCACTAGTGCAGAGTTATCTCAAAGAAAGGGGCCACGGTGTTTCTGTATCTCTATTATGTTGGTGCGGCTTCGGAACTTTTAAATATCTCGATGTATCTCGAAAACTACGCTTCTGATCAAAAAATATCATAGAACATAAATTGTAGGAAACAGAATTCTCTACAAAAAAGGTCTCTTATCATTTTGCCATAGCTCGCTGCGTTTCCGAGATATTTGCAGATTTATCTCAAGGGAAGGGGCCTGACGGACATATTTCGAGATATTTCTTCTTCTTGTTGTTCTTCTTCTGCACAGCTAAGCTGGAAGTGGCATTTGCGGCTCGCACTAGTGCAGAGTTATCTCAAAGAAAGGGGCCACGGTGTTTCTGTATCCCTATTATGTTGGTGCGGCTTCGGAACTTTTAAATATATCGATATATCTCGAAAACTACGCTTCTGATCAAAAAATATCATAGAACATAAATTGTAGGAAACATAATTCTCTACAAAAAACGTCTCTTAACATTTTGCCATAGCTCGCTTCGTTTCCGAGATATTTGCAGATTCAGCTCAAAGGAACTGGCCTGACGGACATATTTCGAGATATTTCTTCTTCTTGTTGTTCTTCCTCTGCACAGCTAAGCTGGAAGTGACATTTGCAGCTCGCAATAGTGCAGAGTTATCTCAAAGAAAGGGGCCACGGTGTTTCTGTATCTCTATTATGTTGGTGCGGCTTCGGAACTTTTAAATATCTTGATATATCTCGAGAACTACGCATCTCATCAAAAAATATCATAGAACATAAAAAGTAGCAAACTTAATTCTCTACAAAAAAGGTCTCTTAACATTTTGCCATAGCTCGCTTCGTTTCCGAGATATTTGCAGATTTATCTCAAGGGAAGGGGCCTGACGGACATATTTCGAGATATTTCTTCTTCTTGTTGTTCTTCTTCTGCACAGCTAAGCTGGAAGTGGCATTTGCGGCTCGCACTAGTGCAGAGTTATCTCAAAGAAAGGGGCCACGGTGTTTCTGTATCTCTATTATGTTGGTGCGGCTTCGGAACTTTTAAATATCTCGATATATCTCGAACACTACGCTTCTGATCAAAAAATATCATAGAACATAAATTGTAGGAAACAGAATTCTCTACAAAAAAGGTCTCTTAACATTTTGCCATAGCTCGCTTCGTTTCCGAGATATTTGCAGATATATCTCAAGGGAAGGGGCCTGACGGACATATTTCGAGATATTTCTTCTTCTTGTTGTTCTTCTTCTGCACAGCTAAGCTGGAAGTGGCATTTACAGCTCGCAATAGTGCAGAGTTATCTCAAAGAAAGGGGCCACGGTGTTTCTGTATCTCTATTATGTTGGTGCGGCTTCGGAACTTTTAAATATCTCGATATATCTCGAAAACTACGCTTCTGATCAAAAAATATCATAGAATATAAATTGTAGGAAACATAATTCTCTATAAAAAACGTCTCTTAACATTTTGCCATAGCTCGCTTCGTTTCCGAGATATTTGCAGATTCAGCTCAAAGGAACTGGCCTGACGGACATATTTCGAGATATTTCTTCTTCTTCTTGTTCTTCCTCTGCACAGCTAAGCTGGAAGTGGCATTTGCAGCTCGCAATAGTGCAGAGTTATCTCAAAGAAAGGGGCCACGGTGTTTCTGTATTTCTATTATGTTGGTGCGGCTTCGGAACTTTTAAATATCTTGATATATCTCGAGAACTACGCATCTGATCAAAAAATATCATAGAACATAAAAAGTAGGAAACTTAATTCTCTACAAAAAAGGTCTCTCAACATTTTGCCATAGCTCGCTTCGTTTCCGAGATATTTGCAGATTTATCTCAAGGGAAGGGGCCTGACGGACATATTTCGAGATATTTCTTCTTCTTGTTGTTCTTCTTCTGCACAGCTAAGCTGGAAGTGGCATTTGCGGCTCGCACTAGTGCAGAGTTATCTCAAAGAAAGGGGCCACGGTGTTTCTGTATCTCTATTATGTTGGTGCGGCTTCGGAACTTTTAAATATCTCGATATATCTCGAAAACTACGCTTCTGATCAAAAAATATCATAGAACATAAATTGTAGGAAACAGAATTCTCTGCAAAAAAGGTCTCTTAACATTTTGCCATAGCTCGCTTCGTTTCCGAGATATTTGCAGATATATCTCAAGGGAAGGGGCCTGACGGACATATTTCGAGATATTTCTTCTTCTTGTTGTTCTTCTTCTGCACAGCTAAGCTGGAAGTGGCATTTGCGGCTCGCACTAGTGCAGAGTTATCTCAAAGAAAGGGGCCACGGTGTTTCTGTATCCCTATTATGTTGGTGCGGCTTCGGAACTTTTAAATATCTCGATATATCTCGAAAACTACGCTTCTGATCAAAAAATATCATAGGACATAAATTGTAGGAAACATAATTCTCTACAAAAAACGTCTCTTAACATTTTGCCATAGCTCGCTTCGTTTCCGAGATATTTGCAGAGTCAGCTCAAAGGAACTGGCCTGACGGACATATTTCGAGATATTTCTTCTTCTTGTTGTTCTTCCTCTGCACAGCTAAGCTGGAAGTGGCATTTGCAGCTCGCAATAGTGCAGAGTTATCTCAAAGAAAGGGGCCACGGTGTTTCTGTATCTCTATTATGTTGGTGCGGCTTCGGAACTTTTAAATATCTTGATATATCTCGAGAACTACGCATCTGATCAAAAAATATCATACAACATAAAAAGTAGGAAACTTAATTCTCTATAAAAAACGTCTCTTAACATTTTGCCATAGCTCGCTTCGTTTCCGAGATATTTGCAGATTCAGCTCAAAGGAACTGGCCTGACGGACATATTTCGAGATATTTCTTCTTCTTGTTGTTCTTCCTCTGCACAGCTAAGCTGGAAGTGGCATTTACAGCTCGCAATAGTGCAGAGTTATCTCAAAGAAAGGGGCCACGGTGTTTCTGTATCTCTATTATGTTGGTGCGGCTTCGGAACTTTTAAATATCTTGATATATCTCGAGAACTACGCATCTGATCAAAAAATATCATACAACATAAAAAGTAGGAAACTTAATTCTCTACAAAAAAGGTCTCTTAACATTTTGCCATAGCTCGCTTCGTTTCCGAGATATTTGCAGATTCAGCTCAAAGGAACTGGCCTGACGGACATATTTCGAGATATTTCTTCTTCTTGTTGTTCTTCCTCTGCACAGCTAAGCTGGAAGTGGCATTTGCAGCTCGCAATAGTGCAGAGTTATCTCAAAGAAAGGGGCCACGGTGTTGATGTATCTCTATTATGTTGGTGCGGCTTCGGAACTTTTAAATATCTTGATATATCTCGAGAACTACGCATCTGATCAGAAAATATCATAGAACATAAAAAGTAGGAAACTTAATTCTCTATAAAAAACGTCTCTTAACATTTTGCCATAGCTCGCTTCGTTTCCGAGATATTTGCAGATTCTGCTCAAAGGAACTGGCCTGACGGACATATTTCGAGATATTTCTTCTTCTTGTTGTTCTTCCTCTGCACAGCTAAGCTGGAAGTGGCATTTGCAGCTCGCAATAGTGCAGAGTTATCTCAAAGAAAGGGGCCACGGTGTTTCTGTATTTCTATTATGTTGGTGCGGCTTCGGAACTTTTAAATATCTTGATATATCTCGAGAACTACGCATCTGATCAAAAAATATCATAGAACATAAAAAGTAGGAAACTTAATTCTCTACAAAAAAGGTCTCTTAACATTTTGCCATAGCTCGCTTCGTTTCCGAGATATTTGCAGATTTATCTCAAGGGAAGGGGCCTGACGGACATATTTCGAGATATTTCTTCTTCTTGTTGTTCTTCTTCTGCACAGCTAAGCTGGAAGTGGCATTTGCGGCTCGCACTAGTGCAGAGTTATCTCAAAGAAAGGGGCCACGGTGTTTCTGTATCTCTATTATGTTGGTGCGGCTTCGGAACTTTTAAATATCTCGATATATCTCGAAAACTACGCTTCTGATCAAAAAATATCATAGAACATAAATTGTAGGAAACAGAATTCTCTGCAAAAAAGGTCTCTTAACATTTTGCCGTAGCTCGCTTCGTTTCCGAGATATTTGCAGATATATCTCAAGGGAAGGGGCCTGACGGACATATTTCGAGATATTTCTTCTTCTTGTTGTTCTTCTTCTGCACAGCTAAGCTGGAAGTGGCATTTGCGGCTCGCACTAGTGCAGAGTTATCTCAAAGAAAGGGGCCACGGTGTTTCTGTATCTCTATTATGTTGGTGCGGCTTCGGAACTTTTAAATATCTTGATATATCTCGAGAACTACGCATCTGATCAAAAAATATCATAGAACATAAAAAGTGGGAAACTTAATTCTCTACAAAAAAGGTCTCTTAACATTTCGCCATAGCTCGCTTCGTTTCCGAGATATTTGCAGATTTATCTCAAGGGAAGGGGCCTGACGGACATATTTCGAGATATTTCTTCTTGTTGTTCTTCTTCTGCACAGCTAAGCTGGAAGTGGCATTTGCGGCTCGCACTAGTGCAGAGTTATCTCAAAGAAAGGGGCCAAGGTGTTTCTGTATCCCTATTATGTTGGTGCGGCTTCGGAACTTTTAAATATCTCGATATATCTCGAAAACTACGCTTCTGATCAAAAAATATCATAGAATATAAATTGTATTAAACATAATTCTCTATAAAAAACGTCTCTTAACATTTTGCCATAGCTCGCTTCGTTTCCGAGATATTTGCAGATTCAGCTCAAAGGAACTGGCCTGACGGACATATTTCGAGATATTTCTTCTTCTTGTTGTTCTTCCTCTGCACAGCTAAGCTGGAAGTGGCATTTGCAGCTCGCAATAGTGCAGAGTTATCTCAAAGAAAGGGGCCACGGTGTTTCTGTATTTCTATTATGTTGGTGCGGCTTCGGAACTTTTAAATATCTTGATATATCTCGAGAACTACGCATCTGATCAAAAAATATCATAGAACATAAAAAGTAGGAAACTTAATTCTCTACAAAAAAGGTCTCTTAACATTTTGCCATAGCTCGCTTCGTTTCCGAGATATTTGCAGATTTATCTCAAGGGAAGGGGCCTGACGGACATATTTCGAGATATTTCTTCTTCTTGTTGTTCTTCTTCTGCACAGCTAAGCTGGAAGTGGCATTTGCGGCTCGCACTAGTGCAGAGTTATCTCAAAGAAAGGGGCCACGGTGTTTCTGTATCTCTATTATGTTGGTGCGGCTTCGGAACTTTTAAATATCTCGATATATCTCGAAAACTACGCTTCTGATCAAAAAATATCATAGAACATAAATTGTAGGAAACAGAATTCTCTGCAAAAAAGGTCTCTTAACATTTTGCCGTAGCTCGCTTCGTTTCCGAGATATTTGCAGATATATCTCAAGGGAAGGGGCCTGACGGACATATTTCGAGATATTTCTTCTTCTTGTTGTTCTTCTTCTGCACAGCTAAGCTGGAAGTGGCATTTGCGGCTCGCACTAGTGCAGAGTTATCTCAAAGAAAGGGGCCACGGTGTTTCTGTATCTCTATTATGTTGGTGCGGCTTCGGAACTTTTAAATATCTTGATATATCTCGAGAACTACGCATCTGATCAAAAAATATCATAGAACATAAAAAGTGGGAAACTTAATTCTCTACAAAAAAGGTTTCTTAACATTTCGCCATAGCTCGCTTCGTTTCCGAGATATTTGCAGATTTATCTCAAGGGAAGGGGCCTGACGGACATATTTCGAGATATTTCTTCTTCTTGTTGTTCTTCTTCTGCACAGCTAAGCTGGAAGTGGCATTTACAGCTCGCAATCGTGCAGAGTTATCTCAAAGAAAGGGGCCACGGTGTTTCTGTATCTCTTATTATGTTGGTGCGGCTTCGGAACTTTTAAATATCTTGATATATCTCGAGAACTACGCATCTGATCAAAAAATATCATAGAACATAAAAAGTAGGAAACTTAATTCTCTACAAAAAAGGTCTCTTAACATTTCGCCATAGCTCGCTTCGTTTCCGAGATATTTGCAGATTTATCTGAAGGGAAGGGGCCTGACGGACATATTTCGAGATATTTCTTCTTCTTGTTGTTCTTCTTCTGCACAGCTAAGCTGGAAGTGGCATTTGCGGCTCGCACTAGTGCAGAGTTATCTCAAAGAAAGGGGCCAAGGTGTTTCTGTATCCCTATTATGTTGGTGCGGCTTCGGAACTTTTAAATATCTCGATATATCTCGAAAACTACGCTTCTGATCAAAAAATATCATAGAATATAAATTGTAGGAAACATAATTCTCTATAAAAAACGTCTCTTAACATTTTGCCATAGCTCGCTTCGTTTCCGAGATATTTGCAGATTCAGCTCAAAGGAACTGGCCTGACGGACATATTTCGAGATATTTCTTCTTCTTGTTGTTCTTCCTCTGCACAGCTAAGCTGGAAGTGGCATTTGCAGCTCGCAATAGTGCAGAGTTATCTCAAAGAAAGGGGCCACGGTGTTTCTGTATTTCTATTATGTTGGTGCGGCTTCGGAACTTTTAAATATCTTGATATATCTCGAGAACTACGCATCTGATCAAAAAATATCATAGAACATAAAAAGTAGGAAACTTAATTCTCTACAAAAAAGGTCTCTTAACATTTTGCCATAGCTCGCTTCGTTTCCGAGATATTTGCAGATTTATCTCAAGGGAAGGGGCCTGACGGACATATTTCGAGATATTTCTTCTTCTTGTTGTTCTTCTTCTGCACAGCTAAGCTGGAAGTGGCATTTGCGTCTCGCACTAGTGCAGAGTTATCTCAAAGAAAGGGGCCACGGTGTTTCTGTATCTCTATTATGTTGGTGCGGCTTCGGAACTTTTAAATATCTCGATATATCTCGAAAACTACGCTTCTGATCAAAAAATATCATAGAACATAAATTGTAGGAAACAGAATTCTCTGCAAAAAAGGTCTCTTAACATTTTGCCATAGCTCGCTTCGTTTCCGAGATATTTGCAGATATATCTCAAGGGAAGGGGCCTGACGGACATATTTCGAGATATTTCTTCTTCTTGTTGTTCTTCTTCTGCACAGCTAAGCTGGAAGTGGCATTTGCGGCTCGCACTAGTGCAGAGTTATCTCAAAGAAAGGGGCCACGGTGTTTCTGTATCCCTATTATGTTGGTGCGGCTTCGGAACTTTTAAATATCTCGATATATCTCGAAAACTACGCTTCTGATCAAAAAATATCATAGGACATAAATTGTAGGAAACATAATTCTCTACAAAAAACGTCTCTTAACATTTTGCCATAGCTCGCTTCGTTTCCGAGATATTTGCAGATTCAGCTCAAAGGAACTGGCCTGACGGACATATTTCGAGATATTTCTTCTTCTTGTTGTTCTTCCTCTGCACAGCTAAGCTGGAAGTGGCATTTGCAGCTCGCAATAGTGCAGAGTTATCTCAAAGAAAGGGGCCACGGTGTTTCTGTATCTCTATTATGTTGGTGCGGCTTCGGAACTTTTAAATATCTTGATATATCTCGAGAACTACGCATCTGATCAAAAAATATCATACAACATAAAAAGTAGGAAACTTAATTCTCTATAAAAAACGTCTCTTAACATTTTGCCATAGCTCGCTTCGTTTCCGAGATATTTGCAGATTCAGCTCAAAGGAACTGGCCTGACGGACATATTTCGAGATATTTCTTCTTCTTGTTGTTCTTCCTCTGCACAGCTAAGCTGGAAGTGGCATTTACAGCTCGCAATAGTGCAGAGTTATCTCAAAGAAAGGGGCCACGGTGTTTCTGTATCTCTATTATGTTGGTGCGGCTTCGGAACTTTTAAATATCTTGATATATCTCGAGAACTACGCATCTGATCAAAAAATATCATACAACATAAAAAGTAGGAAACTTAATTCTCTACAAAAAAGGTCTCTTAACATTTTGCCATAGCTCGCTTCGTTTCCGAGATATTTGCAGATTCAGCTCAAAGGAACTGGCCTGACGGACATATTTCGAGATATTTCTTCTTCTTGTTGTTCTTCCTCTGCACAGCTAAGCTGGAAGTGGCATTTGCAGCTCGCAATAGTGCAGAGTTATCTCAAAGAAAGGGGCCACGGTGTTGATGTATCTCTATTATGTTGGTGCGGCTTCGGAACTTTTAAATATCTTGATATATCTCGAGAACTACGCATCTGATCAGAAAATATCATAGAACATAAAAAGTAGGAAACTTAATTCTCTATAAAAAACGTCTCTTAACATTTTGCCATAGCTCGCTTCGTTTCCGAGATATTTGCAGATTCTGCTCAAAGGAACTGGCCTGACGGACATATTTCGAGATATTTCTTCTTCTTGTTGTTCTTCCTCTGCACAGCTAAGCTGGAAGTGGCATTTGCAGCTCGCAATAGTGCAGAGTTATCTCAAAGAAAGGGGCCACGGTGTTGATGTATCTCTATTATGTTGGTGCGGCTTCGGAACTTTTAAATATCTTGATATATCTCGAGAACTACGCATCTGATCAGAAAATATCATAGAACATAAAAAGTAGGAAACTTAATTCTCTACAAAAAAGGTCTCTTAACATTTCGCCATAGCTCGCTTCGTTTCCGAGATATTTGCAGATTTATCTCAAGGGAAGGGGCCTGACGGACATATTTCGAGACATTTCTTCTTGTTGTTCTTCTTCTGCACAGCTAAGCTGGAAGTGGCATTTGCGGCTCGCACTAGTGCAGAGTTATCTCAAAGAAAGGGGCCAAGGTGTTTCTGTATCCCTATTATGTTGGTGCGGCTTCGGAACTTTTAAATATCTCGATATATCTCGAAAACTACGCTTCTGATCAAAAAATATCATAGAATATAAATTGTATTAAACATAATTCTCTATAAAAAACGTCTCTTAACATTTTGCCATAGCTCGCTTCGTTTCCGAGATATTTGCAGATTCAGCTCAAAGGAACTGGCCTGACGGACATATTTCGAGATATTTCTTCTTCTTGTTGTTCTTCCTCTGCACAGCTAAGCTGGAAGTGGCATTTGCAGCTCGCAATAGTGCAGAGTTATCTCAAAGAAAGGGGCCACGGTGTTTCTGTATTTCTATTATGTTGGTGCGGCTTCGGAACTTTTAAATATCTTGATATATCTCGAGAACTACGCATCTGATCAAAAAATATCATAGAACATAAAAAGTAGGAAACTTAATTCTCTACAAAAAAGGTCTCTTAACATTTTGCCATAGCTCGCTTCGTTTCCGAGATATTTGCAGATTTATCTCAAGGGAAGGGGCCTGACGGACATATTTCGAGATATTTCTTCTTCTTGTTGTTCTTCTTCTGCACAGCTAAGCTGGAAGTGGCATTTGCGGCTCGCACTAGTGCAGAGTTATCTCAAAGAAAGGGGCCACGGTGTTTCTGTATCTCTATTATGTTGGTGCGGCTTCGGAACTTTTAAATATCTCGATATATCTCGAAAACTACGCTTCTGATCAAAAAATATCATAGAACATAAATTGTAGGAAACAGAATTCTCTGCAAAAAAGGTCTCTTAACATTTTGCCGTAGCTCGCTTCGTTTCCGAGATATTTGCAGATATATCTCAAGGGAAGGGGCCTGACGGACATATTTCGAGATATTTCTTCTTCTTGTTGTTCTTCTTCTGCACAGCTAAGCTGGAAGTGGCATTTGCGGCTCGCACTAGTGCAGAGTTATCTCAAAGAAAGGGGCCACGGTGTTTCTGTATCTCTATTATGTTGGTGCGGCTTCGGAACTTTTAAATATCTTGATATATCTCGAGAACTACGCATCTGATCAGAAAATATCATAGAACATAAAAAGTAGGAAACTTAATTCTCTATAAAAAACGTCTCTTAACATTTTGCCATAGCTCGCTTCGTTTCCGAGATATTTGCAGATTCAGCTCAAAGGAACTGGCCTGACGGACATATTTCGAGATATTTCTTCTTCTTGTTGTTCTTGCTCTGCACAGCTAAGCTGGAAGTGGCATTTGCAGCTCGCAATAGTGCAGAGTTATCTCAAAGAAAGGGGCCACGGTGTTGATGTATCTCTATTATGTTGGTGCGGCTTCGGAACTTTTAAATATCTTGATATATCTCGAGAACTACGCATCTGATCAGAAAATATCATAGAACATAAAAAGTAGGAAACTTAATTCTCTACAAAAAAGGTCTCTTAACATTTCGCCATAGCTCGCTTCGTTTCCGAGATATTTGCAGATTTATCTCAAGGGAAGGGGCCTGACGGACATATTTCGAGATATTTCTTCTTGTTGTTCTTCTTCTGCACAGCTAAGCTGGAAGTGGCATTTGCGGCTCGCACTAGTGCAGAGTTATCTCAAAGAAAGGGGCCACGGTGTTTCTGTATCCCTATTATGTTGGTGCGGCTTCGGAACTTTTAAATACCTCGATATATCTCGAAAACTACGCTTCTGATCAAAAAATATCATAGAACATAAATTGTAGGAAACATAATTCTCTACAAAAAACGTCTCTTAACATTTTGCCATAGCTCGCTTCGTTTCCGAGATATTTGCAGATTCAGCTCAAAGGAACTGGCCTGACGGACATATTTCGAGATATTTCTTCTTCTTGTTGTTCTTCCTCTGCACAGCTAAGCTGGAAGTGGCATTTGCAGCTCGCAATAGTGCAGAGTTATCTCAAAGAAAGGGGCCACGGTGTTGATGTATCTCTATTATGTTGGTGCGGCTTCGGAACTTTTAAATATCTTGATATATCTCGAGAACTACGCATCTGATCAAAAAATATCATACAACATAAAAAGTAGGAAACTTAATTCTCTACAAAAAAGGTCTCTTAACATTTTGCCATAGCTCGCTTCGTTTCCGAGATATTTGCAGATTTATCTCAAGGGAAGGGGCCTGACGGACATATTTCGAGATATTTCATCTTCTTGTTGTTCTTCTTCTGCACAGCTAAGCTGGAACTGGCATTTGCGGCTCGCACTAGTGCAGAGTTATCTCAAAGAAAGGGGCCACGGTGTTTCTGTATCTCTATTATGTTGGTGCGGCTTCGGAACTTTTAAATATCTCGATGTATCTCGAAAACTACGCTTCTGATCAAAAAATATCATAGAACATAAATTGTAGGAAGCATAATTCTCTACAAAAAAGGTCTCTTAACATTTTGCCATAGCTCGCTTCGTTTCCGAGATATTTGCAGATATATCTCAAGGGAAGGGGCCTGACCGACATATTTCGAGATATTTCTTCTTCTTGTTGTTCTTCTTCTGCACAGCTAAGCTGGAAGTGGCATTTGCGGCTCGCACTAGTGCAGAGTTATCTCAAAGAAAGGGGCCACGGTGTTTCTGTATCCCTATTATGTTGGTGCGGCTTCGGAACTTTTAAATATCTCGATATATCTCGAAAACTACGCTTCTGATCAAAAAATATCATAGAACATAAATTGTAGGAAACATAATTCTCTATAAAAAACGTCTCTTAACATTTTGCCATAGCTCGCTTCGTTTCCGAGATATTTGCAGATTCAGCTCAAAGGAACTGGCCTGACGGACATATTTCGAGATATTTCTTCTTCTTGTTGTTCTTCCTCTGCACAGATAAGCTGGAAGTGGCATTTGCAGCTCGCAATAGTGCAGAGTTATCTCAAAGAAAGGGGCCACGGTGTTTCTGTATCTCTATTATGTTGGTGCGGCTTCGGAACTTTTAAATATCTTGATATATCTCGAGAACTACGCATCTCAACAAAAAATACCATAGAACATAAAAAGTAGGAAACTTAATTCTCTACAAAAAAGGTCTCTTAACATTTTGCCATAGCTCGCTTCGTTTCCGAGATATTTGCAGATTTATCTCAAGGGAAGGGGCCTGACGGACATATTTCGAGATATTTCTTCTTCTTGTTGTTCTTCTTCTGCACAGCTAAGCTGGAAGTGGCATTTGCGGCTCGCACTAGTGCAGAGTTATCTCAAAGAAAGGGGCCACGGTGTTTCTGTATCCCTATTATGTTGGTGCGGCTTCGGAACTTTTAAATATCTCGATATATCTCGAAAACTACGCTTCTGATCAAAAAATATCATAGAACGTAGATTGTAGGAAACATAATTCTCTACAAAAAACGTCTCTTAACATTTTGCCATAGCTCGCTTCGTTTCCGAGATATTTGCAGATTCAGCTCAAAGGAACTGGCGTGACGGACATATTTCGAGATATTTCTTCTTCTTGTTGTTCTTCCTCTGCACAGCTAAGCTGGAAGTGGCATTTGCAGCTCGCAATAGTGCAGAGTTATCTCAAAGAAAGGGGCCACGGTGTTTCTGTATCTCTATTATGTTGGTGCGGCTTCGGAACTTTTAAATATCTTGATATATCTCGCGAACTACGCATCTCATCAAAAAATATCATAGAACATAAAAAGGAGGAAACTTAATTCTCTACAAAAAAGGTCTCTTAACATTTTGCCATAGCTCGCTTCGTTTCCGAGATATTTGCAGATTTATATCAAGGGTAGGGGCCTGACGGACATATTTCGAGATATTTCTTCTTCTTGTTGTTCTTCTTCTGCACAGCTAAGCTGGAAGTGGCATTTGCGGCTCGCACTAGTGCAGAGTTATCTCAAAGAAAGGGGCCACGGTGTTTCTGTATCCCTATTATGTTGGTGCGGCTTCGGAACTTTTAAATATCTCGATATATCTCGAAAACTACGCTTCTGATCAAAAAATATCATAGAACGTAGATTGTAGGAAACATAATTCTCTACAAAAAACGTCTCTTAACATTTTGCCATAGCTCGCTTCGTTTCCGAGATATTTGCAGATTCAGCTCAAAGGAACTGGCGTGACGGACATATTTCGAGATATTTCTTCTTCTTGTTGTTCTTCCTCTGCACAGCTAAGCTGGAAGTGGCATTTGCAGCTCGCAATAGTGCAGAGTTATCTCAAAGAAAGGGGCCACGGTGTTTCTGTATCTCTATTATGTTGGTGCGGCTTCGGAACTTTTAAATATCTTGATATATCTCGCGAACTACGCATCTCATCAAAAAATATCATAGAACATAAAAAGTAGGAAACTTAATTCTCTACAAAAAAGGTCTCTTAACATTTTGCCATAGCTCGCTTCGTTTCCGAGATATTTGCAGATTTATATCAAGGGAAGGGGCCTGACGGACATATTTCGAGATATTTCTTCTTCTTGTTGTTCTTCTTCTGCACAGCTAAGCTGGAAGTGGCATTTGCGGCTCGCACTAGTGCAGAGTTATCTCAAAGAACGGGGCCACGGTGTTTCTGTATCCCTATTATGTTGGTGCGGCTTCGGAACTTTTAAATATCTCGATATATCTCGAAAACTACGCTTCTGATCAAAAAATATCATAGAACATGAATTGTAGGAAACATAATTCTCTACAAAAAACGTCTCTTAACATTTTGCCATAGCTCGCTTCGTTTCCGAGATATTTGCAGATTCAGCTCAAAGGAACTGGCCTGACGGACATATTTCGAGATATTTCTTCTTCTTGTTGTTCTTCTTCTGCACAGCTAAGCTGGAAGTGGCATTTACAGCTCGCAATCGTGCAGAGTTATCTCAAAGAAAGGGGCCACGGTGTTTCTGTATCCCTATTATGTTGGTGCGGCTTCGGAACTTTTAAATATCTCGATATATCTCGAAAACTACGCTTCTGATCAAAAAATATCATAGAACATAAATTGTAGGAAACATAATTCTCTACAAAAAACGTCTCTTAACATTTTGCCATAGCTCGCTTGGTTTCCGAGATATTTGCAGATTCAGCTCAAAGGAACTGGCCTGACGGACATATTTCGAGATATTTCTTCTTCTTGTTGTTCTTCCTCTGCACAGCTAAGCTGGAAGTGGCATTTGCAGCTCGCAATAGTGCAGAGTTATCTCAAAGAAAGGGGCCACGGTGTTTCTGTATCTCTATTATGTTGGTGCGGCTTCGGAACTTTTAAATATCTTGATATATCTCGAGAACTACGCATCTGATCAAAAAATATCATAGAACATAAAAAGTGGGAAACTTAATTCTCTACAAAAAAGGTCTCTCAACATTTCGCCATAGCTCGCTTCGTTTCCGAGATATTTGCAGATTTATCTCAAGGGAAGGGGCCTGACGGACATATTTCGAGATATTTCTTTTTCTTGTTGTTCTTCTTCTGCACAGCTAAGCTGGAAGTGGAATTTACAGCTCGCAATCGTGCAGAGTTATCTCAAAGAAAGGGGCCACGGTGTTTCTGTATCTCTTATTATGTTGGTGCGGCTTCGGAACTTTTAAATATCTTGATATATCTCGAGAACTACGCATCTGATCAAAAAATATCATAGAACATAAAAAGTAGGAAACTTAATTCTCTACAAAAAAGGTCTCTTAACATTTCGCCATAGCTCGCTTCGTTTCCGAGATATTTGCAGATTTATCTGAAGGGAAGGGGCCTGACGGACATATTTCGAGATATTTCTTCTTCTTGTTGTTCTTCTTCTGCACAGCTAAGCTGGAAGTGGCATTTGCGGCTCGCACTAGTGCAGAGTTATCTCAAAGAAAGGGGCCAAGGTGTTTCTGTATCCCTATTATGTTGGTGCGGCTTCGGAACTTCTAAATATCTCGATATATCTCGAAAACTACGCTTCTGATCAAAAAATATCATAGAATATAAATTGTAGGAAACATAATTCTCTATAAAAAACGTCTCTTAACATTTTGCCATAGCTCGCTTCGTTTCCGAGATATTTGCAGATTCAGCTCAAAGGAACTGGCCTGACGGACATATTTCGAGATATTTCTTCTTCTTGTTGTTCTTCCTCTGCACAGCTAAGCTGGAAGTGGCATTTGCAGCTCGCAATAGTGCAGAGTTATCTCAAAGAAAGGGGCCACGGTGTTTCTGTATTTCTATTATGTTGGTGCGGCTTCGGAACTTTTAAATATCTTGATATATCTCGAGAACTACGCATCTGATCAAAAAATATCATAGAACATAAAAAGTAGGAAACTTAATTCTCTACAAAAAAGGTCTCTTAACATTTTGCCATAGCTCGCTTCGTTTCCGAGATATTTGCAGATTTATCTCAAGGGAAGGGGCCTGACGGACATATTTCGAGATATTTCTTCTTCTTGTTGTTCTTCTTCTGCACAGCTAAGCTGGAAGTGGCATTTGCGGCTCGCACTAGTGCAGAGTTATCTCAAAGAAAGGGGCCACGGTGTTTCTGTATCTCTATTATGTTGGTGCGGCTTCGGAACTTTTAAATATCTCGATATATCTCGAAAACTACGCTTCTGATCAAAAAATATCATAGAACATAAATTGTAGGAAACAGAATTCTCTGCAAAAAAGGTCTCTTAACATTTTGCCATAGCTCGCTTCGTTTCCGAGATATTTGCAGATATATCTCAAGGGAAGGGGCCTGACGGACATATTTCGAGATATTTCTTCTTCTTGTTGTTCTTCTTCTGCACAGCTAAGCTGGAAGTCGCATTTACAGCTCGCAATAGTGCAGAGTTATCTCAAAGAAAGGGGCCACGGTGTTTCTGTATCTCTATTATGTTGGTGCGGCTTCGGAACTTTTAAATATCTTGATATATCTCGAGAACTACGCATCTGATCAAAAAATATCATAGAACATAAAAAGTAGGAAACTTAATTCTCTACAAAAGAGGTCTCTTAACATTTTGCCATAGCTCGCTTCGTTTCCGAGATATTTGCAGATTTATCTCAAGGGAAGGGGCCTGACGGATATATTTCGAGATATTTCTTCTTCTTGTTGTTCTTCTTCTGCACAGCTAAGCTGGAAGTGGCATTTGCGGCTCGCACTAGTGCAGAGTTATCTCAAAGAAAGGGGCCACGGTGTTTCTGTATCCCTATTATGTTGGTGCGGCTTCGGAACTTTTAAATATCTCGATATATCTCGAAAACTACGCTTCGGATCAAAAAATATCATAGAACATAAATTGTAGGAAACATAATTCTCTACAAAAAACGTCTCTTAACATTTTGCCATAGCTCGCTTCGTTTCCGAGATATTTGCAGATTCAGCTCAAAGGAACTGGCCTGACGGACATATTTCGAGATATTTCTTCTTCTTGTTGTTCTTCCTCTGCACAGCTAAGCTGGAAGTGGCATTTGCAGCTCGCAATAGTGCAGAGTTATCTCAAAGAAAGGGGCCACGGTGTTTCTGTATCTCTATTATGTTGGTGCGGCTTCGGAACTTTTAAATATCTTGATATATCTCGAGAACTACGCATCTGATCAAAAAATATCATACAACATAAAAAGTAGGAAACTTAATTCTCTATAAAAAACGTCTCTTAACATTTTGCCATAGCTCGCTTCGTTTCCGAGATATTTGCAGATTCAGCTCAAAGGAACTGGCCTGACGGACATATTTCGAGATATTTCTTCTTCTTGTTGTTCTTCCTCTGCACAGCTAAGCTGGAACTGGCATTTGCGGCTCGCACTAGTGCAGAGTTATCTCAAAGAAAGGGGCCACGGTGTTTCTGTATCTCTATTATGTTGGTGCGGCTTCGGAACTTTTAAATATCTCGATGTATCTCGAAAACTACGCTTCTGATCAAAAAATCTCATAGAACATAAATTGTAGGAAGCATAATTCTCTACAAAAAAGGTCTCTTAACATTTTGCCATAGCTCGCTTCGTTTCCGAGATATGTGCAGATATATCTCAAGGGAAGGGACCTGACCGACATATTTCGAGATATTTCTTCTTCTTGTTGTTCTTCTTCTGCACAGCTAAGCTGGAAGTGGCATTTGCGGCTCGCACTAGTGCAGAGTTATCTCAAAGAAAGGGGCCACGGTGTTTCTGTATCCCTATTATGTTGGTGCGGCTTCGGAACTTTTAAATATCTCGATATATCTCGAAAACTACGCTTCTGATCAAAAAATATCATAGAACATAAATTGTAGGAAACATAATTCTCTATAAAAAACGTCTCTTAACATTTTGCCATAGCTCGCTTCGTTTCCGAGATATTTGCAGATTCAGCTCAAAGGAACTGGCCTGACGGACATATTTCGAGATATTTCTTCTTCTTGTTGTTCTTCCTCTGCACAGATAAGCTGGAAGTGGCATTTGCAGCTCGCAATAGTGCAGAGTTATCTCAAAGAAAGGGGCCACGGTGTTTCTGTATCTCTATTATTTTGGTGCGGCTTCGGAACTTTTAAATATCTTGATATATCTCGAGAACTACGCATCTGATCAAAAAATATCATAGGACATAAAACGTAGGAAACTTAATTCTCTACAAAAAAGGTCTCTTAACATTTCGCCATAGCTCGCTTCGTTTCCGAGATATTTGCAGATTTATCTCAAGGGAAGGGGCCTGACGGACATATTTCGAGATATTTCTTCTTCTTGTTGTCCTTCTTCTGCACAGCTAAGCTGGAAGTGGCATTTACAGCTCGCAATCGTGCAGAGTTATCTCAAAGAAAGGGGCCACGGTGTTTCTGTATCTCTATTATGTTGGTGCGGCTTCGGAACTTTTAAATATCTTGATATATCTCGAGAACTACGCATCTGATCAAAAAATATCATAGAACATAAAAAGTAGGAAACTTAATTCTCTACAAAAAAGGTCTCTTAACATTTCGCCATAGCTCGCTTCGTTTCCGAGATATTTGCAGATTTATCTCAAGGGAAGGGGCCTGACGGACATATTTCGAGATATTTCTTCTTCTTGTTGTTCTTCTTCTGCACAGCTAAGCTGGAAGTGGCATTTGCAGCTCGCAATAGTGCAGAGTTATCTCAAAGAAAGGGGCCACGGTGTTTCTGTATCTCTATTATGTTGGTGCGGCTTCGGAACTTTTAAATATCTTGATATATCTCGAGAACTACGCATCTGATCAAAAAATATCATAGAAGATAAAAAGTAGGAAACTTAATTCTCTACAAAAAAGGTCTCTTAACATTTCGCCATAGCTCGCTTCGTTTCCGAGATATTTGCAGATTTATCTCAAGGGAAGGGGCCTGACGGACATATTTCGAGATATTTCTTCTTCTTGTTGTCCTTCTTCTGCACAGCTAAGCTGGAAGTGGCATTTACAGCTCGCAATCGTGCAGAGTTATCTCAAAGAAAGGGGCCACGGTGTTTCTGTATCTCTATTATGTTGGTGCGGCTTCGGAACTTTTAAATATCTTGATATATCTCGAGAACTACGCATCTGATCAAAAAATATCATAGAACATAAAAAGTAGGAAACTTAATTCTCTACAAAAAAGGTCTCTTAACATTTCGCCATAGCTCGCTTCGTTTCCGAGATATTTGCAGATTTATCTCAAGGGAAGGGGCCTGACGGACATATTTCGAGATATTTCTTCTTCTTGTTGTCCTTCTTCTGCACAGCTAAGCAGGAAGTGGCATTTACAGCTCGCAATCGTGCAGAGTTATCTCAAAGAAAGGGGCCACGGTGTTTCTGTATCTCTATTATGTTGGTGCGGCTTCGGAACTTTTAAATATCTTGATATATCTCGAGAACTACGCATCTGATCAAAAAATATCATAGAACATAAAAAGTAGGAAACTTAATTCTCTACAAAAAAGGTCTCTTAACATTTCGCCATAGCTCGCTTCGTTTCCGAGATATTTGCAGATTTATCTCAAGGGAAGGGGCCTGACGGACATATTTCGAGATATTTCTTCTTCTTGTTGTTCTTCTTCTGCACAGCTAAGCTGGAAGTGGCATTTGCAGCTCGCAATAGTGCAGAGTTATCTCAAAGAAAGGGGCCACGGTGTTTCTGTATCTCTATTATGTTGGTGCGGCTTCGGAACTTTTAAATATCTTGATATATCTCGAGAACTACGCGTCTGATCAAAAAATATCATAGAACATAAAAAGTAGGAAACTTAATTCTCTACAAAAAAGGTCTCTTAACATTTTGCCATAGCTCGCTTCGTTTCCGAGATATTTGCAGATTTATCTCAAGGGAAGGGGCCTAACGGACTTATTTCGAGATATTTCTTCTTCTTGTTGTTCTTCTTCTGCACAGCTAAACTGGAAGTGGCATTTCCAGGTCGCAATAGTGCAGAGTTATCTAAAAGAAAGGAGCCACGGTGTTTCTGTATCTCTATTATGTTGGTGCGGCTTCGGAACTTTTAAATACCTCGATATATCTCGAAAACTACGCTTCTGATCAAAAAACATCATAGAACATAAATTGTAGGAAACATAATTCTCTACAAAAAACGTCTCTTAACATTTTGCCATAGCTCGCTTCGTTTCCGAGATATTTGCAGATTCAGCTCAAAGGAACTGGCCTGACGGACATATTTCGAGATATTTCTTCTTCTTGTTGTTCTTCCTCTGCACAGCTAAGCTGGAAGTGGCATTTGCAGCTCGCAATAGTGCAGAGTTATCTAAAAGAAAGGAGCCACGGTGTTTCTGTATCTCTATTATGTTGGTGCGGCTTCGGAACTTTTAAATATCTTGATATATCTCGAGAACTACGCGTCTGATCAAAAAATATCATAGAACATAAAAAGTAGGAAACATAATTCCATACAAAAAAGGTCTCTTAACATTTTGCCATAGCTCGCTTCGTTTCCGAGATATTTGCAGATTTATCTCAAGGGAAGGGGCCTGACGGACATATTTCGAGATATTTCTTCTTCTTGTTGTTCTTCTTCTGCACAGCTAAGCTGGAAGTGGCATTTGCAGCTCGCAATAGTGCAGAGTTATCTCAAAGAAAGGGGCCACGGTGTTTCTGTATCTCTATTATGTTGGTGCGGCTTCGGAACTTTTAAATATCTTGATATATCTCGAGATCTACGCATCTGATCAAAAAATATCATAGAACATAAAAAGTAGGAAACTTAATTCTCTACAAAAAAGGTCTCTCAACATTTTGCCATAGCTCGCTTCGTTTCCGAGATACTTGCCGATTTATCTCAAGGGAAGGGGCCTGACGGACATATTTCGAGATATTTCTTCTTCTTGTTGTTCTTCTTCTGCACAGCTAAGCTGGAAGTGGCATTTGCAGCTCGCAATTGTGCAGAGTTATCTCAAAGAGAGGGGCCACGGTGTTTCTGTATCTCTATTATGTTGGTGCGGCTTCGGAACTTTTAAATATCTTGATATATCTCGAGAACTACGAATCTGATCAGAAAATATCATAGAAGATAAAAAGTAGGAAACTTAATTCTCTACAAAAAAGGTCTCTTAACATTTTGCCATAGCTCGCTTCGTTTCCGAGATATTTGCAGATTTATCTCAAGGGAAGGGGCCTGACGGACATATTTCGAGATATTTCTTCTTCTTGTTGTTCTTCTTCTGCACAGCTAAGCTGGAAGTGGCATTTGCAGCTCGCAATAGTGCAGAGTTATCTCAAAGAAAGGGGCCACGGTGTTTCTGTATCTCTATTATGTTGGTGCGGCTTCGGAACTTTTAAATATCTTGATATATCTCGAGATCTACGCATCTGATCAAAAAATATCATAGAACATAAAAAGTAGGAAACTTAATTCTCTACAAAAAAGGTCTCTCAACATTTTGCCATAGCTCGCTTCGTTTCCGAGATACTTGCCGATTTATCTCAAGGGAAGGGGCCTGACGGACATATTTCGAGATATTTCTTCTTCTTGTTGTTCTTCTTCTGCACAGCTAAGCTGGAAGTGGCATTTGCAGCTCGCAATTGTGCAGAGTTATCTCAAAGAGAGGGGCCACGGTGTTTCTGTATCTCTATTATGTTGGTGCGGCTTCGGAACTTTTAAATATCTTGATATATCTCGAGAACTACGAATCTGATCAGAAAATATCATAGAAGATAAAAAGTAGGAAACTTAATTCTCTACAAAAAAGGTCTCTTAACATTTTGCCATAGCTCGCTTCGTTTCCGAGATATTTGCAGATTTATCTCAAGGGAAGGGGCCTGACGGACATATTTCGAGATATTTCTTCTTCTTGTTGTTCTTCTTCTGCACAGCTAAGCTGGAAGTGGCATTTCCAGCTCGCAATAGTGCACAGTTATCTCAAAGAAAGGGGCCACGGTGTTTCTGTATCTCTATTATGTTGGTGCGGCTTCGGAACTTTTAAATATCTTGATATATCTCGAGAACTACGCATCTGATCAAAAAATATCATAGAACATAAAAAGTAGGAAACCTAATTTTCTACAAAAAAGGTCTCTTAACATTTTGCCGTAGCTCGCTTCGTTTCCGAGATATTTGCAGATTTATCTCAAGGGAAGGGGCCTGACGGACATATTTCGAAATATTTCTTATTCTTGTTGTTCTTCTTCTCCACAGCTAAGCTGGACGTGGCATTTACAGCTCGCAATAGTGCAGAGTTATCTCAAAGAAAGGGGCCACGGTGTTTCTGTATCTCTATTATGTTGGTGCGGCTTCGGAACTTTTAAATATCTTGATATATCTCGAGAACTACGCATCTGATCAAAAAATATCATAGAACATAAAAAGTAGGAAACTTAATTCTCTACAAATAAGGTCTCTTAACATTTTGCCAATGCTCGCTTCGTTTCCGAGATATTTGCAGATTTATCTCAAGGGAAGGGGCCTGACGGACATTTTTCGAGATATTTCTTCTTCTTGTTGTTCTTCTTCTGCACAGCTAAGCTGGAAGTGGCATTTGCAGCTCGCAATAGTGCAGAGTTATCTCGAAGAAAGGGGCCACGGTGTTTCTGTATCTCAATTATGTTGGTGCGGCTTCGGAACTTTAAAATATCTTTATATATCTCGAGAACTACGCATCTGATTAAAAAATATCATAGAACGTAAAAAGTAGGAAACTTAATTCTCTACAAATAAAGTCGCTTAACATTTTGCCATAGCTCGCTTCGTTTCCGAGATATTTGCAGATTTATCTCAAGGGAAGGGGCCTGACGGACATATTTCGAGATATTTCTTCTTCTTGTTGTTCTTCTTCTGCACAGCTAAGCTGGAAGTGGCATTTGCGGCTCGCAATAGTGCAGAGTTATCTCAAAGAAAGGGGCCACGGTGTTTCTGTATCTCTATTATGTTGGTGCGGCTTCGGAACTTTTAAATATCTTGATATATCTCGAGAACTACGCATCTGATCAAAAAATATCGTAGAACATAAAAAGTAGGAAACTTAATTCTCTACAGAAAAGGTCTCTTAACATTTTGCCATAGCTCGCTTCGTTTCCAAGATACTTGCAGATTTATCTCAAGGGAAGGGGCCTGACGGACATATTTCGAGATATTTCTTCTTCTTGTTGTTCTTCTTCTGCACAGCTAAACTGGAAGTGGCATTTCCAGCTCGCAGTAGTGCCGAGTTATCTCAAAGAAAGGGGCCACGGTGTTTCTGTATCTCTATTATGTTGGTGCGGCTTCGGAACTTTTAAATATCTTGATATATCTCGAGAACTACGCATCTGATCAAAAAATATCATAGAACATAAAAAGTAGAAAACGTAATTCTCTACAAAAAAGGTCTCTCAACATTTTGCCATAGCTCGCTTCGTTTCCGAGATATATGCAGATTTATCTCAAGGCAAGGGGCCTGACGGACATATTTCGAGATATTTCTTCTTCTTGTTGTTCTTCTTCTGCACAGCTAAGCTGGAAGTGGCATTTGCAGCTCGCAATAGTGCAGAGTTATCTCAAAGAAAGGGGCCACGGTGTTTCTGTATCTCTATTATGTTGGTGCGGCTTCGGAACTTTTAAATATCTTGATATATCTCGAGAGCTACGCATCCGATCAAAAAATATCATAGAACATAAAAAGTAGGAAACTTAATTCTCCACAAATAAGGTCTCTTAACATTTTGCCATAGCTCGCTTCGTTTCCGAGATATTTGCAGATTTATCTCAAGGGAAGGGGCCTGACGGACATTTTTCGAGATATTTCTTCTTCTTGTTGTTCTTCTTCTGCACAGCTAAGCTGGAAGTAGCATTTGCAGCTCGCAATAGTGCAGAGTTATCTCAAAGAAAGGGGCCACGGTGTTTCTGTATCTCTATTATGTTGGTGCGGCTTCGGAACTTTTAAATATCTTGATATATCTCGAGAACTACGCATCTGATCAAATAATATCATAGAACATAAAAAGTAGGAAACTTAATTCTCCACAAATAAGGTCTCTTAACATTTTGCCATAGCTCGCTTCGTTTCCGAGATATTTGCAGATTTATCTCAAGGGAAGGGGCCTGACGGACATATTTCGAGATATTTCTTCTTCTTGTTGGTCTTCTTCTGCACAGCTAAGCTGGAAGTGGCATTTGCAGCTCGCAATAGTGCAGAGTTATCTCGAAGAAAGGGGCCACGGTGTTTCTGTATCTCTATTATGTTGGTGCGGCTTCGGAACTTTTAAATATCTTGATATATCTCGAGAACTACGCATCTGATCAGAAAATATCATAGAAGATAAAAAGTAGGAAACTTAATTCTCTACAAAAAAGGTCTCTTAACATTTTGCTATAGCTCGCTTCGTTTCCGAGATATTTGCAGATTTATCTCAAGGGAAGGGGCCTAACGGACATATTTCGTGATATTTCTTCTTCTTGTTGTTCTTCTTCTGCACAGCTAAGCTGGAAGTGGCATTTGCAGCTCGCAATAGTGCAGAGTTATCTCAAAGAAAGGGGCCACGGTGTTTCTGTATCTCTATTATGTTGGTGCGGCTTCTTAACTTTTAAATATCTTGATATATCTCGAGAACTACGCATCTGATCAAAAAATTTCATAGAACATAAAAAGTAGGAAACTCAATTCTCTACAAAAAAGGTCTCTTAACATTTTGCAATAGCTCGCTTCGTTTCCGAGATATTTGCAGATTTATCTCAAGGTAAGGGGCCTGACGGACATATTTCGAGATATTTCTTCTTCTTGTTGTTCTTCTTCTGCACAGCTAAGCTGGAAGTGGCATTTGCAGCTCGCAATAGTATATAGCTATCTGAAAGAAAGGGGCCACGGTGTTTCTGTATCTCTATTATGTTGGTGCGGCTTCGGAACTTTTAAATATCTTGATATATCTCGAGAACTACGCATCTGATCAAAAAATATCATAGAACATAAAAAGTAGGAAACTTAATTCGCTACAAAAAAGGTCTCTTAACATTTTGCCATAGCTCACTTCGTTTCCGAGATATTTGCAGATTTATCTCAAGGGAAGGGGCCTAACGGACATATTTCGTGATATTTCTTCTTCTTGTTGTTTTTCTTCTGCACAGCTAAGCTGGAAGTGGCATTTGCAGCTCGCAATAGTGCAGAGTTATCTCAAAGAAAGGGGCCACGGTGTTTCTGTATCTCTATTATGTTGGTGCGGCTTCTTAACTTTTAAATATCTTGATATATCTCGAGAACTACGCATCTGATCAAAAAATTTCATAGAACATAAAAAGTAGGAAACTCAATTCTCTACAAAAAAGGTCTCTTAACATTTTGCAATAGCTCGCTGCGTTTCCGAGATATTTGCAGATTTATCTCAAGGGAAGGGGCCTGACGGACATATTTCGAGATATTTCTTCTTCTTGTTGTTCTTCTTCTGCACAGCTAAGCTGGAAGTGGCATTTGCGGCTCGCACTAGTGCAGAGTTATCTCAAAGAAAGGGGCCACGGTGTTTCTGTATCTCTATTATGTTGGTGCGGCTTCGGAACTTTTAAATATCTCGATATATCTCGAAAACTACGCTTCTGATCAAAAAATATCATAGAACATAAATTGTAGGAAACATAATTCTCTACAAAAAACGTCTCTTAACATTTTGCCATAGCTCGCTTCGTTTCCGAGATATTTGCAGATTCAGCTCAAAGGAACTGGCCTGACGGACATATTTCGAGATATTTCTTCTTCTTGTTGTTCTTCCTCTGCACAGCTAAGCTGGAAGTGGCATTTGCAGCTCGCAATAGTGCAGAGTTATCTCAAAGAAAGGGGCCACGGTGTTTCTGTATCTCTATTATGTTGGTGCGGCTTCGGAACTTTTAAATATCTTGATATATCTCGAGAACTACGCGTCTGATCAAAAAATATCATAGAACATAAAAAGTAGGAAACTTAATTCTCTACAAAAAAGTCTGTTAACATTTTGCCATAGCTCGCTTCGTTTCCGAGATATTTGCAGATTTATCTCAAGGGAAGGGGCCTAACGGACATATTTCGAGATATTTCTTCTTCTTGTTGTTCTTCTTCTGCACAGCTAAACTGGAAGTGGCATTTCCAGCTCGCAATAGTGCAGAGTTATCTCAAAGAGAGGGGCCACGGTGTTTCTGTATCTCTGTTATGTTGGTGCGGCTTCGGAACTTTTAAATATCTTGATATATCTCGAGAACTACGCGTCTGATCAAAAAATATCATACAACATAAAAAGTAGGAAACATAATTCTCTACAAAAAAGGTCTCTTAACATTTTGCCATAGCTCGCTTCGTTTCCGAGATATTTGCAGATTCAGCTCAAGGGAAGGGGCCTAACGGACATATTTCGAGATATTTCTTCTTCTTGTTGTTCTTCTTCTGCACAGCTAAACTGGAAGTGGCATTTCCAGCTCGCAATAGTGCAGAGTTATCTCAAAGAGAGGGGCCACGGTGTTTCTGTATCTCTATTATATTGGTGCGGCTTCGGAACTTTTAAATATCTTGATATATCTCGAGAACTACGCGTCTGATCAAAAAATATCATAGAACATAAAAAGTAGGAAACATAATTCTCTACAAAAAAGGTCTCTTAACATTTTGCCATAGCTCGCTTCGTTTCCGAGATATTTGCAAATTTATCTCAAGGGAAGGGGCCTGACGGACATATTTCGAGATATTTCTTCTTCTTGTTGTTCTTCTTCTGCACAGCTAAGCTGGAAGTGGCATTTGCAGCTCGCAATTGTGCAGAGTTATCTCAAAGAGTGGGGCCACGGTGTTTCTGTATCTCTATTATGTTGGTGCGGCTTCGGAACTTTTAAATATCTCGATATATCTCGAAAACTACGCTTCTGATCAAAAAATATCATAGAACATAAATTGTAGGAAACATAATTCTCTACAAAAAAGGTCTCTTAACATTTTGCCATAGCCCGCTTCGTTTCCGAGATATTTGCAGATTTATCTCAAGGGAAGGGGCCTGACGGACATATTTCGAGATATTTCTTCTTCTTGTTGTTCTTCTTCTGCACAGCTAAACTGGACGTGGCATTTCCAGCTCGCAATAGTGCAGAGTTATCTCAAAGAGAGGGGCCACGGTGTTTCTGTATCTCTATTATGTTGGTGCGGCTTCCGAACTTTTAAATATCTTGATATATCTCGAGAACTACGCATCTGATCAAAAAATATCATAGAACATAAATTGTAGGAAACATAATTGTCTACAAAAAAGGTCTCTTAACATTTTGCCATAGCTCGCTTCGTTTCCGAGATACTTGCCGATTTATCTCAAGGGAAGGGGCCTGACGGACATATTTCGAGATATTTCTTCTTCTTGTTGTTCTTCTTCTGCACAGCTAAGCTGGAAGTGGCATTTGCAGCTCGCAATTGTGCAGAGCTTTCTCAAAGAGAGGGGACACGGTGTTTCTGTATCTCTATTATGTTGGTGCGGCTTCGGAACTTTTAAATATCTTGATATATCTCGAGAACTACGAATCTGGTCAGAAAATATCATAGAAGATAAAAAGTAGGAAACTTAATTCTCTACAAAAAAGGTCTCTTAACATTTTGCCATAGCTCGCTTCGTTTCCGAGATATTTGCAGATTTATCTCAAGGTAAGGGGCCTGACGGACATATTTCGAGATATTTCTTCTTCTTGTTGTTCTTCTTCTGCACAGCTAAGCTGGAAGTGGCATTTGCAGCTCGCAATAGTGCATAGTTATCTGAAAGAAAGGGGCCACGGTGTTCCTGTATCTCTATTATTTTGGTGCGGCTTCGGAACTTTTAAATATCTCGATATATCTCGAAAACTACGCTTCTGATCAAAAAATATCATAGAACATAAATTGTAGGAAACATAATTCATTACAAAAAAGGTCTCTTAACATTTTGCCATAGCTCGCTTTGTTTCCAAGATATTTGCAGATATATCTCAAGGGAAGGGGCCTGACGGACATATTTCGAGATATTTCTTCTTCTTGTTGTTCTTCTTCTGCACAGCTAAACTGGAAGTGGCATTTCCAGCTCGCAATAGTGCAGAGTTATCTCAAAGAGAGGGGCCACGGTGTTTCTGTATCTCTATTATGTTGGTGCGGCTTCTTAACTTTTAAATATCCTGATATATCTCGAGAACTACGCATCTGATCAAAAAATATCATAGAACATAAAAAGTAGGAAACTCAATTCTCTACAAAAAAGGTCTCTTAACATTTTGCAATAGCTCGCTTCGTTTCCGAGATATTTGCAGATTTATCTCAAGGGAAGGGGCCTGACGGACATATTTCGAGATATTTCTTCTTCTTGTTGTTCTTCTTCTGCACAGCTAAGCTGGAAGTGGCATTTGCGGCTCGCACTAGTGCAGAGTTATCTCAAAGAAAGGGGCCACGGTGTTTCTGTATCTCTATTATGTTGGTGCGGCTTCGGAACTGTTAAATATCTCGATATGTCTCGAAAACTACGCTTCTGATCAAAAAATATCATAGAACATAAATTGTAGGAAACATAATTCTCTACAAAAAACGTCTCTCAACATTTTGCCATAGCTCGCTTCGTTTCCGAGATATTTGCAGATTCAGCTCAAAGGAACTGGCCTGACGGACATATTTCGAGATATTTCTTCTTCTTGTTGTTCTTCCTCTGCACAGCTAAGCTGGAAGTGGCATTTGCAGCTCGCAATAGTGCAGAGTTATCTTAAAGAAAGGGGCCACGGTGTTTCTGTATCTCTATTATGTTGGTGCGGCTTCGGAACTTTTAAATATCTTGATATATCTCGCGAACTACGCATCTCATCAAAAAATATCATAGAACATAAAAAGTAGGAAACTTAATTCTCTACAAAAAAGGTCTCTTAACATTTTGCCATAGCTCGCTTCGTTTCCGAGATATTTGCAGATTTATATCAAGGGAAGGGGCCTGACGGACATATTTCGAGATATTTCTTCTTCTTGTTGTTCTTCTTCTGCACAGCTAAGCTGGAAGTGGCATTTGCGGCTCGCACTAGTGCAGAGTTATCTCAAAGAAAGGGGCCACGGTGTTTCTGTATCCCTATTATGTTGGTGCGGCTTCGGAACTTTTAAATATCTCGATATATCTCGAAAACTACGCTTCTGATCAAAAAATATCATAGAACATGAATTGTAGGAAACATAATTCTCTACAAAAAACGTCTCTTAACATTTTGCCATAGCTCGCTTCGTTTCCGAGATATTTGCAGATTCAGCTCAAAGGAACTGGCCTGACGGACATATTTCGAGATATTTCTTCTTCTTGTTGTTCTTCTTCTGCACAGCTAAGCTGGAAGTGGCATTTACAGCTCGCAATCGTGCAGAGTTATCTCAAAGAAGGGGGCCACGGTGTTTCTGTATCCCTATTATGTTGGTGCGGCTTCGGAACTTTTAAATATCTCGATATATCTCGAAAACTACGCTTCTGATCAAAAAATATCATAGAACATAAATTGTAGGAAACATAATTCTCTACAAAAAACGTCTCTTAACATTTTGCCATAGCTCGCTTGGTTTCCGAGATATTTGCAGATTCAGCTCAAAGGAACTGGCCTGACGGACATATTTCGAGATATTTCTTCTTCTTGTTGTTCTTCCTCTGCACAGCTAAGCTGGAAGTGGCATTTGCAGCTCGCAATAGTGCAGAGTTATCTCAAAGAAAGGGGCCACGGTGTTTCTGTATCTCTATTATGTTGGTGCGGCTTCGGAACTTTTAAATATCTTGATATATCTCGAGAACTACGCATCTGATCAAAAAATATCATAGAACATAAAAAGTGGGAAACTTAATTCTCTACAAAAAAGGTCTCTCAACATTTCGCCATAGCTCGCTTCGTTTCCGAGATATTTGCAGATTTATCTCAAGGGAAGGGGCCTGACGGACATATTTCGAGATATTTCTTCTTCTTGTTGCTCTTCTTCTGCACAGCTAAGCTGGAAGTGGAATTTACAGCTCGCAATCGTGCAGAGTTATCTCAAAGAAAGGGGCCACGGTGTTTCTGTATCTCTTATTATGTTGGTGCGGCTTCGGAACTTTTAAATATCTTGATATATCTCGAGAACTACGCATCTGATCAAAAAATATCATAGAACATAAAAAGTAGGAAACTTAATTCTCTACAAAAAAGGTCTCTTAACATTTCGCCATAGCTCGCTTCGTTTCCGAGATATTTGCAGATTTATCTGAAGGGAAGGGGCCTGACGGACATATTTCGAGATATTTCTTCTTCTTGTTGTTCTTCTTCTGCACAGCTAAGCTGGAAGTGGCATTTGCGGCTCGCACTAGTGCAGAGTTATCTCAAAGAAAGGGGCCAAGGTGTTTCTGTATCCCTATTATGTTGGTGCGGCTTCGGAACTTCTAAATATCTCGATATATCTCGAAAACTACGCTTCTGATCAAAAAATATCATAGAATATAAATTGTAGGAAACATAATTCTCTATAAAAAACGTCTCTTAACATTTTGCCATAGCTCGCTTCGTTTCCGAGATATTTGCAGATTCAGCTCAAAGGAACTGGCCTGACGGACATATTTCGAGATATTTCTTCTTCTTGTTGTTCTTCCTCTGCACAGCTAAGCTGGAAGTGGCATTTGCAGCTCGCAATAGTGCAGAGTTATCTCAAAGAAAGGGGCCACGGTGTTTCTGTATTTCTATTATGTTGGTGCGGCTTCGGAACTTTTAAATATCTTGATATATCTCGAGAACTACGCATCTGATCAAAAAATATCATAGAACATAAAAAGTAGGAAACTTAATTCTCTACAAAAAAGGTCTCTTAACATTTTGCCATAGCTCGCTTCGTTTCCGAGATATTTGCAGATTTATCTCAAGGGAAGGGGCCTGACGGACATATTTCGAGATATTTCTTCTTCTTGTTGTTCTTCTTCTGCACAGCTAAGCTGGAAGTGGCATTTGCGGCTCGCACTAGTGCAGAGTTATCTCAAAGAAAGGGGCCACGGTGTTTCTGTATCTCTATTATGTTGGTGCGGCTTCGGAACTTTTAAATATCTCGATATATCTCGAAAACTACGCTTCTGATCAAAAAATATCATAGAACATAAATTGTAGGAAACAGAATTCTCTGCAAAAAAGGTCTCTTAACATTTTGCCATAGCTCGCTTCGTTTCCGAGATATTTGCAGATATATCTCAAGGGAAGGGGCCTGACGGACATATTTCGAGATATTTCTTCTTCTTGTTGTTCTTCTTCTGCACAGCTAAGCTGGAAGTGGCATTTACAGCTCGCAATAGTGCAGAGTTATCTCAAAGAAAGGGGCCACGGTGTTTCTGTATCTCTATTATGTTGGTGCGGCTTCGGAACTTTTAAATATCTTGATATATCTCGAGAACTACGCATCTGATCAAAAAATATCATACAACATAAGAAGTAGGAAACTTAATTCTCTATAAAAAACGTCTCTTAACATTTTGCCATAGCTCGCTTCGTTTCCGAGATATTTGCAGATTCAGCTCAAAGGAACTGGCCTGACGGACATATTTCGAGATATTTCTTCTTCTTGTTGTTCTTCCTCTGCACAGCTAAGCTGGAACTGGCATTTGCGGCTCGCACTAGTGCAGAGTTATCTCAAAGAAAGGGGCCACGGTGTTTCTGTATCTCTATTATGTTGGTGCGGCTTCGGAACTTTTAAATATCTCGATGTATCTCGAAAACTACGCTTCTGATCAAAAAATCTCATAGAACATAAATTGTAGGAAGCATAATTCTCTACAAAAAAGGTCTCTTAACATTTTGCCATAGCTCGCTTCGTTTCCGAGATATTTGCAGATATATCTCAAGGGAAGGGACCTGACCGACATATTTCGAGATATTTCTTCTTCTTGTTGTTCTTCTTCTGCACAGCTAAGCTGGAAGTGGCATTTGCGGCTCGCACTAGCGCAGAGTTATCTCAAAGAAAGGGGCCACGGTGTTTCTGTATCCCTATTATGTTGGTGCGGCTTCGGAACTTTTAAATATCTCGATATATCTCGAAAACTACGCTTCTGATCAAAAAATATCATAGAACATAAATTGTAGGAAACATAATTCTCTATAAAAAACGTCTCTTAACATTTTGCCATAGCTCGCTTCGTTTCCGAGATATTTGCAGATTCAGCTCAAAGGAACTGGCCTGACGGACATATTTCGAGATATTTCTTCTTCTTGTTGTTCTTCCTCTGCACAGATAAGCTGGAAGTGGCATTTGCAGCTCGCAATAGTGCAGAGTTATCTCAAAGAAAGGGGCCACGGTGTTTCTGTATCTCTATTATTTTGGTGCGGCTTCGGAACTTTTAAATATCTTGATATATCTCGAGAACTACGCATCTGATCAAAAAATATCATAGGACATAAAACGTAGGAAACTTAATTCTCTACAAAAAAGGTCTCTTAACATTTCGCCATAGCTCGCTTCGTTTCCGAGATGTTTGCAGATTTATCTCAAGGGAAGGGGCCTGACGGACATATTTCGAGATATTTCTTCTTCTTGTTGTCCTTCTTCTGCACAGCTAAGCTGGAAGTGGCATTTACAGCTCGCAATCGTGCAGAGTTATCTCAAAGAAAGGGGCCACGGTGTTTCTGTATCTCTATTATGTTGGTGCGGCTTCGGAACTTTTAAATATCTTGATATATCTCGAGAACTACGCATCTGATCAAAAAATATCATAGAACATAAAAAGTAGGAAACTTAATTCTCTACAAAAAAGGTCTCTTAACATTTCGCCATAGCTCGCTTCGTTTCCGAGATATTTGCAGATTTATCTCAAGGGAAGGGGCCTGACGGACATATTTCGAGATATTTCTTCTTCTTGTTGTTCTTCTTCTGCACAGCTAAGCTGGAAGTGGCATTTGCAGCTCGCAATAGTGCAGAGTTATCTCAAAGAAAGGGGCCACGGTGTTTCTGTATCTCTATTATGTTGGTGCGGCTTCGGAACTTTTAAATATCTTGATATATCTCGAGAACTACGCATCTGATCAAAAAATATCATAGAAGATAAAAAGTAGGAAACTTAATTCTCTACAAAAAAGGTCTCTTAACATTTCGCCATAGCTCGCTTCGTTTCCGAGATATTTGCAGATTTATCTCAAGGGAAGGGGCCTGACGGACATATTTCGAGATATTTCTTCTTCTTGTTGTCCTTCTTCTGCACAGCTAAGCTGGAAGTGGCATTTACAGCTCGCAATCGTGCAGAGTTATCTCAAAGAAAGGGGCCACGGTGTTTCTGTATCTCTATTATGTTGGTGCGGCTTCGGAACTTTTAAATATCTTGATATATCTCGAGAACTACGCATCTGATCAAAAAATATCATAGAACATAAAAAGTAGGAAACTTAATTCTCTACAAAAAAGGTCTCTTAACATTTCGCCATAGCTCGCTTCGTTTCCGAGATATTTGCAGATTTATCTCAAGGGAAGGGGCCTGACGGACATATTTCGAGATATTTCTTCTTCTTGTTGTTCTTCTTCTGCACAGCTAAGCTGGAAGTGGCATTTGCAGCTCGCAATAGTGCAGAGTTATCTCAAAGAAAGGGGCCACGGTGTTTCTGTATCTCTATTATGTTGGTGCGGCTTCGGAACTTTTAAATATCTTGATATATCTCGAGAACTACGCGTCTGATCAAAAAATATCATAGAACATAAAAAGTAGGAAACTTAATTCTCTACAAAAAAGGTCTCTTAACATTTTGCCATAGCTCGCTTCGTTTCCGAGATATTTGCAGATTTATCTCAAGGGAAGGGGCCTAACGGACTTATTTCGAGATATTTCTTCTTCTTGTTGTTCTTCTTCTGCACAGCTAAACTGGAAGTGGCATTTCCAGGTCGCAATAGTGCAGAGTTATCTAAAAGAAAGGAGCCACGGTGTTTCTGTATCTCTATTATGTTGGTGCGGCTTCGGAACTTTTAAATACCTCGATATATCTCGAAAACTACGCTTCTGATCAAAAAACATCATAGAACATAAATTGTAGGAAACATAATTCTCTACAAAAAACGTCTCTTAACATTTTGCCATAGCTCGCTTCGTTTCCGAGATATTTGCAGATTCAGCTCAAAGGAACTGGCCTGACGGACATATTTCGAGATATTTCTTCTTCTTGTTGTTCTTCCTCTGCACAGCTAAGCTGGAAGTGGCATTTGCAGCTCGCAATAGTGCAGAGTTATCTCAAAGAAAGGGGCCACGGTGTTTCTGTATCTCTATTATGTTGGTGCGCCTTCGGAGCTTTTAAATATCTTGATATATCTCGAGAACTACGCATCTGATCAAAAAATATCATAGAAGATAAAAAGTAGGAAACTTAATTCTCTACAAAAAAGGTCTCTTAACATTTCGCCATAGCTCGCTTCGTTTCCGAGATATTTGCAGATTTATCTCAAGGGAAGGGGCCTGACGGACATATTTCGAGATATTTCTTCTTCTTGTTGTCCTTCTTCTGCACAGCTAAGCTGGAAGTGGCATTTACAGCTCGCAATCGTGCAGAGTTATCTCAAAGAAAGGGGCCACGGTGTTTCTGTATCTCTATTATGTTGGTGCGGCTTCGGAACTTTTAAATATCTTGATATATCTCGAGAACTACGCATCTGATCAAAAAATATCATAGAACATAAAAAGTAGGAAACTTAATTCTCTACAAAAAAGGTCTCTTAACATTTCGCCATAGCTCGCTTCGTTTCCGAGATATTTGCAGATTTATCTCAAGGGAAGGGGCCTGACGGACATATTTCGAGATATTTCTTCTTCTTGTTGTTCTTCTTCTGCACAGCTAAGCTGGAAGTGGCATTTGCAGCTCGCAATAGTGCAGAGTTATCTCAAAGAAAGGGGCCACGGTGTTTCTGTATCTCTATTATGTTGGTGCGGCTTCGGAACTTTTAAATATCTTGATATATCTCGAGAACTACGCGTCTGATCAAAAAATATCATAGAACATAAAAAGTAGGAAACTTAATTCTCTACACAAAAGGTCTCTTAACATTTTGCCATAGCTCGCTTCGTTTCCGAGATATTTGCAGATTTATCTCAAGGGAAGGGGCCTAACGGACTTATTTCGAGATATTTCTTCTTCTTGTTGTTCTTCTTCTGCACAGCTAAACTGGAAGTGGCATTTCCAGGTCGCAATAGTGCAGAGTTATCTAAAAGAAAGGAGCCACGGTGTTTCTGTATCTCTATTATGTTGGTGCGGCTTCGGAACTTTTAAATATCTTGATATATCTCGAGAACTACGCGTCTGATCAAAAAATATCATAGAACATAAAAAGTAGGAAACATAATTCCATACAAAAAAGGTCTCTTAACATTTTGCCATAGCTCGCTTCGTTTCCGAGATATTTGCAGATTTATCTCAAGGGAAGGGGCCTGACGGACATATTTCGAGATATTTCTTCTTCTTGTTGTTCTTCTTCTGCACAGCTAAGCTGGAAGTGGCATTTGCAGCTCGCAATAGTGCAGAGTTATCTCAAAGAAAGGGGCCACGGTGTTTCTGTATCTCTATTATGTTGGTGCGGCTTCGGAACTTTTAAATATCTTGATATATCTCGAGATCTACGCATCTGATCAAAAAATATCATAGAACATAAAAAGTAGGACACTTAATTCTCTACAAAAAAGGTCTCTCAACATTTTGCCATAGCTCGCTTCGTTTCCGAGATACTTGCCGATTTATCTCAAGGGAAGGGGCCTGACGGACATATTTCGAGATATTTCTTCTTCTTGTTGTTCTTCTTCTGCACAGCTAAGCTGGAAGTGGCATTTGCAGCTCGCAATTGTGCAGAGTTATCTCAAAGAGAGGGGCCACGGTGTTTCTGTATCTCTATTATGTTGGTGCGGCTTCGGAACTTTTAAATATCTTGATATATCTCGAGAACTACGAATCTGATCAGAAAATATCATAGAAGATAAAAAGTAGGAAACTTAATTCTCTACAAAAAAGGTCTCTTAACATTTTGCCATAGCTCGCTTCGTTTCCGAGATATTTGCAGATTTATCTCAAGGGAAGGGGCCTGACGGACATATTTCGAGATATTTCTTCTTCTTGTTGTTCTTCTTCTGCACAGCTAAGCTGGAAGTGGCATTTGCAGCTCGCAATAGTGCACAGTTATCTCAAAGAAAGGGGCCACGGTGTTTCTGTATCTCTATTATGTTGGTGCGGCTTCGGAACTTTTAAATATCTCGATATATCTCGAGAACTACGCATCTCATCAAAAAATATCATAGAACATAAAAAGTAGGAAACTTAATTCTCTACAAATAAGGTCTCTTAACATTTTGGCATAGCTCGCTTCGTTTCCGAGATATTTGCAGATTTATCTCAAGGGAAGGGGCCTGACGGACATATTTCGAGATATTTCTTCTTCTTGTTGTTCTTCTTCTGCACAGCTAAGCTGGAAGTGGCATTTGCAGCTCGCAATAGTGCAGAGTTATCGCAAAGAAAGGGGCCACGGTGTTTCTGTATCTCTATTATGTTGGTGCGGCTTCGGAACTTTTAAATATCTTGATATATCTCGAGAACTACGCATCTGATCAAAAAATATCATAGAACATAAAAAGTAGGAAACCTAATTTTCTACAAAAAAGGTCTCTTAACATTTTGCCGTAGCTCGCTTCGTTTCCGAGATATTTGCAGATTTATCTCAAGGGAAGGGGCCTGACGGACATATTTCGAAATATTTCTTATTCTTGTTGTTCTTCTTCTCCACAGCTAAGCTGGAAGTGGCATTTGCAGCTCGCAATAGTGCAGAGTTATCTCAAAGAAAGGGGCCACGGTGTTTCTGTACCTCTATTATGTTGGTGCAGCTTCGGAGCTTTTAAATATCTTGATATATCTCGAGAACTACGCCTCTGATCAAAAAATATCATAGAACATAAAAAGTAGGAAACTTAATTCTCTACAAAAAAGGTCTCTTAACGTTTTGCAATAGCTCGCTTCGTTTCCGAGATATTTGCAGATTTATCTCAAGGGAAGGGTCCTGATGGACATATTTCGAGATATTTCTTCTTCTTGTTGTTCTTCTTCTGCACAGCTAAACTGGAAGTGGCATTTCCAGCTCGCAATCGTGCAGAGTTATCTCAAAGAAAGGGGCCACGGTGTTTCTGTATCTCTATTATGTTGGTGCGGCTTCGGAACTTTGAAATATCTTGATATATCTCGAGAACGACGCCCCTGATCGAAAAATATCATAGAACATAAAAAGTAGGAAACTTAATTCTCTACAAAAAAGGTCTCTTAACATTTTGCCATAGCTCGCTTCGTTTCCGAGATATTTGCAGATTTATCTCAAGGGAAGGGGCCTGACGGACATATTTCGAGATATTTCTTCTTCTTGTTGTTCTTATTCTGCACAGCTAAACTGGAGGTGGCATTTCCAGCTCGCAGTAGTGCCGAGTTATCTCAAAGAAAGGGGCCACGGTGTTTCTGTATCTCTATTATGTTGGTGCGGCTTCGGAACTTTTAAATATCTTGATATATCTCGAGAACTACGCATCTGATCAAAAAATATCATAGAACATAAAAAGTAGAAAACTTAATTCTCTACAAAAAAGGTCTCTCAACATTTTGCCATAGCTCGCTTCGTTTCCGAGATATATGCAGATTTATCTCAAGGGAAGGGGCCTGACGGACATATTTCGAGATATTTCTTCTTCTTGTTGTTCTTCTTCTGCACAGCTAAGCTGGACGTGGTATTTACAGCTCGCAATAGTGCAGAGTTATCTCAAAGAAAGGGGCCACGGTGTTTCTGTATCTCTATTATGTTGGTGCGGCTTCGGAACTTTTAAATATCTTGATATATCTCGAGAACTACGCATCTGATCAAAAAATATCATAGAACATAAAAAGTAGGAAACTTAATTCTCTACAAATAAGGTCTCTTAACATTTTGCCAATGCTCGCTTCGTTTCCGAGATATTTGCAGATTTATCTCAAGGGAAGGGGCCTGACGGACATATTTCGAGATATTTCTTCTTCTTGTTGTTCTTCTTCTGCACAGCTAAGCTGGAAGTGGCATTTGCAGCTCGCAATAGTGCAGAGTTATCTCAAAGAAAGGGGCCACGGTGTTTCTGTATCTCTATTATGTTGGTGCGGCTTCGGAACTTTTAAATATCTTGATATATCTCGAGAACTACGCATCTGATCAAAAAATATAGTAGAACATAAAAAGTAGGAAACTTAATTCTCTACAGAAAAGGTCTCTTAACATTTTGCCATAGCTCGCTTCGTTTCCAAGATACTTGCAGATTTATCTCAAGGGAAGGGGCCTGACGGACATATTTCGAGATATTTCTTCTTCTTGTTGTTCTTCTTCTGCACAGCTAAACTGGAAGTGGCATTTCCAGCTCGCAGTAGTGCCGAGTTATCTCAAAGAAAGGGGCCACGGTGTTTCTGTATCTCTATTATGTTGGTGCGGCTTCGGAACTTTTAAATATCTTGATATATCTCGAGAACTACGCATCTGATCAAAAAATATCATAGAACATAAAAAGTAGAAAACGTAATTCTCTACAAAAAAGGTCTCTCAACATTTTGCCATAGCTCGCTTCGTTTCCGAGATATTTGCAGATTTATCTCAAGGGAAGGGGCCTAACGGACATATTTCGAGATATTTCTTCTTCTTGTTGTTCTTCTTCTGCACAGCTAAACTGGAAGTGGCATTTCCAGCTCGCAATAGTGCAGAGTTATCTCAAAGAGAGGGGCCACGGTGTTTCTGTATCTCTGTTATGTTGGTGCGGCTTCGGAACTTTTAAATATCTTGATATATCTCGAGAACTACGCGTCTGATCAAAAAATATCATACAACATAAAAAGTAGGAAACATAATTCTCTACAAAAAAGGTCTCTTAACATTTTGCCATAGCTCGCTTCGTTTCCGAGATATTTGCAGATTCAGCTCAAGGGAAGGGGCCTAACGGACATATTTCGAGATATTTCTTCTTCTTGTTGTTCTTCTTCTGCACAGCTAAACTGGAAGTGGCATTTCCAGCTCGCAATAGTGCAGAGTTATCTCAAAGAGAGGGGCCACGGTGTTTCTGTATCTCTATTATATTGGTGCGGCTTCGGAACTTTTAAATATCTTGATATATCTCGAGAACTACGCGTCTGATCAAAAAATATCATAGAACATAAAAAGTAGGAAACATAATTCTCTACAAAAAAGGTCTCTTAACATTTTGCCATAGCTCGCTTCGTTTCCGAGATATTTGCAAATTTATCTCAAGGGAAGGGGCCTGACGGACATATTTCGAGATATTTCTTCTTCTTGTTGTTCTTCTTCTGCACAGCTAAGCTGGAAGTGGCATTTGCAGCTCGCAATTGTGCAGAGTTATCTCAAAGAGTGGGGCCACGGTGTTTCTGTATCTCTATTATGTTGGTGCGGCTTCGGAACTTTTAAATATCTCGATATATCTCGAAAACTACGCTTCTGATCAAAAAATATCATAGAACATAAATTGTAGAAAACATAATTCTCTACAAAAAAGGTCTCTTAACATTTTGCCATAGCCCGCTTCGTTTCCGAGATATTTGCAGATTTATCTCAAGGGAAGGGGCCTGACGGACATATTTCGAGATATTTCTTCTTCTTGTTGTTCTTCTTCTGCACAGCTAAACTGGAAGTGGCATTTCCAGCTCGCAATCGTGCAGAGTTATCTCAAAGAAAGGGGCCACGGTGTTTCTGTATCTCTATTATGTTGGTGCGGCTTCGGAACTTTGAAATATCTTGATATATCTCGAGAACGACGCCTCTGATCGAAAAATATCATAGAGCATAAAAAGTAGGAAACTTAATTCTCTACAAAAAAGGTCTCTTAACATTTTGCCATAGCTCGCTTCGTTTCCGAGATATTTGCAGATTTATCTCAAGGGAAGGGGCCTGACGGACATATTTCGAGATATTTCTTCTTCTTGTTGTTCTTATTCTGCACAGCTAAACTGGAGGTGGCATTTCCAGCTCGCAGTAGTGCCGAGTTATCTCAAAGAAAGGGGCCACGGTGTTTCTGTATCTCTATTATGTTGGTGCGGCTTCGGAACTTTTAAATATCTTGATATATCTCGAGAACTACGCATCTGATCAAAAAATATCATAGAACATAAAAAGTAGGAAACTTAATTCTCTACAAATAAGGTCTCTTAACATTTTGCCAATGCTCGCTTCGTTTCCGAGATATTTGCAGATTTATCTCAAGGGAAGGGGCCTGACGGACATTTTTCGAGATATTTCTTCTTCTTGTTGTTCTTCTTCTGCACAGCTAAGCTGGAAGTGGCATTTGCAGCTCGCAATAGTGCAGAGTTATCTCGAAGAAAGGGGCCACGGTGTTTCTGTATCTCAATTATGTTGGTGCGGCTTCGGAACTTTAAAATATCTTTATATATCTCGAGAACTACGCATCTGATTAAAAAATATCATAGAACGTAAAAAGTAGGAAACTTAATTCTCTACAAATAAAGTCGCTTAACATTTTGCCATAGCTCGCTTCGTTTCCGAGATATTTGCAGATTTATCTCAAGGGAAGGGGCCTGACGGACATATTTCGAGATATTTCTTCTTCTTGTTGTTCTTCTTCTGCACAGCTAAACTGGAAGTGGCATTTCCAGCTCGCAGTAGTGCCGAGTTATCTCAAAGAAAGGGGCCACGGTGTTTCTGTATCTCTATTATGTTGGTGCGGCTTCGGAACTTTTAAATATCTTGATATATCTCGAGAACTACGCATCTGATCAAAAAATATCATAGAACATAAAAAGTAGAAAACGTAATTCTCTACAAAAAAGGTCTCTCAACATTTTGCCATAGCTCGCTTCGTTTCCGAGATATTTGCAGATTTATCTCAAGGGAAGGGGCCTAACGGACATATTTCGAGATATTTCTTCTTCTTGTTGTTCTTCTTCTGCACAGCTAAACTGGAAGTGGCATTTCCAGCTCGCAATAGTGCAGAGTTATCTCAAAGAGAGGGGCCACGGTGTTTCTGTATCTCTGTTATGTTGGTGCGGCTTCGGAACTTTTAAATATCTTGATATATCTCGAGAACTACGCGTCTGATCAAAAAATATCATACAACATAAAAAGTAGGAAACATAATTCTCTACAAAAAAGGTCTCTTAACATTTTGCCATAGCTCGCTTCGTTTCCGAGATATTTGCAGATTCAGCTCAAGGGAAGGGGCCTAACGGACATATTTCGAGATATTTCTTCTTCTTGTTGTTCTTCTTCTGCACAGCTAAACTGGAAGTGGCATTTCCAGCTCGCAATAGTGCAGAGTTATCTCAAAGAGAGGGGCCACGGTGTTTCTGTATCTCTATTATATTGGTGCGGCTTCGGAACTTTTAAATATCTTGATATATCTCGAGAACTACGCGTCTGATCAAAAAATATCATAGAACATAAAAAGTAGGAAACATAATTCTCTACAAAAAAGGTCTCTTAACATTTTGCCATAGCTCGCTTCGTTTCCGAGATATTTGCAAATTTATCTCAAGGGAAGGGGCCTGACGGACATATTTCGAGATATTTCTTCTTCTTGTTGTTCTTCTTCTGCACAGCTAAGCTGGAAGTGGCATTTGCAGCTCGCAATTGTGCAGAGTTATCTCAAAGAGTGGGGCCACGGTGTTTCTGTATCTCTATTATGTTGGTGCGGCTTCGGAACTTTTAAATATCTCGATATATCTCGAAAACTACGCTTCTGATCAAAAAATATCATAGAACATAAATTGTAGAAAACATAATTCTCTACAAAAAAGGTCTCTTAACATTTTGCCATAGCCCGCTTCGTTTCCGAGATATTTGCAGATTTATCTCAAGGGAAGGGGCCTGACGGACATATTTCGAGATATTTCTTCTTCTTGTTGTTCTTCTTCTGCACAGCTAAACTGGACGTGGCATTTCCAGCTCGCAATAGTGCAGAGTTATCTCAAAGAGAGGGGCCACGGTGTTTCTGTATCTCTATTATGTTGGTGCGGCTTCCGAACTTTTAAATATCTTGATATATCTCGAGAACTACGCATCTGATCAAAAAATATCATAGAACATAAATTGTAGGAAACATAATTGTCTACAAAAAAGGTCTCTTAACATTTTGCCATAGCTCGCTTCGTTTCCGAGATACTTGCCGATTTATCTCAAGGGAAGGGGCCTGACGGACATATTTCGAGATATTTCTTCTTCTTGTTGTTCTTCTTCTGCACAGCTAAGCTGGAAGTGGCATTTGCAGCTCGCAATTGTGCAGAGCTTTCTCAAAGAGAGGGGCCACGGTGTTTCTGTATCTCTATTATGTTGGTGCGGCTTCGGAACTTTTAAATATCTTGATATATCTCGAGAACTACGAATCTGGTCAGAAAATATCATAGAAGATAAAAAGTAGGAAACTTAATTCTCTACAAAAAAGGTCTCTTAACATTTTGCCATAGCTCGCTTCGTTTCCGAGATATTTGCAGATTTATCTCAAGGTAAGGGGCCTGACGGACATATTTCGAGATATTTCTTCTTCTTGTTGTTCTTCTTCTGCACAGCTAAGCTGGAAGTGGCATTTGCAGCTCGCAATAGTGCATAGTTATCTGAAAGAAAGGGGCCACGGTGTTCCTGTATCTCTATTATTTTGGTGCGGCTTCGGAACTTTTAAATATCTCGATATATCTCGAAAACTACGCTTCTGATCAAAAAATATCATAGAACATAAATTGTAGGAAACATAATTCATTACAAAAAAGGTCTCTTAACATTTTGCCATAGCTCGCTTTGTTTCCAAGATATTTGCAGATATATCTCAAGGGAAGGGGCCTGACGGACATATTTCGAGATATTTCTTCTTCTTGTTGTTCTTCTTCTGCACAGCTAAACTGGAAGTGGCATTTCCAGCTCGCAATAGTGCAGAGTTATCTCAAAGAGAGGGGCCACGGTGTTTCTGTATCTCTATTATGTTGGTGCGGCTTCGGAACTTTTAAATATCTTGATATATCTCGAGAACTACGCATCTGATCAAAAAATATCATAGAACATAAAAAGTAGGAAAGTTAATTCTCTACAAATAAGGTCTCCTAACATTTTGCCATAGCTCACTTCGTTTCCGAGATATTTGCAGATATATCTCAAGGGAAGGGGCCTGACGGACATATTTCGAGATATTTCTTCTTCTTGTTGTTCTTCTTCTGCACAGCTAAGCTGGAAGTGGCATTTACAGCTCGCAATAAAGCAGAGTTATCTCAAAGAAAGGGGCCACGGTGTTTCTGTATCTCTATTATGTTGGTGCGGCTTCGGAACTTTTAAATATCTCGATATATCTCGAAAACTACGCTTCTGATCAAAAAATATCATAGAACATAAATTGTAGGAAACATAATTCTCTACAAAAAAGGTCTCTTAACATTTTGCTATAGCTCGCTTCGTTTCCGAGATATATGCAGATTTATCTCAAGGGAAGGGGCCTGACGGACATATTTCGAGATATTTCTTCTTCTTGTTGTTCTTCTTCTGCACAGCTAAACTGGAAGTGGCATTTCCAGCTCGCAATAGTGCAGAGTTATCTCAAAGAAAGGGGCCACGGTGTTTCTGTATCTCTATTATGTTGGTGCGGCTTCGGAACTTTTAAATATCTTGATATATCTCGAGAACTACGCATCTGATCAAAAATATCATACAACATAAAAAGTAGGAAACTTAATTCTCTACAAATAAAGTCTCTTAACATTTTGCCATAGCTCGCTTCGTTTCCGAGATATTTGCAGATTTATCTCAAGGGAAGGGGCCTGACGGACATATTTCGAGATATTTCTTCTTCTTGTTGTTCTTCTTCTGCACAGCTAAGCTGGAAGTGGCATTTGCGGCCCGCACTAGTGCAGAGTTATCTCAAAGAAAGGGGCCACGGTGTTTCTGAATCTCTATTATGTTGGTGCGGCTTCGGAACTTTTAAATATCTCGATATATCTCGAGAACTACGCTTCTGATCAAAAAATATCATAGAACATAAATTGTAGGAAACATAATTCTCTACAAAAAAGGTCTCTTAACATTTTGCCATAGCTCGCTTCGTTTCCGAGATATATGCAGATTTATCTCAAGGGAAGGGGCCTGACGGACATATTTCGAGATATTTCTTCTTCTTGTTGTTCTTCTTCTGCACAGCTAAGCTGGAAGTGGCATTTGCGGCTCGCACTAGTGCAGAGTTATCTCAAAGAAAGGGGCCACGGTGTTTCTGTATCTCTATTATGTTGGTGCGGCTTCGGAACTTTTAAATATCTCGATATATCTCGAAAACTACGCTTCTGATCAAAAAATATCATAGAACATAAATTGTAGGAAACATAATTCTCTACAAAAAAGGTCTCTTAACATTTTGCTATAGCTCGCTTCGTTTCCGAGATATATGCAGATTTATCTCAAGGGAAGGGGCCTGACGGACATATTTCGAGATATTTCTTCTTCTTGTTGTTCTTCTTCTGCACAGCTAAACTGGAAGTGGCATTTCCAGCTCGCAATAGTGCAGAGTTATCTCAAAGAAAGGGGCCACGGTGTTTCTGTATCTCTATTATGTTGGTGCGGCTTCGGAACTTTTAAATATCTTGATATATCTCGAGAACTACGCATCTGATCAAAAATATCATACAACATAAAAAGTAGGAAACTTAATTCTCTACAAATAAAGTCTCTTAACATTTTGCCATTGCTCGCTTCGTTTCCGAGATATTTGCAGATTTATCTCAAGGGAAGGGGCCTGACGGACATATTTCGAGATATTTCTTCTTCTTGTTGTTCTTCTTCTGCACAGCTAAGCTGGAAGTGGCATTTGCGGCCCGCACTAGTGCAGAGTTATCTCAAAGAAAGGGGCCACGGTGTTTCTGAATCTCTATTATGTTGGTGCGGCTTCGGAACTTTTAAATATCTCGATATATCTCGAGAACTACGCTTCTGATCAAAAAATATCATAGAACATAAATTGTAGGAAACATAATTCTCTACAAAAAAGGTCTCTTAACATTTTGCCATAGCTCGCTTCGTTTCCGAGATATATGCAGATTTATCTCAAGGGAAGGGGCCTGACGGACATATTTCGAGATATTTCTTCTTCTTGTTGTTCTCCTTCTGCACAGCTAAACTGGAAGTGGCATTTCCAGCTCGCAATAGTGCAGAGTTATCTCAAAGAAAGGGGCCACGGTGTTTCTGTATCTCTATTATGTTGGTGCGGCGTCGGAACTTTTAAATATCTTGATATATCTCGAGAACTACGCATCTGATCAAAAAATATCATACAACATAAAAAGTAGGAAACTTAATTCTCTACAAAAAAGGTCTCTTAACATTTTGCTATAGCTCGCTTCGTTTCCGAGATATATGCAGATTTATCTCAAGGGAAGGGGCCTGACGGACATATTTCGAGATATTTCTTCTTCTTGTTGTTCTTCTTCTGCACAGCTAAACTGGAAGTGGCGTTTCCAGCTCGCAATAGCGCAGTTATCTCAAAGAAAGGGGCCACGGTGTTTCTGTATCTCTATTATGTTGGTGCGGCTTCGGAACTTTTAAATAACTTGATATATCTCGGGAACTACGCATCTGATAAAAAAATATCATAGAACATAAAAAGTAGGAAACTTAATTCTCTACAAATAAAGTCTCTTAACATTTTGCCATAGCTCGCTTCGTTTCCGAGATATTTGCAGATTTATCTCAAGGGAAGGGGCCTGACGGACATATTTCGAGATATTTCTTCTTCTTGTTGTTCTTCTTCTGCACAGCTAAGCTGGAAGTGGCATTTGCGGCTCGCACTAGTGCAGAGTTATCTCAAAGAAAGGGGCCACGGTGTTTCTGTATCTCTATTATGTTGGTGCGGCTTCGGAACTTTTAAATATCTCGATATATCTCGAAAACTACGCTTCTGATCAAAAAATATCATAGAACATAAATTGTAGGAAACATAATTCTCTACAAAAAAGGTCTCTTAACATTTTGCCATAGCTCGTTTCGTTTCCGAGATATTTTTGCAGATATATCTCAAGGGAAGGGGCCTGACGGACATATTTCGAGATATTTCTTCTTCTTGTTGTTCTTCTTCTGCACAGCTAAACTGGAAGTGGCGTTTCCAGCTCGCAATAGCGCAGTTATCTCAAAGAAAGGGGCCACGGTGTTTCTGTATCTCTATTATGTTGGTGCGGCTTCGGAACTTTTAAATAACTTGATATATCTCGGGAACTACGCATCTGATAAAAAAATATCATAGAACATAAAAAGTAGGAAACTTAATTCTCTACAAATAAAGTCTCTTAACATTTTGCCATAGCTCGCTTCGTTTCCGAGATATTTGCAGATTTATCTCAAGGGAAGGGGCCTGACGGACATATTTCGAGATATTTCTTCTTCTTGTTGTTCTTCTTCTGCACAGCTAAGCTGGAAGTGGCATTTGCGGCTCGCACTAGTGCAGAGTTATCTCAAAGAAAGGGGCCACGGTGTTTCTGTATCTCTATTATGTTGGTGCGGCTTCGGAACTTTTAAATATCTCGATATATCTCGAAAACTACGCTTCTGATCAAAAAATATCATAGAACATAAATTGTAGGAAACATAATTCTCTACAAAAAAGGTCTCTTAACATTTTGCCATAGCTCGTTTCGTTTCCGAGATATTTTTGCAGATATATCTCAAGGGAAGGGGCCTGACGGACATATTTCGAGATATTTCTTCTTCTTGTTGTTCTTCTTCTGCACAGCTAAGCTGGAAGTGGCATTTACAGCTCGCAATAGTGCAGAGTTATCTCAAAGAAAGGGGCCACGGTGTTTCTGTATCTCTATTATGTTGGTGCGGCTTCGGAACTTTTAAATATCTTGATATATCTCTAGAACTACGCATCTGATCAAAAAATATCATAGAACATATAAAGTAGGAAACTTAATTCTCTACAAAAAGGGTCTCTTAACATTTTGCCATAGCTCGCTTCGTTTCCGAGATATTTGCAGATTTATCTCAAGGGAAGGGGCCTGACGGACATATTTCGAGATATTTCTTCTTCTTGTTGTTCTTCTTCTGCACAGCTAAACTGGAAGTGGCATTTCCAGCTCGCAATAGTGCAGAGTTATCTCAAAGAAAGGGGCCACGGTGTTTCTGTTTCTCTATTATGTTGGTGCGGCTTCGGAACTTTTAAATATCTTGATATATCTCGAGAACTACGCATGTGATCAAAAAATATCATAGAACATAAAAAGTAGGAAACTTAATTCTCTACAAATAAGGTCTCTTAACATTTTGCCATAGCTCACTTCGTTTCCGAGATATTTGCAGATATATCTCAAGGGAAGGGGCCTGACGGACATATTTCGAGATATTTCTTCTTCTTGTTGTTCTTCTTCTGCACAGCTAAGCTGGAAGTGGCATTTACAGCTCGCAATAAAGCAGAGTTATCTCAAAGAAAGGGGCCACGGTGTTTCTGTATCTCTATTATGTTGGTGCGGCTTCGGAACTTTTAAATATCTTGATATATCTCTAGAACTACGCATCTGATCAAAAAATATCATAGAACATATAAAGTAGGAAACTTAATTCTCTACAAAAAAGGTCTCTTAACATTTTGCCATAGCTCGCTTCGTTTCCGAGATATATGCAGATTTATCTCAAGGGAAGGGGCCTGACGGACATATTTCGAGATATTTCTTCTTCTTGTTGTTCTTCTTCTGCACAGCTAAACTGGAAGTGGCGTTTCCAGCTCGCAATAGCGCAGAGTTATCTCAAAGAAAGGGGCCACGGTGTTTCTGTATCTCTATTATGTTGGTGCGGCATCGCAACTTTTAAATATCTTGATATATCTCGGGAACTACGCATCTGATAAAAAAATATCATAGAACATAAAAAGTAGGAAACTTAATTCTCTACAAATAAAGTCTCTTAACATTTAGCCATAGCTCGCTTCGTTTCCGAGATATTTGCAGATTTATCTCAAGGGAAGGGGCCTGACGGACATATTCCGAGACATTTCTTCTTCTTGTTGTTCTTCTTCTGCACAGCTAAGCTGGAAGTGGCATTTGCAGCTCGCAATAGTGCAGAGTTATCTCAAAGAAAGGGGCCACGGTGTTTCTGTATCTCTATTATGTTGGTGCGGCTTCGGAACTTTTAAATATCTCGATATATCTCGAAAACTACGCTTCTGATCAAAAAATATCATAGAACATAAATTGTAGGAAACATAATTCTCTACAAAAAAGGTCTCTTAACATTTTGCCATAGCTCGTTTCGTTTCCGAGATATTTGCAGATATATCTCAAGGGAAGGGGCCTGACGGACATATTTCGAGATATTTCTTCTTCTTGTTGTTCTTCTTCTGCACAGCTAAGCTGGAAGTGGCATTTACAGCTCGCAATAGTGCAGAGTTATCTCAAAGAAAGGGGCCACGGTGTTTCTGTATCTCTATTATGTTGGTGCGGCTTCGGAACTTTTAAATATCTTGATATATCTCGGGAACTACGCATCTGATAAAAAAATATCATAGAACATAAAAAGTAGGAAACTTAATTCTCTACAAATAAAGTCTCTTAATATTTTGCCATAGCTCGCTTCGTTTCCGAGATATTTGCATATTTATCTCAAGGGAAGGGGCCTGACGGACATATTTCGAGACATTTCTTCTTCTTGTTGTTCTTCTTCTGCACAGCTAAGCTGGAAGTGGCATTTGCAGCTCGCTATAGTGCAGAGTTATCTCAAAGAAAGGGGCCACGGTGTTTCTGTATCTCTATTATGTTGGTGCGGCTTCGGAACTTTTAAATATCTTGATATATCTCGAGAACTACGCATCTGATCAAAAAATATCATAGAACATAAAAAGTAGGAAACTTAATTCTGTACAAAAAAGGTCTCTTAACATTTTGCCATAGCTCGCTTCGTTTCCGAGATATATGCAGATTTATCTCAAGGGAAGGGGCCTGACGGACATATTTCGAGATATTTCTTCTTCTTGTTGTTCTTCTTCTGCACAGCTAAGCTGGAAGTGGCATTTGCGGCTCGCACTAGTGCAGAGTTATCTCAAAGAAAGGGGCCACGGTGTTTCTGTATCTCTATTATGTTGGTGCGGCTTCGGAACTTTTAAATATCTTGATATATCTCGAGAACTACGCATCTGATCAAAAAATATCATAGAACATAAAAAGTAGGAAACTTAATTCTCTACAAATAAGGTCTCTTAACATTTTGCCATAGCTCACTTCGTTTCCGAGATATTTGCAGATATATCTCAAGGGAAGGGGCCTGACGGACATATTTCGAGATATTTCTTCTTCTTGTTGTTCTTCTTCTGCACAGCTAAGCTGGAAGTGGCATTTACAGCTCGCAATAAAGCAGAGTTATCTCAAAGAAAGGGGCCACGGTGTTTCTGTATCTCTATTATGTTGGTGCGGCTTCGGAACTTTTAAATATCTTGATATATCTCTAGAACTACGCATCTGATCAAAAAATATCATAGAACATATAAAGTAGGAAACTTAATTCTCTACAAAAAGGGTCTCTTAACATTTTGCCATAGCTCGCTTCGTTTCCGAGATATTTGCAGATTTATCTCAAGGGAAGGGGCCTGACGGACATATTTCGAGATATTTCTTCTTCTTGTTGTTCTTCTTCTGCACAGCTAAACTGGAAGTGGCATTTCCAGCTCGAAATAGTGCAGAGTTATCTCAAAGAAAGGGGCCACGGTGTTTCTGTATCTCTATTATGTTGGTGCGGCTTCGGAACTTTTAAATATCTTGATATATCTCGAGAACTACGCATCTGATCAAAAAATATCATAGAACATAAAAAGTAGGAAACTTAATTCTCTACAAATAAAGTCTCTTAACATTTTGCCATAGCTCGCTTCGTTTCCGAGATATTTGCAGATTTATCTCAAGGGAAGGGGCCTGACGGACATATTTCGAGATATTTCTTCTTCTTGTTGTTCTTCTTCTGCACAGCTAAGCTGGAAGTGGCATTTGCGGCCCGCACTAGTGCAGAGTTATCTCAAAGAAAGGGGCCACGGTGTTTCTGAATCTCTATTATGTTGGTGCGGGTTCGGAACTTTTAAATATCTCGATATATCTCGAGAACTACGCTTCTGATCAAAAAATATCGTAGAACATAAATTGTAGGAAACATAATTCTCTACAAAAAAGGTCTCTTAACATTTTGCCATAGCTCGCTTCGTTTCCGAGATATTTGCAGATTTATCTCAAGGGAAGGGGCCTGACGGACATATTTCGAGATATTTCTTCTTCTTGTTGTTCTTCTTCTGCACAGCTAAACTGGAAGTGGCATTTCCAGCTCACAATAGTGCAGAGTTATCTCAAAGAAAGGGGCCACGGTGTTTCTGTATCTCTATTATGTTGGTGCGGCTTCGGAACTTTTAAATATCTTGATATATCTCGAGAACTACGCGTCTGATAAAAAAATATCATAGAACATAAAAAGTAGGAAACTTAATTCTCTACAAATAAAGTCTCTTAACATTTTGCCATAGCTCGCTTCGTTTCCGAGATATTTGCAGATATATCTCAAGGGAAGGGGCCTGACAGACATATTTCGAGATATTTCTTCTTCTTGTTGTTCTTCTTCTGCACAGCTAAACTGGAAGTGGCATTTCCAGCTCGCAATAGTGCAGAGTTATCTGAAAGAAAGGGGCCACGGTGTTTCTGTATCTCTATTATGTTGGTGCGGCTTCGGAACTTTTAAATATCTCGATATATCTCGAACACTACGCTTCTGATCGAAAAATATCATAGAACATAAATTGTAGGAAACATAATTCTCTACAAAAAAGGTCTCTTAACATTTTGCCATAGCTCGTTTCGTTTCCGAGATATTTGCGGATATATCTCAAGGGAAGGGGTCTGACGGACATATTTCGAGATATTTCTTCTTCTTGTTGTTCTTCTTCTGCACAGCTAAACTGGAAGTGGCATTTCCAGCTCGCAATAGTGCAGAGTTATCTCAAAGAAAGGGGCCACGGTGTTTCTGTTTCTCTATTATGTTGGTGCGGCTTCGGAACTTTTAAATATCTTGATATATCTCGAGAACTACGCATGTGATCAAAAAATATCATAGAACATAAAAAGTAGGAAACTTAATTCTCTACAAATAAGGTCTCTTAACATTTTGCCATAGCTCACTTCGTTTCCGAGATATTTGCAGATATATCTCAAGGGAAGGGGCCTGACGGACATATTTCGAGATATTTCTTCTTCTTGTTGTTCTTCTTCTGCACAGCTAAGCTGGAAGTGGCATTTACAGCTCGCAATAAAGCAGAGTTATCTCAAAGAAAGGGGCCACGGTGTTTCTGTATCTCTATTATGTTGGTGCGGCTTCGGAACTTTTAAATATCTTGATATATCTCTAGAACTACGCATCTGATCAAAAAATATCATAGAACATATAAAGTAGGAAACTTAATTCTCTACAAAAAAGGTCTCTTAACATTTTGCCATAGCTCGCTTCGTTTCCGAGATATATGCAGATTTATCTCAAGGGAAGGGGCCTGACGGACATATTTCGAGATATTTCTTCTTCTTGTTGTTCTTCTTCTGCACAGCTAAACTGGAAGTGGCGTTTCCAGCTCGCAATAGCGCAGAGTTATCTCAAAGAAAGGGGCCACGGTGTTTCTGTATCTCTATTATGTTGGTGCGGCATCGGAACTTTTAAATATCTTGATATATCTCGGGAACTACGCATCTGATAAAAAAATATCATAGAACATAAAAAGTAGGAAACTTAATTCTCTACAAATAAAGTCTCTTAACATTTAGCCATAGCTCGCTTCGTTTCCGAGATATTTGCAGATTTATCTCAAGGGAAGGGGCCTGACGGACATATTCCGAGACATTTCTTCTTCTTGTTGTTCTTCTTCTGCACAGCTAAGCTGGAAGTGGCATTTGCAGCTCGCAATAGTGCAGAGTTATCTCAAAGAAAGGGGCCACGGTGTTTCTGTATCTCTATTATGTTGGTGCGGCTTCGGAACTTTTAAATATCTCGATATATCTCGAAAACTACGCTTCTGATCAAAAAATATCATAGAACATAAATTGTAGGAAACATAATTCTCTACAAAAAAGGTCTCTTAACATTTTGCCATAGCTCGTTTCGTTTCCGAGATATTTGCAGATATATCTCAAGGGAAGGGGCCTGACGGACATATTTCGAGATATTTCTTCTTCTTGTTGTTCTTCTTCTGCACAGCTAAGCTGGAAGTGGCATTTACAGCTCGCAATAGTGCAGAGTTATCTCAAAGAAAGGGGCCACGGTGTTTCTGTATCTCTATTATGTTGGTGCGGCTTCGGAACTTTTAAATATCTTGATATATCTCTAGAACTACGCATCTGATCAAAAAATATCATAGAACATATAAAGTAGGAAACTTAATTCTCTACAAAAAAGGTCTCTTAACATTTTGCCATAGCTCGCTTCGTTTCCGAGATATTTGCAGATTTATCTCAAGGGAAGGGGCCTGACGGACATATTTCGAGATATTTCTTCTTCTTGTTGTTCTTCTTCTGCACAGCTAAACTGGAAGTGGCATTTCCAGCTCGCAATAGTGCAGAGTTATCTCAAAGAAAGGGGCCACGGTGTTTCTGTATCTCTATTATGTTGGTGCGGCTTCGGAACTTTTAAATATCTTGATATATCTCGGGAACTACGCATCTGATAAAAAAATATCATAGAACATAAAAAGTAGGAAACTTAATTCTCTACAAATAAAGTCTCTTAATATTTTGCCATAGCTCGCTTCGTTTCCGAGATATTTGCATATGTATCTCAAGGGAAGGGGCCTGACGGACATATTTCGAGACATTTCTTCTTCTTGTTGTTCTTCTTCTGCACAGCTAAGCTGGAAGTGGCATTTGCAGCTCGCTATAGTGCAGAGTTATCTCAAAGAAAGGGGCCACGGTGTTTCTGTATCTCTATTATGTTGGTGCGGCTTCGGAACTTTTAAATATCTTGATATATCTCGAGAACTACGCATCTGATCAAAAAATATCATAGAACATAAAAAGTAGGAAACTTAATTCTCTACAAATAAGGTCTCTTAACATTTTGCCATAGCTCACTTCGTTTCCGAGATATTTGCAGATATATCTCAAGGGAAGGGGCCTGACGGACATATTTCGAGATATTTCTTCTTCTTGTTGTTCTTCTTCTGCACAGCTAAGCTGGAAGTGGCATTTACAGCTCGCAATAAAGCAGAGTTATCTCAAAGAAAGGGGCCACGGTGTTTCTGTATCTCTATTATGTTGGTGCGGCTTCGGAACTTTTAAATATCTTGATATATCTCGGGAACTACGCATCTGATAAAAAAATATCATAGAACATAAAAAGTAGGAAACTTAATTCTCTACAAATAAAGTCTCTTAACATTTTGCCATAGCTCGCTTCGTTTCCGAGATATTTGCAGATTTATCTCAAGGGAAGGGGCCTGACGGACATATTTCGAGACATTTCTTCTTCTTGTTGTTCTTCTTCTGCACAGCTAAGCTGGAAGTGGCATTTGCAGCTCGCAATAGTGCAGAGTTATCTCAAAGAAAGGGGCCACGGTGTTTCTGTATCTCTAGTATGTTGGTGCGGCTTCGGAACTTTTAAATATCTTGATATATCTCGAGAACTACGCATCTGATCAAAAAATATCATAGAACATAAAAAGTAGGAAACTTAATTCTCTACAAAAAAGGTCTCTTAACATTTTGCCATAGCTCGCTTCGTTTCCGAGATATATGCAGATTTATCTCAAGGGAAGGGGCCTGACGGACATATTTCGAGATATTTCTTCTTCTTGTTGTTCTTCTTCTGCACAGCTAAGCTGGAAGTGGCATTTGCGGCTCGCACTAGTGCAGAGTTATCTCAAAGAAAGGGGCCACGGTGTTTCTGTATCTCTATTATGTTGGTGCGGCTTCGGAACTTTTAAATATCTCGATATATCTCGAAAACTACGCTTCTGATCAAAAAATATCATAGAACATAAATTGTAGGAAACATAATTCTCTACAAAAAGGGTCTCTTAACATTTTGCCATAGCTCGCTTCGTTTCCGAGATATTTGCAGATTTATCTCAAGGGAAGGGGCCTGACGGACATATTTCGAGATATTTCTTCTTCTTGTTGTTCTTCTTCTGCACAGCTAAACTGGAAGTGGCATTTCCAGCTCGCAATAGTGCAGAGTTATCTCAAAGAAAGGGGCCACGGTGTTTCTGTTTCTCTATTATGTTGGTGCGGCTTCGGAACTTTTAAATATCTTGATATATCTCGAGAACTACGCATCTGATCAAAAAATATCATAGAACATAAAAAGTAGGAAACTTAATTCTCTACAAATAAGGTCTCTTAACATTTTGCCATAGCTCACTTCGTTTCCGAGATATTTGCAGATATATCTCAAGGGAAGGGGCCTGACGGACATATTTCGAGATATTTCTTCTTCTTGTTGTTCTTCTTCTGCACAGCTAAGCTGGAAGTGGCATTTACAGCTCGCAATAAAGCAGAGTTATCTCAAAGAAAGGGGCCACGGTGTTTCTGTATCTCTATTATGTTGGTGCGGCTTCGGAACTTTTAAATATCTTGATATATCTCTAGAACTACGCATCTGATCAAAAAATATCATAGAACATATAAAGTAGGAAACTTAATTCTCTACAAATAAAGTCTCTTAACATTTTGCCATAGCTCGCTTCGTTTCCGAGATATTTGCAGATTTATCTCAAGGGAACGGGCCTGACGGACATATTTCGAGATATTTCTTCTTTTTGTTGTTCTTCTTCTGCACAGCTAAGCTGGAAGTGGCATTTGCGGCCCGCACTAGTGCAGAGTTATCTCAAAGAAAGGGGCCACGGTGTTTCTGAATCTCTATTATGTTGGTGCGGCTTCGGAACTTTTAAATATCTCGATATATCTCGAGAACTACGCTTCTGATCAAAAAATATCATAGAACATAAATTGTAGGAAATATAATTCTCTACAAAAAAGGTCTCTTAACATTTTGCCATAGCTCGCTTCGTTTCCGAGATATATGCAGATTTATCTCAAGGGAAGGGGCCTGACGGACATATTTCGAGATATTTCTTCTTCTTGTTGTTCTTCTTCTGCACAGCTAAACTGGAAGTGGCGTTTCCAGCTCGCAATAGCGCAGAGTTATCTCAAAGAAAGGGGCCACGGTGTTTCTGTATCTCTATTATGTTGGTGCGGCTTCGGAACTTTTAAATATCTCGATATGTCTCGAAAACTACGCTTCTGATCAAAAAATATCATAGAACATAAATTGTAGGAAACATAATTCTCTACAAAAAAGGTCTCTTAACATTTTGCCATAGCTCGTTTCGTTTCCGAGATATTTGCAGATATATCTCAAGGGAAGGGGCCTGACGGACATATTTCGAGATATTTCTTCTTCTTGTTGTTCTTCTTCTGCACAGCTAAGCTGGAAGTGGCATTTACAGCTCGCAATAGTGCAGAGTTATCTCAAAGAAAGGGGCCACGGTGTTTCTGTATCTCTATTATGTTGGTGCGGCTTCGGAACTTTTAAATATCTTGATATATCTCTAGAACTACGCATCTGATCAAAAAATATCATAGAACATATAAAGTAGGAAACTTAATTCTCTACAAAAAAGGTCTCTTAACATTTTGCCATAGCTCGTTTCGTTTCCGAGATATTTGCGGATATATCTCAAGGGAAGGGGTCTGACGGACATATTTCGAGATATTTCTTCTTCTTGTTGTTCTTCTTCTGCACAGCTAAACTGGAAGTGGCGTTTCCAGCTCGCAATAGCGCAGAGTTATCTCAAAGAAAGGGGCCACGGTGTTTCTGTATCTCTATTATGTTGGTGCGGCTTCGGAACTTTTAAATATCTTGATATATCTCGGGAACTACGCATCTGATAAAAAAATATCATAGAACATAAAAAGTAGGAAACTTAATTCTCTACAAATAAAGTCTCTTAACATTTTGCCATAGCTCGCTTCGTTTCCGAGATATTTGCAGATTTATCTCAAGGGAAGGGGCCTGACGGACATATTTCGAGATATTTCTTCTTCTTGTTGTTCTTCTTCTGCACAGCTAAACTGGAAGTGGCATTTCCAGCTCGCAATAGTGCAGAGTTATCTCAAAGAAAGGGGCCACGGTGTTTCTGTTTCTCTATTATGTTGGTGCGGCTTCGGAACTTTTAAATATCTTGATATATCTCGAGAACTACGCATCTGATCAAAAAATATCATAGAACATAAAAAGTAGGAAACTTAATTCTCTACAAATAAAGTCTCTTAACATTTTGCCATAGCTCGCTTCGTTTTCGAGATATTTGCAGATATATCTCAAGGGAAGGGGCCTGACGGACATATTTCGAGATATTTCTTCTTCTTGTTGTTCTTCTTCTGCACAGCTAAGCTGGAAGTGACATTTGCGGCTCGCACTAGTGCAGAGTTATCTCAAAGAAAGGGGCCACGCTGTTTCTGTATCTCTATTATGTTGGTGCGGCTTCGGAACTTTTAAATATCTTGATATATCTCGAGAACTACGCATCTGATCAAAAAATATCATAGAACATAAAAAGTAGGAAACTTAATTCTCTACAAATAAGGTCTCTTAACATTTTGCCATAGCTCACTTCGTTTCCGAGATATTTGCAGATATATCTCAAGGGAAGGGGCCTGACGGACATATTTCGAGATATTTCTTCTTCTTGTTGTTCTTCTTCTGCACAGCTAAGCTGGAAGTGGCATTTACAGCTCGCAATAAAGCAGAGTTATTTTAAAGAAAGGGGCCACGGTGTTTCTGTATCTCTATTATGTTGGTGCGGCTTCGGAACTTTTAAATATCTTGATATATCTCTAGAACTACGCATCTGATCAAAAAATATCATAGAACATATAAAGTAGGAAACTTAATTCTCTACAAAAAAGGTCTCTTAACATTTTGCCATAGCTCGCTTCGTTTCCGAGATATTTGCAGATTTATCTCAAGGGAAGGGGCCTGACGGACATATTTCGAGATATTTCTTCTTCTTGTTGTTCTTCTTCTGCACAGCTAAGCTGGAAGTGGCATTTGCGGCCCGCACTAGTGCAGAGTTATCTCAAAGAAAGGGGCCACGGTGTTTCTGTTTCTCTATTATGTTGGTGCGGCTTCGGAACTTTTAAATATCTTGATATATCTCGAGAACTACGCATCTGATCAAAAAATATCATAGAACATAAAAAGTAGGAAACTTAATTCTCTACAAATAAAGTCTCTTAACATTTTGCCATAGCTCGCTTCGTTTCCGAGATATTTGCAGATATATCTCAAGGGAAGGGGCCTGACGGACATATTTCGAGATATTTCTTCTTCTTGTTGTTCTTCTTCTGCACAGCTAAGCTGGAAGTGACATTTGCGGCTCGCACTAGTGCAGAGTTATCTCAAAGAAAGGGGCCACGGTGTTTCTGTATCTCTATTATGTTGGTGCGGCTTCGGAACTTTTAAATATCTTGATATATCTCGAGAACTACGCATCTGATCAAAAAATATCATAGAACATAAAAAGTAGGAAACTTAATTCTCTACAAATAAGGTCTCTTAACATTTTGCCATAGCTCACTTCGTTTCCGAGATATTTGCAGATATATCTCAAGGGAAGGGGCCTGACGGACATATTTCGAGATATTTCTTCTTCTTGTTGTTCTTCTTCTGCACAGCTAAGCTGGAAGTGGCATTTACAGCTCGCAATAAAGCAGAGTTATCTCAAAGAAAGGGGCCACGGTGTTTCTGTATCTCTATTATGTTGGTGCGGCTTCGGAACTTTTAAATATCTTGATATATCTCTAGAACTACGCATCTGATCAAAAAATATCATAGAACATAAATTGTAGGAAACTTAATTCTCTACAAAAAAGGTCTCTTAACATTTTGCCATAGCTCGCTTCGTTTCCGAGATATATGCAGATTTATCTCAAGGGAAGGGGCCTGACGGACATATTTCGAGATATTTCTTCTTCTTGTTGTTCTTCTTCTGCACAGCTAAACTGGAAGTGGCGTTTCCAGCTCGCAATAGCGCAGAGTTATCTCAAAGAAAGGGGCCACGGTGTTTCTGTATCTCTATTATGTTGGTGCGGCTTCGGAACTTTTAAATATCTTGATATATCTCGGGAACTACGCATCTGATAACAAAATATCATAGAACATAAAAAGTAGGAAACTTAATTCTCTACAAATAAAGTCTCTTAACATTTTGCCATAGCTCGCTTCGTTTCCGAGATATTTGCAGATTTATCTCAAGGGAAGGGGCCTGACGGACATATTTCGAGACATTTCTTCTTCTTGTTGTTCTTCTTCTGCACAGCTAAGCTGGAAGTGGCATTTGCAGCTCGCAATAGTGCAGAGTTATCTCAAAGAAAGGGGCCACGGTGTTTCTGTATCTCCATTATGTTGGTGCGGCTTCGGAACTTTTAAAGATCTTGATATATCTCGAGAACTACGCATCTGATCAAAAAATATCATAGAACATAAAAAGTAGGAAACTTAATTCTCTACAAATAAAGTCTCTTAACATTTTGCCATAGCTCGCTTCGTTTCCGAGATATTTGCAGATTTATCTCAAGGGAAGGGGCCTGACGGACATATTTCGAGATATTTCTTCTTCTTGTTGTTCTTCTTCTGCACAGCTAAGCTGGAAGTGGCATTTGCGGCCCGCACTAGTGCAGAGTTATCTCAAAGAAAGGGGCCACGGTGTTTCTGAATCTCTATTATGTTGGTGCGGGTTCGGAACTTTTAAATATCTCGATATATCTCGAGAACTACGCTTCTGATCAAAAAATATCGTAGAACATAAATTGTAGGAAACATAATTCTCTACAAAAAAGGTCTCTTAACATTTTGCCATAGCTCGCTTCGTTTCCGAGATATTTGCAGATTTATCTCAAGGGAAGGGGCCTGACGGACATATTTCGAGATATTTCTTCTTCTTGTTGTTCTTCTTCTGCACAGCTAAACTGGAAGTGGCATTTCCAGCTCACAATAGTGCAGAGTTATCTCAAAGAAAGGGGCCACGGTGTTTCTGTATCTCTATTATGTTGGTGCGGCTTCGGAACTTTTAAATATCTTGATATATCTCGAGAACTACGCGTCTGATAAAAAAATATCATAGAACATAAAAAGTAGGAAACTTAATTCTCTACAAATAAAGTCTCTTAACATTTTGCCATAGCTCGCTTCGTTTCCGAGATATTTGCAGATATATCTCAAGGGAAGGGGCCTGACAGACATATTTCGAGATATTTCTTCTTCTTGTTGTTCTTCTTCTGCACAGCTAAACTGGAAGTGGCATTTCCAGCTCGCAATAGTGCAGAGTTATCTGAAAGAAAGGGGCCACGGTGTTTCTGTATCTCTATTATGTTGGTGCGGCTTCGGAACTTTTAAATATCTCGATATATCTCGAACACTACGCTTCTGATCGAAAAATATCATAGAACATAAATTGTAGGAAACATAATTCTCTACAAAAAAGGTCTCTTAACATTTTGCCATAGCTCGTTTCGTTTCCGAGATATTTGCGGATATATCTCAAGGGAAGGGGTCTGACGGACATATTTCGAGATATTTCTTCTTCTTGTTGTTCTTCTTCTGCACAGCTAAACTGGAAGTGGCGTTTCCAGCTCGCAATAGCGCAGAGTTATCTCAAAGAAAGGGGCCACGGTGTTTCTGTATCTCTATTATGTTGGTGCGGCTTCGGAACTTTTAAATATCTTGATATATCTCGGGAACTACGCATCTGATAAAAAAATATCATAGAACATAAAAAGTAGGAAACTTAATTCTCTACAAATAAAGTCTCTTAACATTTTGCCATAGCTCGCTTCGTTTCCGAGATATTTGCAGATTTATCTCAAGGGAAGGGGCCTGACGGACATATTTCGAGACATTTCTTCTTCTTGTTGTTCTTCTTCTGCACAGCTAAGCTGGAAGTGGCATTTGCAGCTCGCAATAGTGCAGAGTTATCTCAAAGAAAGGGGCCACGGTGTTTCTGTATCTCTAGTATGTTGGTGCGGCTTCGGAACTTTTAAATATCTTGATATATCTCGAGAACTACGCATCTGATCAAAAAATATCATAGAACATAAAAAGTAGGAAACTTAATTCTCTACAAAAAAGGTCTCTTAACATTTTGCCATAGCTCGCTTCTTTTCCGAGATATATGCAGATTTATCTCAAGGGAAGGGGCCTGACGGACATATTTCGAGATATTTCTTCTTCTTGTTGTTCTTCTTCTGCACAGCTAAGCTGGAAGTGGCATTTGCGGCTCGCACTAGTGCAGAGTTATCTCAAAGAAAGGGGCCACGGTGTTTCTGTATCTCTATTATGTTGGTGCGGCTTCGGAACTTTTAAATATCTCGATATATCTCGAAAACTACGCTTCTGATCAAAAAATATCATAGAACATAAATTGTAGGAAACATAATTCTCTACAAAAAAGGTCTCTTAACATTTTGCCATAGCTCGTTTCGTTTCCGAGATATTTGCAGATATATCTCAAGGGAAGGGGCCTGACGGACATATTTCGAGATATTTCTTCTTCTTGTTGTTCTTCTTCTGCACAGCTAAGCTGGAAGTGGCATTTACAGCTCGCAATAGTGCAGAGTTATCTCAAAGAAAGGGGCCACGGTGTTTCTGTATCTCTATTATGTTGGTGCGGCTTCGGAACTTTTAAATATCTTGATATATCTCTAGAACTACGCATCTGATCAAAAAATATCATAGAACATATAAAGTAGGAAACTTAATTCTCTACAAAAAGGGTCTCTTAACATTTTGCCATAGCTCGCTTCGTTTCCGAGATATTTGCAGATTTATCTCAAGGGAAGGGGCCTGACGGACATATTTCGAGATATTTCTTCTTCTTGTTGTTCTTCTTCTGCACAGCTAAACTGGAAGTGGCATTTCCAGCTCGCAATAGTGCAGAGTTATCTCAAAGAAAGGGGCCACGGTGTTTCTGTTTCTCTATTATGTTGGTGCGGCTTCGGAACTTTTAAATATCTTGATATATCTCGAGAAGTACGCATCTGATCAAAAAATATCATAGAACATAAAAAGTAGGAAACTTAATTCTCTACAAATAAGGTCTCTTAACATTTTGCCATAGCTCACTTCGTTTCCGAGATATTTGCAGATATATCTCAAGGGAAGGGGCCTGACGGACATATTTCGAGATATTTCTTCTTCTTGTTGTTCTTCTTCTGCACAGCTAAGCTGGAAGTGGCATTTACAGCTCGCAATAAAGCAGAGTTATCTCAAAGAAAGGGGCCACGGTGTTTCTGTATCTCTATTATGTTGGTGCGGCTTCGGAACTTTTAAATATCTTGATATATCTCTAGAACTACGCATCTGATCAAAAAATATCATAGAACATATAAAGTAGGAAACTTAATTCTCTACAAATAAAGTCTCTTAACATTTTGCCATAGCTCGCTTCGTTTCCGAGATATTTGCAGATTTATCTCAAGGGAACGGGCCTGACGGACATATTTCGAGATATTTCTTCTTTTTGTTGTTCTTCTTCTGCACAGCTAAGCTGGAAGTGGCATTTGCGGCCCGCACTAGTGCAGAGTTATCTCAAAGAAAGGGGCCACGGTGTTTCTGAATCTCTATTATGTTGGTGCGGCTTCGGAACTTTTAAATATCTCGATATATCTCGAGAACTACGCTTCTGATCAAAAAATATCATAGAACATAAATTGTAGGAAATATAATTCTCTACAAAAAAGGTCTCTTAACATTTTGCCATAGCTCGCTTCGTTTCCGAGATATATGCAGATTTATCTCAAGGGAAGGGGCCTGACGGACATATTTCGAGATATTTCTTCTTCTTGTTGTTCTTCTTCTGCACAGCTAAACTGGAAGTGGCGTTTCCAGCTCGCAATAGCGCAGAGTTATCTCAAAGAAAGGGGCCACGGTGTTTCTGTATCTCTATTATGTTGGTGCGGCATCGGAACTTTTAAATATCTTGATATATCTCGGGAACTACGCATCTGATAAAAAAATATCATAGAACATAAAAAGTAGGAAACTTAATTCTCTACAAATAAAGTCTCTTAACATTTTGCCATAGCTCGCTTCGTTTCCGAGATATTTGCAGATTTATCTCAAGGGAAGGGGCCTGACGGACATATTTCGAGACATTTCTTCTTCTTGTTGTTCTTCTTCTGCACAGCTAAGCTGGAAGTGGCATTTGCAGCTCGCAATAGTGCAGAGTTATCTCAAAGAAAGGGGCCACGGTGTTTCTGTATCTCTATTATGTTGGTGCGGCTTCGGAACTTTTAAATATCTCGATATGTCTCGAAAACTACGCTTCTGATCAAAAAATATCATAGAACATAAATTGTAGGAAACATAATTCTCTACAAAAAAGGTCTCTTAACATTTTGCCATAGCTCGTTTCGTTTCCGAGATATTTGCAGATATATCTCAAGGGAAGGGGCCTGACGGACATATTTCGAGATATTTCTTCTTCTTGTTGTTCTTCTTCTGCACAGCTAAGCTGGAAGTGGCATTTACAGCTCGCAATAGTGCAGAGTTATCTCAAAGAAAGGGGCCACGGTGTTTCTGTATCTCTATTATGTTGGTGCGGCTTCGGAACTTTTAAATATCTTGATATATCTCTAGAACTACGCATCTGATCAAAAAATATCATAGAACATATAAAGTAGGAAACTTAATTCTCTACAAAAAAGGTCTCTTAACATTTTGCCATAGCTCGCTTCGTTTCCGAGATATTTGCAGATTTATCTCAAGGGAAGGGGCCTGACGGACATATTTCGAGATATTTCTTCTTCTTGTTGTTCTTCTTCTGCACAGCTAAACTGGAAGTGGCATTTCCAGCTCGCAATAGTGCAGAGTTATCTCAAAGAAAGGGGCCACGGTGTTTCTGTATCTCTATTATGTTGGTGCGGCTTCGGAACTTTTAAATATCTTGATATATCTCGGGAACTACGCATCTGATAAAAAAATATCATAGAACATAAAAAGTAGGAAACTTAATTCTCTACAAATAAAGTCTCTTAACATTTTGCCATAGCTCGCTTCGTTTCCGAGATATTTGCAGATTTATCTCAAGGGAAGGGGCCTGACGGACATATTTCGAGACATTTCTTCTTCTTGTTGTTCTTCTTCTGCACAGCTAAGCTGGAAGTGGCATTTGCAGCTCGCAATAGTGCAGAGTTATCTCAAAGAAAGGGGCCACGGTGTTTCTGTATCTCTATTATGTTGGTGCGGCTTCGGAACTTTTAAATATCTTGATATATCTCGAGAACTACGCATCTGATCAAAAAATATCATAGAACATAAAAAGTAGGAAACTTAATTCTCTACAAAAAAGGTCTCTTAACATTTTGCCATAGCTCGCTTCGTTTCCGAGATATATGCAGATTTATCTCAAGGGAAGGGGCCTGACGGACATATTTCGAGATATTTCTTCTTCTTGTTGTTCTTCTTCTGCACAGCTAAGCTGGAAGTGGCATTTGCGGCTCGCACTAGTGCAGAGTTATCTCAAAGAAAGGGGCCACGGTGTTTCTGTATCTCTATTATGTTGGTGCGGCTTCGGAACTTTTAAATATCTTGATATATCTCGAGAACTACGCATCTGATCAAAAAATATCATAGAACATAAAAAGTAGGAAACTTAATTCTCTACAAATAAGGTCTCTTAACATTTTGCCATAGCTCACTTCGTTTCCGAGATATTTGCAGATATATCTCAAGGGAAGGGGCCTGACGGACATATTTCGAGATATTTCTTCTTCTTGTTGTTCTTCTTCTGCACAGCTAAGCTGGAAGTGGCATTTACAGCTCGCAATAAAGCAGAGTTATCTCAAAGGAAGGGGCCACGGTGTTTCTGTATCTCTATTATGTTGGTGCGGCTTCGGAACTTTTAAATATCTTGATATATCTCTAGAACTACGCATCTGATCAAAAAATATCATAGAACATATAAAGTAGGAAACTTAATTCTCTACAAAAAAGGTCTCTTAACATTTTGCCATAGCTCGCTTCGTTTCCGAGATATTTGCAGATTTATCTCAAGGGAAGGGGCCTGACGGACATATTTCGAGATATTTCTTCTTCTTCTTGTTCTTCTTCTGCACAGCTAAACTGGAAGTGGCATTTCCAGCTCGCAATAGTGCAGAGTTATCTCAAAGAAAGGGGCCACGGTGTTTCTGTATCTCTATTATGTTGGTGCGGCTTCGGAACTTTTAAATATCTTGATATATCTCGAGAACTACGCATCTGATCAAAAAATATCATAGAACATAAAAAGTAGGAAACTTAATTCTCTACAAATAAAGTCTCTTAACATTTTGCCATAGCTCGCTTCGTTTCCGAGATATTTGCAGATATATCTCAAGGGAAGGGGCCTGACAGACATATTTCGAGATATTTCTTCTTCTTGTTGTTCTTCTTCTGCACAGCTAAACTGGAAGTGGCATTTCCAGCTCGCAATAGTGCAGAGTTATCTGAAAGAAAGGGGCCACGGTGTTTCTGTATCTCTATTATGTTGGTGCGGCTTCGGAACTTTTAAATATCTCGATATATCTCGAACACTACGCTTCTGATCGAAAAATATCATAGAACATAAATTGTAGGAAACATAATTCTCTACAAAAAAGGTCTCTTAACATTTTGCCATAGCTCGTTTCGTTTCCGAGATATTTGCGGATATATCTCAAGGGAAGGGGTCTGACGGACATATTTCGAGATATTTCTTCTTCTTGTTGTTCTTCTTCTGCACAGCTAAACTGGAAGTGGCGTTTCCAGCTCGCAATAGCGCAGAGTTATCTCAAAGAAAGGGGCCACGGTGTTTCTGTATCTCTATTATGTTGGTGCGGCTTCGGAACTTTTAAATATCTTGATATATCTCGGGAACTACGCATCTGATAAAAAAATATCATAGAACATAAAAAGTAGGAAACTTAATTCTCTACAAATAAAGTCTCTTAACATTTTGCCATAGCTCGCTTCGTTTCCGAGATATTTGCAGATTTATCTCAAGGGAAGGGGCCTGACGGACATATTTCGAGATATTTCTTCTTCTTGTTGTTCTTCTTCTGCACAGCTAAACTGGAAGTGGCATTTCCAGCTCGCAATAGTGCAGAGTTATCTCAAAGAAAGGGGCCACGGTGTTTCTGTTTCTCTATTATGTTGGTGCGGCTTCGGAACTTTTAAATATCTTGATATATCTCGAGAACTACGCATCTGATCAAAAAATATCATAGAACATAAAAAGTAGGAAACTTAATTCTCTACAAATAAAGTCTCTTAACATTTTGCCATAGCTCGCTTCGTTTTCGAGATATTTGCAGATATATCTCAAGGGAAGGGGCCTGACGGACATATTTCGAGATATTTCTTCTTCTTGTTGTTCTTCTTCTGCACAGCTAAGCTGGAAGTGACATTTGCGGCTCGCACTAGTGCAGAGTTATCTCAAAGAAAGGGGCCACGCTGTTTCTGTATCTCTATTATGTTGGTGCGGCTTCGGAACTTTTAAATATCTTGATATATCTCGAGAACTACGCATCTGATCAAAAAATATCATAGAACATAAAAAGTAGGAAACTTAATTCTCTACAAATAAGGTCTCTTAACATTTTGCCATAGCTCACTTCGTTTCCGAGATATTTGCAGATATATCTCAAGGGAAGGGGCCTGACGGACATATTTCGAGATATTTCTTCTTCTTGTTGTTCTTCTTCTGCACAGCTAAGCTGGAAGTGGCATTTACAGCTCGCAATAAAGCAGAGTTATTTTAAAGAAAGGGGCCACGGTGTTTCTGTATCTCTATTATGTTGGTGCGGCTTCGGAACTTTTAAATATCTTGATATATCTCTAGAACTACGCATCTGATCAAAAAATATCATAGAACATATAAAGTAGGAAACTTAATTCTCTACAAAAAAGGTCTCTTAACATTTTGCCATAGCTCGCTTCGTTTCCGAGATATTTGCAGATTTATCTCAAGGGAAGGGGCCTGACGGACATATTTCGAGATATTTCTTCTTCTTGTTGTTCTTCTTCTGCACAGCTAAGCTGGAAGTGGCATTTGCGGCCCGCACTAGTGCAGAGTTATCTCAAAGAAAGGGGCCACGGTGTTTCTGTTTCTCTATTATGTTGGTGCGGCTTCGGAACTTTTAAATATCTTGATATATCTCGAGAACTACGCATCTGATCAAAAAATATCATAGAACATAAAAAGTAGGAAACTTAATTCTCTACAAATAAAGTCTCTTAACATTTTGCCATAGCTCGCTTCGTTTCCGAGATATTTGCAGATATATCTCAAGGGAAGGGGCCTGACGGACATATTTCGAGATATTTCTTCTTCTTGTTGTTCTTCTTCTGCACAGCTAAGCTGGAAGTGACATTTGCGGCTCGCACTAGTGCAGAGTTATCTCAAAGAAAGGGGCCACGGTGTTTCTGTATCTCTATTATGTTGGTGCGGCTTCGGAACTTTTAAATATCTTGATATATCTCGAGAACTACGCATCTGATCAAAAAATATCATAGAACATAAAAAGTAGGAAACTTAATTCTCTACAAATAAGGTCTCTTAACATTTTGCCATAGCTCACTTCGTTTCCGAGATATTTGCAGATATATCTCAAGGGAAGGGGCCTGACGGACATATTTCGAGATATTTCTTCTTCTTGTTGTTCTTCTTCTGCACAGCTAAGCTGGAAGTGGCATTTACAGCTCGCAATAAAGCAGAGTTATCTCAAAGAAAGGGGCCACGGTGTTTCTGTATCTCTATTATGTTGGTGCGGCTTCGGAACTTTTAAATATCTTGATATATCTCTAGAACTACGCATCTGATCAAAAAATATCATAGAACATAAATTGTAGGAAACTTAATTCTCTACAAAAAAGGTCTCTTAACATTTTGCCATAGCTCGCTTCGTTTCCGAGATATATGCAGATTTATCTCAAGGGAAGGGGCCTGACGGACATATTTCGAGATATTTCTTCTTCTTGTTGTTCTTCTTCTGCACAGCTAAACTGGAAGTGGCGTTTCCAGCTCGCAATAGCGCAGAGTTATCTCAAAGAAAGGGGCCACGGTGTTTCTGTATCTCTATTATGTTGGTGCGGCTTCGGAACTTTTAAATATCTTGATATATCTCGGGAACTACGCATCTGATAACAAAATATCATAGAACATAAAAAGTAGGAAACTTAATTCTCTACAAATAAAGTCTCTTAACATTTTGCCATAGCTCGCTTCGTTTCCGAGATATTTGCAGATTTATCTCAAGGGAAGGGGCCTGACGGACATATTTCGAGACATTTCTTCTTCTTGTTGTTCTTCTTCTGCACAGCTAAGCTGGAAGTGGCATTTGCAGCTCGCAATAGTGCAGAGTTATCTCAAAGAAAGGGGCCACGGTGTTTCTGTATCTCCATTATGTTGGTGCGGCTTCGGAACTTTTAAATATCTTGATATATCTCGAGAACTACGCATCTGATCAAAAAATATCATAGAACATAAAAAGTAGGAAACTTAATTCTCTACAAAAAAGGTCTCTTAACATTTTGCCATAGCTCGCTTCGTTTCCGAGATATATGCAGATTTATCTCAAGGGAAGGGGCCTGACGGACATATTTCGAGATATTTCTTCTTCTTGTTGTTCTTCTTCTGCACAGCTAAGCTGGAAGTGGCATTTGCGGCTCGCACTAGTGCAGAGTTATCTCAAAGAAAGGGGCCACGGTGTTTCTGTATCTCTATTATGTTGGTGCGGCTTCGGAACTTTTAAATATCTTGATATATCTCTAGAACTACGCATCTGATCAAAAAATATCATAGAACATATAAAGTAGGAAACTTAATTCTCTACAAAAAAGGTCTCTTCACATTTTGCCATAGCTCGCTTCGTTTCCGAGATATTTGCAGATTTATCTCAAGGGAAGGGGCCTGACGGACATATTTCGAGATATTTCTTCTTCTTGTTGTTCTTCTTCTGCACAGCTAAACTGGAAGTGGCATTTCCAGCTCGCAATAGTGCAGAGTTATCTCAAAGAAAGGGGCCACGGTGTTTCTGTATCTCTATTATGTTGGTGCGGCTTCGGAACTTTTAAATATCTTGATATATCTCGAGAACTACGCATCTGATCAAAAAATATCATAGAACATAAAAAGTAGGAAACTTAATTCTCTACAAATAAAGTCTCTTAACATTTTGCCATAGCTCGCTTCGTTTCCGAGATATTTGCACATTTTTCTCAAGGGAAGGGGCCTGACGGACATATTTCGAGATATTTCTTCTTCTTGTTGTTCTTCTTCTGCACAGCTAAGCTGGAAGTGGCATTTGCGGCCCGCACTAGTGCAGAGTTATCTCAAAGAAAGGGGCCACGGTGTTTCTGAATCTCTATTATGTTGGTGCGGCTTCGGAACTTTTAAATATCTCGATATATCTCGAGAACTACGCTTCTGATCAAAAAATATCATAGAACATAAATTGTAGGAAACTTAATTCTCTACAAAAAAGGTCTCTTAACATTTTGCCATAGCTCGCTTCGTTTCCGAGATATATGCAGATTTATCTCAAGGGAAGGGGCCTGACGGACATATTTCGAGATATTTCTTCTTCTTGTTGTTCTTCTTCTGCACAGCTAAACTGGAAGTGGCGTTTCCAGCTCGCAATAGCGCAGAGTTATCTCAAAGAAAGGGGCCACGGTGTTTCTGTATCCCTATTATGTTGGTGCGGCTTCGGAACTTTTAAATATCTTGATATATCTCGGGAACTACGCATCTGATAAAAAAATATCATAGAACATAAAAAGTAGGAAACTTAATTCTCTACAAATAAAGTCTCTTAACATTTTGCCATAGCTCGCTTCGTTTCCGAGATATTTGCAGATATATCTCAAGGGAAGGGGCCTGACGGACATATTTCGAGATATTTCTTCTTCTTGTTGTTCTTCTTCTGCACAGCTAAACTGGAAGTGGCATTTCCAGCTCGCAATAGTGCAGAGTTATCTGAAAGAAAGGGGCCACGGTGTTTCTGTATCTCTATTATGTTGGTGCGGCTTCGGAACTTTTAAATATCTCGATATATCTCGAGAACTACGCTTCTGATCAAAAAATATCATAGAACATAAATTGTAGGAAACATAATTCTCTACAAAAAAGGTCTCTTAACATTTTGCCATAGCTCGTTTCGTTTCCGAGATATTTGCAGATATATCTCAAGGGAAGGGGCCTGACGGACATATTTCGAGATATTTCTTCTTCTTGTTGTTCTTCTTCTGCACAGCTAAACTGGAAGTGGCGTTTCCAGCTCGCAATAGCGCAGAGTTATCTCAAAGAAAGGGGCCACGGTGTTTCTGTATCTCTATTATGTTGGTGCGGCTTCGGAACTTTTAAATATCTTGATATATCTCGGGAACTACGCATCTGATAAAAAAATATCATAGAACATAAAAAGTAGGAAACTTAATTCTCTACAAATAAAGTCTCTTAACATTTTGCCATAGCTCGCTTCGTTTCCGAGATATTTGCAGATATATCTCAAGGGAAGGGGCCTGACGGACATATTTCGAGATATTTCTTCTTCTTGTTGTTCTTCTTCTGCACAGCTAAACTGGAAGTGGCATTTCCAGCTCGCAATAGTGCAGAGTTATCTGAAAGAAAGGGGCCACGGTGTTTCTGTATCTCCATTATGTTGGTGCGGCTTCGGAACTTTTAAATATCTTGATATATCTCGAGAACTACGCATCTGATCAAAAAATATCATAGAACATAAATTGTAGGAAACTTAATTCTCTACAAAAAAGGTCTCTTAACATTTTGCCATAGCTCGCTTCGTTTCCGAGATATATGCAGATTTATCTCAAGGGAAGGGGCCTGACGGACATATTTCGCGATATTTCTTCTTCTTGTTGTTCTTCTTCTGCACAGCTAAGCTGGAAGTGGCGTTTCCAGCTCGCAATAGCGCAGAGTTATCTCAAAGAAAGGGGCCACGGTGTTTCTGTATCTCTATTATGTTGGTGCGGCTTCGGAACTTTTAAATATCTTGATATATCTCGGGAACTACGCATCTGATAAAAAAATATCATGGAACATAAAAAGTAGGAAACTTAATTCTCTACAAATAAAGTCTCTTAACATTTTGCCATAGCTCGCTTCGTTTCCGAGATATTTGCAGATATATCTCAAGGGAAGGGGCCTGACGGACATATTTCGAGATATTTCTTCTTCTTGTTGTTCTTCTTCTGCACAGCTAAACTGGAAGTGGCATTTCCAGCTCGCAATAGTGCAGAGTTATCTGAAAGAAAGGGGCCACGGTGTTTCTGTATCTCTATTATGTTGGTGCGGCTTCGGAACTTTTAAATATCTCGATATATCTCGAAAACTACGCTTCTGATCAAAAAACATCGTAAAACATAAATTGTAGGAAACATAATTCTCTACAAAAAACGTCTCTTAACATTTTGCCATAGCTCGCTTCGTTTCCGAGATATTTGCAGATTCAGCTCAAAGGAACGGGCCTGACGGACATATTTCGAGATATTTCTTCTTCTTGTTGTTCTTCTTCTGCACAGCTAAACTGGAAGTGGCATTTCCAGCTCGCAATAGTGCAGAGTTATCTCAAAGAAAGGGGCCACGGTGTTTCTGTATCTCTATTATGTTGGTGCGGCTTCGGAACTTTTAAATATCTTGATATATCTCGAGAACTACGCATCTGATCAAAAAATATCATACAACATAAAAAGTAGGAAACTTAATTCTCTACAAAAAAGGTCTCTTAACATTTTGCCATAGCTCGCTTCGTTTCCGATATATTTGCAGATTTATCTCAAGGGAAGGGGCCTGACGGACATATTTCGAGATATTTCTTCTTCTTGTTGTTCTTCTTCTGCACAGCTAAGCTGGACGTGGCATTTACAGCTCGCAATAGTGCAGAGTTATCTCAAAGAAAGGGGCCACGGTGTTTCTGTATCTCTATTATGTTGGTGCGGCTTCGGAACTTTTAAATATCTTGATATATCTCGAGAACTACGCATCTGATCAAAAAATATCATAGAACATAAAAAGTAGGAAACTTAATTCTCTACAAAAAAGGTCTCTTAACATTTTGCCATAGCTCGCTTCGTTTCCGAGATATTTGCAGATTTATCTCAAGGGAAGGGGCCTGACGGACATATTTCGAGATATTTCTTCTTCTTGTTGTTCTTCTTCTGCACAGCTAAGCTGGAAGTGGCATTTGCGGCTCGCGCTAGTGCAGAGTTATCTCAAAGAAAGGGGCCACGGTGTTTCTGTATCTCTATTATGTTGGTGCGGCTTCGGAACTTTTAAATATCACGATATATCTCGAAAACTACGCTTCTGATCAAAAAATATCATAGAACATAAATTGTAGGAAACATAATTCTCTACAAAAAACGTCTCTTAACATTTTGCCATAGCTTGTTTCGTTTCCGAGATATTTGCAGATATATCTCAAGGGAAGGGGCCTGACGGACATATTTCGAGATATTTCTTCTTCTTGTTGTTCTTCTTCTGCACAGCTAAACTGGAAGTGGCGTTTCCAGCTCGCAATAGCGCAGAGTTATCTCAAAGAAAGGGGCCACGGTGTTTCTGTATCTCTATTATGTTGGTGCGGCTTCGGAACTTTTAAATATCTTGATATATCTCGGGAACTACGCTTCTGATAAAAAAATATCATAGAACATAAAAAGTAGGAAACTTAATTCTCTACAAATAAAGTCTCTTAACATTTTGCCATAGCTCGCTTCGTTTCCGAGATATTTGCAGATTTATCTCAAGGAAAGGGGCCTGACGGACATATTTCTAGATATTTCTTCTTCTTGTTGTTCTTCTTCTGCACAGCTAAGCTGGAAGTGGCATTTGCAGCTCGCAATAGTGCAGAGTTATCTCAAAGAAAGGGGCCACGGTGTTTCTGTATCTCTATTATGTTGGTGCGGCTTCGGAACTTTTAAATATCTTGATATATCTCGAGAACTACGCATCTGATCAAAATATATCATACAACATAAAAAGTAGGAAACTTAATTCTCTACAAAAAAGGTCTCTTAACATTTTGCCATAGCTCGCTTCGTTTCCGAGATATTTGCAGATTTATCTCAAGGGAAGGGGCCGGACGGACATATTTCGAGATATTTCTTCTTCTTGTTGTTCTTCTTCTGCACAGCTAAGCTGGAAGTGGCATTTACAGCTCGCAATAGTGCAGAGTTATCTCAAGGAAAGGGGCCACGGTGTTTCTGTATCTCTATTATGTTGGTGCGGCTTCGGAACTTTTAAATATCTTGATATATCTCGAGAACTACGCATCTGATCAAAAAATATCATAGAACATAAAAAGTAGGAAACTTAATTCTCTACAAAAAAGGTCTCTTAACATTTTGCCATAGCTCGCTTCGTTTGCGAGATATTTGCAGATTTATCTCAAGTGAAGGGGTCTGACGGACATATTTCGAGATATTTCTTCTTCTTGTTGTCCTTCTTCTGCACAGCTAAGCTGGAAGTGGCATTTGCGGCTCGCACTAGTGCAGAGTTATCTCAAAGAAAGGGGCCACGTTGTTTCTGTATCTCTATTATGTTGGTGCGGCTTCGGAACTTTTAAATATCTTGATATATCTCGAGAACTACGCATCTGATCAAAATATATCATACAACATAAAAAGTAGGAAACTTAATTCTCTACAAAAAAGGTCTCTTAACATTTTGCCATAGCTCGCTTCGTTTCCGAGATATTTGCAGATTTATCTCAAGGGAAGGGGCCGGACGGACATATTTCGAGATATTTCTTCTTCTTGTTGTTCTTCTTCTGCACAGCTAAGCTGGAAGTGGCATTTACAGCTCGCAATAGTGCAGAGTTATCTCAAGGAAAGGGGCCACGGTGTTTCTGTATCTCTATTATGTTGGTGCGGCTTCGGAACTTTTAAATATCTTGATATATCTCGAGAACTACGCATCTGATCAAAAAATATCATAGAACATAAAAAGTAGGAAACTTAATTCTCTACAAAAAAGGTCTCTTAACATTTTGCCATAGCTCGCTTCGTTTGCGAGATATTTGCAGATTTATCTCAAGTGAAGGGGTCTGACGGACATATTTCGAGATATTTCTTCTTCTTGTTGTCCTTCTTCTGCACAGCTAAGCTGGAAGTGGCATTTGCGGCTCGCACTAGTGCAGAGTTATCTCAAAGAAAGGGGCCACGGTGTTTCTGTATCTCTATTATGTTGGTGCGGCTTCGGAACTTTTAAATATCTTGATATATCTCGAGAACTACGCATCTGATCAAAAAATATCATACAACATAAAAAGTAGGAAACTTAATTCTCTACAAAAAAGGTCTCTTAACATTTTGCCATAGCTCGCTTCGTTTCCGATATATTTGCAGATTTATCTCAAGGGAAGGGGCCTGACGGACATATTTCGAGATATTTCTTCTTCTTGTTGTTCTTCTTCTGCACAGCTAAGCTGGACGTGGCATTTACAGCTCGCAATAGTGCAGAGTTATCTCAAAGAAAGGGGCCACGGTGTTTCTGTATCTCTATTATGTTGGTGCGGCTTCGGAACTTTTAAATATCTTGATATATCTCGAGAACTACGCATCTGATCAAAAAATATCATAGAACATAAAAAGTAGGAAACTTAATTCTCTACAAAAAAGGTCTCTGAACATTTTGCCATAGCTCGCTTCGTTTCCGAGATATTTGCAGATTTATCTCAAGGGAAGGGGCCTGACGGACATATTTCGAGATATTTCTTCTTCTTGTTGTTCTTCTTCTGCACAGCTAAGCTGGAAGTGGCATTTGCGGCTCGCGCTAGTGCAGAGTTATCTCAAAGAAAGGGGCCACGGTGTTTCTGTATCTCTATTATGTTGGTGCGGCTTCGGAACTTTTAAATATCACGATATATCTCGAAAACTACGCTTCTGATCAAAAAATATCATAGAACATAAATTGTAGGAAACATAATTCTCTACAAAAAACGTCTCTTAACATTTTGCCATAGCTTGTTTCGTTTCCGAGATATTTGCAGATATATCTCAAGGGAAGGGGCCTGACGGACATATTTCGAGATATTTCTTCTTCTTGTTGTTCTTCTTCTGCACAGCTAAACTGGAAGTGGCGTTTCCAGCTCGCAATAGCGCAGAGTTATCTCAAAGAAAGGGGCCACGGTGTTTCTGTATCTCTATTATGTTGGTGCGGCTTCGGAACTTTTAAATATCTTGATATATCTCGGGAACTACGCTTCTGATAAAAAAATATCATAGAACATAAAAAGTAGGAAACTTAATTCTCTACAAATAAAGTCTCTTAACATTTTGCCATAGCTCGCTTCGTTTCCGAGATATTTGCAGATTTATCTCAAGGAAAGGGGCCTGACGGACATATTTCTAGATATTTCTTCTTCTTGTTGTTCTTCTTCTGCACAGCTAAGCTGGAAGTGGCATTTGCAGCTCGCAATAGTGCAGAGTTATCTCAAAGAAAGGGGCCACGGTGTTTCTGTATCTCTATTATGTTGGTGCGGCTTCGGAACTTTTAAATATCTTGATATATCTCGAGAACTACGCATCTGATCAAAATATATCATACAACATAAAAAGTAGGAAACTTAATTCTCTACAAAAAAGGTCTCTTAACATTTTGCCATAGCTCGCTTCGTTTCCGAGATATTTGCAGATTTATCTCAAGGGAAGGGGCCGGACGGACATATTTCGAGATATTTCTTCTTCTTGTTGTTCTTCTTCTGCACAGCTAAGCTGGAAGTGGCATTTACAGCTCGCAATAGTGCAGAGTTATCTCAAGGAAAGGGGCCACGGTGTTTCTGTATCTCTATTATGTTGGTGCGGCTTCGGAACTTTTAAATATCTTGATATATCTCGAGAACTACGCATCTGATCAAAAAATATCATAGAACATAAAAAGTAGGAAACTTAATTCTCTACAAAAAAGGTCTCTTAACATTTTGCCATAGCTCGCTTCGTTTGCGAGATATTTGCAGATTTATCTCAAGTGAAGGGGTCTGACGGACATATTTCGAGATATTTCTTCTTCTTGTTGTCCTTCTTCTGCACAGCTAAGCTGGAAGTGGCATTTGCGGCTCGCACTAGTGCAGAGTTATCTCAAAGAAAGGGGCCACGTTGTTTCTGTATCTCTATTATGTTGGTGCGGCTTCGGAACTTTTAAATACCTCCATATATCTCGAAAACTACGCTTCTGATCAAAAAACATCATAAAACATAAATTGTAGGAAACATAATTCTCTACAAAAAACGTCTCTTAACATTTTGCCATAGCTCGCTTCGTTTCCGAGATATTTGCAGATTCAGCTCAAAGGAACGGGCCTGACGGACATATTTCGAGATATTTCTTCTTCTTGTTGTTCTTCTTCTGCACAGCTAAACTGGAAGTGGCATTTCCAGCTCGCAATAGTGCAGAGTTATCTCAAAGAAAGGGGCCACGGTGTTTCTGTATCTCTATTATGTTGGTGCGGCTTCGGAACTTTTAAATATCTTGATATATCTCGAGAACTACGCATCTGATCAAAAAATATCATACAACATAAAAAGTAGGAAACTTAATTCTCTACAAAAAAGGTCTCTTAACATTTTGCCATAGCTCGCTTCGTTTCCGATATATTTGCAGATTTATCTCAAGGGAAGGGGCCTGACGGACATATTTCGAGATATTTCTTCTTCTTGTTGTTCTTCTTCTGCACAGCTAAACTGGAAGTGGCATTTCCAGCTCGCAATAGTGCAGAGTTATCTGAAAGAAAGGGGCCACGGTGTTTCTGTATCTCCATTATGTTGGTGCGGCTTCGGAACTTTTAAATATCTTGATATATCTCGAGAACTACGCATCTGATCAAAAAATATCATAGAACATAAAAAGTAGGAAACTTAATTCTCTACAAAAAAGGTCTCTTAACATTTTGCCATAGCTCGCTTCGTTTCCGAGATATATGCAGATTTATCTCAAGGGAAGCGGCCTGACGGACATATTTCGAGATATTTCTTCTTCTTGTTGTTCTTCTTCTGCACAGCTAAGCTGGAAGTGGCATTTGCGGCTCGCACTAGTGCAGAGTTATCTCAAAGAAAGGGGCCACGGTGTTTCTGTATCTCTATTATGTTGGTGCGGCTTCGGAACTTTTAAATATCTTGATATATCTCTAGAACTACGCATCTGATCAAAAAATATCATAGAACATATAAAGTAGGAAACTTAATTCTCTACAAAAAAGGTCTCTTCACATTTTGCCATAGCTCGCTTCGTTTCCGAGATATTTGCAGATTTATCTCAAGGGAAGGGGCCTGACGGACATATTTCGAGATATTTCTTCTTCTTGTTGTTCTTCTTCTGCACAGCTAAACTGGAAGTGGCATTTCCAGCTCGCAATAGTGCAGAGTTATCTCAAAGAAAGGGGCCACGGTGTTTCTGTATCTCTATTATGTTGGTGCGGCTTCGGAACTTTTAAATATCTTGATATATCTCGAGAACTACGCATCTGATCAAAAAATATCATAGAACATAAAAAGTAGGAAACTTAATTCTCTACAAATAAAGTCTCTTAACATTTTGCCATAGCTCGCTTCGTTTCCGAGATATTTGCACATTTTTCTCAAGGGAAGGGGCCTGACGGACATATTTCGAGATATTTCTTCTTCTTGTTGTTCTTCTTCTGCACAGCTAAGCTGGAAGTGGCATTTGCGGCCCGCACTAGTGCAGAGTTATCTCAAAGAAAGGGGCCACGGTGTTTCTGAATCTCTATTATGTTGGTGCGGCTTCGGAACTTTTAAATATCTCGATATATCTCGAGAACTACGCTTCTGATCAAAAAATATCATAGAACATAAATTGTAGGAAACTTAATTCTCTACAAAAAAGGTCTCTTAACATTTTGCCATAGCTCGCTTCGTTTCCGAGATATATGCAGATTTATCTCAAGGGAAGGGGCCTGACGGACATATTTCGAGATATTTCTTCTTCTTGTTGTTCTTCTTCTGCACAGCTAAACTGGAAGTGGCGTTTCCAGCTCGCAATAGCGCAGAGTTATCTCAAAGAAAGGGGCCACGGTGTTTCTGTATCTCTATTATGTTGGTGCGGCTTCGGAACTTTTAAATATCTTGATATATCTCGGGAACTACGCATCTGATAAAAAAATATCATGGAACATAAAAAGTAGGAAACTTAATTCTCTACAAATAAAGTCTCTTAACATTTTGCCATAGCTCGCTTCGTTTCCGAGATATTTGCAGATATATCTCAAGGGAAGGGGCCTGACGGACATATTTCGAGATATTTCTTCTTCTTGTTGTTCTTCTTCTGCACAGCTAAACTGGAAGTGGCATTTCCAGCTCGCAATAGTGCAGAGTTATCTCAAAGAAAGGGGCCACGGTGTTTCTGTATCTCTATTATGTTGGTGCGGCTTCGGAACTTTTAAATATCTTGATATATCTCGAGAACTACGCATCTGATCAAAAAATATCATAGAACATAAAAAGTAGGAAACTTAATTCTCTACAAATAAAGTCTCTTAACATTTTGCCATAGCTCGCTTCGTTTCCGAGATATTTGCACATTTTTCTCAAGGGAAGGGGCCTGACGGACATATTTCGAGATATTTCTTCTTCTTGTTGTTCTTCCTCTGCACAGCTAACCTGGAAGTGGCAATTGCGGCTCGCACTAGTGCAGAGTTATCTCAAAGAAAGGGGCCACGGTGTTTCTGTATCTCTATTATGTTGGTGCGGCTTCGGAACTTTTAAATATCTTGATATATCTCGAGAACTACGCATCTGATCAAAAAATATCATAGAACATAAAAAGTAGGAAACTTAATTCTCTACAAAAAAGGTCTCTTAACATTTTGCCATAGCTCGCTTCGTTTCCGAGATATTTGCAGATTTATCTCAAGGGAAGGGGCCTAACGGACATATTTCGAGATATTTCTTCTTCTTGTTGTTCTTCTTCTGCACAGCTAAACTGGAAGTGGCATTTCCAGCTCGCAATAGTGCAGAGTTATCTCAAAGAGAGGGGCCACGGTGTTTCTGTATCTCTATTATGTTGGTGCGGCTTCGGAACTTTTAAATATCTTGATATATCTCGAGAACTACGCATCTGATCAAAAAATATCATAGAACATAAAAAGTAGGAAACTTAATTCTCTACAAAAAAGGTCTCTTAACATTTTGCCATAGCTCGCTTCGTTTCCGAGATATTTGCAGATTTATCTCAAGTGAAGGGGCCTGACGGACATATTTCGAGATATTTCTTCTTCTTGTTGTCCTTCTTCTGCACAGCTAAGCTGGAAGTGGCATTTGCGGCTCGCACTAGTGCAGAGTTATCTCAAAGAAAGGGGCCACGTTGTTTCTGTATCTCTATTATGTTGGTGCGGCTTCGGAACATTTAAATATCTCGATATATCTCGAAAACTACGCTTCTGATCAAAAAATATCATAGAACATAAATTGTAGGAAACATAATTCTCTACAAAAAACGTCTCTTAACATTTTGCCATAGCTCGCTTCGTTTCCGAGATATTTGCAGATTTATCTCAAGGGAAGGGGCCTGACGGACATATTTCGAGATATTTCTTCTTCTTGTTGTTCTTCTTCTGCACAGCTAAGCTGGAAGTGGCATTTGCGGCTCGCACTAGTGCAGAGTTATCTCAAAGAAAGGGGCCACGGTGTTTCTGTATCTCTATTATGTTGGTGCGGCTTCGGAACTTTTAAATATCTTGATATATCTCGAGAACTACGCATCTGATCAAAAAATATCATAGAACATAAAAAGTAGGAAACTTAATTCTCTACAAAAAAGGTCTCTTAACATTTTGCCATAGCTCGCTTTGTTTCCGAGATATTTGCCGATTTATCTCAAGGGAAGGGGCCTAACGGACATATTTCGAGATATTTCTTCTTCTTGTTGTTCTTCTTCTGCACAGCTAAACTGGAAGTGGCATTTCCAGCTCGCAATAGTGCAGAGTTATCTCAAAGAGAGGGGCCACGGTGTTTCTGTATCTCTATTATGTTGGTGCGGCTTCGGAATTTTTAAATATCTTGATATATCTCGAGAACTACGCATCTGATAAAAAAATATCATAGAAGATAAAAAGTAGGAAACTTAATTCTCTACAAATAAGGTCTCTTAACATTTTGCCATAGCTCGCTTCGTTTCCGAGATATTTGCAAATTTATCTCCAGGGAAGGGGCCTGACGGACATATTTCGAGATATTTCTTCTTCTTGTTGTTCTTCTTCTGCACAGCTAAGATGGAAGTGGCATTTGCAGCTCGCAATAGTGCAGAGTTATCGCAAAGAAAGGGGCCACGGTGTTTCTGTATCTCTATTATGTTGGTGCGGCTTCGGAACTTTTAAATATCTTGATATATCTCGAGAACTACGCATCTGATCAAAAAATATCATAGAACATAAAAAGTAGGAAACTTAATTCTCTACAAATAAGGTCTCTTAACATTTTGCCATAGCTCGCTTCGTTTCCGAGATATTTGCAGATTTATCTCAAGGGAAGGGGCTTGACGGACATATTTCGAGATATTTCTTCTTCTCGTTGTTCTTCTTCTGCACAGCTAAGCTGGGAGTGGCGTTTGCAGCTCGCAATAGTGCAGAGTTATCTCAAAGAAAGGGGCCACGGTGTTTCTGTATCTCTATTATGTTGGTGCCGCTTCGGAACTTTTGAATATCTCGATATATCTCGAAAACTACGCTTCTGATCAAAAAACATCATAGAACATAAATTGTAGGAAACATAATTCTCTACACAAAACGTCTCTTAACATTTTGCCATAGCTCGCTTCGTTTCCGAGATATTTGCAGATTCAGCTCAAAGGAACGGGCCTGACGGACATATTTCGAGATATTTCTTCTTCTTGTTGTTCTTCCTCTGCACAGCTAAGCTGGAAGTGGCATTTGCAGCTCGCAATAGTGCAGAGTTATCTCAAAGAAAGGGGCCACGGTGTTTCTGTATCTCTATTATGTTGGTGCGGCTTCGGAACTTTTAAATATCTTGATATATCTCGAGAACTACGCATCTGATCAAAAAATATCATAGAACATAAAAAGTAGGAAACTTAATTCTCTACAAAAAAGGTCTCTTAACATTTTGCCATAGCTCGCTTCGTTTCCGAGATATTTGCAGATTTATCTCAAGGGAAGGGGCCTGACTGACATATTTCGAGATATTTCTTCTTCTTGTTGTTCTTCTTCTGCACAGCTAAGCTGGAAGTGGCATTTGCGGCTCGCACTAGTGCAGAGTTATCTCAAAGAAAGGGGCCACGGTGTTTCTGTATCTCTATTATGTTGGTGCGGCTTCGGAACTTTTAAATATCTTGATATATCTCGAGAACTACGCATCTGATCAAAAAATATCATAGAACATAAAAAGTAGGAAACTTAATTCTCTACAAATAAGGTCTCTTAACATTTTGCCATAGCTCGCTTCGTTTCCGAGGTATTTGCAGATTTATCTCAAGGGAAGGGGCCTGACGGACATATTTCGAGATATTTCTTCTTCTTGTTGTTCTTCCTCTGCACAGCTAAGCTGGAAGTGGCATTTGCAGCTCGCAATAGTGCAGAGTTATCTCAAACAAAGGGGCCACGGTGTTTCTGTATCTCTATTATGTTGGTGCGGCTTCGGAACTTTTAAATATCTTGATATATCTCGAGAACTACGTATCTGATCAAAAAATATCATAGAACATAAAAAGTAGGAAACTTAATTCTCTACAACAAAGGTCTCTAAACATTTTGCCATAGCTCGCTTCGTTTCCGAGATATTTGCAGATTTATCTCGAGGGAAGGGGCCTGACGGACATATTTCGAGATATTTCTTCTTCTTGTTGTTCTTCTTCTGCACAGCTAAGCTGGAAGTGGCATTTGCGGCTCGCACTAGTGCAGAGTTATCTCAAAGAAAGGGGCCACGGTGTTTCTGGATCTCTATTATGTTGGTGCGGCTTCGGAACTTTTAAATATCTCGATATATCTCGAAAACTACGCTTCTGATCAAAAAATATCATAGAACATAAATTGTAGGAAACATAATTCTCTACAAAAAAGGTCTCTTAACATTTTGCCATAGCTCGTTTCGTTTCCGAGATATTTGCAGATATATCTCAAGGGAAGGGGCCTGACGGACATATTTCGAGATATTTCTTCTTCTTGTTGTTCTTCTTCTGCACAGCTAAACTGGAAGTGGCATTTCCAGCTCGCAATAGTGCAGAGTTATCTCAAAGAAAGGGGCCACGGTGTTTCTGTATCTCTATTATGTTAGTGCGGCTTCGGAACTTTTAAATATCTTGATATATCTCGAGAACTACGCATCTGATCAAAAAATATCATAGAACATAAAAAGTAGGAAACTTAATTCTCTACAAAAAAGGTCTCTTAACATTATGCCATAGCTCGCTTCGTTTCCGAGATATTTGCTGATTTATCTCAAGGGAAGGGGCCTGACGGACATATTTCGAGATATTTCTTCTTCTTGTTGTTCTTCTTCTGCACAGCTAAACTGGAAGTGGCATTTCCAGGTCGCAATAGTGCAGAGTTATCTCAAAGAAAGGGGCCACGGTGTTTCTGTATCTCTATTATGTTGGTGCGGCTTCGGAACTTTTAAATATCTTGATATATCTCGAGAACTACGCATCTGATCAAAAAATATCATACTACATAAAAAGTAGGAAACTTAATTCTCTACAAGAAAGGTCTCTTAACATTCTGCCATAGCTCGCTTCGTTTTCGAGGTATTTGCAGATTTATCTCAAGGGAAGGGGCCTGACGGACATATTTCGAGATATTTCTTCTTCTTGTTGTTCTTCTTCTGCACAGCTAAGCTGGAAGTGGCATTTGCAGCTCGCAATAGTGCATAGTTATCTCAAAGAAAGGGGCCACGGTGTTTCTGTATCTCTATTATGTTGGTGCGGCTTCGGAACTTTTAAATATCTTGATATATCTCAAGAACAACGCATCTGATCAAAAAATATCATAGAACATAAAAAGTAGGAAACTTCATTCTCTACAACAAAGGTCTCTAAACATTTTGCCATAGCTCGCTTCGTTTCCGAGATATTTGCAGATTTATCTCGAGGGAAGGGGCCTGACGGACATATTTCGAGATATTTCTTCTTCTTGTTGTTCTTCTTCTGCACAGCTAAGCTGGAAGTGGCATTTGCGGCTCGCACTAGTGCAGAGTTATCTCAAAGAAAGGGGCCACGGTGTTTCTGGATCTCTATTATGTTGGTGCGGCTTCGGAACTTTTAAATATCTCGATATATCTCGAAAACTACGCTTCTGATCAAAAAATATCATAGAACATAAATTGTACGAAACATAATTCTCTACAAAAAAGGTCTCTTAACATTTTGCCATAGCTCGTTTCGTTTCCGAGATATTTGCAGATATATCTCAAGGGAAGGGGCCTGACGGACATATTTCGAGATATTTCTTCTTCTTGTTGTTCTTCTTCTGCACAGCTAAACTGGAAGTGGCATTTCCAGCTCGCAATAGTGCAGAGTTATCTCAAAGAAAGGGGCCACGGTGTTTCTGTATCTCTATTATGTTAGTGCGGCTTCGGAACTTTTAAATATCTTGATATATCTCGAGAACTACGCATCTGATCAAAAAATATCATAGAACATAAAAAGTAGGAAACTTAATTCTCTACAAAAAAGGTCTCTTAACATTATGCCATAGCTCGCTTCGTTTCCGAGATATTTGCTGATTTATCTCAAGGGAAGGGGCCTGACGGACATATTTCGAGATATTTCTTCTTCTTGTTGTTCTTCTTCTGCACAGCTAAACTGGAAGTGGCATTTCCAGCTCGCAATAGTGCAGAGTTATCTCAAAGAAAGGGTCCACGGTGTTTCTGTATCTCTATTATGCTGGTGCGGCTTCGGAACTTTTAAATATCTTGATATATCTCGAGAACTACGCATCTGATCAAAAAATATCATAGAACATAGGAAGTACGAAACTTAATTCTCTACAAAAAAGGTCTCTTAACATTTTGCCATAGCTCGCCTGGTCTCCGAGATATATGCAGATTTATCTCAAGGGAAGGGGCCTGACGGACATATTTCGAGATATTTCTTCTTCTTGTTGTTCTTCTTCTGCACAGCTAAGCTGGAAGTGGCATTTGCGGCTCGCACAAGTGCAGAGTTATCTCAAAGAAAGGGGCCACGGTGTTTCTGTATCTCTATTATGTTGGTGCGGCTTCGGAACTTTTAAATATCTTGATATATCTCGAGAACTACGCATCTGATCAAAAAATATCATACTACATAAAAAGTAGGAAACTTAATTCTCTACAAGAAAGGTCTCTTAACATTCTGCCATAGCTCGCTTCGTTTTCGAGGTATTTGCAGATTTATCTCAAGGGAAGGGGCCTGACGGACATATTTCGAGATATTTCTTCTTCTTGTTGTTCTTCTTCTGCACAGCTAAGCTGGAAGTGGCATTTGCAGCTCGCAATAGTGCATAGTTATCTCAAAGAAAGGGGCCACGGTGTTTCTGTATCTCTATTATGTTGGTGCGGCTTCGGAACTTTTAAATATCTTGATATATCTCGAGAACTACGCATCTGATCAAAAAATATCATAGAACATAAAACGTAGGAAACTTAATTCTCTACAAAAAAGGTCTCGTAACATTTTGCCATAGCTCGCTTCGTTTCCGAGATATTTGCAGATTTATCTCGAGGGAAGGGGCCTGACGGACATATTTCGAGATATTTCTTCTTCTTGTTGTTCTTCTTCTGCACAGCTAAGCTGGAAGTGGCATTTGCGGCTCGCACTAGTGCAGAGTTATCTCAAAGAAAGGGGCCACGGTGTTTCTGGATCTCTATTATGTTGGTGCGGCTTCGGAACTTTTAAATATCTCGATATATCTCGAAAACTACGCTTCTGATCAAAAAATATCATAGAACATAAATTGTAGGAAACATAATTCTCTACAAAAAAGGTCTCTTAACATTTTGCCATAGCTCGTTTCGTTTCCGAGATATTTGCAGATATATCTCAAGGGAAGGGGCCTGACGGACATATTTCGAGATATTTCTTCTTCTTGTTGTTCTTCTTCTGCACAGCTAAACTGGAAGTGGCATTTCCAGCTCGCAATAGTGCAGAGTTATCTCAAAGAAAGGGGCCACGGTGTTTCTGTATCTCTATTATGTTAGTGCGGCTTCGGAACTTTTAAATATCTTGATATATCTCGAGAACTACGCATCTGATCAAAAAATATCATAGAACATAAAAAGTAGGAAACTTAATTCTCTACAAAAAAGGTCTCTTAACATTATGCCATAGCTCGCTTCGTTTCCGAGATATTTGCTGATTTATCTCAAGGGAAGGGGCCTGACGGACATATTTCGAGATATTTCTTCTTCTTGTTGTTCTTCTTCTGCACAGCTAAACTGGAAGTGGCATTTCCAGGTCGCAATAGTGCAGAGTTATCTCAAAGAAAGGGGCCACGGTGTTTCTGTATCTCTATTATGTTGGTGCGGCTTCGGAACTTTTAAATATCTTGATATATCTCGAGAACTACGCATCTGATCAAAAAATATCATAGAACATAAAAAGTAGGAAACTTAATTCTCTACAAGAAAGGTCTCTTAACATTTTGCCATAGCTCGCTTCGTTTCCGAGATATTTGCAGATTTATCTCAAGGGATGGGGCCTGACGGACATATTTCGAGATATTTCTTCTTCTTGTTGTTCTTCTTCTGCACAGCTAAGCTGGAAGTGGCATTTGCGGCTCGCACTAGTGCAGAGTTATCTCAAAGAAAGGGGCCACGGTGTTTCTGTATCTCTATTATGTTGGTGCGGCTTCGGAACTTTTAAATATCTTGATATATCTCGAGAACTACGCATCTGATCAAAAAATATCATACTACATAAAAAGTAGGAAACTTAATTCTCTACAAGAAAGGTCTCTTAACATTCTGCCATAGCTCGCTTCGTTTTCGAGGTATTTGCAGATTTATCTCAAGGGAAGGGGCCTGACGGACATATTTCGAGATATTTCTTCTTCTTGTTGTTCTTCTTCTGCACAGCTAAGCTGGAAGTGGCATTTGCAGCTCGCAATAGTGCATAGTTATCTCAAAGAAAGGGGCCACGGTGTTTCTGTATCTCTATTATGTTGGTGCGGCTTCGGAACTTTTAAATATCTTGATATATCTCAAGAACAACGCATCTGATCAAAAAATATCATAGAACATAAAAAGTAGGAAACTTCATTCTCTACAACAAAGGTCTCTAAACATTTTGCCATAGCTCGCTTCGTTTCCGAGATATTTGCAGATTTATCTCGAGGGAAGGGGCCTGACGGACATATTTCGAGATATTTCTTCTTCTTGTTGTTCTTCTCCTGCACAGCTAAGCTGGAAGTGGCATTTGCGGCTCGCACTAGTGCAGAGTTATCTCAAAGAAAGGGGCCACGGTGTTTCTGGATCTCTATTATGTTGGTGCGGCTTCGGAACTTTTAAATATCTCGATATATCTCGAAAACTACGCTTCTGATCAAAAAATATCATAGAACATAAATTGTACGAAACATAATTCTCTACAAAAAAGGTCTCTTAACATTTTGCCATAGCTCGTTTCGTTTCCGAGATATTTGCAGATATATCTCAAGGGAAGGGGCCTGACGGACATATTTCGAGATATTTCTTCTTCTTGTTGTTCTTCTTCTGCACAGCTAAACTGGAAGTGGCATTTCCAGCTCGCAATAGTGCAGAGTTATCTCAAAGAAAGGGGCCACGGTGTTTCTGTATCTCTATTATGTTAGTGCGGCTTCGGAACTTTTAAATATCTTGATATATCTCGAGAACTACGCATCTGATCAAAAAATATCATAGAACATAAAAAGTAGGAAACTTAATTCTCTACAAAAAAGGTCTCTTAACATTATGCCATAGCTCGCTTCGTTTCCGAGATATTTGCTGATTTATCTCAAGGGAAGGGGCCTGACGGACATATTTCGAGATATTTCTTCTTCTTGTTGTTCTTCTTCTGCACAGCTAAACTGGAAGTGGCATTTCCAGGTCGCAATAGTGCAGAGTTATCTCAAAGAAAGGGGCCACGGTGTTTCTGTATCTCTATTATGTTGGTGCGGCTTCGGAACTTTTAAACATCTTGATATATCTCGAGAACTACGCATCTGATCAAAAAATATCATAGAACATAAAAAGTAGGAAACTTAATTCTCTACAAGAAAGGTCTCTTAACATTTTGCCATAGCTCGCTTCGTTTCCGAGATATTTGCAGATTTATCTCAAGGGATGGGGCCTGACGGACATATTTCGAGATATTTCTTCTTCTTGTTGTTCTTCTTCTGCACAGCTAAGCTGGAAGTGGCATTTGCGGCTCGCACTAGTGCAGAGTTATCTCAAAGAAAGGGGCCACGGTGTTTCTGTATCTCTATTATGTTGGTGCGGCTTCGGAACTTTTAAATATCTTGATATATCTCGAGAACTACGCATCTGATCAAAAAATATCATACTACATAAAAAGTAGGAAACTTAATTCTCTACAAGAAAGGTCTCTTAACATTCTGCCATAGCTCGCTTCGTTTTCGAGGTATTTGCAGATTTATCTCAAGGGAAGGGGCCTGACGGACATATTTCGAGATATTTCTTCTTCTTGTTGTTCTTCTTCTGCACAGCTAAGCTGGAAGTGGCATTTGCAGCTCGCAATAGTGCATAGTTATCTCAAAGAAAGGGGCCACGGTGTTTCTGTATCTCTATTATGTTGGTGCGGCTTCGGAACTTTTAAATATCTTGATATATCTCAAGAACAACGCATCTGATCAAAAAATATCATAGAACATAAAAAGTAGGAAACTTCATTCTCTACAACAAAGGTCTCTAAACATTTTGCCATAGCTCGCTTCGTTTCCGAGATATTTGCAGATTTATCTCGAGGGAAGGGGCCTGACGGACATATTTCGAGATATTTCTTCTTCTTGTTGTTCTTCTTCTGCACAGCTAAGCTGGAAGTGGCATTTGCGGCTCGCACTAGTGCAGAGTTATCTCAAAGAAAGGGGCCACGGTGTTTCTGGATCTCTATTATGTTGGTGCGGCTTCGGAACTTTTAAATATCTCGATATATCTCGAAAACTACGCTTCTGATCAAAAAATATCATAGAACGTAAATTGTACGAAACATAATTCTCTACAAAAAAGGTCTCTTAACATTTTGCCATAGCTCGTTTCGTTTCCGAGATATTTGCAGATATATCTCAAGGGAAGGGGCCTGACGGACATATTTCGAGATATTTCTTCTTCTTGTTGTTCTTCTTCTGCACAGCTAAACTGGAAGTGGCATTTCCAGCTCGCAATAGTGCAGAGTTATCTCAAAGAAAGGGGCCACGGTGTTTCTGTATCTCTATTATGTTAGTGCGGCTTCGGAACTTTTAAATATCTTGATATATCTCGAGAACTACGCATCTGATCAAAAAATATCATAGAACATAAAAAGTAGGAAACTTAATTCTCTACAAAAAAGGTCTCTTAACATTATGCCATAGCTCGCTTCGTTTCCGAGATATTTGCTGATTTATCTCAAGGGAAGGGGCCTGACGGACATATTTCGAGATATTTCTTCTTCTTGTTGTTCTTCTTCTGCACAGCTAAACTGGAAGTGGCATTTCCAGCTCGCAATAGTGCAGAGTTATCTCAAAGAAAGGGTCCACGGTGTTTCTGTATCTCTATTATGCTGGTGCGGCTTCGGAACTTTTAAATATCTTGATATATCTCGAGAACTACGCATCTGATCAAAAAATATCATAGAACATAGGAAGTACGAAACTTAATTCTCTACAAAAAAGGTCTCTTAACATTTTGCCATACCTCGCCTGGTTTCCGAGATATATGCAGATTTATCTCAAGGGAATGGGCCTGACGGACATATTTCGAGATATTTCTTCTTCTTGTTGTTCTTCTTCTGCACAGCTAAGCTGGAAGTGGCATTTGCGGCTCGCACAAGTGCAGAGTTATCTCAAAGAAAGGGGCCACGGTGTTTCTGTATCTCTATTATGTTGGTGCGGCTTCGGAACTTTTAAATATCTTGATATATCTCGAGAACTACGCATCTGATCAAAAAATATCATACTACATAAAAAGTAGGAAACTTAATTCTCTACAAGAAAGGTCTCTTAACATTCTGCCATAGCTCGCTTCGTTTTCGAGGTATTTGCAGATTTATCTCAAGGGAAGGGGCCTGACGGACATATTTCGAGATATTTCTTCTTCTTGTTGTTCTTCTTCTGCACAGCTAAGCTGGAAGTGGCATTTGCAGCTCGCAATAGTGCATAGTTATCTCAAAGAAAGGGGCCACGGTGTTTCTGTATCTCTATTATGTTGGTGCGGCTTCGGAACTTTTAAATATCTTGATATATCTCGAGAACTACGCATCTGATCAAAAAATATCATAGAACATAAAACGTAGGAAACTTAATTCTCTACAAAAAAGGTGTCGTAACATTTTGCCATAGCTCGCTTCGTTTCCGAGATATTTGCAGATTTATCTCGAGGGAAGGGGCCTGACGGACATATTTCGAGATATTTCTTCTTCTTGTTGTTCTTCTTCTGCACAGCTAAGCTGGAAGTGGCATTTGCGGCTCGCACTAGTGCAGAGTTATCTCAAAGAAAGGGGCCACGGTGTTTCTGGATCTCTATTATGTTGGTGCGGCTTCGGAACTTTTAAATATCTCGATATATCTCGAAAACTACGCTTCTGATCAAAAAATATCATAGAAGATAAATTGTAGGAAACATAATTCTCTACAAAAAAGGTCTCTTAACATTTTGCCATAGCTCGTTTCGTTTCCGAGATATTTGCAGATATATCTCAAGGGAAGGGGCCTGACGGACATATTTCGAGATATTTCTTCTTCTTGTTGTTCTTCTTCTGCACAGCTAAACTGGAAGTGGCATTTCCAGCTCGCAATAGTGCAGAGTTATCTCAAAGAAAGGGGCCACGGTGTTTCTGTATCTCTATTATGTTGGTGCGGCTTCGGAACTTTTAAAGATCTTGATATATCTCGAGAACTACGCATCTGATCAAAAAATATCATAGAACATAAAAAGTAGGAAACTTAATTCTCTACAAAAAAGGTCTCTTAACGTTTTGCCATAGCTCGCTTCGTTTCCGAGATATTTGCAGATTTATCTCAAGGGAAGGGGCCTGACGGACATATTTCGAGATATTTCTTCTTCTTGTTGTTCTTCTTCTGCACAGCTAAGCTGGAAGTGGCATTTGCAGCTCGGAATAGTGCAGAGTTATCTCAAAGAAAGGGGCCACGGTGTTTCTGTATCTCTATTATGTTGGTGCGGCTTCGGAACTTTTAAATATCTCGATATATCTCGAAAACTACGCTTCTGATCAAAAAATATCATAGAACATAAAAAGTAGGAAACCTAATTTTCTACAAAAAAGGTCTGTTAACATTTTGCCGTAGCTCGCTTCGTTTCCGAGATATTTGCAGATTTATCTCAAGGGAAGGGGCCTGACGGACATATTTCGAGATATTTCTTCTTCTTGTTGTTCTTCTTCTGCACAGCTAAGCTGGAAGTGGCATTTGCAGCGCGCAATAGTGCAGAGTTATCTCAAAGAAAGAGGCCACGGTGTTTCTGTATCTCTATTATGTTGGTGCGGCTTCGGAACTTTTAAATATCTTGATATATCTCGAGAACTACGCATCTGATCAAAAAATATCATAGAACATAAAAAGTAGGAAACTTAACTCTACAAAAAAGGTCTCTTAACATTTTCCCATAGCTGGCATCGTTTCCGAGATATTTGCAGATTTAGCTCAAGGGAAGGGGCCTGACGGACATATTCCGAGATATTTCTTCTTCTTGTTGTTCCTTTTCTGCACAGCTAAGCTGGAAGTGGCATTTGCAGCTCGCAATAGTGCAGAGTTATCTAAAAGAAAGAGGCCACGGTGTTTCTGTACCTCTATTATGTTGGTGCAGCTTCGGAACTTTTACATATCTTGATATATCTCAAGAACTACGCATCTGATAAAAAAATATCATAGAACATAAAAAGTAGGAAACCTAATTTTCTACAAAAAAGGTCTGTTAACATTTTGCCGTAGCTTGCTTCGTTTCCGAGATATTTGCAGATTTATCTCAAGGGAAGGGGCCTGACGGACATATTTCGAGATATTTCTTCTTCTTGTTGTTCTTCTTCTGCACAGCTAAGCTGGAAGTGGCATTTGCAGCTCGCAATAGTGCAGAGTTATCTCAAAGGAAGAGGCCAACGTGTTTCTGTACCTCTATTATGTTGGTGCAGCTTCGGAACTTTTAAATATCTTGATATATCTCGAGAACTACGCTTCTGATCAAAAAATATCATAGAACATAAAAAGTAGGAAACTTAATTCTTTACAAAAAAGGTCTCTTAACATTTTCACATAGCTGGCATCGTTTCCGAGATATTTGCAGATTTAGCTCAAGGGAAGGGGCCTGACGGACATATTCCGAGATATTTCTTCTTCTTGTTGTTCTTCTTCTTCACAGCTAAGCTGGAAGTGGCATTTGCAGCTCGCAATAGTGCAGAGTTATCTCAAAGAAAGAGGCCACGGTGTTTCTCTACCTCTATTATGTTGGTGCAGCTTCGGAACTTTTAAATATCTTGATATATCTCGAGAACTACGCATCTGATAAAAAAATATCATAGAACATAAAAAGTAGGAAACCTAATTTTCTACAAAAAAGGTCTGTTAACATTTTGCCGTAGCTCGCTTCGTTTCCGAGATATTTGCAGATTTATCTCAAGGGAAGAGGCCTGACGGACATATTTCGAAATATTTCTTATTCTTGTTGTTCTTCTTCTGCACAGCTAAGCTGGAAGTGGCATTTGCAGCTCGCAATAGTGCAGAGTTATCTCAAAGAAAGGGGCCACGGTGTTTCTGTACCTCTATTATGTTGGTGCAGCTTCCGAGCTTTTAAATATCTTGATATATCTCGAGAACTACGCATCTGATCAAAAAATATCATAGAACATAAAAAGTAGGAAACTTAATTCTCTACAAAAAAGGTCTCTTAACATTTTGCCATAGCTCGCTTCGTTTCCGAGATATTTGCAGATTTATCTCAAGGGAAGTGGCCTGACGGACATATTTCGAGATATTTCTTCTTCTTGTTGTTCTTCTTCTGCACAGCTAAGCTGGAAGTGGCATTTGCAGCTCGCAATAGTGCAGAGTTATCTCAAAGGAAGAGGCCACGGTGTTTCTGTACCTCTATTATGTTGGTGCAGCTTCGGAACTTTTAAATATCTTGATATATCTCGAGAACTACGCATCTGATCAAAAAATATCATAGAAGATAAAAAGTAGGAAACTTAATTCTCTACAAAAAAGGTCTCTTAACATTTTCCCATAGCTGGCATCGTTTCCGAGATATTTGCAGATTTAGCTCAAGGGAAGGGGCCTGACGGACATATTCCGAGATATTTCTTCTTCTTGTTGTTCCTCTTCTGCACAGCTAAGCTGGAAGTGGCATTTGCAGCTCGCAATAGTGCAGAGTTATCTCAAAGAAAGAGGCCACGGTGTTTCTCTACCTCTATTATGTTGGTGCAGCTTCGGAACTTTTAAATATCTTGATATATCTCGAGTACTACGCATCTGATAAAAAAATATCATAGAACATAAAAAGTAGGAAACCTAATTTTCTACAAAAAAGGTCTGTTAACATTTTGCCGTAGCTCGCTTCGTTTCCGAGATATTTGCAGATTTATCTCAAGGGAAGAGGCCTGACGGACATATTTCGAAATATTTCTTATTCTTGTTGTTCTTCTTCTGCACAGCTAAGCTGGAAGTGGCATTTGCAGCTCGCAATAGTGCAGAGTTATCTCAAAGAAAGGGGCCACGGTGTTTCTGTACCTCTATTATGTTGGTGCAGCTTCCGAGCTTTTAAATATCTTGATATATCTCGAGAACTACGCATCTGATCAAAAAATATCATAGAACATAAAAAGTAGGAAACTTAATTCTCTACAAAAAAGGTCTCTTAACATTTTGCCATAGCTCGCTTCGTTTCCGAGATATTTGCAGATTTATCTCAAGGGAAGTGGCCTGACGGACATATTTCGAGATATTTCTTCTTCTTGTTGTTCTTCTTCTGCACAGCTAAGCTGGAAGTGGCATTTGCAGCTCGCAATAGTGCAGAGTTATCTCAAAGGAAGAGGCCACGGTGTTTCTGTACCTCTATTATGTTGGTGCAGCTTCGGAACTTTTAAATATCTTGATATATCTCGAGAACTACGCATCTGATCAAAAAATATCATAGAAGATAAAAAGTAGGAAACTTAATTCTCTACAAAAAAGGTCTCTTAACATTTTCCCATAGCTGGCATCGTTTCCGAGATATTTGCAGATTTAGCTCAAGGGAAGGGGCCTGACGGACATATTCCGAGATATTTCTTCTTCTTGTTGTTCCTCTTCTGCACAGCTAAGCTGGAAGTGGCATTTGCAGCTCGCACTAGTGCAGAGTTACCTCAAAGAAAGGGGCCACGGTGTTTCTGTATCTCTATTATGTTGGTGCAGCTTCGGAACTTTTAAATATCTTGTTATATCTCGAGAACTACGCATCTGATCAAAAAATATCATGGAACATAAAAAGTGGAAAACTTAATTCTCTACAAAAAAGGTCTCTTAACATTTTGCCATAGCTCGCTTCGTTTCCGAGATATTTGCAGATTTATCTCAAGGGAAGGGGCCTGACGGACATATTTCGAGATATTTCTTCTTCTTGTTGTTCTTCTTCTGCACAGCTAAGCTGGAAGTGGCATTTGCAGCTCGCAATAGTGCAGAGTTATCTCAAAGAAAGGGGCCACGGTGTTTCTGTATCTCTATTATGTTGGTGCGGCTTCGGAACTTTTAAATATCTTGATATATCTGGAGATCTGCGCATCTGATCAAAAAATATCATAGAACATAAAAAGTAGGAAACTTAATTCTCTACAAAAAAGGTCTCTTAACATTTTGCCATAGCTCGCTTCGTTTCCGAGATATTTGCAGATTTATCTCAAGGGAAGGGGCCTAACGGACATATTTCGAGATATTTCTTCTTCTTGTTGTTCTTCTTCTTCACAGCTAAGCTGGAAGTGGCATTTGCAGCTCGCAATAGTGCAGAGTTATCTCAAAGAAAGGGGCCACGGTGTTTCTGTACCTCTATTATGTTGGTGCAGCTTCGGAACTTTTAAATATCTTGATATATCTCGAGAACTACGCATCTGATCAAAAAATATCATAGAAGATAAAAAGTAGGAAACTTAATTCTCTACAAAAAAGGTCTCTTAACATTTTCCCATAGCTGGCATCGTTTCCGAGATATTTGCAGATTTATCTCAAGGGAAGGGGCCTGACGGACATATTTCGAGATATTTCTTCTTCTTGTTGTTCTTCTTCTGCACAGCTAAGCTGGAAGTGGCATTTGCGGCTCGCACTAGTGCAGAGTTACCTCAAAGAAAGGGGCCACGGTGTTTCTGTATCTCTATTATGTTGGTGCAGCTTCGGAACTTTTAAATATCTTGTTGTATCTCGAGAACTACGCATCTGATCAAAAAATATCATGGATCATAAAAAGTGGAAAACTTAATTCTCTACAAAAAAGGTCTCTTAACATTTTGCCATAGCTCGCTTCGTTTCCGAGATATTTGCAGATTTATCTCAAGGGAAGGGGCCTGACGGACATATTTCGAGATATTTCTTCTTCTTGTTGTTCTTCTTCTGCACAGCTAAGCTGGAAGTGGCATTTGCAGGTCGCAATAGTGCAGAGTTATCTCAAAGAAAGGGGCCACGGTGTTTCTGTATCTCTATTATGTTGGTGCGGCTTCGGAACTTTTAAATATCTTGATATATCTCGAGAACTACGCATCTGATCAAAAAATATCATAGAACATAAAAAGTAGGAAACTTAATTCTCTACAAAAAAGGTCTCTTAACGTTTTGCCATAGCTCGCTTCGTTTCCGAGATATTTGCAGATTTATCTCAAGGGCAGGGGCCTGACGGACATATTTCGAGATATTTCTTCTTCTTGTTGTTCTTCTTCTGCACAGCTAAGCTGGAAGTGGCATTTGCAGCTCGCAATAGTGCAGAGTTATCTCAAAGAAAGGGGCCACGGTGTTTCTGTATCTCTATTATGTTGGTGCGGCTTCGGAACTTTTAAATATCTCGATATATCTCGAAAACTACGCTTCTGATCAAAAAATATCATAGAACATAAAAAGTAGGAAACCTAATTTTCTACAAAAAAGGTCTGTTAACATTTTGCCGTAGCTCGCTTCGTTTCCGAGATATTTGCAGATTTATCTCAAGGGAAGGGGCCTGACGGACATATTTCGAGATATTTCTTCTTCTTGTTGTTCTTCTTCTGCACAGCTAAGCTGGAAGTGGCATTTGCAGCGCGCAATAGTGCAGAGTTATCTCAAAGAAAGAGGCCACGGTGTTTCTGTATCTCTATTATGTTGGTGCGGCTTCGGAACTTTTAAATATCTTGATATATCTCGAGAACTACGCATCTGATCAAAAAATATCATAGAACATAAAAAGTAGGAAACTTAACTCTACAAAAAAGGTCTCTTAACATTTTCCCATAGCTGGCATCGTTTCCGAGATATTTGCAGATTTAGCTCAAGGGAAGGGGCCTGACGGACATATTCCGAGATATTTCTTCTTCTTGTTGTTCCTTTTCTGCACAGCTAAGCTGGAAGTGGCATTTGCAGCTCGCAATAGTGCAGAGTTATCTCAAAGAAAGAGGCCACGGTGTTTCTGTACCTCTATTATGTTGGTGCAGCTTCGGAACTTTTACATATCTTGATATATCTCAAGAACTACGCATCTGATAAAAAAATATCATAGAACATAAAAAGTAGGAAACCTAATTTTCTACAAAAAAGGTCTGTTAACATTTTGCCGTAGCTTGCTTCGTTTCCGAGATATTTGCAGATTTATCTCAAGGGAAGGGGCCTGACGGACATATTTCGAGATATTTCTTCTTCTTGTTGTTCTTCTTCTGCACAGCTAAGCTGGAAGTGGCATTTGCAGCTCGCAATAGTGCAGAGTTATCTCAAAGGAAGAGGCCAACGTGTTTCTGTACCTCTATTATGTTGGTGCAGCTTCGGGACTTTTAAATATCTTGATATATCTCGAGAACTACGCTTCTGATCAAAAAATATCATAGAACATAAAAAGTAGGAAACTTAATTCTCTACAAAAAAGGTCTCTTAACATTTTCACATAGCTGGCATCGTTTCCGAGATATTTGCAGATTTAGCTCAAGGGAAGGGGCCTGACGGACATATTCCGAGATATTTCTTCTTCTTGTTGTTCTTCTTCTTCACAGCTAAGCTGGAAGTGGCATTTGCAGCTCGCAATAGTGCAGAGTTAGCTCAAAGAAAGAGGCCACGGTGTTTCTCTACCTCTATTATGTTGGTGCAGCTTCGGAACTTTTAAATATCTTGATATATCTCGAGAACTACGCATCTGATAAAAAAATATCATAGAACATAAAAAGTAGGAAACCTAATTTTCTACAAAAAAGGTCTGTTAACATTTTGCCGTAGCTCGCTTCGTTTCCGAGATATTTGCAGATTTATCTCAAGGGAAGAGGCCTGACGGACATATTTCGAAATATTTCTTATTCTTGTTGTTCTTCTTCTGCACAGCTAAGCTGGAAGTGGCATTTGCAGCTCGCAATAGTGCAGAGTTATCTCAAAGAAAGGGGCCACGGTGTTTCTGTACCTCTATTATGTTGGTGCAGCTTCCGAGCTTTTAAATATCTTGATATATCTCGAGAACTACGCATCTGATCAAAAAATATCATAGAACATCAAAAGTAGGAAACTTAATTCTCTACAAAAAAGGTCTCTTAACATTTTGCCATAGCTCGCTTCGTTTCCGAGATATTTGCAGATTTATCTCAAGGGAAGTGGCCTGACGGACATATTTCGAGATATTTCTTCTTCTTGTTGTTCTTCTTCTGCACAGCTAAGCTGGAAGTGGCATTTGCAGCTCGCAATAGTGCAGAGTTATCTCAAAGGAAGAGGCCACGGTGTTTCTGTACCTCTATTATGTTGGTGCAGCTTCGGAACTTTTAAATATCTTGATATATCTCGAGAACTACGCATCTGATCAAAAAATATCATGGAACATAAAAAGTGGAAAACTTAATTCTCTACAAAAAAGGTCTCTTAACATTTTGCCATAGCTCGCTTCGTTTCCGAGATATTTGCAGATTTATCTCAAGGGAAGGGGCCTGACGGACATATTTCGAGATATTTCTTCTTCTTGTTGTTCTTCTTCTGCACAGCTAAGCTGGAAGTGGCATTTGCGGCTCGCACTAGTGCAGAGTTACCTCAAAGAAAGGGGCCACGGTGTTTCTGTATCTCTATTATGTTGGTGCAGCTTCGGAACTTTTAAATATCTTGTTGTATCTCGAGAACTACGCATCTGATCAAAAAATATCATGGATCATAAAAAGTGGAAAACTTAATTCTCTACAAAAAAGGTCTCTTAACATTTTGCCATAGCTCGCTTCGTTTCCGAGATATTTGCAGATTTATCTCAAGGGAAGGGGCCTGACGGACATATTTCGAGATATTTCTTCTTCTTGTTGTTCTTCTTCTGCACAGCTAAGCTGGAAGTGGCATTTGCAGGTCGCAATAGTGCAGAGTTATCTCAAAGAAAGGGGCCACGGTGTTTCTGTATCTCTATTATGTTGGTGCGGCTTCGGAACTTTTAAATATCTTGATATATCTCGAGAACTACGCATCTGATCAAAAAATATCATAGAACATAAAAAGTAGGAAACTTAATTCTCTACAAAAAAGGTCTCTTAACGTTTTGCCATAGCTCGCTTCGTTTCCGAGATATTTGCAGATTTATCTCAAGGGAAGGGGCCTGACGGACATATTTCGAGATATTTCTTCTTCTTGTTGTTCTTCTTCTGCACAGCTAAGCTGGAAGTGGCATTTGCAGCTCGCAATAGTGCAGAGTTATCTCAAAGAAAGAGGCCACGGTGTTTCTGTACCTCTATTATGTTGGTGCGGCTTCGGAATTTTTAAATATCTCGATATATCTCGAAAACTACGCTTCTGATCAAAAAATATCATAGAACATAAATTGTAGGAAACATAATTCTCTACAAAAAAGGTCTCTTAACATTTTGCCATAGCTCGCTTCGTTTCCGAGATATTTGTAGATTTATCTCAAGGGAAGGGGCCTGACGGACATATTTCGAGATATTTCTTCTTCTTGTTGTTCTTCTTCTGCACAGCTAAGCTGGAAGTGGCATTTGCAGGTCGCAATAGTGCAGAGTTATCTCAAAGAAAGGGGCCACGGTGTTTCTGTATCTCTATTATGTTGGTGCGGCTTCGGAACCTTTAAATATCTCGATATATCTCGAAAACTACGCTTCTGATCAAAAAATATCATAGAACTTAAAAAGTAGGAAACGTAATTCTCTACAAAAAAGGTCTCTTAACATTTTGCCATAGCTCGCTTCGTTTCCGAGATATTTGCAGATTTATCTCAAGGGCAGGGGCCTGACGGACATATTTCGAGATATTTCTTCTTCTTGTTGTTCTTCTTCTGCACAGCTAAGCTGGAGGTGGCATTTGCAGCTCGCAATAGTGCAGAGTTATCTCAAAGAAAGGGGCCACGGTGTTTCTGTATCTCTATTATGTTGGTGCGGCTTCGGAACTTTTAAATATCTCGATATATCTCGAAAACTACGCTTCTGATCAAAAAATATCATAGAACATAAAAAGTAGGAAACCTAATTTTCTACAAAAAAGGTCTGTTAACATTTTGCCGTAGCTCGCTTCGTTTCCGAGATATTTGCAGATTTATCTCAAGGGAAGGGGCCTGACGGACATATTTCGAGATATTTCTTCTTCTTGTTGTTCTTCTTCTGCACAGCTAAGCTGGAAGTGGCATTTGCAGCGCGCAATAGTGCAGAGTTATCTCAAAGAAAGAGGCCACGGTGTTTCTGTATCTCTATTATGTTGGTGCGGCTTCGGAACTTTTAAATATCTTGATATATCTCGAGAACTACGCATCTGATCAAAAAATATCATAGAACATAAAAAGTAGGAAACTTAACTCTACAAAAAAGGTCTCTTAACATTTTCCCATAGCTGGCATCGTTTCCGAGATATTTGCAGATTTAGCTCAAGGGAAGGGGCCTGACGGACATATTCCGAGATATTTCTTCTTCTTGTTGTTCCTTTTCTGCACAGCTAAGCTGGAAGTGGCATTTGCAGCTCGCAATAGTGCAGAGTTATCTCAAAGAAAGAGGCCACGGTGTTTCTGTACCTCTATTATGTTGGTGCAGCTTCGGAACTTTTACATATCTTGATATATCTCAAGAACTACGCATCTGATAAAAAAATGTCATAGAACATAAAAAGTAGGAAACCTAATTTTCTACAAAAAAGGTCTGTTAACATTTTGCCGTAGCTTGCTTCGTTTCCGAGATATTTGCAGATTTATCTCAAGGGAAGGGGCCTGACGGACATATTTCGAGATATTTCTTCTTCTTGTTGTTCTTCTTCTGCACAGCTAAGCTGGAAGTGGCATTTGCAGCTCGCAATAGTGCAGAGTTATCTCAAAGGAAGAGGCCAACGTGTTTCTGTACCTCTATTATGTTGGTGCAGCTTCGGAACTTTTAAATATCTTGATATATCTCGAGAACTACGCTTCTGATCAAAAAATATCATAGAACATAAAAAGTAGGAAACTTAATTCTCTACAAAAAAGGTCTCTTAACATTTTCACATAGCTGGCATCGTTTCCGAGATATTTGCAGATTTAGCTCAAGGGAAGGGGCCTGACGGACATATTCCGAGATATTTCTTCTTCTTGTTGTTCTTCTTCTTCACAGCTAAGCTGGAAGTGGCATTTGCAGCTCGCAATAGTGCAGAGTTATCTCAAAGAAAGAGGCCACGGTGTTTCTCTACCTCTATTATGTTGGTGCAGCTTCGGAACTTTTAAATATCTTGATATATCTCGAGAACTACGCATCTGATAAAAAAATATCATAGAACATAAAAAGTAGGAAACCTAATTTTCTACAAAAAAGGTCTGTTAACATTTTGCCGTAGCTCGCTTCGTTTCCGAGATATTTGCAGATTTATCTCAAGGGAAGAGGCCTGACGGACATATTTCGAAATATTTCTTATTCTTGTTGTTCTTCTTCTGCACAGCTAAGCTGGAAGTGGCATTTGCAGCTCGCAATAGTGCAGAGTTATCTCAAAGAAAGGGGCCACGGTGTTTCTGTACCTCTATTATGTTGGTGCAGCTTCCGAGCTTTTAAATATCTTGATATATCTCGAGAACTACGCATCTGATCAAAAAATATCATAGAACATAAAAAGTAGGAAACTTAATTCTCTACAAAAAAGGTCTCTTAACATTTTGCCATAGCTCGCTTCGTTTCCGAGATATTTGCAGATTTATCTCAAGGGAAGTGGCCTGACGGACATATTTCGAGATATTTCTTCTTCTTGTTGTTCTTCTTCTGCACAGCTAAGCTGGAAGTGGCATTTGCAGCTCGCAATAGTGCAGAGTTATCTCAAAGGAAGAGGCCACGGTGTTTCTGTACCTCTATTATGTTGGTGCAGCTTCGGAACTTTTAAATATCTTGATATATCTCGAGAACTACGCATCTGATCAAAAAATATCATAGAAGATAAAAAGTAGGAAACTTAATTCTCTACAAAAAAGGTCTCTTAACATTTTCCCATAGCTGGCATCGTTTCCGAGATATTTGCAGATTTAGCTCAAGGGAAGGGGCCTGACGGACATATTCCGAGATATTTCTTCTTCTTGTTGTTCCTCTTCTGCACAGCTAAGCTGGAAGTGGCATTTGCAGCTCGCAATAGTGCAGAGTTATCTCAAAGAAAGAGGCCACGGTGTTTCTCTACCTCTATTATGTTGGTGCAGCTTCGGAACTTTTAAATATCTTGATATATCTCGAGAACTACGCATCTGATAAAAAAATATCATAGAACATAAAAAGTAGGAAACCTAATTTTCTACAAAAAAGGTCTGTTAACATTTTGCCGTAGCTCGCTTCGTTTCCGAGATATTTGCAGATTTATCTCAAGGGAAGAGGCCTGACGGACATATTTCGAAATATTTCTTATTCTTGTTGTTCTTCTTCTGCACAGCTAAGCTGGAAGTGGCATTTGCAGCTCGCACTAGTGCAGAGTTATCTCAAAGGAAGAGGCCACGGTGTTTCTGTACCTCTATTATGTTGGTGCAGCTTCGGAACTTTTAAATATCTTGATATATCTCGAGAACTACGCATCTGATCAAAAAATATCATAGATGATAAAAAGTAGGAAACTTAATTCTCTACAAAAAAGGTCTCTTAACATTTTCCCATAGCTGGCATCGTTTCCGAGATATTTGCAGATTTAGCTCAAGGGAAGGGGCCTGACGGACATATTCCGAGATATTTCTTCTTCTTGTTGTTCCTCTTCTGCACAGCTAAGCTGGAAGTGGCATTTGCAGCTCGCAATAGTGCAGAGTTATCTCAAAGAAAGAGGCCACGGTGTTTCTCTACCTCTATTATGTTGGTGCAGCTTCGGAACTTTTAAATATCTTGATATATCTCGAGAACTACGCATCTGATAAAAAAATATCATAGAACATAAAAAGTAGGAAACCTAATTTTCTACAAAAAAGGTCTGTTAACATTTTGCCGTAGCTCGCTTCGTTTCCGAGATATTTGCAGATTTATCTCAAGGGAAGAGGCCTGACGGACATATTTCGAAATATTTCTTATTCTTGTTGTTCTTCTTCTGCACAGCTAAGCTGGAAGTGGCATTTGCAGCTCGCAATAGTGCAGAGTTATCTCAAAGAAAGGGGCCACGGTGTTTCTGTACCTCTATTATGTTGGTGCAGCTTCCGAGCTTTTAAATATCTTGATATATCTCGAGAACTACGCATCTGATCAAAAAATATCATAGAACATAAAAAGTAGGAAACTTAATTCTCTACAAAAAAGGTCTCTTAACATTTTGCCATAGCTCGCTTCGTTTCCGAGATATTTGCAGATTTATCTCAAGGGAAGTGGCCTGACGGACATATTTCGAGATATTTCTTCTTCTTGTTGTTCTTCTTCTGCACAGCTAAGCTGGAAGTGGCATTTGCAGCTCGCAATAGTGCAGAGTTATCTCAAAGGAAGAGGCCACGGTGTTTCTGTACCTCTATTATGTTGGTGCAGCTTCGGAACTTTTAAATATCTTGATATATCTCGAGAACTACGCATCTGATCAAAAAATATCATAGAAGATAAAAAGTAGGAAACTTAATTCTCTACAAAAAAGGTCTCTTAACATTTTCCCATAGCTGGCATCGTTTCCGAGATATTTGCAGATTTAGCTCAAGGGAAGGGGCCTGACGGACATATTCCGAGATATTTCTTCTTCTTGTTGTTCCTCTTCTGCACAGCTAAGCTGGAAGTGGCATTTGCAGCTCGCACTAGTGCAGAGTTACCTCAAAGAAAGGGGCCACGGTGTTTCTGTATCTCTATTATGTTGGTGCAGCTTCGGAACTTTTAAATATCTTGTTATATCTCGAGAACTACGCATCTGATCAAAAAATATCATGGAACATAAAAAGTGGAAAACTTAATTCTCTACAAAAAAGGTCTCTTAACATTTTGCCATAGCTCGCTTCGTTTCCGAGATATTTGCAGATTTATCTCAAGGGAAGGGGCCTGACGGACATATTTCGAGATATTTCTTCTTCTTGTTGTGCTTCTTCTGCACAGCTAAGCTGGAAGTGGCATTTGCAGCTCGCAATAGTGCAGAGTTATCTCAAAGAAAGGGGCCACGGTGTTTCTGTATCTCTATTATGTTGGTGCGGCTTCGGAACTTTTAAATATCTTGATATATCTGGAGATCTGCGCATCTGATCAAAAAATATCATAGAACATAAAAAGTAGGAAACTTAATTCTCTACAAAAAAGGTCTCTTAACATTTTGCCATAGCTCGCTTCGTTTCCGAGATATTTGCAGATTTATCTCAAGGGAAGGGGCCTAACGGACATATTTCGAGATATTTCTTCTTCTTGTTGTTCTTCTTCTTCACAGCTAAGCTGGAAGTGGCATTTGCAGCTCGCAATAGTGCAGAGTTATCTCAAAGAAAGGGGCCACGGTGTTTCTGTACCTCTATTATGTTGGTGCAGCTTCGGAACTTTTAAATATCTTGATATATCTCGAGAACTACGCATCTGATCAAAAAATATCATAGAAGATAAAAAGTAGGAAACTTAATTCTCTACAAAAAAGGTCTCTTAACATTTTCCCATAGCTGGCATCGTTTCCGAGATATTTGCAGATTTATCTCAAGGGAAGGGGCCTGACGGACATATTTCGAGATATTTCTTCTTCTTGTTGTTCTTCTTCTGCACAGCTCAGCTGGAAGTGGCATTTGCGGCTCGCACTAGTGCAGAGTTACCTCAAAGAAAGGGGCCACGGTGTTTCTGTATCTCTATTATGTTGGTGCAGCTTCGGAACTTTTAAATATCTTGTTGTATCTCGAGAACTACGCATCTGATCAAAAAATATCATGGATCATAAAAAGTGGAAAGCTTAATTCTCTACAAAAAAGGTCTCTTAACATTTTGCCATAGCTCGCTTCGTTTCCGAGATATTTGCAGATTTATCTCAAGGGAAGGGGCCTGACGGACATATTTCGAGATATTTCTTCTTCTTGTTGTTCTTCTTCTGCACAGCTAAGCTGGAAGTTGCATTTGCAGCTCGCAATAGTGCAGAGTTATCTCAAAGAAAGGGGCCACGGTGTTTCTGTATCTCTATTATGTTGGTGCGGCTTCGGAACTTTTAAATATCTTGATATATCTGGAGATCTGCGCATCTGATCAAAAAATATCATAGAACATAAAAAGTAGGAAACTTAATTCTCTACAAAAAAGGTCTCTTAACATTTTGCCATAGCTCGCTTCGTTTCCGAGATATTTGCAGATTTATCTCAAGGGAAGGGGCCTAACGGACATATTTCGAGATATTTCTTCTTCTTGTTGTTCTTCTTCTTCACAGCTAAGCTGGAAGTGGCATTTACAGCACGCAATAGTGCAGAGTTATCTCAAAGAAAGGGGCCACGGTGTTTCTGTATCTCTATTATGTTGGTGCAGCTTCGGAACTTTTAAATATCTTGATATATCTCGAGAACAACGCATCTGATCAAAAAATATCATACAACATAAAAAGTAGGAAACTTAATTCTCTACAAAAAAGGTCTCTTAACATTTTGCCATAGCTCGCTTCGTTTCCGAGATATTTGCAGATTTATCTCAAGGGAAGGGGTCTGACGGACATATTTCGAGATATTTCTTCTTCTTGTTGTTCTTCTTCTGCACAGCTAAGCTGGAAGTGGCATTTGCAGCTCGCAATAGTGCAGAGTTATCTCAAAGAAAGGGGCCACGGTGTTTCTGTATCTCTATTATGTTGGTGCAGCTTCGGAACTTTTAAATATCTTGATATATCTCGAGAACAACGCATCTGATCAAAAAATATCATACAACATAAAAAGTAGGAAACTTAATTCTCTACAAAAAAGGTGTCTTAACATTTTGCCATAGCTCGCTTCGTTTCCGAGATATTTGCAGATTTATCTCAAGGGAAGGGGCCTGACGGACATATTTCGAGATATTTCTTCTTCTTGTTGTTCTTCTTCTGCACAGCTAAGCTGGAAGTGGCATTTGCGGCTCGCACTAGTGCAGAGTTACCTCAAAGAAAGGGGCCACGGTGTTTCTGTATCTCTATTATGTTGGTGCAGCTTCGGAACTTTTAAATATCTTGTTATATCTCGAGAACTACGCATCTGATCAAAAAATATCATGGATCATAAAAAGTGGAAAACTTAATTCTCTACAAAAAAGGTCTCTTAACATTTTGCCATAGCTCGCTTCGTTTCCGAGATATTTGCAGATTTATCTCAAGGGAAGGGGCCTGACGGACATATTTCGAGATATTTCTTCTTCTTGTTGTTCTTCTTCTGCACAGCTAAGCTGGAAGTGGCATTTGCAGGTCGCAATAGTGCAGAGTTATCTCAAAGAAAGGGGCCACGGTGTTTCTGTATCTCTATTATGTTGGTGCGGCTTCGGAACTTTTAAATATCTTGATATATCTCGAGAACTACGCATCTGATCAAAAAATATCATAGAACATAAAAAGTAGGAAACTTAATTCTCTACAAAAAAGGTCTCTTAACGTTTTGCCATAGCTCGCTTCGTTTCCGAGATATTTGCAGATTTATCTCAAGGGAAGGGGCCTGACGGACATATTTCGAGATATTTCTTCTTCTTGTTGTTCTTCTTCTGCACAGCTAAGCTGGAAGTGGCATTTGCAGCTCGCAATAGTGCAGAGTTATCTCAAAGAAAGAGGCCACGGTGTTTCTGTATCTCTATTATGTTGGTGCGGCTTCGGAACTTTTAAATATCTTGATATATCTCGAGAACTACGCATCTGATCAAAAAATATCATAGAACATAAAAAGTAGGAAACTTAATTCTCTACAAAAAAGGTCTCTTAACATTTTGCCATAGCTCGCTTCGTTTCCGAGATATTTGCAGATTTATCTCAAGGGAAGGGGCCTGACGGACATATTTCGAGATATTTCTTCTTCTTGTTGTTCTTCTTCTGCACAGCTAAGCTGGAAGTGGCATTTGCAGCTCGCAATAGTGCAGAGTTATCTCAAAGAAAGGGGCCACGGTGTTTCTGTACCTCTATTATGTTGGTGCAGCTTCGGAGCTTTTAAATATCTCGATATATCTCGAAAACTACGCTTCTGATCAAAAAATATCATAGAACATAAATTGTAGGAAACATAATTCTCTACAAAAAAGGTCTCTTAACATTTTGCCATAGCTCGCTTCGTTTCCGAGATATTTGCAGATATATCTCAAGGGAAGGGGCCTGACGGACATATTTCGAGATATTTCTTCTTCTTGTTGTTCTTCTTCTGCACAGCTAAGCTGGAAGTGGCATTTACAGCTCGCAATAGTGCAGAGTTATCTCAAAGAAAGGGGCCACGGTGTTTCTGTATCTCTATTATGTTGGTGCGGCTTCGGAACTTTTAAATATCTTGATATATCTCGAGAACTACGCGTCTGATCAAAAAATATCATAGAACATGAAAAGTAGGAAACTTAATTCTCTACAAAAAAGGTCTCTTAACATTTTGCCATAGCTCTCTTCGTTTCCGAGATATTTGCAGATTTATCTCAAGGCAAGGGGCCTGACGGACATATTTCGAGATATTTCTTCTTCTTGTTGTTCTTCTTCTGCACAGCTAAGCAGGAAGTGGCATTTGCAGCTCGCAATAGTGCAGAGTTATCTCAAAGAAAGGGGCCACGGTGTTTCTGTATCTCTATTATGTTGGTGCGGCTTCGGAACTTTTAAATATCTTGATATATCTCGAGAACTACGCGTCTGATCAAAAAATATCATAGAACATAAAAAGTAGGAAACATAATTCTCTACAAACACGGTCTCTTAACATTTTGCCATAGCTCGCTTCGTTTCCGAGATATTTGCAGATATATCTCAAGGGAAGGGGCCTGACGGACATATTTCGAGATATTTCTTCTTCTTGTTGTTCTTCTTCTGCACAGCTAAGCTGGAAGTGGCATTTGCGGCTCGCACTGGTGCACAGTTATCTCAAAGAAAGGGGCCACGGTGTTTCTGTATCTCTATTATGTTGGTGCGTCTTCGGAACTTTTAAATATCTCGATATATCTCGAAAACTACGCTTCTGATCAAAAAATATCATAGAACATAAATTGTAGGAAACATAATTCTCTCCAAAAACGTCTCTTAACATTTTGCCATAGCTCGCTTCGTTTCCGAAATATTTGCAGATTCAGCTCAAAGGAACTGGCCTGACGGACATATTTCGAGATATTTCTTCTTCTTGTTGTTCTTCTTCTGCACAGCTAAGCTGGAAGTGGCATTTGCAGCTCGCACTAGTGCAGAGTTATCTCACCGAAATGGGCCACGGTGTTTCTGTATCTCTATTATGTTGGTGCGGCTTCGGAACTTTTAAATATCTCGATATATCTCGAAAACTACGCTTCTGATCAAAAAATATCATAGAACATAAATTGTAGGAAACATAATTCTCTACAAAAAAGGTCTCTTAACATTTTGCCATAGCTCGCTTCGTTTCCGAGATATTTGCAGATTTATCTCCAGGGAAGGGGCCTGACGGACATATTTCGAGATATTTCTTCTTCTTGTTGTTCTTCTTCTGCACAGCTAAGCTGGAAGTGGCATTTGCAGCTCGCACTAGTGCAGAGTTATCTCACCGAAATGGGCCACGGTGTTTCTGTATCTCTATTATGTTGGTGCGGCTTCGGAACTTTTAAATATCTCGATATATCTCGAAAACTACGCTTCTGATCAAAAAATATCATAGAACATAAATTGTAGGAAACATAATTCTCTACAAAAAAGGTCTCTCAACATTTTGCCATAGCTCGCTTGGTTTCCGAGATATTTGCAGATTTATCTCAAGGGAAGGGGCCTGAGGGACATATTTCGAGATATTTCTTCTTCTTGTTGTTCTTCTTCTGCACAGCTAAGCTGGAAGTGGCATTTACAGCTCGCAATAGTGCAGAGTTATCTCAAAGAAAGGGGCCACGGTGTTTCTGTATCTCTATTATGTTGGTGCGGCTTCGGAACTTTTAAATATCTCGATATATCTCGAAAACTACGCTTCTGATCAAAAAATATCATAGAACATAAATTGTAGGAAACATAATTCTCTACAAAAAAGGTCTCTTAACATTTTGCCATAGCTCGCTTCGTTTCCGAGATATTTGCAGATTTATCTCAAGGGAAGGGGCCTGACGGACATATTTCGAGATATTTCTTCTTCTTGTTGTTCTTCTTCTGCACAGCTAAGCTGGAAGTGGCATTTGCAGCTCGCACTAGTGCAGAGTTATCTCACCGAAATGGGCCACGGTGTTTCTGTATCTCTATTATGTTGGTGCGGCTTCGGAACTTTTAAATATCTCGATATATCTCGAAAACTACGCTTCTGATCAAAAAATATCATAGAACATAAATTGTAGGAAACATAATTCTCTACAAAAAAGGTCTCTTAACATTTTGCCATAGCTCGCTTCGTTTCCGAGATATTTGCAGATTTATCTCCAGGGAAGGGGCCTGACGGACATATTTCGAGATATTTCTTCTTCTTGTTGTTCTTCTTCTGCACAGCTAAGCTGGAAGTGGCATTTGCAGCTCGCACTAGTGCAGAGTTATCTCACCGAAATGGGCCACGGTGTTTCTGTATCTCTATTATGTTGGTGCGGCTTCGGAACTTTTAAATATCTCGATATATCTCGAAAACTACGCTTCTGATCAAAAAATATCATAGAACATAAATTGTAGGAAACATAATTCTCTACAAAAAAGGTCTCTCAACATTTTGCCATAGCTCGCTTGGTTTCCGAGATATTTGCAGATTTATCTCAAGGGAAGGGGCCTGAGGGACATATTTCGAGATATTTCTTCTTCTTGTTGTTCTTCTTCTGCACAGCTAAGCTGGAAGTGGCATTTCCAGCTCGCAATAGTGCAGAGTTATCTCAAAGAAAGGGGCCACGGTGTTTCTGTATCTCTATTATGTTGGTGCGGCTTCGGAACTTTTAAATATCTCGATATATCTCGAAAACTACGCTTCTGATCAAAAAATATCATAGAACATAAATTGTAGGAAACATAATTCTCTACAAAAAAGGTCTCTTAACATTTTGCCATAGCTCGCTTCGTTTCCGAGATATTTGCAGATTTATCTCAAGGGAAGGGGCCTGACGGACATATTTCGAGATATTTCTTCTTCTTGTTGTTCTTCTTCTGCACAGCTAAGCTGGAAGTGGCATTTGCAGCTCGCACTAGTGCAGAGTTATCTCAAAGAAAGGGGCCACGGTGTTTCTGTATCTCTATTATGTTGGTGCGGCTTCGGAACTTTTAAATATCTCGATATATCTCGAAAACTACGCTTCTGATCAAAAAATATCATAGAACATAAATTGTAGGAAACATAATTCTCTACAAAAAAGGTCTCTTAACATTTTGCGATAGCTCGCTTGGTTTCCGAGATATTTGCAGATTTATCTCAAGGGAAGGGGCCTGACGGACATATTTCGAGATATTTCTTCTTCTTGTTGTTCTTCTTCTGCACAGCTAAGCTGGAAGTGGCATTTGCGGCTCGCACTAGTGCAGAGTTATCTCAAAGAAAGGGGCCACGGTGTTTCTGTATCCCTATTATGTTGGTGCGGCTTCGGAACTTTTAAATATCTTGATATATCTCGAGAACTACGCATCTGATCAAAAAATATCATAGAACATAAAAAGTAGGAAACTTAATTCTCTACAAAAAAGGTCTCTTAACATTTTGCCATAGCTCGCTTCGTTTCCGAGATATTTGCAGATTTATCTCAAGGGAAGGGGCCTGACGGACATATTTCGAGATATTTCTTCTTCTTGTTGTTCTTCTTCTGCACAGCTAAGCTGGAAGTGGCATTTGCAGCTCGCACTAGTGCAGAGTTATCTCACCGAAATGGGCCACGGTGTTTCTGTATCTCTATTATGTTGGTGCGGCTTCGGAACTTTTAAATATCTCGATATATCTCGAAAACTACGCTTCTGATCAAAAAATATCATAGAACATAAATTGTAGGAAACATAATTCTCTACAAAAAAGGTCTCTTAACATTTTGCCATAGCTCGCTTCGTTTCCGAGATATTTGCAGATTTATCTCAAGGGAAGGGGCCTGACGGACATATTTCGAGATATTTCTTCTTCTTGTTGTTCTTCTTCTGCACAGCTAAGCTGGAAGTGGCATTTGCAGCTCGCACTAGTGCAGAGTTATCTCACCGAAATGGGCCACGGTGTTTCTGTATCTCTATTATGTTGGTGCGGCTTCGGAACTTTTAAATATCTCGATATATCTCGAAAACTACGCTTCTGATCAAAAAATATCATAGAACATAAATTGTAGGAAACATAATTCTCTACAAAAAAGGTCTCTCAACATTTTGCCATAGCTCGCTTGGTTTCCGAGATATTTGCAGATTTATCTCAAGGGAAGGGGCCTGAGGGACATATTTCGAGATATTTCTTCTTCTTGTTGTTCTTCTTCTGCACAGCTAAGCTGGAAGTGGCATTTACAGCTCGCAATAGTGCAGAGTTATCTCAAAGAAAGGGGCCACGGTGTTTCTGTATCTCTATTATGTTGGTGCGGCTTCGGAACTTTTAAATATCTCGATATATCTCGAAAACTACGCTTCTGATCAAAAAATATCATAGAACATAAATTGTAGGAAACATAATTCTCTACAAAAAAGGTCTCTTAACATTTTGCCATAGCTCGCTTCGTTTCCGAGATATTTGCAGATTTATCTCAAGGGAAGGGGCCTGACGGACATATTTCGAGATATTTCTTCTTCTTGTTGTTCTTCTTCTGCACAGCTAAGCTGGAAGTGGCATTTGCAGCTCGCACTAGTGCAGAGTTATCTCAAAGAAAGGGGCCACGGTGTTTCTGTATCTCTATTATGTTGGTGCGGCTTCGGAACTTTTAAATATCTCGATATATCTCGAAAACTACGCTTCTGATCAAAAAATATCATAGAACATAAATTGTAGGAAACATAATTCTCTACAAAAAAGGTCTCTTAACATTTTGCCATAGCTCGCTTCGTTTCCGAGATATTTGCAGATTTATCTCAAGGGAAGGGGCCTGACGGACATATTTCGAGATATTTCTTCTTCTTGTTGTTCTTCTTCTGCACAGCTAAGCTGGAAGTGGCATTTGCAGCTCGCACTAGTGCAGAGTTATCTCAAAGAAAGGGGCCACGGTGTTTCTGTATCTCTATTATGTTGGTGCGGCTTCGGAACTTTTAAATATCTCGATATATCTCGAAAACTACGCTTCTGATCAAAAAATATCATAGAACATAAATTGTAGGAAACATAATTCTCTACAAAAAAGGTCTCTTAACATTTTGCGATAGCTCGCTTGGTTTCCGAGATATTTGCAGATTTATCTCAAGGGAAGGGGCCTGACGGACATATTTCGAGATATTTCTTCTTCTTGTTGTTCTTCTTCTGCACAGCTAAGCTGGAAGTGGCATTTGCGGCTCGCACTAGTGCAGAGTTATCTCAAAGAAAGGGGCCACGGTGTTTCTGTATCCCTATTATGTTGGTGCGGCTTCGGAACTTTTAAATATCTTGATATATCTCGAGAACTACGCATCTGATCAAAAAATATCATAGAACATAAAAAGTAGGAAACTTAATTCTCTACAAAAAAGGTCTCTTAACATTTTGCCATAGCTCGCTTCGTTTCCGAGATATTTGCAGATTTATCTCAAGGGAAGGGGCCTGACGGATATATTTCGAGATATTTCTTCTTCTTGTTGTTCTTCTTCTGCACAGCTAAGCTGGAAGTGGCATTTGCGGCTCGCACTAGTGCAGAGTTATCTCAAAGAAAGGGGCCACGGTGTTTCTGTATCTCTATTATGTTGGTGCGGCTTCGGAACTTTTAAATATCTCGATGTATCTCGAAAACTACGCTTCTGATCAAAAAATATCATAGAACATAAATTGTAGGAAACATAATTCTCTCCAAAAACGTCTCTTAACATTTTGCCATAGCTCGCTTCGTTTCCGAAATATTTGCAGATTCAGCTCAAAGGAACTGGCCTGACGGACATATTTCGAGATATTTCTTCTTCTTGTTGTTCTTCTTCTGCACAGCTAAGCTGGAAGTGGCATTTGCAGCTCGCACTAGTGCAGAGTTATCTCACCGAAATGGGCCACGGTGTTTCTGTATCTCTATTATGTTGGTGCGGCTTCGGAACTTTTAAATATCTCGATATATCTCGAAAACTACGCTTCTGATCAAAAAATATCATAGAACATAAATTGTAGGAAACATAATTCTCTACAAAAAAGGTCTCTTAACATTTTGCCATAGCTCGCTTCGTTTCCGAGATATTTGCAGATTTATCTCCAGGGAAGGGGCCTGACGGACATATTTCGAGATATTTCTTCTTCTTGTTGTTCTTCTTCTGCACAGCTAAGCTGGAAGTGGCATTTGCAGCTCGCACTAGTGCAGAGTTATCTCACCGAAATGGGCCACGGTGTTTCTGTATCTCTATTATGTTGGTGCGGCTTCGGAACTTTTAAATATCTCGATATATCTCGAAAACTACGCTTCTGATCAAAAAATATCATAGAACATAAATTGTAGGAAACATAATTCTCTACAAAAAAGGTCTCTCAACATTTTGCCATAGCTCGCTTGGTTTCCGAGATATTTGCAGATTTATCTCACGGGAAGGGGCCTGAGGGACATATTTCGAGATATTTCTTCTTCTTGTTGTTCTTCTTCTGCACAGCTAAGCTGGAAGTGGCATTTACAGCTCGCAATAGTGCAGAGTTATCTCAAAGAAAGGGGCCACGGTGTTTCTGTATCTCTATTATGTTGGTGCGGCTTCGGAACTTTTAAATATCTCGATATATCTCGAAAACTACGCTTCTGATCAAAAAATATCATAGAACATAAATTGTAGGAAACATAATTCTCTACAAAAAAGGTCTCTTAACATTTTGCCATAGCTCGCTTCGTTTCCGAGATATTTGCAGATTTATCTCAAGGGAAGGGGCCTGACGGACATATTTCGAGATATTTCTTCTTCTTGTTGTTCTTCTTCTGCACAGCTAAGCTGGAAGTGGCATTTGCAGCTCGCACTAGTGCAGAGTTATCTCAAAGAAAGGGGCCACGGTGTTTCTGTATCTCTATTATGTTGGTGCGGCTTCGGAACTTTTAAATATCTCGATATATCTCGAAAACTACGCTTCTGATCAAAAAATATCATAGAACATAAATTGTAGGAAACATAATTCTCTACAAAAAAGGTCTCTTAACATTTTGCGATAGCTCGCTTGGTTTCCGAGATATTTGCAGATTTATCTCAAGGGAAGGGGCCTGACGGACATATTTCGAGATATTTCTTCTTCTTGTTGTTCTTCTTCTGCACAGCTAAGCTGGAAGTGGCATTTGCGGCTCGCACTAGTGCAGAGTTATCTCAAAGAAAGGGGCCACGGTGTTTCTGTATCCCTATTATGTTGGTGCGGCTTCGGAACTTTTAAATATCTTGATATATCTCGAGAACTACGCATCTGATCAAAAAATATCATAGAACATAAAAAGTAGGAAACTTAATTCTCTACAAAAAAGGTCTCTTAACATTTTGCCATAGCTCGCTTCGTTTCCGAGATATTTGCAGATTTATCTCAAGGGAAGGGGCCTGACGGACATATTTCGAGATATTTCTTCTTCTTGTTGTTCTTCTTCTGCACAGCTAAGCTGGAAGTGGCATTTGCGGCTCGCACTAGTGCAGAGTTATCTCAAAGAAAGGGGCCACGGTGTTTCTGTATCTCTATTATGTTGGTGCGGCTTCGGAACTTTTAAATATCTCGATATATCTCGAAAACTACGCTTCTGATCAAAAAATATCATAGAACATAAATTGTAGGAAACATAATTCTCTACAAAAAAGGTCTCTTAACATTTTGCCATAGCTCGCTTCGTTTCCGAGATATTTGCAGATATATCTCAAGGGAAGGGGCCTGACGGACATATTTCGAGATATTTCTTCTTCTTGTTGTTCTTCTTCTGCACAGCTAAGCTGGAAGTGGCATTTACAGCTCGCAATAGTGCAGAGTTATCTCAAAGAAAGGGGCCACGGTGTTTCTGTATCTCTATTATGTTGGTGCGGCTTCGGAACTTTTAAATATCTTGATATATCTCGAGAACTACGCGTCTGATCAAAAAATATCATAGAACATGAAAAGTAGGAAACTTAATTCTCTACAAAAAAGGTCTCTTAACATTTTGCCATAGCTCTCTTCGTTTCCGAGATATTTGCAGATTTATCTCAAGGCAAGGGGCCTGACGGACATATTTCGAGATATTTCTTCTTCTTGTTGTTCTTCTTCTGCACAGCTAAGCTGGAAGTGGCATTTGCAGCTCGCAATAGTGCAGAGTTATCTCAAAGAAAGGGGCCACGGTGTTTCTGTATCTCTATTATGTTGGTGCGGCTTCGGAACTTTTAAATATCTTGATATATCTCGAGAACTACGCGTCTGATCAAAAAATATCATAGAACATAAAAAGTAGGAAACATAATTCTCTACAAACACGGTCTCTTAACATTTTGCCATAGCTCGCTTCGTTTCCGAGATATTTGCAGATATATCTCAAGGGAAGGGGCCTGACGGACATATTTCGAGATATTTCTTCTTCTTGTTGTTCTTCTTCTGCACAGCTAAGCTGGAAGTGGCATTTGCGGCTCGCACTGGTGCACAGTTATCTCAAAGAAAGGGGCCACGGTGTTTCTGTATCTCTATTATGTTGGTGCGTCTTCGGAACTTTTAAATATCTCGATATATCTCGAAAACTACGCTTCTGATCAAAAAATATCATAGAACATAAATTGTAGGAAACATAATTCTCTCCAAAAACGTCTCTTAACATTTTGCCATAGCTCGCTTCGTTTCCGAAATATTTGCAGATTCAGCTCAAAGGAACTGGCCTGACGGACATATTTCGAGATATTTCTTCTTCTTGTTGTTCTTCCTCTGCACAGCTAAGCTGGAAGTGGCATTTGCAGCTCGCAATAGTGCAGAGTTATCTCAAAGAAAGGGGCCACGGTGTTTCTGTATCTCTATTATGTTGGTGCGGCTTCGGAACTTTTAAATATCTTGATATATCTCGAGAACTACGCATCTGATCAAAAAATATCATAGAACATAAAAAGTAGGAAACTTAATTCTCTACAAAAAAGGTCTCTTAACATTTTGCCATAGCTCGCTTCGTTTCCGAGATATTTGCAGATTTATCTCAAGGGAAGGGGCCTGACGGACATATTTCGAGATATTTCTTCTTCTTGTTGTTCTTCTTCTGCACAGCTAAGCTGGAAGTGGCATTTGCAGCTCGCAATAGTGCAGAGTTATCTCAAAGAAAGGGGCCACGGTGTTTCTGTATCTCTATTATGTTGGTGCGGCTTCGGAACTTTTAAATATCTTGATATATCTCGAGAACTACGCGTCTGATCAAAAAATATCATAGAACATAAAAAGTAGGAAACATAATTCTCTACAAACACGGTCTCTTAACATTTTGCCATAGCTCGCTTCGTTTCCGAGATATTTGCAGATATATCTCAAGGGAAGGGGCCTGACGGACATATTTCGAGATATTTCTTCTTCTTGTTGTTCTTCTTCTGCACAGCTAAGCTGGAAGTGGCATTTGCAGCGCGCAATAGTGCAGAGTTATCTCAAAGAAAGGGGCCACGGTGTTTCTGTATCTCTATTATGTTGGTGCGGCTTCGGAACTTTTAAATATCTTGATATATCTCGAGAACTACGCATCTGATCAAAAAATATCATAGAACATAAAAAGTAGGAAACTTAATTCTCTACAAAAAAGGTCTCTTAACATTTTCCCATAACTGGCATCGTTTCCGAGATATTTGCAGATTTAGCTCAAGGGAAGGGGCCTGACGGACATATTCCGAGATATTTCTTCTTCTTGTTGTTCCTCTTCTGCACAGCTAAGCTGGAAGTGGCATTTGCAGCTCGCAATAGTGCAGAGTTATCTCAAAGAAAGGGGCCACGGTGTTTCTGTACCTCTATTATGTTGGTGCAGCTTCGGAGCTTTTAAATATCTTGATATATCTCGAGAACTACGCATCTGATCAAACAATATCATAGAACATAAAAAGTAGGAAACTTAATTCTCTACAAAAAAGTCTCTTAACATTTTCCCATAGCTGGCATCGTTTCCGAGATATTTGCAGATTTAGCTCAAGGGAAGGGGCCTGACGGACATATTCCGAGATATTTCTTCTTCTTGTTGTTCCTCTTCTGCACAGCTAAGCTGGAAGTGGCATTTGCAGGTCGCAATAGTGCAGAGTTATCTCAAAGAAAGGGGCCACGGTGTTTCTGTATCTCTATTATGTTGGTGCGGCTTCGGAACTTTTAAATATCTCGATATATCTCGAAAACTACGCTTCTGATCAAAAAATATCAGAGAACGTAAATTGTAGGAAACATAATTCTCTACAAAAAAGGTCTCTTAACATTTTGCCATAGCTCGCTTCGTTTCCGAGATATTTGCAGATTTATCTCAAGGGAAGGGGCCTGACGGACATATTTCCAGATATTTCTTCTTCTTGTTGTTCTTCTTCTGCACAGCTAAGCTGGAAGTGGCATTTACAGCTCGCAATAGTGCAGAGTTATCTCAAAGAAAGGGGCCACGGTGTTTCTGTATCTCTATTATGTTGGTGCGGCTTCGGAACTTTTAAATATCTTGATATATCTCGAGAACTACGCATCCGATCAAAAAATATCATACAACATAAAAAGTAGGAAACTTAATTCTCTACAAAAAAGGTCTCTTAACATTTTGCCATAGCTCGCTTCGTTTCCGAGATATTTGCAGATTTATCTCGAGGGAAGGGGCCTGACGGACATATTTCGAGATATTTCTTCTTCTTGTTGTTCTTCTTCTGCACAGCTAAGCCGGAAGTGGCATTTGCCGCGCGCAATAGTGCAGAGTTATCTCAAAGAAAGGGGCCACGGTGTTTCTGTATCTCTATTATGTTGGTGCGGCTTCGGAACTTTTAAATATATTGATATATCTCGAGAACTACGCATCTGATCCAAAAATATTATAGAACATAAAAAGTAGGAATCCTAATTTTCTACAAAAAAGGTCTCTTAACATTTTGCCGTAGCTCGCTTTGTTTCCGAGATATTTGCAGATTTATCTCAAGGGAAGGGGCCTGACGGACATATTTCGAGATATTTCTTCTTTTTGTTGTTCTTCTTCTGCACAGCTAAGCTGGAAGTGGCATTTGCAGCTCGCAATAGTGCAGAGTTATCTCAAAGAGAGGGGCCACGGTGTTTCTGTATCTCTATTATGTTGGTGCGGCTTCGGAACTTTTAAATATCTTGATATATCTCGAGAACTACGCATCTGATCGAAAAATATCATAGAACATAAAAAGTAGGAAACTTAATTCTCTACAAAAGAGGTCTCTTAACATTTTGCCATAGCTCGCTTCGTTTCCGAGATATTTGCAGATTTATCTCAAGGGAAGGGGCCTGACGGACATATTTCGAGATATTTCTTCTTTTTGTTGTTCTTCTTCTGCACAGCTAAGCTGGAAGTGGCATTTGCAGCTCGCAATAGTGCAGAGTTATCTCAAAGAAAGGGGCCACGGTGTTTCTGTATCTCTATTATGTTGGTGCGGCTTCGGAACTTTTAAATATCTTGATATATCTCGAGAACTACGCATCCGATCAAAAAATATCATACAACATAAAAAGTAGGAAACTTAATTCTCTACAAAAAAGATCTCTTAACATTTTGCCATAGCTCGCTTCGTTTCCGAGATATTTGCAGATTTATCTCGAGGGAAGGGGCCTGACGGACATATTTCGAGATATTTCTTCTTCTTGTTGTTCTTCTTCTGCACAGCTAAGCTGGAAGTGGCATTTGCAGCTCGCAATAGTGCAGAGTTATCTCAAAGAAAGGGGCCACGGTGTTTCTGTATCTCTATTATGTTGGTGCGGCTTCGGAACTTTTAAATATCTTGATATATCTCGAGAACTACGCATCTAATCAAAAAATATCGTAGAACATAAAAAGTAGGAAACTTAATTCTCTACAAATAAGGTCTCTAAACATTTTGCCATAGCTCGCATGGTTTCCGAGATATTTGCAGATTTATCTCAAGGGAAGGGGCCTGACGGACATATTTCGAGATATTCCTTCTTCTTGTTGTTCTTCTTCTGCACAGCTAAGCTGGAAGTGGCATTTGCAGCTCGCAATAGTGCAGAGTTACCGCAAAGAAAGGGGCCACGGTGTTTCTGTATCTCTATTATGTTGGTGCCGCTTCGGAACTTTTAAATATCAGGATATATCTCGAGAACTACGCATCTGATCAAAAAATATCATAAAACATAAAAAGTAGGAAACTTAATTCTCTACAAAAATGGTCTCTTAACATTTTGCCATAGCTCGCTTCGTTTCCGAGATATTTGCAGATTTATCTCAAGGGAAGGGGCCTGACGGACATATTTCGAGATATTTCTTCTTCTTGTTGTTCTTCTTCTGCACAGCTAAGCTGGAAGTGGCATTTGCAGCTCGCAGTAGTGCAGAGTTATCTCAAAGAAAGGGGCCACGGTGTTTCTGTATCTCTATTATGTTGGTGCGGCTTCGGAACTTTTGAATATCTTGATATATTTCGAGAACTACGCATCTGATCAGAAAATATCATAGAACATAAGAAGTAGGAAACTTAATTCTCTACAAAAAAGATCTCTTAACATTTTGCCATAGCTCGCTTCGTTTCCGAGATATTTGCAGATTTATCTCAAGGGAAGGGGCCTGACGGACATATTTCGAGATATTTCTTCTTCTTGTTGTTCTTCTTCTGCACAGCTAAGCTGGAAGTGGCATTTGCAGCGCGCAATAGTGCAGAGTTATCTCAAAGAAAGGGGCCACGGTGTTTCTGTATCTCTATTATGTTGGTGCGGCTTCGGAACTTTTAAATATCTTGATATATCTCGAGAACTACGCATCTGTTCAAAAAATATCATAGAACATAAAAAGTAGGAATCCTAATTTTCTACAAAAAAGGTCTCTTAACATTTTGCCGTAGCTCGCTTCGTTTCCGAGATATTTGCAGATTTATCTCAAGGGAAGGGGCCTGACGGACATATTTCCAGATATTTCTTCTTCTTGTTGTTCTTCTTCTGCACAGCTAAGCTGGAAGTGGCATTTGCAGCTCGCAATAGTGCAGAGTTATCTCAAAGAAAGGGGCCACGGTGTTTCTGTATCTCTATTATGTTGGTGCGGCTTCGGAACTTTTAAATATCTTGATATATCTCGAGAACTACGCATCTAATCGAAAAATATCATAGAACATAAACTGTAGGAAACATAATTCTCTACAAAAAAGGTCTCTTAACATTTTGCCGTAGCTCGCTTCGTTTCCGAGATATTTGCAGATTTATCTCAAGGGAAGGGGCCTGACGGACATATTTCCAGATATTTCTTCTTCTTGTTGTTCTTCTTCTGCACAGCTAAGCTGGAAGTGGCATTTGCAGCTCGCAATAGTGCAGAGTTATCTCAAAGAAAGGGGCCACGGTGTTTCTGTATCTCTATTATGTTGGTGCGGCTTCGGAACTTTTAAATATCTTGATATATCTCGAGAACTACGCATCTGATCGAAAAATATCATAGAACATAAATTGTAGGAAACATAATTCTCTACAAAAAAGGTCTCTAAACATTTTGCCGTAGCTCGCTTCGTTTCCGAGATATTTGCAGATTTATCTCAAGGGAAGGGGCCTGACGGACATATTTCCAGATATTTCTTCTTCTTGTTGTTCTTCTTCTGCACAGCTAAGCTGGAGGTGGCATTTGCGGCTCGCACTAGTGCAGAGTTATCTCAAAGAAAGGGGCCACGGTGTTTCTGTATCTCTATTATGTTGGTGCGGCTTCGGAACTTTTAAATATCTCGATGTATCTCGAAAACTACGCTTCTGATCAAAAAATATCATAGAACATAAATTGTAGGAAACATAATTCTCTACAAAAAAGGTCTCTTAACATTTTGCCATACCTCGCTTCGTTTCCGAGATATTTGCAGATATATCTCAAGGGAAGGGGCCTGACGGACATATTTCGAGATATTTCTTCTTCTTGTTGTTCTTCTTCTGCACAGCTAAGCTGGAAGTGGCATTTGCGGCTCGCACTAGTGCAGAGTTATCTCAAAGAAAGGGGCCACGGTGTTTCTGTATCTCTATTATGTTGGTGCGGCTTCGGAACTTTTAAATATCTTGATATATCACGAGAACTACGCGTCTGATCAAAAAATATCATAGAACATAAAAAGTAGGAAACTTAATTCTCTACAAAAACGGTCTCTTAACATTTTGCCATAGCTCGCTTCGTTTCCGAGATATTTGCAGATATATCTCAAGGGAAGGGGCCTGACGGACATATTTCGAGATATTTCTTCTTCTTGTTGTTCTTCTTCCGCACAGCTAAGCTGGAAGTGGCATTTACAGTTCGCAATAGTGCAGAGTTATCGCAAAGAAAGGGGCCACGGTGTTTCTGTATCTCTATTATGTTGGTGCGGCTTCGGAACTTTTAAATATCTTGATATATCTCGAGAACTACGCATCTGATCAAAAAATATCATAGAACATAAAAAGTAGGAAACCTAATTTTCTACAAAAAAGGTCTCTTAACATTTTGCCGTAGCTCGCTTCGTTTCCGAGATATTTGCAGATTTATCTCAAGGGAAGGGGCCTGACGGACATATTTCGAGATATTTCTTCTTCTTGTTGTTCTTCTTCTGCACAGCTAAGCTGGAAGTGGCATTTGCAGCGCGCAATAGTGCAGAGTTATCTCAAAGAAAGGGGCCACGGTGTTTCTGTATCTCTATTATGTTGGTGCGGCTTCGGAACTTTTAAATATCTTGATATATCTCGAGAACTACGCATCTGATCAAAAAATATCATAGAACATAAAAAGTAGGAAACTTAATTCTCTACAAAAAAGGTCTCTTAACATTTTCCCATAACTGGCATCGTTTCCGAGATATTTGCAGATTTAGCTCAAGGGAAGGGGCCTGACGGACATATTCCGAGATATTTCTTCTTCTTGTTGTTCCTCTTCTGCACAGCTAAGCTGGAAGTGGCATTTGCAGCTCGCAATAGTGCAGAGTTATCTCAAAGAAAGGGGCCACGGTGTTTCTGTACCTCTATTATGTTGGTGCAGCTTCGGAGCTTTTAAATATCTTGATATATCTCGAGAACTACGCATCTGATCAAACAATATCATAGAACATAAAAAGTAGGAAACTTAATTCTCTACAAAAAAGGTCTCTTAACATTTTGCCGTAGCTCGCTTCGTTTCCGAGATATTTGCAGATTTATCTCAAGGGAAGGGGCCTGACGGACATATTTCGAGATATTTCTTCTTTTTGTTGTTCTTCTTCTGCACAGCTAAGCTGGAAGTGGCATTTGCAGCTCGCAATAGTGCAGAGTTACCTCAAAGAAAGGGGCCACGGTGTTTCTGTATCTCTATTATGTTGGTGCCGCTTCGGAACTTTTAAATATCAGGATATATCTCGAGAACTACGCATCTGATCAAAAAATATCATAGAACATAAAAAGTAGGAAACTTAATTCTCTACAAAAAAGATCTCTTAACATTTTGCCATAGCTCGCTTCGTTTCCGAGATATTTGCAGATTTATCTCGAGGGAAGGGGCCTGACGGACATATTTCGAGATATTTCTTCTTCTTGTTGTTCTTCTTCTGCGCAGCTAAGCTGGAAGTGGCATTTGCAGCGCGCAATAGTGCAGAGTTATCTCAAAGAAAGGGCCACGGTGTTTCTGTATCTCTATTATGTTGGTGCGGCTTCGGATCTTTTAAATATCTCGATATATCTCGAAAACAACGCTTCTGATCAAAAAATATCATAGAACATAAATTGTAGGAAACATAATTCTCTACAAAAAAGGTCTCTTAACATTTTGCCGTAGCTCGCTTCGTTTCCGAGATATTTGCAGATTTATCTCAAGGGAAGGGGCCTGACGGACATATTTCCAGATATTTCTTCTTCTTGTTGTTCTTCTTCTGCACAGCTAAGCTGGAAGTGGCATTTGCAGCTCGCAATAGTGCAGAGTTATCTCAAAGAGAGGGGCCACGGTGTTTCTGTATCTCTATTATGTTGGTGCGGCTTCGGAACTTTTAAATATATTGATATATCTCGAGAACTACGCATCTGATCCAAAAATATCATAGAACATGAAAAGTAGGAAACTTAATTCTCTACAGAAAAGGTCTCTTAACATTTTGCCATAGCTCTCTTCGTTTCCGAGATATTTGCAGATTTATCTCAAGGGAAGGGGCCTGACGGACATATTTCGAGATATTTCTTCTTCTTGTTGTTCTTCTTCTGCACAGCTAAGCTGGAAGTGGCATTTGCAGCTCGCAATAGTGCAGAGTTATCTCAAAGAAAGGGGCCACGGTGTTTCTGTATCTCTATTATGTTGGTGCGGCTTCGGAACTTTTAAATATCTTGATATATCTCGAGAACTACGCATCTGATCAAAAAATATCATAGAACATAAAAAGTAGGAAACATAATTCTCGACAAAAAAGGTCTCTTAACATTTTGCCATAGCTCGCTTCGTTTCCGAGATATTTGCAGATTTATCTCAAGGGAAGGGGCCTGACGGACATATTTCGAGATATTTCTTCTTCTTGTTATTCTTCTTCTGCACAGCTAAGCTGGAAGTGGCATTTGCGGCTCGCACTAGTGAAGACTTATCTCAACGAAAGGGGCCACGGTGCTTCTGTATCTCTATTATGTTGGTGCGGCTTCGGAACTTTTAAATATCTGGATATATCTCGAAAACTACGCTTCTGATCAAAAAATATCATAGAACATAAATTGTAGGAAGCATAATTCTCTACAAAAAAGATCTCTTAACATTTTGCCATAGCTCGCTTCGTTTCCGAGATATTTGCAGATTTATCTCAAGGGAAGGGGCCTGACGGACATATTTCGAGATATTTCTTCTTCTTGTTGTTCTTCTTCTGCACAGCTAAGCTGGAAGTGGCATTTGCAGCGCGCAATAGTGCAGAGTTATCTCAAAGAAAGGGGCCACGGTGTTTCTGTATCTCTATTATGTTGGTGCGGCTTCGGAACTTTTAAATATCTTGATATATCTCGAGAACTACGCATCTGTTCAAAAAATATCATAGAACATAAAAAGTAGGAATCCTAATTTTCTACAAAAAAGGTCTCTTAACATTTTGCCGTAGCTCGCTTCGTTTCCGAGATATTTGCAGATTTATCTCAAGGGAAGGGGCCTGACGGACATATTTCCAGATATTTCTTCTTCTTGCTGTTCTTCTTCTGCACAGCTAAGCTGGAAGTGGCATTTGCAGCTCGCAATAGTGCAGAGTTATCTCAAAGAGAGGGGCCACGGTGTTTCTGTATCTCTATTATGTTGGTGCGGCTTCGGAACTTTTAAATATCTGGATATATCTCGAAAACTACGCTTCTGATCAAAAAATATCATAGAACATAAATTGTAGGAAGCATAATTCTCTACAAAAAAGATCTCTTAACATTTTGCCATAGCTCGCTTCGTTTCCGAGATATTTGCAGATTTATCTCAAGGGAAGGGGCCTGACGGACATATTTCGAGATATTTCTTCTTCTTGTTGTTCTTCTTCTGCACAGCTAAGCTGGAAGTGGCATTTGCAGCGCGCAATAGTGCAGAGTTATCTCAAAGAAAGGGGCCACGGTGTTTCTGTATCTCTATTATGTTGGTGCGGCTTCGGAACTTTTAAATATCTTGATATATCTCGAGAACTACGCATCTGTTCAAAAAATATCATAGAACATAAAAAGTAGGAATCCTAATTTTCTACAAAAAAGGTCTCTTAACATTTTGCCGTAGCTCGCTTCGTTTCCGAGATATTTGCAGATTTATCTCAAGGGAAGGGGCCTGACGGACATATTTCCAGATATTTCTTCTTCTTGTTGTTCTTCTTCTGCACAGCTAAGCTGGAAGTGGCATTTGCAGCTCGCAATAGTGCAGAGTTATCTCAAAGAGAGGGGCCACGGTGTTTCTGTATCTCTATTATGTTGGTGCGGCTTCGGAACTTTTAAATATCTTGATATATCTCGAGAACTACGCATCTGATCAAAAAATATCATAGAACATGAAAAGTAGGAAACTTAATTCTCTACAGAAAAGGTCTCTTAACATTTTGCCATAGCTCTCTTCGTTTCCGAGATATTTGCAGATTTATCTCAAGGGAAGGGGCCTGACGGACATATTTCGAGATATTTCTTCTTCTTGTTGTTCTTCTTCTGCACAGCTAAGCTGGAAGTGGCATTTGCAGCTCGCAATAGTGCAGAGTTATCTCAAAGAAAGGGGCCACGGTGTTTCTGTATCTCTATTATGTTGGTGCGGCTTCATAACTTTTAAATATCTTGATATATCTCGAGAACTACGCATCTGATCAAAAAATATCATAGAACATAAAAAGTAGGAAACTTAATTCTCTACAAAAAAGGTCTCTTAACATTTTGCCATAGCTCGCTTCGTTTCCGAGATATTTGCAGATTTATCTCAAGGGAAGGGGCCTAACGGACATATTTCGAGATATTTCTTCTTCTTGTTGTTCTTCTTCTGCACAGCTAAACTGGAAGTGGCATTTCCAGCTCGCAATAGTGCTGAGTTATCTCAAAGAAAGGGGCCACGGTGTTTCTGTATCTCTATTATGTTGGTGCGGCTTCGGAACTTTTAAATATCTCGATTTATCTCGAAAACTACGCTTCTGATCAAAAAATATCATAGAACATAAATTGTAGGAAACATAATTCTCGACAAAAAAGGTCTCTTAACATTTTGCCATAGCTCGCTTCGTTTCCGAGATATTTGCAGATTTATCTCAAGGGAAGGGGCCTGACGGACATATTTCGAGATATTTCTTCTTCTTGTTATTCTTCTTCTGCACAGCTAAGCTGGAAGTGGCATTTGCGGCTCGCACTAGTGAAGAGTTATCTCAACGAAAGGGGCCACGGTGCTTCTGTATCTCTATTATGTTGGTGCGGCTTCGGAACTTTTAAATATCTGGATATATCTCGAAAACTACGCTTCTGATCAAAAAATATCATAGAACATAAATTGTAGGAAGCATAATTCTCTACAAAAAAGATCTCTTAACATTTTGCCATAGCTCGCTTCGTTTCCGAGATATTTGCAGATTTATCTCAAGGGAAGGGGCCTGACGGACATATTTCGAGATATTTCTTCTTCTTGTTGTTCTTCTTCTGCACAGCTAAGCTGGAAGTGGCATTTGCAGCGCGCAATAGTGCAGAGTTATCTCAAAGAAAGGGGCCACGGTGTTTCTGTATCTCTATTATGTTGGTGCGGCTTCGGAACTTTTAAATATCTTGATATATCTCGAGAACTACGCATCTGTTCAAAAAATATCATAGAACATAAAAAGTAGGAATCCTAATTTTCTACAAAAAAGGTCTCTTAACATTTTGCCGTAGCTCGCTTCGTTTCCGAGATATTTGCAGATTTATCTCAAGGGAAGGGGCCTGACGGACATATTTCCAGATATTTCTTCTTCTTGTTGTTCTTCTTCTGCACAGCTAAGCTGGAAGTGGCATTTGCAGCTCGCAATAGTGCAGAGTTATCTCAAAGAAAGGGGCCACGGTGTTTCTGTATCTCTATTATGTTGGTGCGGCTTCGGAACTTTTAAATATCTTGATATATCTCGAGAACTACGCATCTGATCGAAAAATATCATAGAACATAAAAAGTAGGAAACTTGATTCTCTACAAAAGAGGTCTCTTAACATTTTGCCATAGCTCGCTTCGTTTCCGAGATATTTGCAGATTTATCTCAAGGGAAGGGGCCTGACGGACATATTTCGAGATATTTCTTCTTTTTGTAGTTCTTCTTCTGCACAGCTAAGCTGGAAGTGGCATTTGCAGCTCGCAATAGTGCAGAGTTATCTCAAAGAAAGGGGCCACGGTGTTTCTGTACCTCTATTATGTTGGTGCGGCTTCGGAACTTTTAAATATCTTGATATATCTCGAGAACTACGCGTCCGATCAAAAAATATCATAGAACATAAAAAGTAGGAAACCTAATTCTCTACAAAAAAGGTCTCTTAACATTTTGCCATAGCTCGCTTCGTTTCCGAGATATTTGCAGATTTATCTCGAGGGAAGGGGCCTGACGGACATATTTCGAGATATTTCTTCTTCTTGTTGTTCTTCTTCTGCACAGCTAAGCTGGAAGTGGCATTTGCAGCGCGCAATAGTGCAGAGTTATCTCAAAGAAAGGGGCCACGGTGTTTCTGTATCTCTATTATGTTGGTGCGGCTTCGGATCTTTTAAATATCTCGATATATCTCGAAAACAACGCTTCTGATCAAAAAATATCATAGAACATAAATTGTAGGAAACATAATTCTCTACAAAAAAGGTCTTTTAACATTTTGCCGTAGCTCGCTTCGTTTCCGAGATATTTGCAGATTTATCTCAAGGGAAGGGGCCTGACGGACATATTTCCAGATATTTCTTCTTCTTGTTGTTCTTCTTCTGCACAGCTAAGCTGGAAGTGGCATTTGCAGCTCGCAATAGTGCAGAGTTATCTCAAAGAGAGGGGCCACGGTGTTTCTGTATCTCTATTATGTTGGTGCGGCTTCGGAACTTTTAAATATCTTGATATATCTCGAGAACTACGCATCTGATCGAAAAATATCATAGAACATAAAAAGTAGGAAGCTTAATTCTCTACAAAAGAGGTCTCTTAACATTTTGCCATAGCTCGCTTCGTTTCCGAGATATTTGCAGATTTATCTCAAGGGAAGGGGCCTGACGGACATATTTCGAGATATTTCTTCTTTTTGTTGTTCTTCTTCTGCACAGCTAAGCTGGAAGTGGCATTTGCAGCTCGCAATAGTGCAGAGTTATCTCAAAGAAAGGGGCCACGGTGTTTCTGTATCTCTATTATGTTGGTGCGGCTTCGGAACTTTTAAATATCTTGATATATCTCGAGAACTACGCATCTGATCAAAAAATATCATAGAACATAAAAAGTAGGAAACTTAATTCTCTACAAAAAAGGTCTCTTAACATTTTGCCATAGCTCGCTTCGCTTCCGAGATATTTGCAGATTTATCTCAAGGGAAGGGGCCTGACGGACATATTTCGAGATATTTCTTCTTCTTGTTGTTCTTCTTCTGCACAGCTAAGCTGGAAGTGGCATTTGCGGCTCGCACTAGTGCAGAGTTATCTCAAAGAAAGGGGCCACGGTGTTTCTGTATCCCTATTATGTTGGTGCGGCTTCGGAACTTTTAAATATCTCGATGTATCTCGAAAACTACGCTTCTGATCAAAAAATATCATAGAACATAAATTGTAGGAAACATAATTCTCCACAAAAAAGGTCTCTTAACATTTTGCCATAGCTCGCTTCGTTTCCGAGATATTTGCAGATATATCTCAAGGGAAGGGGCCTGACGGACATATTTCGAGATATTTCTTCTTCTTGTTGTTCTTCTTCTGCACAGCTAAGCTGGAAGTGGCATTTGCGGCTCGCACTAGTGCAGAGTTATCTCAAAGAAAGGGGCCACGGTGTTTCTGTATCTCTATTATGTTGGTGCGGCTTCGGAACTTTTATATATCTCGATGTATCTCGAAAACTACGCTTCTGATCAAAAAATATCATAGAACATAAATTGTAGGAAACATAATTCTCTACAAAAAAGGTCTCTTAACATTTTGCCATAGCTCGCTTCGTTTCCGAGATATTTGCAGATATATCTCAAGGGAAGGGGCCTGACGGACAGATTTCGAGATATTTCTTCTTCTTGTTGTTCTTCTTCTGCACAGCTAAACTGGAAGTGGCATTTCCAGCTCGCAATAGTGCAGAGTTATCTCAAAGAGAGGGGCCACGGTGTTTCTGTATCTCTATTATGTTGGAGCGGCTTCGGAACTTTTAAATATCTTGATATATCTCGAGAACTACGCATCTGATCAAAAAATATCATAGAAGGTAAAAAGTAGGAAGCTTAATTCTCTACAAAAAAGGTCTCTTAACATTTTGCCATAGCTCGCTTCGTTTCCGAGATATTTGCAGATTTATCTCAAGGGAAGGGGCCTGACGGACATATTTCGAGATATTTCTTCTTCTTGTTGTTCTTCTTCTGCACAGCTAAGCTGGAGGTGGCATTTGCGGCTCGCACTAGTGCCGAGTTATCTCAAAGAAAGGGGCCACGGTGTTTCTGTATCCCTATTATGTTGGTGCGGCTTCGGAACTTTTAAATATCTCGATGTATCTCGAAAACTACGCTTCTGATCAAAAAATAACCTAGAACATAAATTGTAGGAAACATAATTCTCTACAAAAAAGGTCTCTTAACATTTTGTCATAGCTCGCTTCGTTTCCGAGATATTTGCAGATATATCTCAAGGGAAGGGGCCTGACGGACAGATTTCGAGATATTTCTTCTTCTTGTTGTTCTTCTTCTGCACAGCTAAACTGGAAGTGGCATTTCCAGCTCGCAATAGTGCAGAGTTATCTCAAAGAGAGGGGCCACGGTGTTTCTGTATCTCTATTATGTTGGTGCGGCTTCGGAACTTTTAAATATCTTGATATATCTCGAGAACTACGCATCTGATCAAAAAATATCATAGAAGATAAAAAGTAGGAAGCTTAATTCTCTACAAAAAACGTCTCTTAACATGTTGCCATAGCTCGCTTCGTTTCCGAGATATTTGCAGATTCATCTCAAAGGAACTGGCCTGACGGACATATTTCGAGATATTTCTTCTTCTTGTTGTTCTTCTTCTGCACAGCTAAGCTGGAAGTGGCATTTGCGGCTCGCACTAGTGCAGAGTTATCTCAAAGAAAGGGGCCACGGTGTTTCTGTATCCCTATTATGTTGGTGCGGCTTCGGAACTTTTAAATATCTCGATATATCTCGAAAACTACGCTTCTGATCAAAAAATATCATAGAACTTAAATTGTAGGAAACATAATTCTCTACAAAAAACGCCTCTTAACATTTTGCCATAGCTCGCTTCGTTTCCGAGATATTTGCAGATTCAGCTCAAAGGAACTGGCCTGACGGACATATTTCGAGATATTTCTTCTTCTTGCTGTTCTTCCTCTGCACAGCTAAGCTGGAAGTGGCATTTGCAGCTCGCAATAGTGCAGAGTTATCTCAAAGAAAGGGGCCACGGTGTTTCTGTATCTCTATTATGTTGGTGCGGCTTCGGAACTTTTAAATATCTTGATATATCTCGAGAACTACGCATCTGCTCAAAAAATATCATAGAACATAAAAAGTAGGAAACTTAATTCTCTACACAAAAGGTCTCTTAACATTTTGCCATAGCTCGCTTCGTTTCCGAGATATTTGCAGATTTATCTCAAGGGAAGGGGCCTGACGGACATATTTCGAGATATTTCTTCTTCTTGTTGTTCATCTTCTGCACAGCTAAGCTGGAAGTGGCATTTGCGGCTCGCACTAGTGCAGAGTTATCTCAAAGAAAGGGGCCACGGTGTTTCTGTATCTCTATTATGTTGGTGCGGCTTCGGAACTTTTAAATATCTCGATGTATCTCGAAAACTACGCTTCTGATCAAAAAATATCACAGAATATAAATTGTAGGAAACATAATTCTCTACAAAAAAGGTCTCTTAACATTTTGCCATAGCTCGCTTCGTTTCCGAGATATTTGCAGATATATCTCAAGGGAAGGGGCCTGACGGACAGATTTCGAGATATTTCTTCTTCTTGTTGTTCTTCTTCTGCACAGCTAAGCTGGAAGTGGCATTTACAGCTCGCAATAGTGCAGAGTTATCTCAAAGAAAGGGGCCACGGTGTTTCTGTATCTCTATTATGTTGGTGCGGCTTCGGAACTTTTAAATATCTTGATATATCTCGAGAACTACGCATCTGATCAAAAAATATCATAGAATATAAAAAGTAGGAAACTTAATTCTCTACAAAAAAGGTCTCTTAACATTTTGCCATAGCTCGCTTCGTTTCCGAGATATTTGCAGATTTATCTCAAGGGAAGGGGCCTGACGGACATATTTCGAGATATTTCTTCTTCTTGTTGTTCTTCTTCTGCACAGCTAAGCTGGAAGTGGCATTTGCGGCTCGCACTAGTGCAGAGTTATCTCAAAGGAAGGGGCCACGGTGTTTCTGTATCCCTATTATGTTGGTGCGGCTTCTGAACTTTTAAATATCTCGATATATCTCGAAAACTACGCTTCTGACCAAAAAATATCATAGAACATAAATTGTAGGAAACATAATTCTCTACAAAAAACGTCTCTTAACATTTTGCCATAGCTCGCTTCGTTTCCGAGATATTTGCAGATTCAGCTCAAAGGAACTGGCCTGACGGACATATTTCGAGATATTTCTTCTTCTTGTTGTTCTTCCTCTGCACAGCTAAGCTGGAAGTGGCATTTGCGGCTCGCACTAGTGCAGAGTTATCTCAAAGAAAGGGGCCACGCTGTTTCTGTATCTCTATTATGTTGGTGCGGCTTCGGAACTTTTAAATATCTCGATGTATCTCGAAAACTACGCTTCTGATCAAAAAATATCATAGAACCTAAATTGTAGGAAACATAATTCTCTATTAAAAACGTCTCTTAACATTTTGCCATAGCTCGCTTCGTTTCCGAGATATTTGCAGATTCATCTCAAAGGAACTGGCCTGACGGACATATTTCGAGATATTTCTTCTTCTTGTTGTTCTTCCTCTGCACAGCTAAGCTGGAAGTGGCATTTGCAGCTCGCAATAGTGCAGAGTTATCTCAAAGAAAGGGGCCACGGCGTTTCTGTATCTCTATTATGTTGGTGCGGCTTCGGAACTTTTAAATATCTTGATATATCTCGAGAACTACGCATCTGATCAAAAAATATCATAGAACATAAAAAGTAGGAAACTTAATTCTCTACAAAAAAGGTCTCTTAACATTTTGCCATAGCTCGCTTCGTTTCCGAGATATTTGCAGATTTATCTCAAGGGAAGAGGCCTGACGGACATTAATCGAGATATTTCTTCTTCTTGATGTTCTTCTTCTGCACAGCTAAGCTGGAAGTGGCATTTGCAGCTCGCAATAGTGCAGAGTTATCTCAAAGAAAGGGGCCACGGTGTTTCTGTATCTCTATTATGTTGGTGCGGCTTCGGAACTTTTAAATATCTCGATATATCTCGAAAACTACGCTTCTGATCAAAAAATATCATAGAACATAAATTGTAGGAAACATAATTCTCTACAAAAAGCGTCTCTTAACATTTTGCCATAGCTCGCTTCGTTTCCGAGATATTTGCCGATTCAGCTCAAAGGAACTGGCCTGACGGACATATTTCGAGATATTTCCTCTTCTTGATGTTCTTCTTCTGCACAGCTAAGCTGGAAGTGGCATTTGCAGCTCGCAATAGTGCAGAGTTATCTCAAAGAAAGGGGCCACGGTGTTTCTGTATCTCTATTATGTTGGTGCGGCTTCGGAACTTTTAAATATCTTGATATATCTCGAGAACTACGCATCTGATCAAAAAATATCATAGAACATAAAAAGTAGGAAACTTAATTCTCTACAAAAAAGGTCTCTCAACATTTTGCCATAGCTCGCTTCGTTTCCGAGATATTTGCAGATTTATCTCAAGGGAAGGGGCCTGACGGACATATTTCGAGATATTTCTTCTTCTTGTTGTTCTTCTTCTGCACAGCTAAGCTGGAAGTGGCATTTGCGGCTCGCACTAGTGCAGAGTTATCTCAAAGAAAGGGGCCACGGTGTTTCAGTATCTCTATTATGTTGGTGCGGCTTCGGAACTTTTAAATATCTCGATATATCTCGAAAACTACGCTTCTGATCAAAAAATATCATAGAACATAAATTGTAGGAAACATAATTCGCTACAAAAAAGTTCTCTCAACATTTTGCCATAGCTCGCTTCGTTTCCGAGATATTTGCAGATATATCTCAAGGGCAGGGGCCTGACGGACATATTTCGAGATATTTCTTCTTCTTGTTGTTCTTCTTCTGCACAGCTAAGCTGGAAGTGGCATTTACAGCTCGCAATAGTGCAGAGTTATCTCAAAGAGAGGGGCCACGGTGTTTCTGTATCTCTATTATGTTGGTGCGGCTTCGGAACTTTTAAATATCTTGATATATCTCGAGAACTACGCATCTGATCAAAAAATATCATAGAACATAAAAAGTAGGAAACTTAATTCTCTACAAAAAAGGTCTCTTAACATTTTGCCATAGCTCGCTTCGTTTCCGAGATATTTGCAGATTTATCTCAAGGGAAGGGGCCTGACGGACATATTTCGAGATACTTCTTCTTCTTGTTGTTCTTCCTCTGCACAGCTAAGCTCGAAGTGGCATTTGCAGCTCGCAATAGTGCAGAGTTATCTCAAAGAAAGGGGCCACGGTGTTTCTGTATCTCTATTATGTTGGTGCGGCTTCGGAACTTTTAAATATCTCGATATATCTCGAAAACTACGCTTCTGATCAAAAAATATCATAGAATATAAATTGTAGGAAACATAATTCGCTACAAAAAAGGTCTCTCAACATTTTGCCATAGCCCGCTTCGTTTCCGAGATATTTGCAGATATATCTCAAGGGCAGGGGCCTGACGGACATATTTCGAGATATTTCTTCTTCTTGTTGTTCTTCTTCTGCACAGCTAAGCTGGAAGTGGCATTTACAGCTCGCAATAGTGCAGAGTTATCTCAAAGAAAGGGGCCACGGTGTTTCTGTATCTCTATTATGTTGGTGCGGCTTCGGAACTTTTAAATATCTTGATATATCTCGAGAACTACGCATCTGATCAAAAAATATCATAGAACATAAAAAGTAGGAAACTTAATTCTCTACAAAAAAGGTCTCTTAATATTTTGCCATAGCTCGCTTCGTTTCCGAGATATTTGCAGATTTATCTCAAGGGAAGGGGCCTGACGGACATATTTCGAGATATTTCTTCTTCTTGTTGTTCTTCTTCTGCACAGCTAAGCTGGAAGTGGCATTTGCGGCTCGCACTATTGCAGAGTTATCTCAAAGAAAGGGGCCACGGTGTTTCTGTATCTCTATTATGTTGGTGCGGCTTCGGAACTTTTAAATATCTCGATATATCTCGAAAACTACGCTTCTGATCAAAAAATATCATAGAACATAAATTGTAGGAAACATAATTCTCTACAAAAAAGGTCTCTCAACATTTTGCCATAGCTCGCTTCGTTTCCGAGATATTTGCAGATATATCTCAAGGGCAGGGGCCTGACGGACATATTTCGAGATATTTCTTCTTCTTGTTGTTCTTCTTCTGCACAGCTAAGCTGGAAGTGGCATTTACAGCTCGCAATAGTGCAGAGTTATCTCAAAGAAAGGGGCCACGGTGTTTCTGTATCTCTATTATGTTGGTGCGGCTTCGGAACTTTTAAATATCTTGATATATCTCGAGAACTACGCATCTGATCAAAAAATATCATAGAACATAAAAAGTAGGAAACTTAATTCTCTACAAAAAAGGTCTCTTAACATTTTGCCATAGCTCGCTTCGTTTCCGAGATATTTGCAGATTTATCTCAAGGGAAGGGGCCTGACGGACATATTTCGAGATATTTCTTCTTCTTGTTGTTCTTCTTCTGCACAGCTAAGCTGGAAGTGGCATTTGCGGCTCGCACTATTGCAGAGTTATCTCAAAGAAAGGGGCCACGGTGTTTCTGTATCTCTATTATGTTGGTGCGGCTTCGGAACTTTTAAATATCTCGATATATCTCGAAAACTACGCTTCTGATCAAAAAATATCATAGAACATAAATTGTAGGAAACATAATTCTCTACAAAAAAGGTCTCTCAACATTTTGCCATAGCTCGCTTCGTTTCCGAGATATTTGCAGATATATCTCAAGGGCAGGGGCCTGACGGACATATTTCGAGATATTTCTTCTTCTTGTTGTTCTTCTTCTGCACAGCTAAGCTGGAAGTGGCATTTACAGCTCGCAATAGTGCAGAGTTATCTCAAAGAGAGGGGCCACGGTGTTTCTGTATCTCTATTATGTTGGTGCGGCTTCGGAACTTTTAAATATCTTGATATATCTCGAGAACTACGCATCTGATCAAAAAATATCATAGAACATAAAAAGTAGGAAACTTAATTCTCTACAAAAAAGGTCTCTTAACATTTTGCCATAGCTCGCTTGGTTTCCGAGATATTTGCAGATTTACCTCAAGGGAAGGGGCCCGACGGACATATTTCGAGATATTTCTTTTTCTTGTTGTTCTTCTTCTGCACAGCTAAGCTGGAAGTGGCATTTGCGGCTCGCACTAGTGCAGAGTTATCTCAAAGAAAGGGGCCACGGTGTTTCTGTATCTCTATTATGTTGGTGCGGCTTCGGAACTTTTAAATATCTCGATATATCTCGAAAACTACGCTTCTGATCAAAAAATATCATAGAACATAAATTGTAGGAAACATAATTCTCTACAAAAAACGTCTCTTAACATTTTGCCATAGCTCGCTTCGTTTCCGAGATATTTGCAGATTCAGCTCAAAGGAACGGGCCTGACGGACATATTTCGAGATACTTCTTCTTCTTGTTGTTCTTCCTCTGCACAGCTAAGCTGGAAGTGGCATTTGCAGCTCGCAATAGTGCAGAGTTATCTCAAAGAAAGGGGCCACGGTGTTTCTGTATCTCTATTATGTTGGTGCGGCTTCGGAACTTTTAAATATCTCGATATATCTCGAAAACTACGCTTCTGATCAAAAAATATCATAGAACATAAATTGTAGGAAACATAATTCGCTACAAAAAAGGTCTCTCAACATTTTGCCATAGCTCGCTTCGTTTCCGAGATATTTGCAGATATATCTCAAGGGAAGGGGCCTGACGGACATATTTCGAGATATTTCTTCTTCTTGTTGTTCTTCTTCTGCACAGCTAAGCTGGAAGTGGCATTTGCGGCTCGCACTATTGCAGAGTTATCTCAAAGAAAGGGGCCACGGTGTTTCTGTATCTCTATTATGTTGGTGCGGCTTCGGAACTTTTAAATATCTCGATATATCTCGAAAACTACGCTTCTGATCAAAAAATATCATAGAACATAAATTGTAGGAAACATAATTCTCTACAAAAAAGGTCTCTCAACATTTTGCCATAGCTCGCTTCGTTTCCGAGATATTTGCAGATATATCTCAAGGGCAGGGGCCTGACGGACATATTTCGAGATACTTCTTCTTCTTGTTGTTCTTCTTCTGCACAGCTAAGCTGGAAGTGGCATTTACAGCTCGCAATAGTGCAGAGTTATCTCAAAGAAAGGGGCCACGGTGTTTCTGTATCTCTATTATGTTGGTGCGGCTTCGGAACTTTTAAATATCTTGATATATCTCGAGAACTGCGCATCTGATCAAAAAATATCATAGAACATAAAAAGTAGGAAACTTAATTCTCTACAAAAAAGGTCTCTTAACATTTTGCCATAGCTCGCTTCGTTTCCGAGATATTTGCAGATTTATCTCAAGGGAAGGGGCCTAACGGACATATTTCGAGATATTTCTTCTTCTTGTTGTTCTTCTTCTGCACAGCTAAGCTGGAAGTGGCATTTGCGGCTCGCACTATTGCAGAGTTATCTCAAAGAAAGGGGCCACGGTGTTTCTGTATCTCTATTATGTTGGTGCGGCTTCGGAACTTTTAAATATCTTGATATATCTCGAGAACTACGCATCTGATCAAAAAATATCATAGAACATAAAAAGTAGGAAACTTAATTCTATACAAAAAAGGTCTCTTAACATTTTGCCATACCTCGCTTCGTTTCCGAGATATTTGCAGATTTATCTCAAGGGAAGGGGCCTGACGGACATATTTCGAGATATTTCTTCTTCTTGTTGTTCTTCTTCTGCACAGCTAAGCTGGAAGTGGCATTTGCGGCTCGCACTAGTGCAGAGTTATCTCAAAGAAAGGGGCCACGGTGTTTCTGTATCTCTATTATGTTGGTGCGGCTTCGGAACTTTTAAATATCTCGATATATCTCGAAAACTACGCTTCTGATCAAAAAATATCATAGAACATAAAAAGTAGGAAACTTAATTCTCTACAAAAAAGGTCTCTTAACATTTTGCCATAGCTCGCTTCGTTTCCGAGATATTTGCAGATTTATCTCAAGGGATGGGGCCTGACGGACATATTTCGAGATATTTCTTCTTCTTGTTGTTCTTCTTCTGCACAGCTAAGCTGGAAGTGGCATTTGCGGCTCGCACTAGTGCAGAGTTATCTCAAAGAAAGGGGCCACGGTGTTTCTGTATCTCTATTATGTTGGTGCGGCTTCGGAACTTTTAAATATCTCGATATATCTCGAAAACTACGCTTCTGATCAAAAAATATCATAGAACATAAATTGTAGGAAACATAATTCTCTACAAAAAACGTCTCTTAACATTTTGCCATAGCTCGCTTCGTTTCCGAGATATTTGCAGATTCAGCTCAAAGGAACGGGCCTGACGGACATATTTCGAGATACTTCTTTTTCTTGTTGTTCTTCCTCTGCACAGCTAAGCTGGAAGTGGCATTTGCAGCTCGCAATAGTGCAGAGTTATCTCAAAGAAAGGGGCCACGGTGTTTCTGTATCTCTATTATGTTGGTGCGGCTTCGGAACTTTTAAATATCTTGATATATCTCGAGAACTACGCATCTGATCGAAGAATATCATAGAACATAAATTGTAGGAAACATAATTCTCTACAAAAAAGGTCTCTTAACATTTTGCCGTAGCTCGCTTCATTTCCGAGATATTTGCAGATTTATCTCAAGGGAAGGGGCCTGACGGACATATTTCCAGATATTTCTTCTTCTTGTTGTTCTTCTTCTGCACAGCTAAGCTGGAAGTGGCATTTGCAGCTCGCAATAGTGCAGAGTTATCTCAAAGAAAGGGGCCACGGTGTTTCTGTATCTCTATTATGTTGGTGCGGCTTCGGAACTTTTAAATATCTCGATGTATCTCGAAAACTACGCTTCTGATCAAAAAATATCATAGAACATGAAAAGTAGGAAACTTAATTCTCTACAAAAAAGGTCTCTTAACATTTTGCCATAGCTCTCTTCGTTTCCGAGATATTTGCAGATTTATCTCAAGGGAAGGGGCCTGACGGACATATTTCGAGATATTTCTTCTTCTTGTTGTTCTTCTTCTGCACAGCTAAGCTGGAAGTGGCATTTGCAGCTCGCAGTAGTGCAGAGTTATCTCAAAGAAAGGGGCCACGGTGTTTCTGTATCTCTATTATGTTGGTGCGGCTTCGGAACTTTTAAATATCTTGATATATCTCGAGAACTACGCATCTGATCGAAGAATATCATAGAACATAAATTGTAGGAAACATAATTCTCTACAAAAAAGGTCTCTTAACATTTTGCCGTAGCTCGCTTCGTTTCCGAGATATTTGCAGATTTATCTCAAGGGAAGGGGCCTGACGGACATATTTCCAGATATTTCTTCTTCTTGTTGTTCCTCTTCTGCACAGCTAAGCTGGAAGTGGCATTTGCAGCTCGCAATAGTGCAGAGTTATCTCAAAGAAAGGGGCCACGGTGTTTCTGTATCTCTATTATGTTGGTGCGGCTTCGGAACTTTTAAATATCTTGATATATCTCGAGAACTACGCATCTGATCGAAAAATATCATAGAACATAAAAAGTAGGAAACTTAATTCTCTACAAAAGAGGTCTCTTAACATTTTGCCATAGCTCGCTTCGTTTCCGAGATATTTGCAGATTTATCTCAAGGGAAGGGGCCTGACGGACATATTTCGAGATATTTCTTCTTTTTGTTGTTCTTCTTCTGCACAGCTAAGCTGGAAGTGGCATTTGCAGCTCGCAATAGTGCAGAGTTATCTCAAAGAAAGGGGCCACGGTGTTTCTGTACCTCTATTATGTTGGTGCGGCTTCGGAACTTTTAAATATCAGGATATATCTCGAGAACTACGCATCTGATCAAAAAATATCATAGAACATAAAAAGTAGGAAACTTAATTCTCTACAAAAAAGTCTGTTAACATTTTCCCATAGCTGGCATCGTTTCCGAGATATTTGCAGATTTAGCTCAAGGGAAGGGGCCTGACGGACATATTCCGAGATATTTCTTCTTCTTGTTGTTCCTCTTCTGCACAGCTAAGCTGGAAGTGGCATTTGCAGGTCGCAATAGTGCAGAGTTATCTCAAAGAAAGGGGCCACGGTGTTTCTGTATCTCTATTATGTTGGTGCGGCTTCGGAACTTTTAAATATCTCGATATATCTCGAAAACTACGCTTCTGATCAAAAAATATCAGAGAACGTAAATTGTAGGAAACATAATTCTCTACAAAAAAGGTCTCTTAACATTTTGCCATAGCTCGCTTCGTTTCCGAGATATTTGCAGATTTATCTCAAGGGAAGGGGCCTGACGGACATATTTCGAGATATTTCTTCTTCTTGTTGTTCTTCTTCTGCACAGCTAAGCTGGAAGTGGCATTTGCAGCTCGCAATAGTGCAGAGTTATCTCAAAGAAAGGGGCCACGGTGTTTCTGTATCTCTATTATGTTGGTGCGGCTTCGGAACTTTTAAATATCTTGATATATCTCGAGAACTAGGCATCTGATCAAAAAATATCGTAGAACATAAAAAGTAGGAAACTTAATTCTCTACAAATAAGGTCTCTAAACATTTTGCCATAGCTCGCATGGTTTCCGAGATATTTGCAGATTTATCTCAAGGGAAGGGGCCTGACGGACATATTTCGAGATATTCCTTCTTCTTGTTGTTCTTCTTCTGCACAGCTAAGCTGGAAGTGGCATTTGCAGCTCGCAATAGTGCAGAGTTACCTCAAAGAAAGGGGCCACGGTGTTTCTGTATCTCTATTATGTTGGTGCCGCTTCGGAACTTTTAAATATCAGGATATATCTCGAGAACTACGCATCTGATCAAAAAATATCATAGAACATAAAAAGTAGGAAACATAATTCTCTACAAAAAAGGTCTCTTAACATTTTGCCGTAGCTCGCTTCGTTTCCGAGATATTTGCAGATTTATCTCAAGGGAAGGGGCCTGACGGACATATTTCCAGATATTTCTTCTTCTTGTTGTTCTTCTTCTGCACAGCTAAGCTGGAAGTGGCATTTGCAGCTCGCAATAGTGCAGAGTTATCTCAAAGAGAGGGGCCACGGTGTTTCTGTATCTCTATTATGTTGGTGCGGCTTCGGAACTTTTAAATATTTTGATATATCTCGAGAACTACGCATCTGATCGAAAAATATCATAGAACATAAAAAGTAGGAAACTTAATTCTCTACAAAAGAGGTCTCTTAACATTTTGCCATAGCTCGCTTCGTTTCCGAGATATTTGCAGATTTATCTCAAGGGAAGGGGCCTGACGGACATATTTCGAGATATTTCTTCTTTTTGTTGTTCTTCTTCTGCACAGCTAAGCTGGAAGTGGCATTTGCAGCTCGCAATAGTGCAGAGTTATCTCAAAGAAAGGGGCCACGGTGTTTCTGTATCTCTATTACGTTGGTGCGGCTTCGGAACTTTTAAATATCTTGATATATCTCGAGAACTACGCATCCGATCAAAAAATATCATACAACATAAAAAGTAGGAAACTTAATTCTCTACAAAAAAGATCTCTTAACATTTTGCCATAGCTCGCTTCGTTTCCGAGATATTTGCAGATTTATCTCGAGGGAAGGGGCCTGACGGACATATTTCGAGATATTTCTTCTTTTTGTTGTTCTTCTTCTGCACAGCTAAGCTGGAAGTGGCATTTGCAGCTCGCAATAGTGCAGAGTTATCTCAAAGAAAGGGGCCACGGTGTTTCTGTATCTCTATTATGTTGGTGCGGCTTCGGAACTTTTAAATATCTTGATATATTTCGAGAACTACGCATCTGATCAGAAAATATCATAGAACATAAAAAGTAGGAAACTTAATTCTCTACAAAAAAGATCTCTTAACATTTTGCCATAGCTCGCTTCGTTTCCGAGATATTTGCAGATTTATCTCAAGGGAAGGGGCCTGACGGACATATTTCGAGATATTTCTTCTTCTTGTTGTTCTTCTTCTGCACCGCTAAGCTGGAAGTGGCATTTGCAGCGCGCAATAGTGCAGAGTTATCTCAAAGAAAGGGGCCACGGTGTTTCTGTATCTCTATTATGTTGGTGCGGCTTCGGAACTTTTAAATATCTTGATATATCTCGAGAACTACGCATCTGTTCAAAAAATATCATAGAACATAAAAAGTAGGAATCCTAATTTTCTACAAAAAAGGTCTCTTAACATTTTGCCGTAGCTCGCTTCGTTTCCGAGATATTTGCAGATTTATCTCAAGGGAAGGGGCCTGACGGACATATTTCCAGATATTTCTTCTTCTTGTTGTTCTTCTTCTGCACAGCTAAGCTGGAAGTGGCATTTGCAGCTCGCAATAGTGCAGAGTTATCTCAAAGAAAGGGGCCACGGTGTTTCTGTATCTCTATTATGTTGGTGCGGCTTCGGAACTTTTAAATATCTTGATATATCTCGAGAACTACGCATCTGATCGAAAAATATCATAGAACATAAATTGTAGGAAACATAATTCTCTACAAAAAAGGTCTCTTAACATTTTGCCGTAGCTCGCTTCGTTTCCGAGATATTTGCAGATTTATCTCAAGGGAAGGGGCCTGACGGACATATTTCCAGATATTTCTTCTTCTTGTTGTTCTTCTTCTGCACAGCTAAGCTGGAGGTGGCATTTGCGGCTCGCACTAGTGCAGAGTTATCTCAAAGAAAGGGGCCACGGTGTTTCTGTATCTCTATTATGTTGGTGCGGCTTCGGAACTTTTAAATATCTCGATGTATCTCGAAAACTACGCTTCTGATCAAAAAATATCATAGAACATAAATTGTAGGAAACATAATTCTCTACAAAAAAGGTCTCTTAACATTTTGCCATACCTCGCTTCGTTTCCGAGATATTTGCAGATATATCTCAAGGGAAGGGGCCTGACGGACATATTTCGAGATATTTCTTCTTCTTGTTGTTCTTCTTCTGCACAGCTAAGCTGGAAGTGGCATTTACAGCTCGCAATAGTGCAGAGTTATCTCAAAGAAAGGGGCCACGGTGTTTCTGTATCTCTATTATGTTGGTCCGGCTTCGGAACTTTTAAATATCTTGATATATCTCGAGAACTACGCATCTGATCAAAAAATATCATAGAACATGAAAAGTAGGAAACTTAATTCTCTACAAAAAAGGTCTCTTAACATTTTGCCATAGCTCTCTTCGTTTCCGAGATATTTGCAGATTTATCTCAAGGGAAGGGGCCTGACGGACATATTTCGAGATATTTCTTCTTCTTGTTGTTCTTCTTCTGCACAGCCAAGCTGGAAGTGGCATTTGCGGCTCGCACTAGTGCAGAGTTATCTCAAAGAAAGGGGCCACGGTGTTTCTGTATCTCTATTATGTTGGTGCGGCTTCGGAACTTTTAAATATCTTGATATATCTCGAGAACTACGCGTCTGATCAAAAAATATCATAGAACATAAAAAGTAGGAAACTTAATTCTCTACAAAAACGGTCTCTTAACATTTTGCCATAGCTCGCTTCGTTTCCGAGATATTTGCAGATATATCTCAAGGGAAGGGGCCTGACGGACATATTTCGAGATATTTCTTCTTCTTGTTGCTCTTCTTCCGCACAGCTAAGCTGGAAGTGGCATTTACAGTTCGCAATAGTGCAGAGTTATCGCAAAGAAAGGGGCCACGGTGTTTCTGTATCTCTATTATGTTGGTGCGGCTTCGGAACTTTTAAATATCTTGATATATCTCGAGAACTACGCATCTGATCAAAAAATATTATAGAACATAAAAAGTAGGAAACCTAATTTTCTACAAAAAAGGTCTCTTAACATTTTGCCGTAGCTCGCTTCGTTTCCGAGATATTTGCAGATTTATCTCAAGGGAAGGGGCCTGACGGACATATTTCGAGATATTTCTTCTTCTTGTTGTTCTTCTTCTGCACAGCTAAGCTGGAAGTGGCATTTGCAGCGCGCAATAGTGCAGAGTTATCTCAAAGAAAGGGGCCACGGTGTTTCTGTATCTCTATTATGTTGGTGCGGCTTCGGAACTTTTAAATATCTTGATATATCTCGAGAACTACGCATCTGATCAAAAAATATCATAGAACATAAAAAGTAGGAAACTTAATTCTCTACAAAAAAGGTCTCTTAACATTTTCCCATAACTGGCATCGTTTCCGAGATATTTGCAGATTTAGCTCAAGGGAAGGGGCCTGACGGACATATTCCGAGATATTTCTTCTTCTTGTTGTTCCTCTTCTGCACAGCTAAGCTGGAAGTGGCATTTGCAGCTCGCAATAGTGCAGAGTTATCTCAAAGAAAGGGGCCACGGTGTTTCTGTACCTCTATTATGTTGGTGCAGCTTCGGAGCTTTTAAATATCTTGATATATCTCGAGAACTACGCATCTGATCAAACAATATCATAGAACATAAAAAGTAGGAAACTTAATTCTCTACAAAAAAGTCTCTTAACATTTTCCCATAGCTGGCATCGTTTCCGAGATATTTGCAGATTTAGCTCAAGGGAAGGGGCCTGACGGACATATTCCGAGATATTTCTTCTTCTTGTTGTTCCTCTTCTGCACAGCTAAGCTGGAAGTGGCATTTGCAGGTCGCAATAGTGCAGAGTTATCTCAAAGAAAGGGGCCACGGTGTTTCTGTATCTCTATTATGTTGGTGCGGCTTCGGAACTTTTAAATATCTCGATATATCTCGAAAACTACGCTTCTGATCAAAAAATATCGTAGAACATAAAAAGTAGGAAACTTAATTCTCTACAAATAAGGTCTCTAAACATTTTGCCATAGCTCGCATGGTTTCCGAGATATTTGCAGATTTATCTCAAGGGAAGGGGCCTGACGGACATATTTCGAGATATTCCTTCTTCTTGTTGTTCTTCTTCTGCACAGCTAAGCTGGAAGTGGCATTTGCAGCTCGCAATAGTGCAGAGTTACCTCAAAGAAAGGGGCCACGGTGTTTCTGTATCTCTATTATGTTGGTGCCGCTTCGGAACTTTTAAATATCAGGATATATCTCGAGAACTACGCATCTGATCAAAAAATATCATAGAACATAAAAAGTAGGAAACATAATTCTCTACAAAAAAGGTCTCTTAACATTTTGCCGTAGCTCGCTTCGTTTCCGAGATATTTGCAGATTTATCTCAAGGGAAGGGGCCTGACGGACATATTTCGAGATATTTCTTCTTCTTGTTGTTCTTCTTCTGCACCGCTAAGCTGGAAGTGGCATTTGCAGCGCGCAATAGTGCAGAGTTATCTCAAAGAAAGGGGCCACGGTGTTTCTGTATCTCTATTATGTTGGTGCGGCTTCGGAACTTTTAAATATCTTGATATATCTCGAGAACTACGCATCTGTTCAAAAAATATCATAGAACATAAAAAGTAGGAATCCTAATTTTCTACAAAAAAGGTCTCTTAACATTTTGCCGTAGCTCGCTTCGTTTCCGAGATATTTGCAGATTTATCTCAAGGGAAGGGGCCTGACGGACATATTTCCAGATATTTCTTCTTCTTGTTGTTCTTCTTCTGCACAGCTAAGCTGGAAGTGGCATTTGCAGCTCGCAATAGTGCAGAGTTATCTCAAAGAAAGGGGCCACGGTGTTTCTGTATCTCTATTATGTTGGTGCGGCTTCGGAACTTTTAAATATCTTGATATATCTCGAGAACTACGCATCTGATCGAAAAATATCATAGAACATAAATTGTAGGAAACATAATTCTCTACAAAAAAGGTCTCTTAACATTTTGCCGTAGCTCGCTTCGTTTCCGAGATATTTGCAGATTTATCTCAAGGGAAGGGGCCTGACGGACATATTTCCAGATATTTCTTCTTCTTGTTGTTCTTCTTCTGCACAGCTAAGCTGGAGGTGGCATTTGCGGCTCGCACTAGTGCAGAGTTATCTCAAAGAAAGGGGCCACGGTGTTTCTGTATCTCTATTATGTTGGTGCGGCTTCGGAACTTTTAAATATCTCGATGTATCTCGAAAACTACGCTTCTGATCAAAAAATATCATAGAACATAAATTGTAGGAAACATAATTCTCTACAAAAAAGGTCTCTTAACATTTTGCCATACCTCGCTTCGTTTCCGAGATATTTGCAGATATATCTCAAGGGAAGGGGCCTGACGGACATATTTCGAGATATTTCTTCTTCTTGTTGTTCTTCTTCTGCACAGCTAAGCTGGAAGTGGCATTTACAGCTCGCAATAGTGCAGAGTTATCTCAAAGAAAGGGGCCACGGTGTTTCTGTATCTCTATTATGTTGGTCCGGCTTCGGAACTTTTAAATATCTTGATATATCTCGAGAACTACGCATCTGATCAAAAAATATCATAGAACATGAAAAGTAGGAAACTTAATTCTCTACAAAAAAGGTCTCTTAACATTTTGCCATAGCTCTCTTCGTTTCCGAGATATTTGCAGATTTATCTCAAGGGAAGGGGCCTGACGGACATATTTCGAGATATTTCTTCTTCTTGTTGTTCTTCTTCTGCACAGCCAAGCTGGAAGTGGCATTTGCGGCTCGCACTAGTGCAGAGTTATCTCAAAGAAAGGGGCCACGGTGTTTCTGTATCTCTATTATGTTGGTGCGGCTTCGGAACTTTTAAATATCTTGATATATCTCGAGAACTACGCGTCTGATCAAAAAATATCATAGAACATAAAAAGTAGGAAACTTAATTCTCTACAAAAACGGTCTCTTAACATTTTGCCATAGCTCGCTTCGTTTCCGAGATATTTGCAGATATATCTCAAGGGAAGGGGCCTGACGGACATATTTCGAGATATTTCTTCTTCTTGTTGCTCTTCTTCCGCACAGCTAAGCTGGAAGTGGCATTTACAGTTCGCAATAGTGCAGAGTTATCGCAAAGAAAGGGGCCACGGTGTTTCTGTATCTCTATTATGTTGGTGCGGCTTCGGAACTTTTAAATATCTTGATATATCTCGAGAACTACGCATCTGATCAAAAAATATTATAGAACATAAAAAGTAGGAAACCTAATTTTCTACAAAAAAGGTCTCTTAACATTTTGCCGTAGCTCGCTTCGTTTCCGAGATATTTGCAGATTTATCTCAAGGGAAGGGGCCTGACGGACATATTTCGAGATATTTCTTCTTCTTGTTGTTCTTCTTCTGCACAGCTAAGCTGGAAGTGGCATTTGCAGCGCGCAATAGTGCAGAGTTATCTCAAAGAAAGGGGCCACGGTGTTTCTGTATCTCTATTATGTTGGTGCGGCTTCGGAACTTTTAAATATCTTGATATATCTCGAGAACTACGCATCTGATCAAAAAATATCATAGAACATAAAAAGTAGGAAACTTAATTCTCTACAAAAAAGGTCTCTTAACATTTTCCCATAACTGGCATCGTTTCCGAGATATTTGCAGATTTAGCTCAAGGGAAGGGGCCTGACGGACATATTCCGAGATATTTCTTCTTCTTGTTGTTCCTCTTCTGCACAGCTAAGCTGGAAGTGGCATTTGCAGCTCGCAATAGTGCAGAGTTATCTCAAAGAAAGGGGCCACGGTGTTTCTGTACCTCTATTATGTTGGTGCAGCTTCGGAGCTTTTAAATATCTTGATATATCTCGAGAACTACGCATCTGATCAAACAATATCATAGAACATAAAAAGTAGGAAACTTAATTCTCTACAAAAAAGTCTCTTAACATTTTCCCATAGCTGGCATCGTTTCCGAGATATTTGCAGATTTAGCTCAAGGGAAGGGGCCTGACGGACATATTCCGAGATATTTCTTCTTCTTGTTGTTCCTCTTCTGCACAGCTAAGCTGGAAGTGGCATTTGCAGGTCGCAATAGTGCAGAGTTATCTCAAAGAAAGGGGCCACGGTGTTTCTGTATCTCTATTATGTTGGTGCGGCTTCGGAACTTTTAAATATCTCGATATATCTCGAAAACTACGCTTCTGATCAAAAAATATCGTAGAACATAAAAAGTAGGAAACTTAATTCTCTACAAATAAGGTCTCTAAACATTTTGCCATAGCTCGCATGGTTTCCGAGATATTTGCAGATTTATCTCAAGGGAAGGGGCCTGACGGACATATTTCGAGATATTCCTTCTTCTTGTTGTTCTTCTTCTGCACAGCTAAGCTGGAAGTGGCATTTGCAGCTCGCAATAGTGCAGAGTTACCTCAAAGAAAGGGGCCACGGTGTTTCTGTATCTCTATTATGTTGGTGCCGCTTCGGAACTTTTAAATATCAGGATATATCTCGAGAACTACGCATCTGATCAAAAAATATCATAGAACATAAAAAGTAGGAAACATAATTCTCTACAAAAAAGGTCTCTTAACATTTTGCCGTAGCTCGCTTCGTTTCCGAGATATTTGCAGATTTATCTCAAGGGAAGGGGCCTGACGGACATATTTCCAGATATTTCTTCTTCTTGTTGTTCTTCTTCTGCACAGCTAAGCTGGAAGTGGCATTTGCAGCTCGCAATAGTGCAGAGTTATCTCAAAGAGAGGGGCCACGGTGTTTCTGTATCTCTATTATGTTGGTGCGGCTTCGGAACTTTTAAATATCTTGATATATCTCGAGAACTACGCATCTGATCGAAAAATATCATAGAACATAAAAAGTAGGAAACTTAATTCTCTACAAAAGAGGTCTCTTAACATTTTGCCATAGCTCGCTTCGTTTCCGAGATATTTGCAGATTTATCTCAAGGGAAGGGGCCTGACGGACATATTTCGAGATATTTCTTCTTTTTGTTGTTCTTCTTCTGCACAGCTAAGCTGGAAGTGGCATTTGCAGCTCGCAATAGTGCAGAGTTATCTCAAAGAAAGGGGCCACGGTGTTTCTGTATCTCTATTATGTTGGTGCGGCTTCGGAACTTTTAAATATCTTGATATATCTCGAGAACTACGCATCCGATCAAAAAATATCATACAACATAAAAAGTAGGAAACTTAATTCTCTACAAAAAAGGTCTCTTAACATTTTGCCATAGCTCGCTTCGTTTCCGAGATATTTGCAGATTTATCTCGAGGGAAGGGGCCTGACGGACATATTTCGAGATATTTCTTCTTCTTGTTGTTCTTCTTCTGCACAGCTAAGCTGGAAGTGGCATTTGCAGCGCGCAATAGTGCAGAGTTATCTCAAAGAAAGGGGCCACGGTGTTTCTGTATCTCTATTATGTTGGTGCGGCTTCGGAACTTTTAAATATATTGATATATCTCGAGAACTACGCATCTGATCCAAAAATATTATAGAACATAAAAAGTAGGAATCCTAATTTTCTACAAAAAAGGTCTCTTAACATTTTGCCGTAGCTCGCTTTGTTTCCGAGATATTTGCAGATTTATCTCAAGGGAAGGGGCCTGACGGACATATTTCGAGATATTTCTTCTTTTTGTTGTTCTTCTTCTGCACAGCTAAGCTGGAAGTGGCATTTGCAGCTCGCAATAGTGCAGAGTTATCTCAAAGAGAGGGGCCACGGTGTTTCTGTATCTCTATTATGTTGGTGCGGCTTCGGAACTTTTAAATATCTTGATATATCTCGAGAACTACGCATCTGATCGAAAAATATCATAGAACATAAAAAGTAGGAAACTTAATTCTCTACAAAAGAGGTCTCTTAACATTTTGCCATAGCTCGCTTCGTTTCCGAGATATTTGCAGATTTATCTCAAGGGAAGGGGCCTGACGGACATATTTCGAGATATTTCTTCTTTTTGTTGTTCTTCTTCTGCACAGCTAAGCTGGAAGTGGCATTTGCAGCTCGCAATAGTGCAGAGTTATCTCAAAGAAAGGGGCCACGGTGTTTCTGTATCTCTATTATGTTGGTGCGGCTTCGGAACTTTTAAATATCTTGATATATCTCGAGAACTACGCATCCGATCAAAAAATATCATACAACATAAAAAGTAGGAAACTTAATTCTCTACAAAAAAGATCTCTTAACATTTTGCCATAGCTCGCTTCGTTTCCGAGATATTTGCAGATTTATCTCGAGGGAAGGGGCCTGACGGACATATTTCGAGATATTTCTTCTTCTTGTTGTTCTTCTTCTGCACAGCTAAGCTGGAAGTGGCATTTGCAGCGCGCAATAGTGCAGAGTTATCTCAAAGAAAGGGGCCACGGTGTTTCTGTATCTCTATTATGTTGGTGCGGCTTCGGAACTTTTAAATATCTTGATATATCTCGAGAACTACGCATCTGATCCAAAAATATCATAGAACATAAAAAGTAGGAATCCTAATTTTCTACAAAAAAGGTCTCTTAACATTTTGCCGTAGCTCGCTTTGTTTCCGAGATATTTGCAGATTTATCTCAAGGGAAGGGGCCTGACGGACATATTTCGAGATATTTCTTCTTTTTGTTGTTCTTCTTCTGCACAGCTAAGCTGGAAGTGGCATTTGCAGTCTGCAATAGTGCAGAGTTATCTCAAAAACAGGGGCGACGGTGTTTCTGTATCTCTATTATGTTGGTGCGGCTTCGGAACTTTTAAATATCTCGATATATCTCGAAAACTACGCTTCTGATCAAAAAATATCAGAGAACGTAAATTGTAGGAAACATAATTCTCTACAAAAAAGGTCTCTTAACATTTTGCCATAGCTCGCTTCGTTTCCGAGATATTTGCAGATTTATCTCAAGGGAAGGGGCCTGACGGACATATTTCGAGATATTTCTTCTTCTTGTTGTTCTTCTTCTGCACAGCTAAGCTGGAAGTGGCATTTGCAGCTCGCAATAGTGCAGAGTTATCTCAAAGAAAGGGGCCACGGTGTTTCTGTATCTCTATTATGTTGGTGCGGCTTCGGAACTTTTAAATATCTTGATATATCTCGAGAACTACGCATCTAATCAAAAAATATCGTAGAACATAAAAAGTAGGAAACTTAATTCTCTACAAATAAGGTCTCTAAACGTTTTGCCATAGCTCGCATGGTTTCCGAGATATTTGCAGATTTATCTCAAGGGAAGGGGCCTGACGGACATATTTCGAGATATTCCTTCTTCTTGTTGTTCTTCTTCTGCACAGCTAAGCTGGAAGTGGCATTTGCAGCTCGCAATAGTGCAGAGTTACCTCAAAGAAAGGGGCCACGGTGTTTCTGTATCTCTATTATGTTGGTGCCGCTTCGGAACTTTTAAATATCAGGATATATCTCGAGAACTACGCATCTGATCAAAAAATATCATAAAACATAAAAAGTAGGAAACTTAATTCTCTACAAAAATGGTCTCTTAACATTTTGCCATAGCTCGCTTCGTTTCCGAGATATTTGCAGATTTATCTCAAGGGAAGGGGCCTGACGGACATATTTCGAGATATTTCTTCTTCTTGTTGTTCTTCTTCTGCACAGCTAAGCTGGAAGTGGCATTTGCAGCTCGCAGTAGTGCAGAGTTATCTCAAAGAAAGGGGCCACGGTGTTTCTGTATCTCTATTATGTAGGTGCGGCTTCGGAACTTTTAAATATCTTGATATATTTCGAGAACTACGCATCTGATCAGAAAATATCATAGAACATAAGAAGTAGGAAACTTAATTCTCTACAAAAAAGATCTCTTAACATTTTGCCATAGCTCGCTTCGTTTCCGAGATATTTGCAGATTTATCTCAAGGGAAGGGGCCTGACGGACATATTTCGAGATATTTCTTCTTCTTGTTGTTCTTCTTCTGCACAGCTAAGCTGGAAGTGGCATTTGCAGCGCGCAATAGTGCAGAGTTATCTCAAAGAAAGGGGCCACGGTGTTTCTGTATCTCTATTATGTTGGTGCGGCTTCGGAACTTTTAAATATCTTGATATATCTCGAGAACTACGCATCTGTTCAAAAAATATCATAGAACATAAAAAGTAGGAATCCTAATTTTCTACAAAAAAGGTCTCTTAACATTTTGCCGTAGCTCGCTTCGTTTCCGAGATATTTGCAGATTTATCTCAAGGGAAGGGGCCTGACGGACATATTTCCAGATATTTCTTCTTCTTGTTGTTCTTCTTCTGCACAGCTAAGCTGGAAGTGGCATTTGCAGCTCGCAATAGTGCAGAGTTATCTCAAAGAAAGGGGCCACGGTGTTTCTGTATCTCTATTATGTTGGTGCGGCTTCGGAACTTTTAAATATCTTGATATATCTCGAGAACTACGCATCTAATCGAAAAATATCATAGAACATAAAAAGTAGGAAACTTGATTCTCTACAAAAGAGGTCTCTTAACATTTTGCCATAGCTCGCTTCGTTTCCGAGATATTTGCAGATTTATCTCAAGGGAAGGGGCCTGACGGACATATTTCGAGATATTTCTTCTTTTTGTTGTTCTTCTTCTGCACAGCTAAGCTGGAAGTGGCATTTGCAGCTCGCAATAGTGCAGAGTTATCTCAAAGAAAGGGGCCACGGTGTTTCTGTACCTCTATTATGTTGGTGCGGCTTCGGAACTTTTAAATATCTTGATATATCTCGAGAACTACGCATCCGATCAAAAAATATCATAGAACATAAAAAGTAGGAAACTTAATTCTCTACAAAAACGGTCTCTTAACATTTTGCCATAGCTCGCTTCGTTTCCGAGATATTTGCAGATTTATCTCGAGGGAAGGGGCCTGACGGACATATTTCGAGATATTTCTTCTTCTTGTTGTTCTTCTTCTGCGCAGCTAAGCTGGAAGTGGCATTTGCAGCGCGCAATAGTGCAGAGTTATCTCAAAGAAAGGGGCCACGGTGTTTCTGTATCTCTATTATGTTGGTGCGGCTTCGGATCTTTTAAATATCTCGATATATCTCGAAAACAACGCTTCTGATCAAAAAATATCATAGAACATAAATTGTAGGAAACATAATTCTCTACAAAAAAGGTCTCTTAACATTTTGCCGTAGCTCGCTTCGTTTCCGAGATATTTGCAGATTTATCTCAAGGGAAGGGGCCTGACGGACATATTTCCAGATATTTCTTCTTCTTGTTGTTCTTCTTCTGCACAGCTAAGCTGGAAGTGGCATTTGCAGCTCGCAATAGTGCAGAGTTATCTCAAAGAGAGGGGCCACGGTGTTTCTGTATCTCTATTATGTTGGTGCGGCTTCGGAACTTTTAAATATCTTGATATATCTCGAGAACTACGCATCTGATCGAAAAATATCATAGAACATAAAAAGTAGGAAACTTAATTCTCTACAAAAGAGGTCTCTTAACATTTTGCCATAGCTCGCTTCGTTTCCGAGATATTTGCAGATTTATCTCAAGGGAAGGGGCCTGACGGACATATTTCGAGATATTTCTTCTTTTTGTTGTTCTTCTTCTGCACAGCTAAGCTGGAAGTGGCATTTGCAGCTCGCAATAGTGCAGAGTTATCTCAAAGAAAGGGGCCACGGTGTTTCTGTATCTCTATTATGTTGGTGCGGCTTCGGAACTTTTAAATATCTTGATATATCTCGAGAACTACGCATCCGATCAAAAAATATCATACAACATAAAAAGTAGGAAACTTAATTCTCTACAAAAAAGGTCTCTTAACATTTTGCCATAGCTCGCTTCGTTTCCGAGATATTTGCAGATTTATCTCGAGGGAAGGGGCCTGACGGACATATTTCGAGATATTTCTTCTTCTTGTTGTTCTTCTTCTGCACAGCTAAGCTGGAAGTGGCATTTGCAGCGCGCAATAGTGCAGAGTTATCTCAAAGAAAGGGGCCACGGTGTTTCTGTATCTCTATTATGTTGGTGCGGCTTCGGAACTTTTAAATATCTTGATATATCTCGAGAACTACGCATCCGATCAAAAAATATCATAGAACATAAAAAGTAGGAAACTTAATTCTCTACAAAAAAGGTCTCTTAACATTTTGCCATAGCTCGCTTCGTTTCCGAGATATTTGCAGATTTATCTGGAGGGAAGGGGCCTGACGGACATATTTCGAGATATTTCTTCTTCTTGTTGTTCTTCTTCTGCACAGCTAAGCTGGAAGCGGCATTTGCGGCTCGCACTAGTGCAGAGTTATCTCAAAGAAAGGGGCCACGGTGTTTCTGTATCTCTATTATGTTGGTGCGGCTTCGGATCTTTTAAATATCTCGATATATCTCGAAAACTACGCTTCTGATCAAAAAATATCATAGAACATAAATTGTAGGAAACATAATTCTCTATAAAAAACGTCTCTTAACATTTTGCCATAGCTCGCTTCGTTTCCGAGATATTTGCAGATATATCTCAAGGGAAGGGGCCTGACGGACATATTTCGAGATATTTCTTCTTCTTGTTGTTCTTCTTCTGCACAGCTAAGCTGGAAGTGGCATTTACAGCTCGCAATAGTGCAGAGTTATCTCAAAGAAAGGGGCCACGGTGTTTCTGTATCTCTACTATATTGGTGCGGCTTCGGAACTTTTAAATATCTTGATATATCTCGAGAACTACGCATCTGATCAAAAAATATCATAGAACATGAAAAGTAGGAAACTTAATTCTCTACAAAAAAGGTCTCTTAACATTTTGCCATAGCTCTCTTCGTTTCCGAGATATTTGCAGATTTATCTCAAGGGAAGGGGCCTGACGGACATATTTCGAGATATTTCTTCTTCTTGTTGTTCTTCTTCTGCACAGCTAAGCTGGAAGTGGCATTTGCAGCGCGCAATAGTGCAGAGTTATCTCAAAGAAAGGGGCCACGGTGTTTCTGTATCTCTATTATGTTGGTGCGGCTTCGGAACTTTTAAATATCTTGATATATCTCGAGAACTACGCATCTGATCAAAAAATATCATAGAACATAAAAAGTAGGAAACTTAATTCTCTACAAAAAAGGTCTCTTAACATTTTGCCATAGCTCGCTTCGTTTCCGAGATATTTGCAGATTTATCTCAAGGGAAGGGGCCTAACGGACATATTTCGAGATATTTCTTCTTCTTGTTGTTCTTCTTCTGCACAGCTAAACTGGAAGTGGCATTTCCAGCTCGCAATAGTGCTGAGTTATCTCAAAGAAAGGGGCCACGGTGTTTCTGTATCTCTATTATGTTGGTGCGGCTTCGGAACTTTTAAATATCTCGATTTATCTCGAAAACTACGCTTCTGATCAAAAAATATCATAGAACATAAATTGTAGGAAACATAATTCTCGACAAAAAAGGTCTCTTAACATTTTGCCATAGCTCGCTTCGTTTCCGAGATATTTGCAGATTTATCTCAAGGGAAGGGGCCTGACGGACATATTTCGAGATATTTCTTCTTCTTGTTATTCTTCTTCTGCACAGCTAAGCTGGAAGTGGCATTTGCGGCTCGCACTAGTGAAGAGTTATCTCAACGAAAGGGGCCACGGTGCTTCTGTATCTCTATTATGTTGGTGCGGCTTCGGAACTTTTAAATATCTGGATATATCTCGAAAACTACGCTTCTGATCAAAAAATATCATAGAACATAAATTGTAGGACGCATAATTCTCTACAAAAAAGATCTCTTAACATTTTGCCATAGCTCGCTTCGTTTCCGAGATATTTGCAGATTTATCTCAAGGGAAGGGGCCTGACGGACATATTTCGAGATATTTCTTCTTCTTGTTGTTCTTCTTCTGCACAGCTAAGCTGGAAGTGGCATTTGCAGCGCGCAATAGTGCAGAGTTATCTCAAAGAAAGGGGCCACGGTGTTTCTGTATCTCTATTATGTTGGTGCGGCTTCGGAACTTTTAAATATCTTGATATATCTCGAGAACTACGCATCTGTTCAAAAAATATCATAGAACATAAAAAGTAGGAATCCTAATTTTCTACAAAAAAGGTCTCTTAACATTTTGCCGTAGCTCGCTTCGTTTCCGAGATATTTGCAGATTTATCTCAAGGGAAGGGGCCTGACGGACATATTTCCAGATATTTCTTCTTCTTGTTGTTCTTCTTCTGCACAGCTAAGCTGGAAGTGGCATTTGCAGCTCGCAATAGTGCAGAGTTATCTCAAAGAAAGGGGCCACGGTGTTTCTGTATCTCTATTATGTTGGTGCGGCTTCGGAACTTTTAAATATCTTGATATATCTCGAGAACTACGCATCTGATCGAAAAATATCATAGAACATAAACTGTAGGAAACATAATTCTCTACAAAAAAGGTCTCTTAACATTTTGCCGTAGCTCGCTTCGTTTCCGAGATATTTGCAGATTTATCTCAAGGGAAGGGGCCTGACGGACATATTTCCAGATATTTATTCTTCTTGTTGTTCTTCTTCTGCACAGCTAAGCTGGAAGTGGCATTTGCAGCTCGCAATAGTGCAGAGTTATCTCAAAGAAAGGGGCCACGGTGTTTCTGTATCTCTATTATGTTGGTGCGGCTTCGGAACTTTTAAATATCTTGATATATCTCGAGAACTACGCATCTGATCGAAAAATATCATAGAACATAAAAAGTAGGAAACTTGATTCTCTACAAAAGAGGTCTCTTAACATTTTGCCATAGCTCGCTTCGTTTCCGAGATATTTGCAGATTTATCTCAAGGGAAGGGGCCTGACGGACATATTTCGAGATATTTCTTCTTTTTGTAGTTCTTCTTCTGCACAGCTAAGCTGGAAGTGGCATTTGCAGCTCGCAATAGTGCAGAGTTATCTCAAAGAAAGGGGCCACGGTGTTTCTGTACCTCTATTATGTTGGTGCGGCTTCGGAACTTTTAAATATCTCGATTTATCTCGAAAACTACGCTTCTGATCAAAAAATATCATAGAACATAAATTGTAGGAAACATAATTCTCGACAAAAAAGGTCTCTTAACATTTTGCCATAGCTCGCTTCGTTTCCGAGATATTTGCAGATTTATCTCAAGGGAAGGGGCCTGACGGACATATTTCGAGATATTTCTTCTTCTTGTTATTCTTCTTCTGCACAGCTAAGCTGGAAGTGGCATTTGCGGCTCGCACTAGTGAAGAGTTATCTCAACGAAAGGGGCCACGGTGCTTCTGTATCTCTATTATGTTGGTGCGGCTTCGGAACTTTTAAATATCTGGATATATCTCGAAAACTACGCTTCTGATCAAAAAATATCATAGAACATAAATTGTAGGACGCATAATTCTCTACAAAAAAGATCTCTTAACATTTTGCCATAGCTCGCTTCGTTTCCGAGATATTTGCAGATTTATCTCAAGGGAAGGGGCCTGACGGACATATTTCGAGATATTTCTTCTTCTTGTTGTTCTTCTTCTGCACAGCTAAGCTGGAAGTGGCATTTGCAGCGCGCAATAGTGCAGAGTTATCTCAAAGAAAGGGGCCACGGTGTTTCTGTATCTCTATTATGTTGGTGCGGCTTCGGAACTTTTAAATATCTTGATATATCTCGAGAACTACGCATCTGTTCAAAAAATATCATAGAACATAAAAAGTAGGAATCCTAATTTTCTACAAAAAAGGTCTCTTAACATTTTGCCGTAGCTCGCTTCGTTTCCGAGATATTTGCAGATTTATCTCAAGGGAAGGGGCCTGACGGACATATTTCCAGATATTTCTTCTTCTTGTTGTTCTTCTTCTGCACAGCTAAGCTGGAAGTGGCATTTGCAGCTCGCAATAGTGCAGAGTTATCTCAAAGAAAGGGGCCACGGTGTTTCTGTATCTCTATTATGTTGGTGCGGCTTCGGAACTTTTAAATATCTTGATATATCTCGAGAACTACGCATCTGATCGAAAAATATCATAGAACATAAACTGTAGGAAACATAATTCTCTACAAAAAAGGTCTCTTAACATTTTGCCGTAGCTCGCTTCGTTTCCGAGATATTTGCAGATTTATCTCAAGGGAAGGGGCCTGACGGACATATTTCCAGATATTTATTCTTCTTGTTGTTCTTCTTCTGCACAGCTAAGCTGGAAGTGGCATTTGCAGCTCGCAATAGTGCAGAGTTATCTCAAAGAAAGGGGCCACGGTGTTTCTGTATCTCTATTATGTTGGTGCGGCTTCGGAACTTTTAAATATCTTGATATATCTCGAGAACTACGCATCTGATCGAAAAATATCATAGAACATAAAAAGTAGGAAACTTGATTCTCTACAAAAGAGGTCTCTTAACATTTTGCCATAGCTCGCTTCGTTTCCGAGATATTTGCAGATTTATCTCAAGGGAAGGGGCCTGACGGACATATTTCGAGATATTTCTTCTTTTTGTAGTTCTTCTTCTGCACAGCTAAGCTGGAAGTGGCATTTGCAGCTCGCAATAGTGCAGAGTTATCTCAAAGAAAGGGGCCACGGTGTTTCTGTACCTCTATTATGTTGGTGCGGCTTCGGAACTTTTAAATATCTTGATATATCTCGAGAACTACGCATCCGATCAAAAAATATCATAGAACATAAAAAGTAGGAAACCTAATTCTCTACAAAAAAGGTCTCTTAACATTTTGCCATAGCTCGCTTCGTTTCCGAGATATTTGCAGATTTATCTCGAGGGAAGGGGCCTGACGGACATATTTCGAGATATTTCTTCTTCTTGTTGTTCTTCTTCTGCACAGCTAAGCTGGAAGTGGCATTTGCAGCGCGCAATAGTGCAGAGTTATCTCAAAGAAAGGGGCCACGGTGTTTCTGTATCTCTATTATGTTGGTGCGGCTTCGGATCTTTTAAATATCTCGATATATCTCGAAAACACCGCTTCTGATCAAAAAATATCATAGAACATAAATTGTAGGAAACATAATTCTCTACAAAAAAGGTCTCTTAACATTTTGCCGTAGCTCGCTTCGTTTCCGAGATATTTGCAGATTTATCTCAAGGGAAGGGGCCTGACGGACATATTTCCAGATATTTCTTCTTCTTGTTGTTCTTCTTCTGCACAGCTAAGCTGGAAGTGGCATTTGCAGCTCGCAATAGTGCAGAGTTATCTCAAAGAGAGGGGCCACGGTGTTTCTGTATCTCTATTATGTTGGTGCGGCTTCGGAACTTTTAAATATCTTGATATATCTCGAGAACTACGCATCTGATCGAAAAATATCATAGAACATAAAAAGTAGGAAACTTAATTCTCTACAAAAGAGGTCTCTTAACATTTTGCCATAGCTCGCTTCGTTTCCGAGATATTTGCAGATTTATCTCAAGGGAAGGGGCCTGACGGACATATTTCGAGATATTTCTTCTTTTTGTTGTTCTTCTTCTGCACAGCTAAGCTGGAAGTGGCATTTGCAGCTCGCAATAGTGCAGAGTTATCTCAAAGAAAGGGGCCACGGTGTTTCTGTATCTCTATTATGTTGGTGCGGCTTCGGAACTTTTAAATATCTTGATATATCTCGAGAACTACGCATCCGATCAAAAAATATCATAGAACATAAAAAGTAGGAAACTTAATTCTCTACAAAAAAGGTCTCTTAACATTTTGCCATAGCTCGCTTCGTTTCCGAGATATTTGCAGATTTATCTCGAGGGAAGGGGCCTGACGGACATATTTCGAGATATTTCTTCTTCTTGTTGTTCTTCTTCTGCACAGCTAAGCTGGAAGCGGCATTTGCGGCTCGCACTAGTGCAGAGTTATCTCAAAGAAAGGGGCCACGGTGTTTCTGTATCTCTATTATGTTGGTGCGGCTTCGGATCTTTTAAATATCTCGATATATCTCGAAAACTACGCTTCTGATCAAAAAATATCATAGAACATAAATTGTAGGAAACATAATTCTCTATAAAAAACGTCTCTTAACATTTTGCCATAGCTCGCTTCGTTTCCGAGATATTTGCAGATTTATCTCAAGGGAAGGGGCCTGACGGACATATTTCGAGATATTTCTTCTTCTTGTTATTCTTCTTCTGCACAGCTAAGCTGGAAGTGGCATTTGCGGCTCGCACTAGTGAAGAGTTATCTCAACGAAAGGGGCCACGGTGCTTCTGTATCTCTATTATGTTGGTGCGGCTTCGGAACTTTTAAATATCTCGATATATCTCGAAAACTACGCTTCTGATCAAAAAATATCATAGAACATAAATTGTAGGAAGCATAATTCTCTACAAAAAAGGTCTCTTAACATTTTGCCATAGCTCGCTTCGTTTCCGAGATATGTGCAGATTCATCTCAAGGGAAGGGGTCTGACGGACATATTTCGAGATATTTCTTCTTCTTGTTGTTCTTCTTCTGCACAGCTAAGCTCGAAGTGGCATTTGCAGCTCGCAATAGTGCAGAGTTATCTCAAAGAAAGAGGCCACGGTGTTTCTGTACCTCTATTATGTTGGTGCAGCTTCGGAACTTTTAAATATCTTGATATATCTCGAGAACTACGCATCTGATCAAAAAATATCATCGAACATAAAAAGTAGGAAACATAATTCTCTACAAAAAAGGTCTCTTAACATTTTGCCATAGCTCGCTTCGTTTCCGAGATATTTGCAGATTTATCTCAAGGGAAGGGGCCTGACGGACATATTTCGAGATATTTCTTCTTCTTGTTGTTCTTCTTCTGCACAGCTAAGCTAGAAGTGGCATTTACAGCTCGCAATAGTGCAGAGTTATCTCAAAGAAAGGGGCCACGGTGTTTCTGTATCTCTACTATGTTGGTGCGGCTTCGGAACTTTTAAATATCTTGATATATCTCGAGAACTACGCATCTGATCAAAAAATATCATAGAACATTAAAAGTAGGAAACTTAATTCTCTACAAAAAAGGTCTCTTAAGATTTTGCCATAGCTCGCTTCGTTTCCGAGATATTTGCAGATATATCTCAAGGGAAGGGGCCTGACGGACATATTTCGAGATATTTCTTCTTCTTGTTGTTCTTCTTCTGCACAGCTGAGCTGGAAGTGGCATTTGCAGGTCGCAATAGTGCAGAGTTATCTCAAAGAAAGGGGCCACGGTGTTTCTGTATCTCTATTATGTTGGTGCGGCTTCGGAACTTTTAAATATCTCGATATATCTCGAAAACTACGCTTCTGATCAAAAAATATCATAGAACGTAAATTGTAGGAAACATAATTCTCTACAAAAAAGGTCTCTTAACATTTTGCCATAGCATGCTTCGTTTCCGAGATATTTGCAGATTTATCTCAAGGGAAGGGGCCTGACGGACATATTTCGAGATATTTCTTCTTCTTGTTGTTCTTCTTCTGTACAGCTAAGCTGGAAGTGGCATTTACAGCTCGCAATAGTGTAGAGTTATCTCAAAGAAAGGGGCCACGGTGTTTCTGTATCTCTACTATGTTGGTGCGGCTTCGGAACTTTTAAATATCTTGATATATCTCGAGAACTACGCATCTGATCAAAAAATATCATAGAACATGAAAAGTAGGAAACTTAATTCTCTACAAAAAAGGTCTCTTAACATTTTGCCATAGCTCTCTTCGTTTCCGAGATATTTGCAGATTTATCTCAAGGGAAGGGGCCTGACGGACATATTTCGAGATATTTCTTCTTCTTGTTGTTCTTCTTCTGCACAGCTAAGCTGGAAGTGGCATTTGCAGCTCGCAATAGTGCAGAGTTATCTCAAAGAAAGGGGCCACGGTGTTTCTGTATCTCTATTATGTTGGTGCGGCTTCGGAACTTTTAAATATCTCGATTTATCTCGAAAACTACGCTTCTGATCAAAAAATATCATAGAACATAAATTGTAGGAAGCATAATTCTCTACAAAAAAGGTCTCTTACCATTTTGCCATAGCTCGCTTCGTTTCCGAGATATTTGCAGATATATCTCAAGGGAAGGGGCCTGACGGACATATTTCGAGATATTTCTTCTTCTTGTTGTTCTTCTTCTGCACAGCTAAACTGGAAGTGGCATTTCCAACTCGCAATAGTGCTGAGTTATCTCAAAGAAAGGGGCCACGGTGTTTCTGTATCTCTATTATGTTGGTGCGGCTTCGGAACTTTTAAATATCTCGATATATCTCGAAAACTACGCTTCTGATCAAAAAATATCATAGAACATAAATTGTAGGAAGCATAATTCTCTACAAAAAAGGTCTCTTACCATTTTGCCATAGCTCGCTTCGTTTCCGAGATATTTGTAGATATATCTCAAGGGAAGGGGCCTGACGGACATATTTCGAGATATTTCTTCTTCTTGTTGTTCTTCTTCTGCACAGCTAAGCTGGAAGTGGCATTTACAGCTCGCAATAGTGCAGAGTTATCTCAAAGAAAGGGGCCACGGTGTTTCTGTATCTCTATTATGCTGGTGCGGCTTCGGAACTTTTAAATATCTTGATATATCTCGAGAACTACGCATCTGATCAAAAAATATCATAGAACATGAAAAGTAGGAAACTTAATTCTCTACAAAAAAGGTCTCTTAACATTTTGCCATAGCTCTCTTCGTTTCCGAGATATTTGCAGATTTATCTCAAGGGAAGGGGCCTGACGGACATATTTCGAGATATTTCTTCTTCTTGTTGTTCTTCTTCTGCACAGCTAAGCTGGAAGTGGCATTTGCAGCTCGCAATAGTGCAGAGTTATCTCAAAGAAAGGGGCCACGGTGTTTCTGTATCTCTATTATGTTGGTGCGGCTTCGGAACTTTTAAATATCTTGATATATCTCGAGAACTACGCGTCTGATCAAAAAATATCATAGAACATAAAAAGTAGGAAACTTAATTCTCTACAAAAACGGTCTCTTAACATTTTGCCATAGCTCGCTTCGTTTCCGAGATATTTGCAGATATATCTCAAGGGAAGGGGCCTGACGGACATATTTCGAGATATTTCTTCTTCTTGTTGTTCTTCTTCTGCACAGCTAAGCTGGAAGTGGCATTTGCGGCTCGCACTAGTGCAGAGTTATCTCAAAGAAAGGAGCCACGGTGTTTCTGTATCTCTATTATGTTGGTGCGGCTTCGGAACTTTTAAATATCTTGATATATCTCGAGAACTACGCATCTGATCAAAAAATATCATAGAACATAAAAAGTAGGAAACATAATTCTCTACAAAAAAGGTCTCTTAACATTTTGCCATAGCTCGCTTCGTTTCCGAGATATTTGCAGATTTATCTCAAGGGAAGGGGCCTGTCGGACATATTTCGAGATATTTCTTCTTCTTGTTGTTCTTCTTCTGCACAGCTAAGCTGGAAGTGGCATTTGCGGCTCGCACTAGTGCAGAGTTATCTCAAAGAAAGGGGCCACGGTGTTTCTGTATCTCTATTATGTTGGTGCGGCTTCGGAACTTTTAAATATCTTGATATATCTCGAGAACTACGCATCTGATCAAAAAATATCATAGAAGATAAAAAGTAGGAAACTTAATTCTCTACAAAAAAGGTCTCTTAACATTTTGCCATAGCTCGCTTCGTTTCCGAGATATTTGCAGATTTATCTCAAGGGAAGGGGCCTGACGGACATATTTCGAGATATTTCTTCTTCTTGTTGTTCTTCTTCTGCACAGCTAAGCTGGAAGTGGCATTTGCGGCTCGCACTAGTGCAGAGTTGTCTCAACGAAAGGGGCCACGGTGTTTCTGTATCTCTATTATGTTGGTGCGGCTTCGGAACTTTTAAATATCTCGATATATCTCGAAAACTACGCTTCTGATCAAAAAATATCATAGAACATAAATTGTAGGAAGCATAATTCTCTACAAAAAAGGTCTCTTACCATTTTGCCATAGCTCGCTTCGTTTCCGAGATATTTGTAGATATATCTCAAGGGAAGGGGCCTGACGGACATATTTCGAGATATTTCTTCTTCTTGTTGTTCTTCTTCTGCACAGCTAAGCTGGAAGTGGCATTTACAGCTCGCAATAGTGCAGAGTTATCTCAAAGAAAGGGGCCACGGTGTTTCTGTATCTCTATTATGCTGGTGCGGCTTCGGAACTTTTAAATATCTTGATATATCTCGAGAACTACGCATCTGATCAAAAAATATCATAGAACATGAAAAGTAGGAAACTTAATTCTCTACAAAAAAGGTCTCTTAACATTTTGCCATAGCTCTCTTCGTTTCCGAGATATTTGCAGATTTATCTCAAGGGAAGGGGCCTGACGGACATATTTCGAGATATTTCTTCTTCTTGTTGTTCTTCTTCTGCACAGCTAAGCTGGAAGTGGCATTTGCAGCTCGCAATAGTGCAGAGTTATCTCAAAGAAAGGGGCCACGGTGTTTCTGTATCTCTATTATGTTGGTGCGGCTTCGGAACTTTTAAATATCTTGATATATCTCGAGAACTACGCGTCTGATCAAAAAATATCATAGAACATAAAAAGTAGGAAACTTAATTCTCTACAAAAACGGTCTCTTAACATTTTGCCATAGCTCGCTTCGTTTCCGAGATATTTGCAGATATATCTCAAGGGAAGGGGCCTGACGGACATATTTCGAGATATTTCTTCTTCTTGTTGTTCTTCTTCTGCACAGCTAAGCTGGAAGTGGCATTTGCGGCTCGCACTAGTGCAGAGTTATCTCAAAGAAAGGAGCCACGGTGTTTCTGTATCTCTATTATGTTGGTGCGGCTTCGGAACTTTTAAATATCTTGATATATCTCGAGAACTACGCATCTGATCAAAAAATATCATAGAACATAAAAAGTAGGAAACATAATTCTCTACAAAAAAGGTCTCTTAACATTTTGCCATAGCTCGCTTCGTTTCCGAGATATTTGCAGATTTATCTCAAGGGAAGGGGCCTGTCGGACATATTTCGAGATATTTCTTCTTCTTGTTGTTCTTCTTCTGCACAGCTAAGCTGGAAGTGGCATTTGCGGCTCGCACTAGTGCAGAGTTATCTCAAAGAAAGGGGCCACGGTGTTTCTGTATCTCTATTATGTTGGTGCGGCTTCGGAACTTTTAAATATCTTGATATATCTCGAGAACTACGCATCTGATCAAAAAATATCATAGAAGATAAAAAGTAGGAAACTTAATTCTCTACAATAAAGGTCTCTTAACATTTTGCCATAGCTCGCTTCGTTTCCGAGATATTTGCAGATTTATCTCAAGGGAAGGGGCCTGACGGACATATTTCGAGATATTTCTTCTTCTTGTTGTTCTTCTTCTGCACAGCTAAGCTGGAAGTGGCATTTGCGGCTCGCACTAGTGCAGAGTTGTCTCAACGAAAGGGGCCACGGTGTTTCTGTATCTCTATTATGTTGGTGCGGCTTCGGAACTTTTAAATATCTCGATATATCTCGAAAACTACGCTTCTGATCAAAAAATATCATAGAACATAAATTGTAGGAAGCATAATTCTCTACAAAAAAGGTCTCTTACCATTTTGCCATAGCTCGCTTCGTTTCCGAGATATTTGTAGATATATCTCAAGGGAAGGGGCCTGACGGACATATTTCGAGATATTTCTTCTTCTTGTTGTTCTTCTTCTGCACAGCTAAGCTGGAAGTGGCATTTACAGCTCGCAATAGTGCAGAGTTATCTCAAAGAAAGGGGCCACGGTGTTTCTGTATCTCTATTATGCTGGTGCGGCTTCGGAACTTTTAAATATCTTGATATATCTCGAGAACTACGCATCTGATCAAAAAATATCATAGAACATGAAAAGTAGGAAACTTAATTCTCTACAAAAAAGGTCTCTTAACATTTTGCCATAGCTCTCTTCGTTTCCGAGATATTTGCAGATTTATCTCAAGGGAAGGGGCCTGACGGACATATTTCGAGATATTTCTTCTTCTTGTTGTTCTTCTTCTGCACAGCTAAGCTGGAAGTGGCATTTGCAGCTCGCAATAGTGCAGAGTTATCTCAAAGAAAGGGGCCACGGTGTTTCTGTATCTCTATTATGTTGGTGCGGCTTCGGAACTTTTAAATATCTTGATATATCTCGAGAACTACGCGTCTGATCAAAAAATATCATAGAACATAAAAAGTAGGAAACTTAATTCTCTACAAAAACGGTCTCTTAACATTTTGCCATAGCTCGCTTCGTTTCCGAGATATTTGCAGATATATCTCAAGGGAAGGGGCCTGACGGACATATTTCGAGATATTTCTTCTTCTTGTTGTTCTTCTTCTGCACAGCTAAGCTGGAAGTGGCATTTGCGGCTCGCACTAGTGCAGAGTTATCTCAAAGAAAGGAGCCACGGTGTTTCTGTATCTCTATTATGTTGGTGCGGCTTCGGAACTTTTAAATATCTTGATATATCTCGAGAACTACGCATCTGATCAAAAAATATCATAGAACATAAAAAGTAGGAAACATAATTCTCTACAAAAAAGGTCTCTTAACATTTTGCCATAGCTCGCTTCGTTTCCGAGATATTTGCAGATTTATCTCAAGGGAAGGGGCCTGACGGACATATTTCGAGATATTTCTTCTTCTTGTTGTTCTTCTTCTGCACAGCTAAGCTGGAAGTGGCATTTGCGGCTCGCACTAGTGCAGAGTTGTCTCAACGAAAGGGGCCACGGTGTTTCTGTATCTCTATTATGTTGGTGCGGCTTCGGAACTTTTAAATATCTCGATATATCTCGAAAACTACGCTTCTGATCAAAAAATATCATAGAACATAAATTGTAGGAAGCATAATTCTCTACAAAAAAGGTCTCTTTACATTTTGCCATAGCTCGCTTCGTTTCCGAGATATTTGCAGATATATCTCAAGGGAAGGGGCCTGACGGACATATTTCGAGATATTTCTTCTTCTTGTTGTTCTTCTTCTGCACAGCTAAGCTGGAAGTGGCATTTACAGCTCGCAATAGTGCAGAGTTATCTCAAAGAAAGGGGCCACGGTGTTTCTGTATCTCTATTATGTTGGTGCGGCTTCGGAACTTTTAAATATCTTGATATATCTCGAGATCTACGCATCTGATCAAAAAATATCATAGAACATAAAAAGTAGGAAACTTAATTCTCTACAAAAAAGGTCTCTTAACATTTTGCCATAGCTCGCTTCGTTTCCGAGATATTTGCAGATTTATCTCAAGGGAAGGGGCCTGTCGGACATATTTCGAGATATTTCTTCTTCTTGTTGTTCTTCTTCTGCACAGCTAAGCTGGAAGTGGCATTTGCGGCTCGCACTAGTGCAGAGTTATCTCAAAGAAAGGGGCCACGGTGTTTCTGTATCTCTATTATGTTGGTGCGGCTTCGGAACTTTTAAATATCTTGATATATCTCGAGAACTACGCATCTGATCAAAAAATATCATAGAAGATAAAAAGTAGGAAACTTAATTCTCTACAAAAAAGGTCTCTTAACATTTTGCCATAGCTCGCTTCGTTTCCGAGATATTTGCAGATTTATCTCAAGGGAAGGGGCCTGACGGACATATTTCGAGATATTTCTTCTTCTTGTTGTTCTTCTTCTGCACAGCTAAGCTGGAAGTGGCATTTGCGGCTCGCACTAGTGCAGAGTTATCTCAAAGAAAGGGGCCACGGTGTTTCTGTATCCCTATTATGTTGGTGCGGCTTCGGAACTTTTAAATATCTCGATATATCTCGAAAACTACGCTTCTGATCAAAAAATATCATAGATCATAAATTGTAGGAAAGATAATTCTCTACAAAAAACGTCTCTTAACATTTTGCCACAGCTCGCTTCGTTTCCGAGATATTTGCAGATTCAGCTCAAAGGAACGGGCCTGACGGACATATTTCGAGATACTTCTTCTTCTTGTTGTTCTTCCTCTGCACAGCTAAGCTGGAAGTGGCATTTGCAGCTCGCAATAGTGCAGAGTTATCTCAAAGAAAGGGGCCACGGTGTTTCTGTATCTCTATTATGTTGGTGCGGCTTCGGAACTTTTAAATATCTTGATATATCTCGAGAACTACGCATCTGATCAAAAAATATCATAGAACATAAAAAGTAGGAAACTTAATTCTCTACAAAAAAGGTCTCTTAACATTTTGCCATAGCTCGCTTCGTTTCCGAGATATTTGCAGATTCATCTCAAAGGAACTGGCCTGACGGACATATTTCGAGATATTTCTTCTTCTTGTTGTTCTTCCTCTGCACAGCTAAGCTGGAAGTGGCATTTGCAGCTCGCAATAGTGCAGAGTTATCTCAAAGAAAGGGGCCACGGCGTTTCTGTATCTCTATTATGTTGGTGCGGCTTCGGAACTTTTAAATATCTTGATATATCTCGAGAACTACGCATCTGATCAAAAAATATCATAGAACATAAAAAGTAGGAAACTTAATTCTCTACAAAAAAGGTCTCTCAACATTTTGCCATAGCCCGCTTCGTTTCCGAGATATTTGCAGATTTATCTCAAGGGAAGGGGCCTGACGGACATATTTCGAGATATTTCTTCTTCTTGTTGTTCTTCTTCTGCACAGCTAAGCTGGAAGTGGCATTTGCGGCTCGCACTAGTGCAGAGTTATCTCAAAGAAAGGGGCCACGGTGTTTCTGTATCTCTATTATGTTTGTGCGGCTTTGGAACTTTTAAATATCTCGATATATCTCGAAAACTACGCTTCTAATCAAAAAATATCATAGAACATAAATTGTAGGAAACATAATTCTCTACAAAAAAGGTCTCTTAACATTTTGCCATAGCTCGCTTCGTTTCCGAGATATTTGCAGATATATCTCAAGGGAAGGGGCCTGACGGACATATTTCGAGATATTTCTTCTTCTTGTTGTTCTTCTTCTGCACAGCTAAGCTGGAAGTGGCATTTACAGCTCGCAATAGTGCAGAGTTATCTCAAAGAAAGGGGCCACGGTGTTTCTGTATCTCTATTATGTTGGTGCGGCTTCGGAACTTTTAAATATCTTGATATATCTCGAGAACTACGCATCTGATCAAAAAATATCATAGAACATAAAAAGTAGAAAACTTAATTCTCTACAAAAAAGGTCTCTTAACATTTTGCCATAGCTCTCTTCGTTTCCGAGATATTTGCAGATTTATCTCAAGGGAAGGGGCCAGACGGACATATTTCGAGATATTTCTTCTTCTTGTAGTTCTTCTTCTGCACAGCTAAGCCGGAAGTGGCATTTGCGGCTCGCACTAGTGCAGAGTTATCTCAAAGAAAGGGGCCACGGTGTTTCTGTATCTCTATTATGTTGGTGCGGCTTCGGAACTTTTAAATATCTCGATGTATCTCGAGAACTACGCTTCTGATCAAAAAATATCATAGAACATAAATTGTAGGAAACATAATTCTCTATAAAAAACGTCTCTTAACATTTTGCCATAGCTCGCTTCGTTTCCGAGATATTTGCAGATTCATCTCAAAGGAACTGGCCTGACGGACATATTTCGAGATATTTCTTCTTCTTGTTGTTCTTCCTCTGCACAGCTAAGCTGGAAGTGGCATTTGCAGCTCGCAATAGTGCAGAGTTATCTCAAAGAAAGGGGCCACGGCGTTTCTGTATCTCTATTATGTTGGTGCGGCTTCGGAACTTTTAAATATCTTGATATATCTCGAGAACTACGCATCTGATCAAAAAATATCATAGAACATAAAAAGTACGAAACTTAATTCTCTACAAAAAAGGTCTCTCAACATTTTGCCATAGCTCGCTTCGTTTCCGAGATATTTGCAGATTTATCTCAAGGGAAGGGGCCTGACGGACATATTTCGAGATATTTCTTCTTCTTGTTGTTCTTCTTCTGCACAGCTAAGCTGGAAGTGGCATTTGCGGCTCGCACTAGTGCAGAGTTATCTCAAAGAAAGGGGCCACGGTGTTTCTGTATCTCTATTATGTTTGTGCGGCTTTGGAACTTTTAAATATCTCGATATATCTCGAAAACTACGCTTCTGATCAAAAAATATCATAGAACATAAATTGTAGGAAACATAATTCTCTACAAAAAAGGTCTCTTAACATTTTGCCATAGCTCGCTTCGTTTCCGAGATATTTGCAGATATATCTCAAGGGAAGGGGCCTGACGGACATATTTCGAGATATTTCTTCTTCTTGTTGTTCTTCTTCTGCACAGCTAAGCTGGAGGTGGCATTTACAGCTCGCAATAGTGCAGAGTTATCTCAAAGAAAGGGGCCACGGTGTTTCTGTATCTCTATTATGTTGGTGCGGCTTCGGAACTTTTAAATATCTTGATATATCTCGAGAACTACGCATCTGATCAAAAAATATCATGGAAGATAAAAAGTAGGAAACTTAATTCTCTACAAAAAAGTTCTCTTAACATTTTGCAATAGCTCGCTTCGTTTCCGAGATATTTGCAGATTTATCTCAAGGGAAGGGGCCTGACGGACATATTTCGAGATATTTCTTCTTCTTGTTGTTCTTCTTCTGCACAGCTAAGCTGGAAGTGGCATTTGCAGCTCGCAATAGTGCAGAGTTATCTCAAAGAAAGGGGCCACGGTGTTTCTGTATCTCTATTATGTTGGTGCGGCTTCGGAACTTTTAAATATCTTGATATATCTCGAGAACTACGCGTCAGATCAAAAAATATCATAGAACATAAAAAGTAGGAAACTTAATTCTCTACAAAAACGGTCTCTTAACATTTTGCCATAGCTCGCTTCGTTTCCGAGATATTTGCAGATTTATCTCAAGGGAAGGGGCCTGACGGACATATTTCGAGATATTTCTTCTTCTTGTTGTTCTTCTTCTGCACAGCTAAGCTGGAAGTGGCATTTGCGGCTCGCACTAGTGCAGAGTTATCTCAAAGAAAGGGGCCACGGTGTTTCTGTATCTCTATTATGTTGGTGCGGCTTCGGAACTTTTAAATATCTCGATGTATCTCGAAAACTACGCTTCTGATCAAAAAATATCATACAACATAAATTGTAGGAAACATAATTCTCTACAAAAAAGGTCTCTTAACATTTTGCCATAGCTCGCTTCGTTTCCGAGATATTTGCAGATATATCTCAAGGGAAGGGGCCTGACGGACATATTTCGAGATATTTCTTCTTCTTGTTGTTCTTCTTCTGCACAGCTAAGCTGGAAGTGGCATTTACAGCTCGCACTAGTGCAGAGTTATCTCAAAGAAAGGGGCCACGGTGTTTCTGTATCTCTATTATGTTGGTGCGGCTTCGGAACTTTTAAATATCTCGATGTATCTCGAAAACTACGCTTCTGATCAAAAAATATCATAGAACATAAATTGTAGGAAACATAATTCTCTACAAAAAATGTCTCTTAACATTTTGCCATAGCTCGCTTCGTTTCCGAGATATTTGCAGATTTATCTCAAGGGAAGGGGCCTGACGGACATATTTCGAGATATTTCTTCTTCTTGTTGTTCTTCTTCTGCACAGCTAAGCTGGAAGCGGCATTTGCGGCTCGCACTAGTGCAGAGTTATCTCAAAGAAAGGGGCCACGGTGTTTCTGTATCCCTATTATGTTGGTGCGGCTTCGGAACTTTTAAATATCTCGATGTATCTCGAAAACTACGCTTCTGATCAAAAAATATCATAGAACATAAATTGTAGGAAACATAATTCTCTACAAAAAAGGTCTCTTAACATTTTGCCATAGCTCGCTTCGTTTCCGAGATATTTGCAGATATATCTCAAGGGAAGGGGCCTGACGGACATATTTCGAGATATTTCTTCTTCTTGTTGTTCTTCTTCTGCACAGCTAAGCTGGAAGTGGCATTTGCGGCTCGCACTAGTGCAGAGTTATCTCAAAGAAAGGGGCCACGGTGTTTCTGTATCTCTATTATGTTGGTGCGGCTTCGGAACTTTTAAATATCTCGATGTATCTCGAAAACTACGCTTCTGATCAAAAAATATCATAGAACATAAATTGTAGGAAACATAATTCTCTACAAAAAAGGTCTCTTAACATTTTGCCATAGCTCGCTTCGTTTCCGAGATATTTGCAGATATATCTCAAGGGAAGGGGCCTGACGGACAGATTTCGAGATATTTCTTCTTCTTGTTGTTCTTCTTCTGCACAGCTAAGCTGGAAGTGGCATTTGCGGCTCGCACTAGTGCAGAGTTATCTCAAAGAAAGGGGCCACGGTGTTTCTGTATCTCTATTATGTTGGTGCGGCTTCGGAACTTTTAAATATCTCGATGTATCTCGAAAACTACGCTTCTGATCAAAAAATATCATAGAACATAAATTGTAGGAAACATAATTCTCTACAAAAAATGTCTCTTAACATTTTGCCATAGCTCGGTTCGTTTCCGAGATATTTGCAGATTCAGCTCAAACGAACTGGCCTGACGGACATATTTCGAGATATTTCTTCTTCTTGTTGTTCTTCCTCTGCACAGCTAAGCTGGAAGTGGCATTTGCAGCTCGCAATAGTGCAGAGTTATCTCAAAGAAAGGGGCCACGGTGTTTCTGTATCTCTATTATGTTGGTGCGGCTTCGGAACTTTTAAATATCTCGATGTATCTCGAAAACTACGCTTCTGATCAAAAAATATCATAGAGCATAAATTGTAGGAAACAGAATTCTCTACAAAAAAGGTCTCTTAACATTTTGCCATAGCTCGCTTCCTTTCCGAGATATTTGCAGATATATCTCAAGGGAAGGGGCCTGACAGACATATTTCGAGATATTTCTTCTTCTTGTTGTTCTTCTTCTGCACAGCTCAGCTGGAAGTGGCATTTGCGGCTCGCACTAGTGCAGAGTTATCTCAAAGAAAGGGGCCACGGTGTTTCTGTATCTCTATTATGTTGGTGCGGCTTCGGAACTTTTAAATATCTCGATGTATCTCGAAAACTACGCTTCTGATCAAAAAATATCATAGAACATAAATTGTAGGAAACATAATGCTCTACAAAAAAGGTCTCTGAACATTTTGCCATAGCTCGCTTCGTTTCCGAGATATTTGCAGATATATCTCAAGGGAAGGGGCCTGACGGACATATTTCGAGATATTTCTTCTTCTTGTTGTTCTTCTTCTGCACAGCTAAGCTGGAGGTGGCATTTACAGCTCGCAATAGTGCAGAGTTATCTCAAAGAAAGGGGCCACGGTGTTTCTGTATCGCTATTATGTTGGTGCGGCTTCGGAACTTTTGAATAACTTGATATATCTCGAGAACTACGCATCTGATCAAAAAATATCATAGAACATAAAAAGTAGGAAACTTAATTCTCTACAAAAAAGGTCTCTTAACATTTTGCCATAGCTCGCTTCGTTTCCGAGATATGTGCAGATTTATCTCAAGGGAAGGGGCCTGACGGACATATTTCGAGATATTCCTTCTTCTTGTTGTTCTTCTTCTGCACAGCTAAGCTGGAAGTGGCATTTGCGGCTCGCACTAGTGCAGAGTTATCTCAACGAAAGGGGCCACGGTGTTTCTGTATCTCTATTATGTTGGTGCGGCTTCGGAACTTTTAAATATCTCGATATATCTCGAAAACTACGCTTCTGATCAAAAAATATCATAGAACATAAAAAGTAGGAAACTTAATTCTCTACAAAAACGGTCTCTTAACATTTTGCCATAGCTCGCTTCGTTTCCGAGATATTTGCAGATTTATCTCAAGGGAAGGGGCCTGACGGACATATTTCGAGATATTTCTTCTTCTTGTTGTTCTTCTTCTGCACAGCTAAGCTGGAAGTGGCATTTACAGCTCGCACTAGTGCAGAGTTATCTCAAAGAAAGGGGCCACGGTGTTTCTGTATCTCTATTATGTTGGTGCGGCTTCGGAACTTTTAAATATCTCGATGTATCTCGAAAACTACGCTTCTGATCAAAAAATATCATAGAACATAAATTGTAGGAAACATAATTCTCTACAAAAAATGTCTCTTAACATTTTGCCATAGCTCGCTTCGTTTCCGAGATATTTGCAGATTTATCTCAAGGGAAGGGGCCTGACGGACATATTTCGAGATATTTCTTCTTCTTGTTGTTCTTCTTCTGCACAGCTAAGCTGGAAGCGGCATTTGCGGCTCGCACTAGTGCAGAGTTATCTCAAAGAAAGGGGCCACGGTGTTTCTGTATCCCTATTATGTTGGTGCGGCTTCGGAACTTTTAAATATCTCGATGTATCTCGAAAACTACGCTTCTGATCAAAAAATATCATAGAACATAAATTGTAGGAAACATAATTCTCTACAAAAAAGGTCTCTTAACATTTTGCCATAGCTCGCTTCGTTTCCGAGATATTTGCAGATATATCTCAAGGGAAGGGGCCTGACGGACATATTTCGAGATATTTCTTCTTCTTGTTGTTCTTCTTCTGCACAGCTAAGCTGGAAGTGGCATTTGCGGCTCGCACTAGTGCAGAGTTATCTCAAAGAAAGGGGCCACGGTGTTTCTGTATCTCTATTATGTTGGTGCGGCTTCGGAACTTTTAAATATCTCGATGTATCTCGAAAACTACGCTTCTGATCAAAAAATATCATAGAACATAAATTGTAGGAAACATAATTCTCTACAAAAAAGGTCTCTTAACATTTTGCCATAGCTCGCTTCGTTTCCGAGATATTTGCAGATATATCTCAAGGGAAGGGGCCTGACGGACAGATTTCGAGATATTTCTTCTTCTTGTTGTTCTTCTTCTGCACAGCTAAGCTGGAAGTGGCATTTGCGGCTCGCACTAGTGCAGAGTTATCTCAAAGAAAGGGGCCACGGTGTTTCTGTATCTCTATTATGTTGGTGCGGCTTCGGAACTTTTAAATATCTCGATGTATCTCGAAAACTACGCTTCTGATCAAAAAATATCATAGAACATAAATTGTAGGAAACATAATTCTCTACAAAAAAGGTCTCTTAACATTTTGCCATAGCTCGCTTCGTTTCCGAGATATTTGCAGATATATCTCAAGGGAAGGGGCCTGACGGACAGATTTCGAGATATTTCTTCTTCTTGTTGTTCTTCTTCTGCACAGCTAAGCTGGAAGTGGCATTTGCGGCTCGCACTAGTGCAGAGTTATCTCAAAGAAAGGGGCCACGGTGTTTCTGTATCTCTATTATGTTGGTGCGGCTTCGGAACTTTTAAATATCTCGATGTATCTCGAAAACTACGCTTCTGATCAAAAAATATCATAGAACATAAATTGTAGGAAACATAATTCTCTACAAAAAATGTCTCTTAACATTTTGCCATAGCTCGGTTCGTTTCCGAGATATTTGCAGATTCAGCTCAAACGAACTGGCCTGACGGACATATTTCGAGATATTTCTTCTTCTTGTTGTTCTTCCTCTGCACAGCTAAGCTGGAAGTGGCATTTGCAGCTCGCAATAGTGCAGAGTTATCTCAAAGAAAGGGGCCACGGTGTTTCTGTATCTCTATTATGTTGGTGCGGCTTCGGAACTTTTAAATATCTCGATATATCTCGAAAACTACGCTTCTGATCAAAAAATATCATAGAACATAAATTGTAGGAAACATAATTCTCTACAAAAAAGGTCTCTTAACATTTTGGCATAGCTCACTTCGTTTCCGAGATATTTGCAGATATATCTCAAGGGAAGGGGCCTGACGGACATATTTCGAGATATTTCTTCTTCTTGTTGTTCTTCTTCTGCACAGCTAAGCTGGAAGAGGCACTTACAGCTCGCAATAGTGCAGAGTTATCTCAAAGAAAGGGGCCACGGTGTTTGTGTATCTCTATTATGTTGGTGCGGCTTCGGAACTTTTAAATATCTTGATATATCTCGAGAACTACGCATCTGATCAAAAAATATCATAGAACATAAAAAGTAGGAAACTTAATTCTCTACAAAAGAGGTCTCTTAACATTTTGCCATAGCTCGCTTCGTTTCCGAGATATTTGCAGATTTATCTCAAGGGAAGGGGCCTAACGGACATATTTCGAGATATTTCTTCTTCTTGTTGTTCTTCTTCTGCACAGCTAAACTGGAAGTGGCATTTCCAGCTCGCAATAGTGCAGAGTTATCTCAAAGAGAGGGGCCACGGTGTTTCTGTATCTCTATTATGTTGGTGCGGCTTCGGAACTTTTAAATATCTTGATATATCTCGAGAACTACGCATCTGATCAAAAAATATCATAGAAGATAAAAAGTAGAAAGCTTAATTCTCTACAAAAAAGGTCTCTTAACATTTTGCCATAGCTCGCTTCGTTTCCGAGATATTTGCAGATTTATCTCAAGGGAAGGGGCCTGACGGACATATTTCGAGATATTTCTTCTTCTTGTTGTTCTTCTTCTGCACAGCTAAGCTGGAAGTGGCATTTGCGGCTCGCACTAGTGCAGAGTTATCTCAAAGAAAGGGGCCACGGTGTTTCTGTATCTCTATTATGTTGGTGCGGCTTCGGAACTTTTAAATATCTCGATGTATCTCGAGAACTACGCTTCTGATCAAAAAATATCATACAACATAAATTGTAGGAAACATAATTCTCTACAAAAAAGGTCTCTTAACATTTTGCCATAGCTCGCTTCGTTTCCGAGATATTTGCAGATATATCTCAAGGGAAGGGGCCTGACGGACATATTTCGAGATATTTCTTCTTCTTGTTGTTCTTCTTCTGCACAGCTAAGCTGGAAGTGGCATTTACAGCTCGCACTAGTGCAGAGTTATCTCAAAGAAAGGGGCCACGGTGTTTCTGTATCTCTATTATGTTGGTGCGGCTTCGGAACTTTTAAATATCTCGATGTATCTCGAAAACTACGCTTCTGATCAAAAAATATCATAGAACATAAATTGTAGGAAACATAATTCTCTACAAAAAATGTCTCTTAACATTTTGCCATAGCTCGCTTCGCTTCCGAGATATTTGCAGATTTATCTCAAGGGAAGGGGCCTGACGGACATATTTCGAGATATTTCTTCTTCTTGTTGTTCTTCTTCTGCACAGCTAAGCTGGAAGTGGCATTTGCGGCTCGCACTAGTGCAGAGTTATCTCAAAGAAAGGGGCCACGGTGTTTCTGTATCCCTATTATGTTGGTGCGGCTTCGGAACTTTTAAATATCTCGATGTATCTCGAAAACTACGCTTCTGATCAAAAAATATCATAGAACATAAATTGTAGGAAACATAATTCTCCACAAAAAAGGTCTCTTAACATTTTGCCATAGCTCGCTTCGTTTCCGAGATATTTGCAGATATATCTCAAGGGAAGGGGCCTGACGGACATATTTCGAGATATTTCTTCTTCTTGTTGTTCTTCTTCTGCACAGCTAAGCTGGAAGTGGCATTTGCGGCTCGCACTAGTGCAGAGTTATCTCAAAGAAAGGGGCCACGGTGTTTCTGTATCTCTATTATGTTGGTGCGGCTTCGGAACTTTTATATATCTCGATGTATCTCGAAAACTACGCTTCTGATCAAAAAATATCATAGAACATAAATTGTAGGAAACATAATTCTCTACAAAAAAGGTCTCTTAACATTTTGCCATAGCTCGCTTCGTTTCCGAGATATTTGCAGATATATCTCAAGGGAAGGGGCCTGACGGACAGATTTCGAGATGTTTCTTCTTCTTGTTGTTCTTCTTCTGCACAGCTAAACTGGAAGTGGCATTTCCAGCTCGCAATAGTGCAGAGTTATCTCAAAGAGAGGGGCCACGGTGTTTCTGTATCTCTATTATGTTGGAGCGGCTTCGGAACTTTTAAATATCTTGATATATCTCGAGAACTACGCATCTGATCAAAAAATATCATAGAAGGTAAAAAGTAGGAAGCTTAATTCTCTACAAAAAAGGTCTCTTAACATTTTGCCATAGCTCGCTTCGTTTCCGAGATATTTGCAGATTTATCTCAAGGGAAGGGGCCTGACGGACATATTTCGAGATATTTCTTCTTCTTGTTGTTCTTCTTCTGCACAGCTAAGCTGGAAGTGGCATTTGCGGCTCGCACTAGTGCAGAGTTATCTCAAAGAAAGGGGCCACGGTGTTTCTGTATCCCTATTTTGTTGGTGCGGCTTCGGAACTTTTAAATATCTCGATGTATCTCGAAAACTACGCTTCTGATCAAAAAATATCATAGAACATAAATTGTAGGAAACATAATTCTCTACAAAAAAGGTCTCTTAACATTTTGTCATAGCTCGCTTCGTTTCCGAGATATTTGCAGATATATCTCAAGGGAAGGGGCCTGACGGACAGATTTCGAGATATTTCTTCTTCTTGTTGTTCTTCTTCTGCACAGCTAAACTGGAAGTGGCATTTCCAGCTCGCAATAGTGCAGAGTTATCTCAAAGAGAGGGGCCACGGTGTTTCTGTATCTCTATTATGTTGGTGCGGCTTCGGAACTTTTAAATATCTTGATATATCTCGAGAACTACGCATCTGATCAAAAAATATCATAGAAGATAAAAAGTAGGAAGCTTAATTCTCTACAAAAAAGGTCTCTTAACATTTTGCCATAGCTCGCTTCGTTTCCGAGATATTTGCAGATTTATCTCAAGGGAAGGGGCCTGACGGACATATTTCGAGATATTTCTTCTTCTTGTTGTTCTTCTTCTGCACAGCTAAGCTGGAAGTGGCATTTGCGGCTCGCACTAGTGCAGAGTTATCTCAAAGAAAGGGGCCACGGTGTTTCTGTATCCCTATTATGTTGGTGCGGCTTCGGAACTTTTAAATATCTCGATGTATCTCGAAAACTACGCTTCTGATCAAAAAATATCATAGAACATAAATTGTAGGAAACATAATTCTCTACAAAAAAGGTCTCTTAACATTTTGCCATAGCTCGCTTCGTTTCCGAGATATTTGCAGATATATCTCAAGGGAAGGGGCCTGACGGACATATTTCGAGATATTTCTTCTTCTTGTTGTTCTTCTTCTGCACAGCTAAGCTGGAAGTGGCATTTGCGGCTCGCACTAGTGCAGAGTTATCTCAAAGAAAGGGGCCACGGTGTTTCTGTATCTCTATTATGTTGGTGCGGCTTCGGAACTTTTAAATATCTCGATGTATCTCGAAAACTACGCTTCTGATCAAAAAATATCATAGAACATAAATTGTAGGAAACATAATTCTCTACAAAAAAGGTCTCTTAACATTTTGCCATAGCTCGCTTCGTTTCCGAGATATTTGCAGATATATCTCAAGGGAAGGGGCCTGACGGACAGATTTCGAGATATTTCTTCTTCTTGTTGTTCTTCTTCTGCACAGCTAAACTGGAAGTGGCATTTCCAGCTCGCAATAGTGCAGAGTTATCTCAAAGAGAGGGGCCACGGTGTTTCTGTATCTCTATTATGTTGGAGCGGCTTCGGAACTTTTAAATATCTTGATATATCTCGAGAACTACGCATCTGATCAAAAAATATCATAGAAGATAAAAAGTAGGAAGCTTAATTCTCTACAAAAAAGGTCTCTTAACATTTTGCCATAGCTCGCTTCGTTTCCGAGATATTTGCAGATTTATCTCAAGGGAAGGGGCCTGACGGACATATTTCGAGATATTTCTTCTTCTTGTTGTTCTTCTTCTGCACAGCTAAGCTGGAAGTGGCATTTGCGGCTCGCACTAGTGCAGAGTTATCTCAAAGAAAGGGGCCACGGTGTTTCTGTATCTCTATTATGTTGGTGCGGCTTCGGAACTTTTAAATATCTCGATGTATCTCGAAAACTACGCTTCTGATCAAAAAATATCATAGAACATAAATTGTAGGAAACATAATTCTCTACAAAAAATGTCTCTTAACATTTTGCCATAGCTCGCTTCGTTTCCGAGATATTTGCAGATTCAGCTCAAAGGAACTGGCCTGACGGACATATTTCGAGATATTTCTTCCTCTTGTTGTTCTTCCTCTGCACAGCTAAGCTGGAAGTGGCATTTGCAGCTCGCAATAGTGCAGAGTTATCTCAAAGAAAGGGGCCACGGTGTTTCTGTATCTCTATTATGTTGGTGCGGCTTCGGAACTTTTAAATATCTTAATATATCTCGAGAACTACGCATCTGATCAAAAAATATCATAGAACACAAAAAGTAGGAAACTTAATTCTCTACAAAAAAGGTCCCTTCACATTTTGCCATAGCTCGCTTCGTTTCCGAGATATTTGCAGATTTATCTCAAGGGAAGGGGCCTGACGGACATATTTCGAGATATTTCTTCTTCTTGTTGTTCTTCTTCTGCACAGCTAAGCTGGAAGTGGCATTTGCGGCTCGCACTAGTGCAGAGTTATCTCAAAGAAAGGGGCCACGGTGTTTCTGTATCTCTATTATGTTGGTGCGGCTTCGGAACTTTTAAATATCTCGATATATCTCGAAAACTACGCTTCTGATCAAAAAATATCATAGAACATAAATTGTAGGAAACATAATTCTCTACAAAAAAGGTCTCTTAACATTTTGCCATACCTCGCTTCGTTTCCGAGATATTTGCAGATATATCTCAAGGGAAGGGGCCTGACGGACATATTTCGAGATATTTCTTCTTCTTGTTGTTCTTCTTCTGCACAGCTAAGCTGGAAGTGGCATTTGCGGCTCGCACTAGTGCAGAGTTATCTCAAAGAAAGGGGCCACGGTGTTTCTGTATCTCTATTATGTTGGTGCGGCTTCGGAACTTTTAAATATCTCGATGTATCTCGAAAACTACGCTTCTGATCAAAAAATATCATAGAACATAAATTGTAGGAAACATAATTCTCTACAAAAAAGGTCTCTTAACATTTTGCCATAGCTCGCTTCGTTTCCGAGATATTTGCAGATATATCTCAAGGGAAGGGGCCTGACGGACAGATTTCGAGATATTTCTTCTTCTTGTTGTTCTTCTTCTGCACAGCTAAACTGGAAGTGGCATTTCCAGCTCGCAATAGTGCAGAGTTATCTCAAAGAGAGGGGCCACGGTGTTTCTGTATCTCTATTATGTTGGAGCGGCTTCGGAACTTTTAAATATCTTGATATATCTCGAGAACTACGCATCTGATCAAAAAATATCATAGAAGATAAAAAGTAGGAAGCTTAATTCTCTACAAAAAAGGTCTCTTAACATTTTGCCATAGCTCGCTTCGTTTCCGAGATATTTGCAGATTTATCTCAAGGGAAGGGGCCTGACGGACATATTTCGAGATATTTCTTCTTCTTGTTGTTCTTCTTCTGCACAGCTAAGCTGGAAGTGGCATTTGCGGCTCGCACTAGTGCAGAGTTATCTCAAAGAAAGGGGCCACGGTGTTTCTGTATCTCTATTATGTTGGTGCGGCTTCGGAACTTTTAAATATCTCGATGTATCTCGAAAACTACGCTTCTGATCAAAAAATATCATAGAACATAAATTGTAGGAAACATAATTCTCTACAAAAAATGTCTCTTAACATTTTGCCATAGCTCGCTTCGTTTCCGAGATATTTGCAGATTCAGCTCAAAGGAACTGGCCTGACGGACATATTTCGAGATATTTCTTCCTCTTGTTGTTCTTCCTCTGCACAGCTAAGCTGGAAGTGGCATTTGCAGCTCGCAATAGTGCAGAGTTATCTCAAAGAAAGGGGCCACGGTGTTTCTGTATCTCTATTATGTTGGTGCGGCTTCGGAACTTTTAAATATCTTAATATATCTCGAGAACTACGCATCTGATCAAAAAATATCATAGAACACAAAAAGTAGGAAACTTAATTCTCTACAAAAAAGGTCCCTTCACATTTTGCCATAGCTCGCTTCGTTTCCGAGATATTTGCAGATTTATCTCAAGGGAAGGGGCCTGACGGACATATTTCGAGATATTTCTTCTTCTTGTTGTTCTTCTTCTGCACAGCTAAGCTGGAAGTGGCATTTGCGGCTCGCACTAGTGCAGAGTTATCTCAAAGAAAGGGGCCACGGTGTTTCTGTATCTCTATTATGTTGGTGCGGCTTCGGAACTTTTAAATATCTCGATGTATCTCGAAAACTACGCTTCTGATCAAAAAATATCATAGAACATAAATTGTAGGAAACATAATTCTCTACAAAAAAGGTCTCTTAACATTTTGCCATAGCTCGCTTCGTTTCCGAGATATTTGCAGATATATCTCAAGGGAAGGGGCCTGACGGACAGATTTCGAGATATTTCTTCTTCTTGTTGTTCTTCTTCTGCACAGCTAAACTGGAAGTGGCATTTCCAGCTCGCAATAGTGCAGAGTTATCTCAAAGAGAGGGGCCACGGTGTTTCTGTATCTCTATTATGTTGGAGCGGCTTCGGAACTTTTAAATATCTTGATATATCTCGAGAACTACGCATCTGATCAAAAAATATCATAGAAGATAAAAAGTAGGAAGCTTAATTCTCTACAAAAAAGGTCTCTTAACATTTTGCCATAGCTCGCTTCGTTTCCGAGATATTTGCAGATTTATCTCAAGGGAAGGGGCCTGACGGACATATTTCGAGATATTTCTTCTTCTTGTTGTTCTTCTTCTGCACAGCTAAGCTGGAAGTGGCATTTGCAGCTCGCACTAGTGCAGAGTTATCTCAAAGAAAGGGGCCACGGTGTTTCTGTATCTCTATTATGTTGGTGCGGCTTCGGAACTTTTAAATATCTCGATGTATCTCGAAAACTACGCTTCTGATCAAAAAATATCATAGAACATAAATTGTAGGAAACATAATTCTCTACAAAAAATGTCTCTTAACATTTTGCCATAGCTCGCTTCGTTTCCGAGATATTTGCAGATTCAGCTCAAAGGAACTGGCCTGACGGACATATTTCGAGATATTTCTTCCTCTTGTTGTTCTTCCTCTGCACAGCTAAGCTGGAAGTGGCATTTGCAGCTCGCAATAGTGCAGAGTTATCTCAAAGAAAGGGGCCACGGTGTTTCTGTATCTCTATTATGTTGGTGCGGCTTCGGAACTTTTAAATATCTTAATATATCTCGAGAACTACGCATCTGATCAAAAAATATCATAGAACACAAAAAGTAGGAAACTTAATTCTCTACAAAAAAGGTCCCTTCACATTTTGCCATAGCTCGCTTCGTTTCCGAGATATTTGCAGATTTATCTCAAGGGAAGGGGCCTGACGGACATATTTCGAGATATTTCTTCTTCTTGTTGTTCTTCTTCTGCACAGCTAAGCTGGAAGTGGCATTTGCGGCTCGCACTAGTGCAGAGTTATCTCAAAGAAAGGGGCCACGGTGTTTCTGTATCTCTATTATGTTGGTGCGGCTTCGGAACTTTTAAATATCTCGATATATCTCGAAAACTACGCTTCTGATCAAAAAATATCATAGAACATAAATTGTAGGAAACATAATTCTCTACAAAAAAGGTCTCTTAACATTTTGCCATAGCTCGCTTCGTTTCCGAGATATTTGCAGATATATCTCAAGGGAAGGGGCCTGACGGACATATTTCGAGATATTTCTTCTTCTTGTTGTTCTTCTTCTGCACAGCTAAGCTGGAAGTGGCATTTGCGGCTCGCACTAGTGCAGAGTTATCTCAAAGAAAGGGGCCACGGTGTTTCTGTATCTCTATTATGTTGGTGCGGCTTCGGAACTTTTAAATATCTCGATGTATCTCGAAAACTACGCTTCTGATCAAAAAATATCATAGAACATAAATTGTAGGAAACATAATTCTCTACAAAAAAGGTCTCTTAACATTTTGCCATAGCTCGCTTCGTTTCCGAGATATTTGCAGATATATCTCAAGGGAAGGGGCCTGACGGACAGATTTCGAGATATTTCTTCTTCTTGTTGTTCTTCTTCTGCACAGCTAAACTGGAAGTGGCATTTCCAGCTCGCAATAGTGCAGAGTTATCTCAAAGAGAGGGGCCACGGTGTTTCTGTATCTCTATTATGTTGGAGCGGCTTCGGAACTTTTAAATATCTTGATATATCTCGAGAACTACGCATCTGATCAAAAAATATCATAGAAGATAAAAAGTAGGAAGCTTAATTCTCTACAAAAAAGGTCTCTTAACATTTTGCCATAGCTCGCTTCGTTTCCGAGATATTTGCAGATTTATCTCATGGGAAGGGGCCTGACGGACATATTTCGAGATATTTCTTCTTCTTGTTGTTCTTCTTCTGCACAGCTAAGCTGGAAGTGGCATTTGCGGCTCGCACTAGTGCAGAGTTATCTCAAAGAAAGGGGCCACGGTGTTTCTGTATCTCTATTATGTTGGTGCGGCTTCGGAACTTTTAAATATCTCGATGTATCTCGAAAACTACGCTTCTGATCAAAAAATATCATAGAACATAAATTGTAGGAAACATAATTCTCTACAAAAAATGTCTCTTAACATTTTGCCATAGCTCGCTTCGTTTCCGAGATATTTGCAGATTCAGCTCAAAGGAACTGGCCTGACGGACATATTTCGAGATATTTCTTCCTCTTGTTGTTCTTCCTCTGCACAGCTAAGCTGGAAGTGGCATTTGCAGCTCGCAATAGTGCAGAGTTATCTCAAAGAAAGGGGCCACGGTGTTTCTGTATCTCTATTATGTTGGTGCGGCTTCGGAACTTTTAAATATCTTAATATATCTCGAGAACTACGCATCTGATCAAAAAATATCATAGAACACAAAAAGTAGGAAACTTAATTCTCTACAAAAAAGGTCCCTTCACATTTTGCCATAGCTCGCTTCGTTTCCGAGATATTTGCAGATTTATCTCAAGGGAAGGGGCCTGACGGACATATTTCGAGATATTTCTTCTTCTTGTTGTTCTTCTTCTGCACAGCTAAGCTGGAAGTGGCATTTGCGGCTCGCACTAGTGCAGAGTTATCTCAAAGAAAGGGGCCACGGTGTTTCTGTATCTCTATTATGTTGGTGCGGCTTCGGAACTTTTAAATATCTCGATGTATCTCGAAAACTACGCTTCTGATCAAAAAATATCATAGAACATAAATTGTAGGAAACATAATTCTCTACAAAAAAGGTCTCTTAACATTTTGCCATAGCTCGCTTCGTTTCCGAGATATTTGCAGATATATCTCAAGGGAAGGGGCCTGACGGACATATTTCGAGATATTTCTTCTTCTTGTTGTTCTTCTTCTGCACAGCTAAGCTGGAAGTGGCATTTACAGCTCGCAATAGTGCAGAGTTATCTCAAAGAAAGGGGCCACGGTGTTTCTGTATCCCTATTATGTTGGTGCGGCTTCTGAACTTTTAAATATCTCGATATATCTCGAAAACTACGCTTCTGACCAAAAAATATCATAGAACATAAATTGTAGGAAACATAATTCTCTACAAAAAACGTCTCTTAACATTTTGCCATAGCTCGCTTCGTTTCCGAGATATTTGCAGATTCAGCTCAAAGGAACTGCCTGACGGACATATTTCGAGATATTTCTTCTTCTTGTTGTTCTTCCTCTGCACAGCTAAGCTGGAAGTGGCATTTGCGGCTCGCACTAGTGCAGAGTTATCTCAAAGAAAGGGGCCACGCTGTTTCTGTATCTCTATTATGTTGGTGCGGCTTCGGAACTTTTAAATATCTTGATATATCTCGAGAACTACGCATCTGATCAAAAAATATCATAGAACATAAAAAGTAGGAAACTTAATTCTCTACAAAAAAGGTCTCTTAACATTTTGCCATAGCTCGCTTCGTTTCCGAGATATTTGCAGATTTATCTCAAGGGAAGGGGCCTGACGGACATATTTCGAGATATTTCTTCTTCTTGTTGTTCTTCTTCTGCACAGCTAAGCTGGAAGTGGCATTTGCGGCTCGCACTAGTGCAGAGTTATCTCAAAGAAAGGGGCCACGGTGTTTCTGTATCCCTATTATGTTGGTGCGGCTTCGGAACTTTTAAATATCTCGATGTATCTCGAAAACTACGCTTCTGATCAAAAAATATCATAGAACATAAATTGTAGGAAACATAATTCTCTATAAAAAACGTCTCTTAACATGTTGCCATAGCTCGCTTCGTTTCCGAGATATTTGCAGATTCATCTCAAAGGAACTGGCCTGACGGACATATTTCGAGATATTTCTTCTTCTTGTTGTTCTTCTTCTGCACAGCTAAGCTGGAAGTGGCATTTGCGGCTCGCACTAGTGCAGAGTTATCTCAAAGAAAGGGGCCACGGTGTTTCTGTATCCCTATTATGTTGGTGCGGCTTCGGAACTTTTAAATATCTCGATATATCTCGAAAACTACGCTTCTGATCAAAAAATATCATAGAACTTAAATTGTAGGAAACATAATTCTCTACAAAAAACGTCTCTTAACATTTTGCCATAGCTCGCTTCGTTTCCGAGATATTTGCAGATTCAGCTCAAAGGAACTGGCCTGACGGACATATTTCGAGATATTTCTTCTTCTTGCTGTTCTTCCTCTGCACAGCTAAGCTGGAAGTGGCATTTGCAGCTCGCAATAGTGCAGAGTTATCTCAAAGAAAGGGGCCACGGTGTTTCTGTATCTCTATTATGTTGGTGCGGCTTCGGAACTTTTAAATATCTTGATATATCTCGAGAACTACGCATCTGCTCAAAAAATATCATAGAACATAAAAAGTAGGAAACTTAATTCTCTACACAAAAGGTCTCTTAACATTTTGCCATAGCTCGCTTCGTTTCCGAGATATTTGCAGATTTATCTCAAGGGAAGGGGCCTGACGGACATATTTCGAGATATTTCTTCTTCTTGTTGTTCATCTTCTGCACAGCTAAGCTGGAAGTGGCATTTGCGGCTCGCACTAGTGCAGAGTTATCTCACAGAAAGGGGCCACGGTGTTTCTGTATCTCTATTATGTTGGTGCGGCTTCGGAACTTTTAAATATCTCGATGTATCTCGAAAACTACGCTTCTGATCAAAAAATATCATAGAATATAAATTGTAGGAAACATAATTCTCTACAAAAAAGGTCTCTTAACATTTTGCCATAGCTCGCTTCGTTTCCGAGATATTTGCAGATATATCTCAAGGGAAGGGGCCTGACGGACAGATTTCGAGATATTTCTTCTTCTTGTTGTTCTTCTTCTGCACAGCTAAGCTGGAAGTGGCATTTACAGCTCGCAATAGTGCAGAGTTATCTCAAAGAAAGGGGCCACGGTGTTTCTGTATCTCTATTATGTTGGTGCGGCTTCGGAACTTTTAAATATCTTGATATATCTCGAGAACTACGCATCTGATCAAAAAATATCATAGAACATAAAAAGTAGGAAACTTAATTCTCTACAAAAAAGGTCTCTTAACATTTTGCCATAGCTCGCTTCGTTTCCGAGATATTTGCAGATTTATCTCAAGGGAAGGGGCCTGACGGACATATTTCGAGATACTTCTTCTTCTTGTTGTTCTTCCTCTGCACAGCTAAGCTCGAAGTGGCATTTGCAGCTCGCAATAGTGCAGAGTTATCTCAAAGAAAGGGGCCACGGTGTTTCTGTATCTCTATTATGTTGGTGCGGCTTCGGAACTTTTAAATATCTCGATATATCTCGAAAACTACGCTTCTGATCAAAAAATATCATAGAATATAAATTGTAGGAAACATAATTCGCTACAAAAAAGGTCTCTCAACATTTTGCCATAGCTCGCTTCGTTTCCGAGATATTTGCAGATATATCTCAAGGGAAGGGGCCTGACGGACATATTTCGAGATATTTCTTCTTCTTGTTGTTCTTCTTCTGCACAGCTAAGCTGGAAGTGGCATTTGCGGCTCGCACTAGTGCAGAGTTATCTCAAAGAAAGGGGCCACGCTGTTTCTGTATCTCTATTATGTTGGTGCGGCTTCGGAACTTTTAAATATCTCGATGTATCTCGAAAACTACGCTTCTGATCAAAAAATATCATAGAACATAAATTGTAGGAAACATAATTCTCTATAAAAAACGTCTCTTAACATTTTGCCATAGCTCGCTTCGTTTCCGAGATATTTGCAGATTCATCTCAAAGGAACTGGCCTGACGGACATATTTCGAGATATTTCTTCTTCTTGTTGTTCTTCCTCTGCACAGCTAAGCTGGAAGTGGCATTTGCAGCTCGCAATAGTGCAGAGTTATCTCAAAGAAAGGGGCCACGGCGTTTCTGTATCTCTATTATGTTGGTGCGGCTTCGGAACTTTTAAATATCTTGATATATCTCGAGAACTACGCATCTGATCAAAAAATATCATAGAACATAAAAAGTAGGAAACTTAATTCTCTACAAAAAAGGTCTCTTAACATTTTGCCATAGCTCGCTTCGTTTCCGAGATATTTGCAGATTTATCTCAAGGGAAGGGGCCTGACGGACATATTTCGAGATATTTCTTCTTCTTGTTGTTCTTCTTCTGCACAGCTAAGCTGGAAGTGGCATTTGCGGCTCGCACTAGTGCAGAGTTATCTCAAAGAAAGGGGCAACGGTGTTTCTGTATCTCTATTTTGTTGGTGCGGCTTCGGAACTTTTAAATATCTTGATATATCTCGAGAACTACGCATCTGATCAAAAAATATCATAGACCATAAAAAGTAGGAAACTTAATTCTCTACAAAAAAGGTCTCTTAACATTTTGCCATAGCTCGCTTCGTTTCCGAGATATTTGCAGATTTATCTCAAGGGAAGGGGCCTGACGGACATATTTCGAGATACTTCTTCTTCTTGTTGTTCTTCTTCTACACAGCTAAGCTGGAAGTGGCATTTGCGGCTCGCACTAGTGCAGAGTTATCTCAAAGAAAGGGGCCACGGTGTTTCTGTATCTCTATTATGTTGGTGCGGCTTCGGAACTTTTAAATATCTCGATATATCTCGAAAACTACGCTTCTGATCAAAAAATATCATAGAGCATAAATTGTAGGAAACAGAATTCTCTACAAAAAAGGTCTCTTAACATTTTGCCATAGCTCGCTTCGTTTCCGAGATATTTGCAGATATATCTCAAGGGAAGGGGCCTGACGGACATATTTCGAGATATTTCTTCTTCTTGTTGTTCTTCTTCTGCACAGCTAAGCTGGAAGTGGCATTTACAGCTCGCAATAGTGCAGAGTTATCTCAAAGAAAGGGGCCACGGTGTTTCTGTATCTCTATTATGTTGGTGCGGCTTCGGAACTTTTAAATATCTTGATATATCTCGAGAACTACGCATCTGATCAAAAAATATCATAGAAGGTAAAAAGTAGGAAACTTAATTCTCTACAAAAAAGGTCTCTTAACATTTTGCCATAGCTCGCTTCGTTTCCGAGATATTTGCAGATTTATCTCAAGGGAAGGGGCCTGACGGACATATTTCGAGATATTTCTTCTTCTTGTTGTTCTTCTTCTGCACAGCTAAGCTGGAAGTGGCATTTGCGGCTCGCACTAGTGCAGAGTTATCTCAAAGAAAGGGGCCACGGTGTTTCTGTATCTCTATTATGTTGGTGCGGCTTCGGAACTTTTAAATATCTCGATATATCTCGAAAACTACGCTTCTGATCAAAAAATATCATAGAACATAAAAAGTAGGAAACTTAATTCTCTACAAAAAAGGTCTCTTAACATTTTGCCATAGCACGCTTCGTTTCCGAGATATTTGCAGATTTATCTCAAGGGAAGGGGCCTGACGGACATATTTCGAGATATTTCTTCTTCTTGTTGTTCTTCTTCTGCACAGCTAAGCTGGAAGTGGCATTTGCGGCTCGCACTAGTGCAGAGTTATCTCAAAGAAAGGGGCCACGGTGTTTCTGTATCTCTATTATGTTGGTGCGGCTTCGGAACTTTTAAATATCTCGATATATCTCGAAAACTACGCTTCTGATCAAAAAATATCATAGACCATAAATTGTAGGAAACATAATTCTCTACAAAAAACGTCTCTTAACATTTTGCCATAGCTCGCTTCGTTTCCGAGATATTTGCAGATTCAGCTCAAAGGAACGGGCCTGACGGACATATTTCGAGATACTTCTTTTTCTTGTTGTTCTTCCTCTGCACAGCTAAGCTGGAAGTGGCATTTGCAGCTCGCAATAGTGCAGAGTTATCTCAAAGAAAGGGGCCACGGTGTTTCTGTATCTCTATTATGTTGGTGCGGCTTCGGAACTTTTAAATATCTTGATATATCTCGAGAACTACGCATCTGATGAAAAAATATCATAGAACATAAAAAGTAGGAAACTTAATTCTCTACAAAAAAGGTCTCTTAATATTTTGCCATAGCTCGCTTCGTTTCCGAGATATTTGCAGATTTATCTCAAGGGAAGGGGCCTGACGGACATATTTCGAGATATTTCTTCTTCTTGTTGTTCTTCTTCTGCACAGCTAAGCTGGAAGTGGCATTTGCGGCTCGCACTAGTGCAGAGTTATCTCAAAGAAAGGGGCCACGGTGTTTCTGTATCTCTATTATGTTGGTGGGGCTTCGGAACTTTTAAATATCTTGATATATCTCGAGAACTACGCATCTGATCAAAAAATATCATAGAACATAAAAAGTAGGAAACTTAATTCTCTACAAAAAAGGTCTCTTAACATTTTGCCATAGCTCGCTTCGTTTCCGAGATATTTGCAGATTTATCTCAAGGGAAGGGGCCTGACGGACATATTTCGAGATATTTCTTCTTCTTGTTGTTCTTCTTCTGCACAGCTAAGCTGGAAGTGGCATTTGCGGCTCGCACTATTGCAGAGTTATCTCAAAGAAAGGGGCCACGGTGTTTCTGTATCTCTATTATGTTGGTGCGGCTTCGGAACTTTTAAATATCTCGATATATCTCGAAAACTACGCTTCTGATCAAAAAATATCATAGAACATAAATTGTAGGAAACATAATTCTCTACAAAAAAGGTCTCTCAACATTTTGCCATAGCTCGCTTCGTTTCCGAGATATTTGCAGATATATCTCAAGGGCAGGGGCCTGACGGACATATTTCGAGATATTTCTTCTTCTTGTTGTTCTTCTTCTGCACAGCTAAGCTGGAAGTGGCATTTACAGCTCGCAATAGTGCAGAGTTATCTCAAAGAGAGGGGCCACGGTGTTTCTGTATCTCTATTATGTTGGTGCGGCTTCGGAACTTTTAAATATCTTGATATATCTCGAGAACTACGCATCTGATCAAAAAATATCATAGAACATAAAAAGTACGAAACTTAATTCTCTACAAAAAAGGTCTCTTAACATTTTGCCATAGCTCGCTTGGTTTCCGAGATATTTGCAGATTTACCTCAAGGGAAGGGGCCCGACGGACATATTTCGAGATATTTCTTTTTCTTGTTGTTCTTCTTCTGCACAGCTAAGCTGGAAGTGGCATTTGCGGCTCGCACTAGTGCAGAGTTATCTCAAAGAAAGGGGCCACGGTGTTTCTGTATCTCTATTATGTTGGTGCGGCTTCGGAACTTTTAAATATCTCGATATATCTCGAAAACTACGCTTCTGATCAAAAAATATCATAGAACATAAATTGTAGGAAACATAATTCTCTACAAAAAACGTCTCTTAACATTTTGCCATAGCTCGCTTCGTTTCCGAGATATTTGCAGATTCAGCTCAAAGGAACGGGCCTGACGGACATATTTCGAGATACTTCTTCTTCTTGTTGTTCTTCCTCTGCACAGCTAAGCTGGAAGTGGCATTTGCAGCTCGCAATAGTGCAGAGTTATCTCAAAGAAAGGGGCCACGGTGTTTCTGTATCTCTATTATGTTGGTGCGGCTTCGGAACTTTTAAATATCTCGATATATCTCGAAAACTACGCTTCTGATCAAAAAATATCATAGAACATAAATTGTAGGAAACATAATTCGCTACAAAAAAGGTCTCTCAACATTTTGCCATAGCTCGCTTCGTTTCCGAGATATTTGCAGATATATCTCAAGGGAAGGGGCCTGACGGACATATTTCGAGATATTTCTTCTTCTTGTTGTTCTTCTTCTGCACAGCTAAGCTGGAAGTGGCATTTGCGGCTCGCACTATTGCAGAGTTATCTCAAAGAAAGGGGCCACGGTGTTTCTGTATCTCTATTATGTTGGTGCGGCTTCGGAACTTTTAAATATCTCGATATATCTCGAAAACTACGCTTCTGATCAAAAAATATCATAGAACATAAATTGTAGGAAACATAATTCTCTACAAAAAAGGTCTCTCAACATTTTGCCATAGCTCGCTTCGTTTCCGAGATATTTGCAGATATATCTCAAGGGCAGGGGCCTGACGGACATATTTCGAGATATTTCTTCTTCTTGTTGTTCTTCTTCTGCACAGCTAAGCTGGAAGTGGCATTTACAGCTCGCAATAGTGCAGAGTTATCTCAAAGAAAGGGGCCACGGTGTTTCTGTATCTCTATTATGTTGGTGCGGCTTCGGAACTTTTAAATATCTTGATATATCTCGAGAACTGCGCATCTGATCAAAAAATATCATAGAACATAAAAAGTAGGAAACTTAATTCTCTACAAAAAAGGTCTCTTAACATTTTGCCATAGCTCGCTTCGTTTCCGAGATATTTGCAGATTTATCTCAAGGGAAGGGGCCTAACGGACATATTTCGAGATATTTCTTCTTCTTGTTGTTCTTCTTCTGCACAGCTAAGCTGGAAGTGGCATTTGCGGCTCGCACTATTGCAGAGTTATCTCAAAGAAAGGGGCCACGGTGTTTCTGTATCTCTATTATGTTGGTGCGGCTTCGGAACTTTTAAATATCTTGATATATCTCGAGAACTACGCATCTGATCAAAAAATATCATAGAACATAAAAAGTAGGAAACTTAATTCTCTACAAAAAAGGTCTCTTAACATTTTGCAATACCTCGCTTCGTTTCCGAGATATTTGCAGATTTATCTCAAGGGAAGGGGCCTGACGGACATATTTCGAGATATTTCTTCTTCTTGTTGTTCTTCTTCTGCACAGCTAAGCTGGAAGTGGCATTTGCGGCTCGCACTAGTGCAGAGTTATCTCAAAGAAAGGGGCCACGGTGTTTCTGTATCTCTATTATGTTGGTGCGGCTTCGGAACTTTTAAATATCTCGATATATCTCGAAAACTACGCTTCTGATCAAAAAATATCATAGAACATAAAAAGTAGGAAACTTAATTCTCTACAAAAAAGGTCTCTCAACATTTTGCCATAGCTCGCTTCGTTTCCGAGATATTTGCAGATTTATCTCAAGGGAAGGGGCCTGACGGACATATTTCGAGATATTTCTTCTTCTTGTTGTTCTTCTTCTGCACAGCTAAGCTGGAAGTGGCATTTGCGGCTCGCACTAGTGCAGAGTTATCTCAAAGAAAGGGGCCACGGTGTTTCTGTATCTCTATTATGTTGGTGCGGCTTCGGAACTTTTAAATATCTCGATATATCTCGAAAACTACGCTTCTGATCAAAAAATATCATAGAACATAAATTGTAGGAAACATAATTCTCTACAAAAAACGTCTCTTAACATTTTGCCATAGCTCGCTTCGTTTGCGAGATATTTGCAGATTCAGCTCAAAGGAACGGGCCTGACGGACATATTTCGAGATACTTCTTTTTCTTGTTGTTCTTCCTCTGCACAGCTAAGCTGGAAGTGGCATTTGCAGCTCGCAATAGTGCAGAGTTATCTCAAAGAAAGGGGCCACGGTGTTTCTGTATCTCTATTATGTTGGTGCGGCTTCGGAACTTTTAAATATCTTGATATATCTCGAGAACTACGCATCTGATCAAAAAATATCATAGAACATAAAAAGTAGGAAACTTAATTCTCTACAAAAAAGGTCTCTTAACATTTTGCCATAGCTCGCTTCGTTTCCGAGATATTTGCAGATTTATCTCAAGGGAAGGGGCCTGACGGACATATTTCGAGATATTTCTTCTTCTTGTTGTTCTTCTTCTGCACAGCTAAGCTGGAAGTGGCATTTGCGGCTCGCACTAGTGCAGAGTTATCTCAAAGAAAGGGGCCACGGTGTTTCTGTATCTCTATTATGTTGGTGCGGCTTCGGAACTTTTAAATATCTCGATATATCTCGAAAACTACGCTTCTGATCAAAAAATATCATAGAACATAAATTGTAGGAAACATAATTCTCTACAAAAAAGGTCTCTCAACATTTTGCCATAGCTCGCTTCGTTTCCGAGATATTTGCAGATATATCTCAAGGGCAGGGGCCTGACGGACATATTTCGAGATATTTCTTCTTCTTGTTGTTCTTCTTCTGCACAGCTAAGCTGGAAGTGGCATTTACAGCTCGCAATAGTGCAGAGTTATCTCAAAGAAAGGGGCCACGGTGTTTCTGTATCTCTATTATGTTGGTGCGGCTTCGGAACTTTTAAATATCTTGATATATCTCGAGAACTGCGCATCTGATCAAAAAATATCATAGAACATAAAAAGTAGGAAACTTAATTCTCTACAAAAAAGGTCTCTTAACATTTTGCCATAGCTCGCTTCGTTTCCGAGATATTTGCAGATTTATCTCAAGGGAAGGGGCCCAACGGACATATTTCGAGATATTTCTTCTTCTTGTTGTTCTTCTTCTGCACAGCTAAGCTGGAAGTGGCATTTGCGGCTCGCACTATTGCAGAGTTATCTCAAAGAAAGGGGCCACGGTGTTTCTGTATCTCTATTATGTTGGTGAGGCTTCGGAACTTTTAAATATCTTGATATATCTCGAGAACTACGCATCTGATCAAAAAATATCATAGAACATAAAAAGTAGGAAACTTAATTCTCTACAAAAAAGGTCTCTTAACATTTTGCCATATCTCGCTTCGTTTCCGAGATATTTGCAGATTTATCTCAAGGGAAGGGGCCTGTCGGACATATTTCGAGATATTTCTTCTTCTTGTTGTTCTTCTTCTGCACAGCTAAGCTGGAAGTGGCATTTGCGGCTCGCACTAGTGCAGAGTTATCTCAAAGAAAGGGGCCACGGTGTTTCGGTATCTCTATTATGTTGGTGCGGCTTCGGAACTTTTAAATATCTCGATATATCTCGAAAACTACGCTTCTGATCGAAAAATATCATAGAACATAAATTGTAGGAAACATAATTCTCTACAAAAAACGTCTCTAAACATTTTGCCATAGCTCGCTTCGTTTCGGAGATATTTGCAGATTCAGCTCAAAGGAACGGGCCTGACGGACATATTTCGAGATACTTCTTCTTCTTGTTGTTCTTCCTCTGCACAGCTAAGCTGGAAGTGGCATTTGCAGCTCGCAATAGTGCAGAGTTATCTCAAAGAAAGGGGCCACGGTGTTTCTGTATCTGTATTATGTTGGTGCGGCTTCGGAACTTTTAAATATCTTGATATATCTCGAGAACTACGCATCTGATCAAAGAATATCATAGAACATAAAAAGTAGGAAACTTAATTCTCTACAAAAAAGGTCTCTTAACATTTTGCCATAGCTCACTTCGTTTCCGAGATATTTGCAGATTTATCTCAAGGGAAGGGGCCTGACGGACATATCTCGAGATATTTCTTCTTCTTGTTGTTCTTCTTCTGCACAGCTAAGCTGGAAGTGGCATTTGCGGCTCGCACTAGTGCAGAGTTATCTCAAAGAAAGGGGCCACGGTGTTTCTGTATCTGTATTATGTTGGTGCGGCTTCGGAACTTTTAAATATCTTGATATATCTCGAGAACTACGCGTCTGATCAAAAAATATCATAGAACATAAAATGTAGGAAACATAATTCTCTACAAAAAAGGTCTCTTAACATTTTGCCATAGCTCGCTTCGTTTCCGAGATATTTGCAGATTTATCTCAAGGGAAGGGGCCTGACGGACATATTTCGAGATATTTCTTCTTCTTGTTGTTCTTCTTCTGCACAGCTAAGCTGGAAGTGGCATTTGCGGCTCGCACTAGTGCACAGTTATCTCAAAGAAAGGGGCCACGGTGTTTCTGTATCTCTATTATGTTGGTGCGGCTTCGGAACTTTTAAATATCTCGATATATCTCGAAAACTACGCTTCTGATCAAAAAATATCATAGAACATAAATTGTAGGAAACATAATTCTCTACAAAAAAGGTCTCTTAACATTTTGCCATAGCTCGCTTCGTTTCCGAGATATTTGCAGATTTATCTCAAGGGAAGGGGCCTGACGGACATATTTCGAGATATTTCTTCTTCTTGTTGTTCTTCTTCTGCACAGCTAAGCTGGAAGTGGCATTTGCGGCTCGCACTATTGCAGAGTTATCTCGAAGAAAGGGGCCACGGTGTTTCTGTATCTCTATTATGTTGGTGCGGCTTCGGAACTTTTAAATATCTCGATATATCTCGAAAACTACGCTTCTGATCAAAAAATATCATAGAACATAAATTGTAGGAAACATAATTCTCTACAAAAAAGGTCTCTCAACATTTTGCCATAGCTCGCTTCGTTTCCGAGATATTTGCAGATATATCTCAAGGGCAGGGGCCTGACGGACATATTTCGAGATATTTCTTCTTCTTGTTGTTCTTCTTCTGCACAGCTAAGCTGGAAGTGGCATTTACAGCTCGCAATAGTGCAGAGTTATCTCAAAGAGAGGGGCCACGGTGTTTCTGTATCTCTATTATGTTGGTGCGGCTTCGGAACTTTTAAATATCTTGATATATCTCGAGAACTACGCATCTGATCAAAAAATATCATAGAACATAAAAAGTAGGAAACTTAATTCTCTACAAAAAAGGTCTCTTAACATTTTGCCATAGCTCGCTTGGTTTCCGAGATATTTGCAGATTTACCTCAAGGGAAGGGGCCCGACGGACATATTTCGAGATATTTCTTTTTCTTGTTGTTCTTCTTCTGCACAGCTAAGCTGGAAGTGGCATTTGCGGCTCGCACTAGTGCAGAGTTATCTCAAAGAAAGGGGCCACGGTGTTTCTGTATCTCTATTATGTTGGTGCGGCTTCGGAACTTTTAAATATCTCGATATATCTCGAAAACTACGCTTCTGATCAAAAAATATCATAGAACATAAATTGTAGGAAACATAATTCTCTACAAAAAACGTCTCTTAACATTTTGCCATAGCTCGCTTCGTTTCCGAGATATTTGCAGATTCAGCTCAAAGGAACGGGCCTGACGGACATATTTCGAGATACTTCTTCTTCTTGTTGTTCTTCCTCTGCACAGCTAAGCTGGAAGTGGCATTTGCAGCTCGCAATAGTGCAGAGTTATCTCAAAGAAAGGGGCCACGGTGTTTCTGTATCTCTATTATGTTGGTGCGGCTTCGGAACTTTTAAATATCTCGATATATCTCGAAAACTACGCTTCTGATCAAAAAATATCATAGAACATAAATTGTAGGAAACATAATTCGCTACAAAAAAGGTCTCTCAACATTTTGCCATAGCTCGCTTCGTTTCCGAGATATTTGCAGATATATCTCAAGGGCAGGGGCCTGACGGACATATTTCGAGATATTTCTTCTTCTTGTTGTTCTTCTTCTGCACAGCTAAGCTGGAAGTGGCATTTACAGCTCGCAATAGTGCAGAGTTATCTCAAAGAAAGGGGCCACGGTGTTTCTGTATCTCTATTATGTTGGTGCGGCTTCGGAACTTTTAAATATCTTGATATATCTCGAGAACTGCGCATCTGATCAAAAAATATCATAGAACATAAAAAGTAGGAAACTTAATTCTCTACAAAAAAGGTCTCTTAACATTTTGCCATAGCTCGCTTCGTTTCCGAGATATTTGCAGATTTATCTCAAGGGAAGGGGCCTAACGGACATATTTCGAGATATTTCTTCTTCTTGTTGTTCTTCTTCTGCACAGCTAAGCTGGAAGTGGCATTTGCGGCTCGCACTATTGCAGAGTTATCTCAAAGAAAGGGGCCACGGTGTTTCTGTATCTCTATTATGTTGGTGCGGCTTCGGAACTTTTAAATATCTTGATATATCTCGAGAACTACGCATCTGATCAAAAAATATCATAGAACATAAAAAGTAGGAAACTTAATTCTCTACAAAAAAGGTCTCTTAACATTTTGCCATACCTCGCTTCGTTTCCGAGATATTTGCAGATTTATCTCAAGGGAAGGGGCCTGACGGACATATTTCGAGATATTTCTTCTTCTTGTTGTTCTTCTTCTGCACAGCTAAGCTGGAAGTGGCATTTGCGGCTCGCACTAGTGCAGAGTTATCTCAAAGAAAGGGGCCACGGTGTTTCTGTATCTCTATTATGTTGGTGCGGCTTCGGAACTTTTAAATATCTCGATATATCTCGAAAACTACGCTTCTGATCAAAAAATATCATAGAACATAAAAAGTAGGAAACTTAATTCTCTACAAAAAAGGTCTCTCAACATTTTGCCATAGCTCGCTTCGTTTCCGAGATATTTGCAGATTTATCTCAAGGGAAGGGGCCTGACGGACATATTTCGAGATATTTCTTCTTCTTGTTGTTCTTCTTCTGCACAGCTAAGCTGGAAGTGGCATTTGCGGCTCGCACTAGTGCAGAGTTATCTCAAAGAAAGGGGCCACGGTGTTTCTGTATCTCTATTATGTTGGTGCGGCTTCGGAACTTTTAAATATCTCGATATATCTCGAAAACTACGCTTCTGATCAAAAAATATCATAGAACATAAATTGTAGGAAACATAATTCTCTACAAAAAACGTCTCTTAACATTTTGCCATAGCTCGCTTCGTTTCCGAGATATTTGCAGATTCAGCTCAAAGGAACGGGCCTGACGGACATATTTCGAGATACTTCTTTTTCTTGTTGTTCTTCCTCTGCACAGCTAAGCTGGAAGTGGCATTTGCAGCTCGCAATAGTGCAGAGTTATCTCAAAGAAAGGGGCCACGGTGTTTCTGTATCTGTATTATGTTGGTGCGGCTTCGGAACTTTTAAATATCTTGATATATCTCGAGAACTACGCATCTGATCAAAAAATATCATAGAACATAAAAAGTAGGAAACTTAATTCTCTACAAAAAAGGTCTCTTAACATTTTGCCATAGCTCGCTTCGTTTCCGAGATATTTGCAGATTTATCTCAAGGGAAGGGGCCTGACGGACATATTTCGAGATATTTCTTCTTCTTGTTGTTCTTCTTCTGCACAGCTAAGCTGGAAGTGGCATTTGCGGCTCGCACTAGTGCAGAGTTATCTCAAAGAAAGGGGCCACGGTGTTTCTGTATCTCTATTATGTTGGTGCGGCTTCGGAACTTTTAAATATCTCGATATATCTCGAAAACTACGCTTCTGATCAAAAAATATCATAGAACATAAATTGTAGGAAACATAATTCTCTACAAAAAAGGTCTCTCAACATTTTGCCATAGCTCGCTTCGTTTCCGAGATATTTGCAGATATATCTCAAGGGCAGGGGCCTGACGGACATATTTCGAGATATTTCTTCTTCTTGTTGTTCTTCTTCTGCACAGCTAAGCTGGAAGTGGCATTTACAGCTCGCAATAGTGCAGAGTTATCTCAAAGAAAGGGGCCACGGTGTTTCTGTATCTCTATTATGTTGGTGCGGCTTCGGAACTTTTAAATATCTTGATATATCTCGAGAACTGCGCATCTGATCAAAAAATATCATAGAACATAAAAAGTAGGAAACTTAATTCTCTACAAAAAAGGTCTCTTAACATTTTGCCATATCTCGCTTCGTTTCCGAGATATTTGCAGATTTATCTCAAGGGAAGGGGCCTGTCGGACATATTTCGAGATATTTCTTCTTCTTGTTGTTCTTCTTCTGCACAGCTAAGCTGGAAGTGGCATTTGCGGCTCGCACTAGTGCAGAGTTATCTCAAAGAAAGGGGCCACGGTGTTTCGGTATCTCTATTATGTTGGTGCGGCTTCGGAACTTTTAAATATCTCGATATATCTCGAAAAGTACGCTTCTGATCGAAAAATATCATAGAACATAAATTGTAGGAAACATAATTCTCTACAAAAAACGTCTCTAAACATTTTGCCATAGCTCGCTTCGTTTCGGAGATATTTGCAGATTCAGCTCAAAGGAACGGGCCTGACGGACATATTTCGAGATACTTCTTCTTCTTGTTGTCCTTCCTCTGCACAGCTAAGCTGGAAGTGGCATTTGCAGCTAGCAATAGTGCAGAGTTATCTCAAAGAAAGGGGCCACGGTGTTTCTGTATCTCTATTATGTTGGTGCGGCTTCGGAACTTTTAAATATCTTGATATATCTCGAGAACTACGCATCTGATCAAAAAATATCATAGAACATAAAAAGTAGGAAACTTAATTCTCTACAAAAAAGGTCTCTTAACATTTTGCCATAGCTCGCTTCGTTTCCGAGATATTTGCAGATTTATCTCAAGGGAAGGGGCCTAACGGACATATTTCGAGATATTTCTTCTTCTTGTTGTTCTTCTTCTGCACAGCTAAGCTGGAAGTGGCATTTGCGGCTCGCACTAGTGCAGAGTTATCTCAAAGAAAGGGGCCACGGTGTTTCTGTATCTGTATTATGTTGGTGCGGCTTCGGAACTTTTAAATATCTTGATATATCTCGAGAACTACGCATCTGATCAAAGAATATCATAGAACATAAAAAGTAGGAAACTTAATTCTCTACAAAAAAGGTCTCTTAACATTTTGCCATAGCTCACTTCGTTTCCGAGATATTTGCAGATTTATCTCAAGGGAAGGGGCCTGACGGACATATCTCGAGATATTTCTTCTTCTTGTTGTTCTTCTTCTGCACAGCTAAGCTGGAAGTGGCATTTGCGGCTCGCACTAGTGCAGAGTTATCTCAAAGAAAGGGGCCACGGTGTTTCTGTATCTGTATTATGTTGGTGCGGCTTCGGAACTTTTAAATATCTTGATATATCTCGAGAACTACGCGTCTGATCAAAAAATATCATAGAACATAAAATGTAGGAAACATAATTCTCTACAAAAAAGGTCTCTTAACATTTTGCCATAGCTCGCTTCGTTTCCGAGATATTTGCAGATTTATCTCAAGGGAAGGGGCCTGACGGACATATTTCGAGATATTTCTTCTTCTTGTTGTTCTTCTTCTGCACAGCTAAGCTGGAAGTGGCATTTGCGGCTCGCACTAGTGCACAGTTATCTCAAAGAAAGGGGCCACGGTGTTTCTGTATCTCTATTATGTTGGTGCGGCTTCGGAACTTTTAAATATCTCGATATATCTCGAGAACTACGCTCCTGATCAAAAAATATCATAGAACATAAATTGTAGGAAACATAATTCTCTACAAAAAACGTCTCTTAACATTTTGCCATAGCTCGCTTCGTTTCCGAGATATTTGCAGATTCAGCTCAAAGGAACGGGCCTGACGGACATATTTCGAGATACTTCTTTTTCTTGTTGTTCTTCCTCTGCACAGCTAAGCTGGAAGTGGCATTTGCAGCTCGCAATAGTGCAGAGTTATCTCAAAGAAAGGGGCCACGGTGTTTCTGTATCTCTATTATGTTGGTGCGGCTTCGGAACTTTTAAATATCTTGATATATCTCGAGAACTACGCATCTGATCAAAAAATATCATAGAACATAAAAAGTAGGAAACTTAATTCTCTACAAAAAAGGTCTCTTAATATTTTGCCAAGCTCGCTTCGTTTCCGAGATATTTGCAGATTTATCTCAAGGGAAGGGGCCTGACGGACATATTTCGAGATATTTCTTCTTCTTGTTGTTCTTCTTCTGCACAGCTAAGCTGGAAGTGGCATTTGCGGCTCGCACTAGTGCAGAGTTATCTCAAAGAAAGGGGCCACGGTGTTTCTGTATCTCTATTATGTTGGTGGGGCTTCGGAACTTTTAAATATCTTGATATATCTCGAGAACTACGCATCTGATCAAAAAATATCATAGAACATAAAAAGTAGGAAACTTAATTCTCTACAAAAAAGGTCTCTTAACATTTTGCCATAGCTCGCTTCGTTTCCGAGATATTTGCAGATTTATCTCAAGGGAAGGGGCCTGACGGACATATTTCGAGATATTTCTTCTTCTTGTTGTTCTTCTTCTGCACAGCTAAGCTGGAAGTGGCATTTGCGGCTCGCACTATTGCAGAGTTATCTCAAAGAAAGGGGCCACGGTGTTTCTGTATCTCTATTATGTTGGTGCGGCTTCGGAACTTTTAAATATCTCGATATATCTCGAAAACTGCGTATCTGATCAAAAAATATCATAGAACATAAAAAGTAGGAAACTTAATTCTCTACAAAAAAGGTCTCTTAACATTTTGCCATAGCTCGCTTCGTTTCCGAGATATTTGCAGATTTATCTCAAGGGAAGGGGCCTAACGGACATATTTCGAGATATTTCTTCTTCTTGTTGTTCTTCTTCTGCACAGCTAAGCTGGAAGTGGCATTTGCGGCTCGCACTATTGCAGAGTTATCTCAAAGAAAGGGGCCACGGTGTTTCTGTATCTCTATTATGTTGGTGCGGCTTCGGAACTTTTCAATATCTTGATATATCTCGAGAACTACGCATCTGATCAAAAAATATCATAGAACATAAAAAGTAGGAAACTTAATTCTCTACAAAAAAGGTCTCTTAACATTTTGCCATACCTCGCTTCGTTTCCGAGATATTTGCAGATTTATCTCAAGGGAAGGGGCCTGACGGACATATTTCGAGATATTTCTTCTTCTTGTTGTTCTTCTTCTGCACAGCTAAGCTGGAAGTGGCATTTGCGGCTCGCACTAGTGCAGAGTTATCTCAAAGAAAGGGGCCACGGTGTTTCTGTATCTCTATTATGTTGGTGCGGCTTCGGAACTTTTAAATATCTCGATATATCTCGAAAACTACGCTTCTGATCAAAAAATATCATAGAACATAAAAAGTAGGAAACTTAATTCTCTACAAAAAAGGTCTCTTAACATTTTGCCATAGCTCGCTTCGTTTCCGAGATATTTGCAGATTTATCTCAAGGGAAGGGGCCTGACGGACATATTTCGAGATATTTCTTCTTCTTGTTGTTCTTCTTCTGCACAGCTAAGCTGGAAGTGGCATTTGCGGCTCGCACTATTGCAGAGTTATCTCAAAGAAAGGGGCCACGGTGTTTCTGTATCTCTATTATGTTGGTGAAGCTTCGGAACTTTTAAATATCTTGATATATCTCGAGAACTACGCATCTGATCAAAAAATATCATAGAACATAAAAAGTAGGAAACTTAATTCTCTACAAGAAAGGTCTCTTAACATTTTGCCATACCTCGCTTCGTTTCCGAGATATTTGCAGATTTATCTCAAGGGAAGGGGCCTGTCGGACATATTTCGAGATATTTCTTCTTCTTGTTGTTCTTCTTCTGCACAGCTAAGCTGGAGGTGGCATTTGCGGCTCGCACTAGTGCAGAGTTATCTCAAAGAAAGGGGCCACGGTGTTTCGGTATCTCTATTATGTTGGTGCGGCTTCGGAACTTTTAAATATCTCGATATATCTCGAAAACTACGCTTCTGATCGAAAAATATCATAGAACATAAATTGTAGGAAACATAATTCTCTACAAAAAACGTCTCTAAACATTTTGCCATAGCTCGCTTCGTTTCGGAGATATTTGCAGATTCAGCTCAAAGGAACGGGCCTGACGGACATATTTCGAGATACTTCTTTTTCTTGTTGTTCTTCCTCTGCACAGCTAAGCTGGAAGTGGCATTTGCAGCTCGCAATAGTGCAGAGTTATCTCAAAGAAAGGGGCCACGGTGTTTCTGTATCTGTATTATGTTGGTGCGGCTTCGGAACTTTTAAATATCTTGATATATCTCGAGAACTACGCATCTGATCAAAGAATATCATAGAACATAAAAAGTAGGAAACTTAATTCTCTACAAAAAAGGTCTCTTAACATTTTGCCATAGCTCGCTTCGTTTCCGAGATATTTGCAGATTTATCTCAAGGGAAGGGGCCTGACGGACATATTTCGAGATATTTCTTCTTCTTGTTGTTCTTCTTCTGCACAGCTAAGCTGGAAGTGGCATTTGCGGCTCGCACTAGTGCACAGTTATCTCAAAGAAAGGGGCCACGGTGTTTCTGTATCTCTAATATGTTGGTGCGGCTTCGGAACTTTTAAGTATCTCGATATATCTCGAAAACTACGCTTCTGATCAAAGAATATCATAGAAGATAAATTGTAGGAAACATAATTCTCTACAAAAAACGTCTCTTAACATTTTGCCATAGCTCGCTTCGTTTCCGAGATATTTGCAGATTAAGCTCAAAGGAACTGGCCTGACGGACATATTTCGAGATATTTCTTCTTCTTGTTGTTCTTCCTCTGCACAGCTCAGCTGGAAGTGGCATTTGCAGCTCGCAATAGTGCAGAGTTATCTCAAAGAAAGGGGCCACGGTGTTTCTGTATCTGTATTATGCTGGTGCGGCTTCGGAACTTTTAAATATCTTGATATATCTCGAGAACTACGCATCTGATCAAAAAATATCATAGAACATAAAAAGTAGGAAACTTAATTCTCTACAAAAAAGGTCTCTTAACATTTTGCCATAGCTCGCTTCGTTTCCGAGATATTTGCAGATTTATCTCAAGGGAAGGGGCCTGACGGACATATTTCGAAATATTTCTTCTTCTTGTTGTTCTTCTTCTGCACAGCTAAGCTGGAAGTGGCATTTGCGGCTCGCACTATTGCAGAGTTATCTCAAAGAAAGGGGCCACGGTGTTTCTGTATCTCTATTATGTTGGTGCGGCTTCGTAACTTTTAAATATCTCGATATATCTCGAAAACTACGCTTCTGATCAAAAAATATCATAGAACATAAATTGTAGGAAACATAATTCTCTACAAAAAAGGTCTCTTAACATTTTGCCATAGCTCGCTTGGTTTCCGAGCTATTTGCAGATATATCTCAAGGGCAGGGGCCTGACGGACATATTTCGAGATATTTCTTCTTCTTGTTGTTCTTCTTCTGCACAGCTAAGCTGGAAGTGGCATTTACAGCTCGCAATAGTGCAGAGTTATCTCAAAGAAAGGGGCCACGGTGTTTCTGTATCTCTATTATGTTGGTGCGGCTTCGGAACTTTTAAATATCTTGATATATCTCGAGAACTACGCATCTGATCAAAAAATATCATAGAACATAAAAAGTAGGAAACTTGATTCTCTACAAAAAAGGTCTCTTAACATTTTGCCATAGCTCGCTTCGTTTCCGAGATATTTGCAGATTTATCTCAAGGGAAGGGGCCTGACGGACATATTTCGAAATATTTCTTCTTCTTGTTGTTCTTCTTCTGCACAGCTAAGCTGGAAGTGGCATTTGCGGCTCGCACTATTGCAGAGTTATCTCAAAGAAAGGGGCCACGGTGATTCTGTATCTCTATTATGTTGGTGCGGCTTCGTAACTTTTAAATATCTCGATATATCTCGAAAACTACGCTTCTGGTCAAAAAATATCATAGAACATAAATTGTAGGAAACAAAGTTCTCTACAAAAAAGGTCTCTTAACATTTTGCCATAGCTCGCTTGGTTTCCGAGATATTAGCAGATATATCTCAAGGGCAGGGGCCTGACGGACATATTTCGAGATATTTCTTCTTCTTGTTGTTCTTCTTCTGCACAGCTAAGCTGGAAGTGGCATTTACAGCTCGCAATAGTGCAGAGTTATCTCAAAGAAAGGGGCCACGGTGTTTCTGTATCTCTATTATGTTGGTGCGGTTTCGGAACTTTTAAATATCTTGATATATCTCGAGAACTACGCATCTGATCAAAAAATATCATAGAACATAAAAAGTAGGAAACTTAATTCTCTACAAATAAGGTCTCTTAACATTTTGCCATAGCTCGCTTCGTTTCCGAGATATTTGCAGATTTATCTCAAGGGAAGGGGCCTCACGGACATATTTCGAGATATTTCTTCTTCTTGTTGTTCTTCTTCTGCACAGCTAAGCTGGAAGTGGCATTTGCAGCTCGCAATAGTGCAGAAATATCTCAAAGAAAGGGGCCACGGTGTTTCTGTATCTCTATTATGTTGGTGCGGCTTCGGAACTTTTAAATATCTTGATATATCTCGAGAACTACGCGTCTATTCAAAAAATATCATAGAACATAAAAAGTAGGAAACATAATTCTCTACAAAAAAGGTCTCTTAACATTTTGCCATAGCTCGCTTCGTTTCCGAGATATTTGCAGATTTATCTCAAGGGAAGGGGCCTGACGGACATATTTCGAGAAGTTTCTTCTTCTTGTTGTTCTTCTTCTGCACAGCTAAGCTGGAAGTGGCATTTGCGGCTCGCACTAGTGCACAGTTATCTCAAAGAAAGGGGCCACGGTGTTTCTGTATCTCTAATATGTTGGTGCGGCTTCGGAACTTTTAAGTATCTCGATATATCTCGAAAACTACGCTTCTGATCAAAAAATATCATAGAACATAAATTGTAGGAAACATAATTCTCTACAAAAAACGTCTCTTAACATTTTGCCATAGCTCGCTTCGTTTCCGAGATATTTGCAGATTCAGCTCAAAGGAACTGGCCTGACGGACATATTTCGAGATATTTCTTCTTCTTGTTGTTCTTCCTCTGCACAGCTAAGCTGGAAGTGGCATTTGCAGCTCGCAATAGTGCAGAGTTATCTCAAAGAAAGGGGCCACGGTGTTTCTGTATCTATTATGTTGGTGCGGCTTCGGAACTTTTAAATATCTTGATATATCTCGAGAACTACGCATCTGATCAAAAAATATCATAGAACACAAAAAGTAGGAAACTTAATTCTCTACAAAAAAGGTCTCCTAACATTTTGCCATAGCTCGCTTCGTTTCCGAGATATTTGCAGATTTATCTCAAGGGAAGGGGCCTGACGGACATATTTCGAGATATTTCTTCTTCTTGTTGTTCTTCTTCTGCACAGCTGAGCTGGAAGTGGCATTTGCAGGTCGCAATAGTGCAGAGTTATCTCAAAGAAAGGGGCCACGGTGTTTCTGTATCTCTATTATGTTGGTGCGGCTTCGGAACTTTTAAATATCTCGATATATCTCGAAAACTACGCTTCTGATCAAAAAATATCATAGAACGTAAATTGTAGGAAACATTATTCTCTACAGAAAAGGTCTCTTAACATTTTGCCATAGCTCGCTTCGTTTCCGAGATATTTGCAGATTCATCTCAAGGGAAGGGGTCTGACGGACATATTTCGAGATATTTCTTCTTCTTGTTGTTCTTCTTCTGCACAGCTAAGCTCGAAGCGGCATTTGCAGCTCGCAATAGTGCAGAGTTATCTCAAAGAAAGAGGCCACGGTGTTTCTGTACCTCTATTATGTTGGTGCAGCTTCGGAACTTTTAAATATCTTGATATATCTCGAGAACTACGCATCTGATCAAAAAATATCATCGAACATAAAAAGTAGGAAACTTAATTCTCTACAAAAAAGGTCTCTTAAGATTTTGCCATAGCTCGCTTCGTTTCCGAGATATTTGCAGATTTATCTCAAGGGAAGTGGCCTGACGGACATATTTCGAGATATTTCTTCTTCTTGTTGTTCTTCTTCTGCACAGCTAAGCTGGAAGTGGCATTTGCAGCTCGCAATAGTGCAGAGTTATCCCAAAGAAAGGGGCCACGGTGTTTCTGTATCTCTATTATGTTGGTGCGGCTTCGGAACTTTTAAATATCTTGATATATCTCGAGAACTACGCATCTGATCAAAAAATATCATACCACATAAAAAGTAGGAAACTTAATTCTCTACAAGAAAGGTCTCTAAACATTTTGCCATAGCTCGCTTCGTTTCCGAGATATTTGCAGATTTATCTCAAGGGAAGGGGCCTGACGGACATATTTCGAGATATTTCTTCTTCTTGTTGTTCTTCTTCTGCACAGCTAAGCTGGAAGTGGCATTTGCAGCTCGCAATAGTGCAGAGTTATCTCAAAGAAAGGGGCCACGGTGTTTCTGTATCTCTATTATGTTGGTGCGGCTTCGGAACTTTTAAATATCTCGATATATCTCGAAAACTACGCTTCTGATCAAAAAATATCATAGAACATAAAAAGTAGGAAACTTAATTCTCTACACAAAAGGTCTCTTAACATTTTGCCATAGCTCGCTTCGTTTCCGAGATATTTGCAGATTCATCTCAAGGGAAGGGGTCTGACGGACATATTTCGAGATATTTCTTCTTCTTGTTGTTCTTCTTCTGCACAGCTAAGCTCGAAGCGGCATTTGCAGCTCGCAATAATGCAGAGTTATCTCAAAGAAAGAGGCCACGGTGTTTCTGTACCTCTATTATGTTGGTGCAGCTTCGGAACTTTTAAATATCTTGATATATCTCGAGAACTACGCATCTGATCAAAAAATATCATCGAACATAAAAAGTAGGAAACTTAATTCTCTACAAAAAAGGTCTCTTATGATTTTGCCATAGCTCGCTTCGTTTCCGAGATATTTGCAGATTTATCTCAAGGGAAGTGGCCTGACGGACATATTTCGAGATATTTCTTCTTCTTGTTGTTCTTCTTCTGCACAGCTAAGCTGGAAGTGGCATTTGCAGCTCGCAATAGTGCAGAGTTATCCCAAAGAAAGGGGCCACGGTGTTTCTGTATCTCTATTATGTTGGTGCGGCTTCGGAACTTTTAAATATCTTGATATATCTCGAGAACTACGCATCTGATCAAAAAATATCATACTACATAAAAAGTAGGAAACTTAATTCTCTACAAGAAAGGTCTCTAAACATTTTGCCATAGCTCGCTTCGTTTCCGAGATATTTGCAGATTTATCTCAAGGGAAGGGGCCTGACGGACATATTTCGAGATATTTCTTCTTCTTGTTGTTCTTCTTCTGCACAGCTAAGCTGGAAGTGGCATTTGCAGCTCGCAATAGTGCAGAGTTATCTCAAAGAAAGGGGCCACGGTGTTTCTGTATCTCTATTATGTTGGTGCGGCTTCGGAACTTTTAAATATCTCGATATATCTCGAAAACTACGCTTCTGATCAAAAAATATCATAGAACATAAAAAGTAGGAAACTTAGTTCTCTACAAAAAAGGTCTCTTAACATTTTGCCATAGTTCGCTTCGTTTCCGAGATATTTGCAGATTCATCTCAAGGGAAGGGGTCTGACGGACATATTTCGAGATATTTCTTCTTCTTGTTGTTCTTCTTCTGCACAGCTAAGCTCGAAGCGGCATTTGCAGCTCGCAATAGTGCTGAGTTATCTCAAAGAAAGAGGCCACGGTGTTTCTGTACCTCTATTATGTTGGTGCAGCTTCGGAACTTTTAAATATCTTGATATATCTCGAGAACTACGCATCTGATCAAAAAATATCATCGAACATAAAAAGGAGGAAACTTAATTCTCTACAAAAAAGGTCTCTTAACATTTTGCCATAGCTCGCTTCGTTTCCGAGATATTTGCAGATTTATCTCAAGGGAAGTGGCCTGACGGACATATTTCGAGATATTTCTTCTTCTTGTTGTTCTTCTTCTGCACAGCTAAGCTGGAAGTGGCATTTGCAGCTCGCAATAGTGCAGAGTTATCCCAAAGAAAGGGGCCACGGTGTTTCTGTATCTCTATTATGTTGGTGCGGCTTCGGAACTTTTAAATATCTTGATATATCTCGAGAACTACGCATCTGATCAAAAAATATCATACTACATAAAAAGTAGGAAACTTAATTCTCTACAAGAAAGGTCTCTAAGCATTTTGCCATAGCTCGCTTCGTTTCCGAGATATTTGCAGATTTATCTCAAGGGAAGGGGCCTGACGGACATATTTCGAGATATTTCTTCTTCTTGTTGTTCTTCTTCTGCACAGCTAAGCTGGAAGTGGCATTTGCAGCTCGCAATAGTGCAGAGTTATCTCAAAGAAAGGGGCCACGGTGTTTCTGTATCTCTATTATGTTGGTGCGGCTTCGGAACTTTTAAATATCTCGATATATCTCGAAAACTACGCTTCTGATCAAAAAATATCATAGAACATAAAAAGTAGGAAACTTAATTCTCTTCAAAAAAGGTCTCTTAACATTTTGCCATAGCTCGCTTCGTTTCCGAGATATTTGCAGATTTATCTCAAGGGAAGGGGCCTAACGGACATATTTCGAGATATTTCTTCTTCTTGTTGTTCTTCTTCTGCACAGCTAAACTGGAAGTGGCATTTCCAGCTCGCAATAGTGCAGAGTTATCTCAAAGAAAGGGGCCACGGTGTTTCTGTATCTCTATTATGTTGGTGCGGCTTCGGAACTTTTAAATATCTCGATATATCTCGAAAACTACGCTTCTGATCGAAAAATATCATACAACGTAAATTGTAGGAAACATAATTCTCTACAAAAAACGTCTCTTAACATTTTGCCATAGCTCGCTTCGTTTCCGAGATATTTGCAGATTCAGCTCAAAGGAACGGGCCTGACGGACATGTTTCGAGATACTTCTTTTCCTTGTTGTTCTTCCTCTGCACAGCTAAGCTGGAAGTGGCATTTGCAGCTCGCAATAGTGCAGAGTTATCTCAAAGAAAGGGGCCACGGTGTTTCTGTATCTCTATTATGTTGGTGCGGCTTCGGAACTTTTAAATATCTTGATATATCTCGAGAACTACGCATCTGATCAAAAAATGTCATAGAACATAAAAAGTAGGAAACTTAATTCTCTACAAAAAAGGTCTCTTAACATTTTGCCATAGCTCGCTTCGTTTCCGAGATATTTGCATATTTATCTCAAGGGAAGGGGCCTGACGGACATATTTCGAGATATTTCTTCTTCTTGTTGTTCTTCTTCTGCACAGCTAAGCTGGAAGTGGCATTTGCGGCTCGCACTAGTGCAGAGTTATCTCAAAGAAAGGGGCCACGGTGTTTCTGTATCTTTATTATGTTGGTGCGGCTTCGGAACTTTTAAATATCTCGATATATCTCGACAACTACGCTTCTGATCAAAAAATATCATAGAACATAAAAAGTAGGAAACTTAATTCTCTACAAAAAAGGTCTCTTAACATTTTGCCATAGCTCGCTTCGTTTCCGAGATATTTGCAGATTTATCTCAAGGGAAGGGGCCTAACGGACATATTTCGAGATATTTCTTCTTCTTGTTGTTCTTCTTCTGCACAGCTAAGCTGGAAGTGGCATTTGCGGCTCGCAATAGTGCAGAGTTATCTCAAAGAAAGGGGCCACGGTGTTTCTGTATCTCTATTATGTTGGTGCGGCTTCGGAACTTTTAAATATCTCGATATATCTCGAGAACTACGCATCTGATCAAAAAATGTCATAGAGCATAAAAAGTAGGAAACTTAATTCTCTACAAAAAAGGTCTCTTAAGATTTTGCCATAGCTCGCTTCGTTTCCGAGATATTTGCATATTTATCTCAAGGGAAGGGGCCTGACGGACATATTTCGAGATATTTCGTCTTCTTGTTGTTCTTCTTCTGCACAGCTAAGCTGGAAGTGGCATTTGCGGCTCGCACTAGTGCAGAGTTATCTCAAAGAAAGGGGCCACGGTGTTTCTGTATCTTTATTATGTTGGTGCGGCTTCGGAACTTTTAAATATCTCGATATATCTCGACAACTACGCTTCTGATCAAAAAATATCATAGAACATAAAAAGTAGGAAACTTAATTCTCTACAAAAAAGGTCTCTTAACATTTTGCCATAGCTCGCTTCGTTTCCGAGATATTTGCAGATTTATCTCAAGGGAAGTGGCCTGACGGACATATTTCGAGATATTTCTTCTTCTTGTAGTTCTTCTTCTGCACAGCTAAGCTGGAAGTGGCATTTGCAGCTCGCAATAGTGCAGAGTTATCCCAAAGAAAGGGGCCACGGTGTTTCTGTATCTCTATTATGTTGGTGCGGCTTCGGAACTTTTAAATATCTTGATATATCTCGAGAACTACGCATCTGATCAAAAAATATCATACCACATAAAAAGTAGGAAACTTAATTCTCTACAAGAAAGGTCTCTAAACATTTTGCCATAGCTCGCTTCGTTTCCGAGATATTTGCAGATTTATCTCAAGGGAAGGGGCCTGACGGACATATTTCGAGATATTTCTTCTTCTTGTTGTTCTTCTTCTGCACAGCTAAGCTGGAAGTGGCATTTGCAGCTCGCAATAGTGCAGAGTTATCTCAAAGAAAGGGGCCACGGTGTTTCTGTATCTCTATTATGTTGGTGCGGCTTCGGAACTTTTAAATATCTCGATATATCTCGAAAACTACGCTTCTGATCAAAAAATATCATAGAACATAAAAAGTAGGAAACTTAATTCTCTACACAAAAGGTCTCTTAACATTTTGCCATAGCTCGCTTCGTTTCCGAGATATTTGCAGATTCATCTCAAGGGAAGGGGTCTGACGGACATATTTCGAGATATTTCTTCTTCTTGTTGTTCTTCTTCTGCACAGCTAAGCTCGAAGCGGCATTTGCAGCTCGCAATAGTGCAGAGTTATCTCAAAGAAAGAGGCCACGGTGTTTCTGTACCTCTATTATGTTGGTGCAGCTTCGGAACTTTTAAATATCTTGATATATCTCGAGAACTACGCATCTGATCAAAAAATATCATCGAACATAAAAAGTAGGAAACTTAATTCTCTACAAAAAAGGTCTCTTATGATTTTGCCATAGCTCGCTTCGTTTCCGAGATATTTGCAGATTTATCTCAAGGGAAGTGGCCTGACGGACATATTTCGAGATATTTCTTCTTCTTGTTGTTCTTCTTCTGCACAGCTAAGCTGGAAGTGGCATTTGCAGCTCGCAATAGTGCAGAGTTATCCCAAAGAAAGGGGCCACGGTGTTTCTGTATCTCTATTATGTTGGTGCGGCTTCGGAACTTTTAAATATCTTGATATATCTCGAGAACTACGCATCTGATCAAAAAATATCATACTACATAAAAAGTAGGAAACTTAATTCTCTACAAGAAAGGTCTCTAAACATTTTGCCATAGCTCGCTTCGTTTCCGAGATATTTGCAGATTTATCTCAAGGGAAGGGGCCTGACGGACATATTTCGAGATATTTCTTCTTCTTGTTGTTCTTCTTCTGCACAGCTAAGCTGGAAGTGGCATTTGCAGCTCGCAATAGTGCAGAGTTATCTCAAAGAAAGGGGCCACGGTGTTTCTGTATCTCTATTATGTTGGTGCGGCTTCGGAACTTTTAAATATCTCGATATATCTCGAAAACTACGCTTCTGATCAAAAAATATCATAGAACATAAAAAGTAGGAAACTTAATTCTCTACAAAAAAGGTCTCTTAACATTTTGCCATAGCTCGCTTCGTTTCCGAGATATTTGCAGATTTATCTCAAGGGAAGTGGCCTGACGGACATATTTCGAGATATTTCTTCTTCTTGTTGTTCTTCTTCTGCACAGCTAAGCTGGAAGTGGCATTTGCAGCTCGCAATAGTGCAGAGTTATCCCAAAGAAAGGGGCCACGGTGTTTCTGTATCTCTATTATGTTGGTGCGGCTTCGGAACTTTTAAATATCTTGATATATCTCGAGAACTACGCATCTGATCAAAGAATATCATACTACATAAAAAGTAGGAAACTTAATTCTCTACAAGAAAGGTCTCTAAACATTTTGCCATAGCTCGCTTCGTTTCCGAGATATTTGCAGATTTATCTCAAGGGAAGGGGCCTGACGGACATATTTCGAGATATTTCTTCTTCTTGTTGTTCTTCTTCTGCACAGCTAAGCTGGAAGTGGCATTTGCAGCTCGCAATAGTGCAGAGTTATCTCAAAGAAAGGGGCCACGGTGTTTCTGTATCTCTATTATGTTGGTGCGGCTTCGGAACTTTTAAATATCTCGATATATCTCGAAAACTACGCTTCTGATCAAAAAATATCATAGAACATAAAAAGTAGGAAACTTAATTCTCTACAAAAAAGGTCTCTTAACATTTTGCCATAGCTCGCTTCGTTTCCGAGATATTTGCAGATTCATCTCAAGGGAAGTGGCCTGACGGACATATTTCGAGATATTTCTTCTTCTTGTTGTTCTTCTTCTGCACAGCTAAGCTGGAAGTGGCATTTGCAGCTCGCAATAGTGCAGAGTTATCCCAAAGAAAGGGGCCACGGTGTTTCTGTATCTCTATTATGTTGGTGCGGCTTCGGAACTTTTAAATATCTTGATATATCTCGAGAACTACGCATCTGATCAAAAAATATCATACTACATAAAAAGTAGGAAACTTAATTCTCTACAAGAAAGGTCTCTAAACATTTTGCCATAGCTCGCTTCGTTTCCGAGATATTTGCAGATTTATCTCAAGGGAAGGGGCCTGACGGACATATTTCGAGATATTTCTTCTTCTTGTTGTTCTTCTTCTGCACAGCTAAGCTGGAAGTGGCATTTGCAGCTCGCAATAGTGCAGAGTTATCTCAAAGAAAGGGGCCACGGTGTTTCTGTATCTCTATTATGTTGGTGCGGCTTCGGAACTTTTAAATATCTCGATATATCTCGAAAACTACGCTTCTGATCAAAAAATATCATAGAACATAAAAAGTAGGAAACTTAATTCTCTACAAAAAAGGTCTCTTAACATTTTGCCATAGCTCGCTTCGTTTCCGAGATATTTGCAGATTTATCTCAAGGGAAGGGGCCTAACGGACATATTTCGAGATATTTCTTCTTCTTGTTGTTCTTCTTCTGCACAGCTAAACTGGAAGTGGCATTTCCAGCTCGCAATAGTGCAGAGTTATCTCAAAGAAAGGGGCCACGGTGTTTCTGTATCTCTATTATGTTGGTGCGGCTTCGGAACTTTTAAATATCTTGATATATCTCGAGAACTACGCATCTGATCAAAAAATATCATAGAACATAAAAAGTAGGAAACTTAATTCTCTACAAAAAAGGTCTCTTAACATTTTGCCATAGCTCGCTTCGTTTCCGAGATATTTGCAGATTTATCTCAAGGGAAGGGGCCAGACGGACATATTTCGAGATATTTCTTCTTCTTGTTGTTCTTCTTCTGCACAGCTGAGCTGGAAGTGGCATTTGCAGCTCGCAATAGTGCAGAGTTATCTCAAAGAAAGGGGCCACGGTGTTTCTGTATCTCTATTATGTTGGTGCGGCTTCGGAACTTTTAAATATCTCGATATATCTCGAAAACTACGCTTCTGATCAAAAAATATCATAGAACGTAAATTGTAGGAAACATTATTCTCTACAAAAAAGGTCTCTTAACATTTTGCCATAGCTCGCTTCGTTTCCGAGATATTTGCAGATTCATCTCAAGGGAAGGGGTCTGACGGACATATTTCGAGATATTTCTTCTTCTTGTTGTTCTTCTTCTGCACAGCTAAGCTGGAAGTGGCATTTGCAGCTCGCAATAGTGCAGAGTTATCTCAAAGAAAGGGGCCACGGTGTTTCTGTATCTCTATTATGTTGGTGCGGCTTCGGAACTTTTAAATATCTCGATATATCTCGAAAACTACGCTTCTGATCGAAAAATATCATACAACGTAAATTGTAGGAAACATAATTCTCTACAAAAAACGTCTCTTAACATTTTGCCATAGCTCGCTTCGTTTCCGAGATATTTGCAGATTCAGCTCAAAGGAACGGGCCTGACGGACATATTTCGAGATACTTCTTTTCCTTGTTGTTCTTCCTCTGCACAGCTAAGCTGGAAGTGGCATTTGCAGCTCGCAATAGTGCAGAGTTATCTCAAAGAAAGGGGCCACGGTGTTTCTGTATCTCTATTATGTTGGTGCGGCTTCGGAACTTTTAAATATCTTGATATATCTCGAGAACTACGCATCTGATCAAAAAATGTCATAGAACATAAAAAGTAGGAAACTTAATTCTCTACAAAAAAGGTCTCTTAACATTTTGCCATAGCTCGCTTCGTTTCCGAGATATTTGCATATTTATCTCAAGGGAAGGGGCCTGACGGACATATTTCGAGATATTTCTTCTTCTTGTTGTTCTTCTTCTGCACAGCTAAGCTGGAAGTGGCATTTGCGGCTCGCACTAGTGCAGAGTTATCTCAAAGAAAGGGGCCACGGTGTTTCTGTATCTTTATTATGTTGGTGCGGCTTCGGAACTTTTAAATATCTTGATATATCTCGAGAACTACGCATCTGATCAAAAAATGTCATAGAGCATAAAAAGTAGGAAACTTAATTCTCTACAAAAAAGGTCTCTTAACATTTTGCCATAGCTCGCTTCGTTTGCGAGATATTTGCATATTTATCTCAAGGGAAGGGGCCTGACGGACATATTTCGAGATATTTCTTCTTCTTGTTGTTCTTCTTCTGCACAGCTAAGCTGGAAGTGGCATTTGCGGCTCGCACTAGTGCAGAGTTATCTCAAAGAAAGGGGCCACGGTGTTTCTGTATCTTTATTATGTTGGTGCGGCTTCGGAACTTTTAAATATCTCGATATATCTCGACAACTACGCTTCTGATCAAAAAATATCATAGAACATAAAAAGTAGGAAACTTAATTCTCTACAAAAAAGGTCTCTTAACATTTTGCCATAGCTCGCTTCGTTTCCGAGATATTTGCAGATTTATCTCAAGGGAAGGGGCCTAACGGACATATTTCGAGATATTTCTTCTTCTTGTTGTTCTTCTTCTGCACAGCTAAGCTGGAAGTGGCATTTGCGGCTCGCACTAGTGCAGAGGTATCTCAAAGAAAGGGGCCACGGTGTTTCTGTATCCCTATTATGTTGGTGCGGCTTCGGAACTTTTAAATATCTCGATATATCTCGAAAACTACGCTTCTGATCAAAAAATATCATAGAACATAAATTGTAGGAAACATAATTCTCTACAAAAAACGTCTCTTAACATTTTGCCATAGATCGCTTCGTTTCCGAGATATTTGCAGATTCAGCTCAAAGGAACTGGCCTGACGGACATATTTCGAGATATTTCTTCTTCTTGTTGTTCCTCCTCTGCACAGCTAAGCTGGAAGTGGCATTTGCAGCTCGCAATAGTGCAGAGTTATCTCAAAGAAAGGGGCCACGGTGTTTCTGTATCTCTATTATGTTGGTGCGGCTTCGGAACTTTTAAATATCTTGATATATCTCGAGAACTACGCATCTGATCAAAAAATATCATAGAACATAAAAAGTAGGAAACTTAATTCTCTACAAAAAAGGTCTCTTAACATTTTGCCATAGCTCGCTTCGTTTCCGAGACATTTGCAGATTTATCTCAAGGGAAGTGGCCTGACGGACATATTTCGAGATATTTCTTCTTCTTGTTGTTCTTCTTCTGCACAGCTAAGCCGGAAGTTGCATTTGCGGCTCGCACTAGTGCACAGTTATCTCAAAGAAAGGGGCCACGGTGTTTCTGTATCTCTATTATGTTGGTGCGGCTTCGGAACTTTTAAATATCTCGATATATCTCGAAAACTACGCTTCTGATCAAAAAATATCATAGAACATAAATAGTAGGAAACATAATTCTCTACAAAAAAGGTCTCTTAACATTTTGCCATAGCTCGCTTCGTTTCCGAGATATTTGCAGATTTATCTCAAGGGAAGGGGCCTGACGGACATATTTCGAGATATTTCTTCTTCTTGTTGTTCTTCTTCTGCACAGCTAAGCTGGAAGTGGCATTTGCAGCTCGCACTAGTGCAGAGTTATCTCACCGAAATGGGCCACGGTGTTTCTGTATCTCTATTATGTTGGTGCGGCTTCGAAACTTTTAAATATCTCGATATATCTCGAAAACTACGCTTCTGATCAAAAAATATCATAGAACATAAATTGTAGGAAACATAATTCTCTACAAAAAAGGTCTCTTAAGAGTTTGCCATAGCTCGCTTCGTTTCGGAGATATTTGCAGATTTATCTCAAGGGAAGTGGCCTGACGGACATATTTCGAGATATTTCTTCTTCTTGTTGTTCTTCTTCTGCACAGCTAAGCTGGAAGTGGCATTTGCAGCTCGCAATAGTGCAGAGTTATCCCAAAGAAAGGGGCCACGGTGTTTCTGTATCTCTATTATGTTGGTGCGGCTTCGGAACTTTTAAATATCTTGATATATCTCGAGAACTACGCATCTGATCAAAAAATATCATACTACATAAAAAGTAGGAAACTTAATTCTCTACAAGAAAGGTCTCTAAACATTTTGCCATAGCTCGCTTCGTTTCCGAGATATTTGCAGATTTATCTCAAGGGAAGGGGCCTGACGGACATATTTCGAGATATTTCTTCTTCTTGTTGTTCTTCTTCTGCACAGCTAAGCTGGAAGTGGCATTTGCAGCTCGCAATAGTGCAGAGTTATCTCAAAGAAAGGGGCCACGGTGTTTCTGTATCTCTATTATGTTGGTGCGGCTTCGGAACTTTTAAATATCTCGATATATCTCGAAAACTACGCTTCTGATCAAAAAATATCATAGAACATAAAAAGTAGGAAACTTAATTCTCTACAAAAAAGGTCTCTTAACATTTTGCCATAGCTCGCTTCGTTTCCGAGATATTTGCAGATTTATCTCAAGGGAAGTGGCCTGACGGACATATTTCGAGATATTTCTTCTTCTTGTTGTTCTTCTTCTGCACAGCTAAGCTGGAAGTGGCATTTGCAGCTCGCAATAGTGCAGAGTTATCCCAAAGAAAGGGGCCACGGTGTTTCTGTATCTCTATTATGTTGGTGCGGCTTCGGAACTTTTAAATATCTTGATATATCTCGAGAACTACGCATCTGATCAAAGAATATCATACTACATAAAAAGTAGGAAACTTAATTCTCTACAAGAAAGGTCTCTAAACATTTTGCCATAGCTCGCTTCGTTTCCGAGATATTTGCAGATTTATCTCAAGGGAAGGGGCCTGACGGACATATTTCGAGATATTTCTTCTTCTTGTTGTTCTTCTTCTGCACAGCTAAGCTGGAAGTGGCATTTGCAGCTCGCAATAGTGCAGAGTTATCTCAAAGAAAGGGGCCACGGTGTTTCTGTATCTCTATTATGTTGGTGCGGCTTCGGAACTTTTAAATATCTCGATATATCTCGAAAACTACGCTTCTGATCAAAAAATATCATAGAACATAAAAAGTAGGAAACTTAATTCTCTACAAAAAAGGTCTCTTAACATTTTGCCATAGCTCGCTTCGTTTCCGAGATATTTGCAGATTCATCTCAAGGGAAGTGGCCTGACGGACATATTTCGAGATATTTCTTCTTCTTGTTGTTCTTCTTCTGCACAGCTAAGCTGGAAGTGGCATTTGCAGCTCGCAATAGTGCAGAGTTATCCCAAAGAAAGGGGCCACGGTGTTTCTGTATCTCTATTATGTTGGTGCGGCTTCGGAACTTTTAAATATCTTGATATATCTCGAGAACTACGCATCTGATCAAAAAATATCATACTACATAAAAAGTAGGAAACTTAATTCTCTACAAGAAAGGTCTCTAAACATTTTGCCATAGCTCGCTTCGTTTCCGAGATATTTGCAGATTTATCTCAAGGGAAGGGGCCTGACGGACATATTTCGAGATATTTCTTCTTCTTGTTGTTCTTCTTCTGCACAGCTAAGCTGGAAGTGGCATTTGCAGCTCGCAATAGTGCAGAGTTATCTCAAAGAAAGGGGCCACGGTGTTTCTGTATCTCTATTATGTTGGTGCGGCTTCGGAACTTTTAAATATCTCGATATATCTCGAAAACTACGCTTCTGATCAAAAAATATCATAGCACATAAAAAGTAGGAAACTTAATTCTCTACAAAAAAGGTCTCTTAACATTTTGCCATAGCTCGCTTCGTTTCCGAGATATTTGCAGATTTATCTCAAGGGAAGGGGCCTAACGGACATATTTCGAGATATTTCTTCTTCTTGTTGTTCTTCTTCTGCACAGCTAAACTGGAAGTGGCATTTCCAGCTCGCAATAGTGCAGAGTTATCTCAAAGAAAGGGGCCACGGTGTTTCTGTATCTCTATTATGTTGGTGCGGCTTCGGAACTTTTAAATATCTTGATATATCTCGAGAACTACGCATCTGATCAAAAAATATCATAGAACATAAAAAGTAGGAAACTTAATTCTCTACAAAAAAGGTCTCTTAACATTTTGCCATAGCTCGCTTCGTTTCCGAGATATTTGCAGATTTATCTCAAGGGAAGGGGCCTGACGGACATATTTCGAGATATTTCTTCTTCTTGTTGTTCTTCTTCTGCACAGCTGAGCTGGAAGTGGCATTTGCAGCTCGCAATAGTGCAGAGTTATCTCAAAGAAAGGGGCCACGGTGTTTCTGTATCTCTATTATGTTGGTGCGGCTTCGGAACTTTTAAATATCTCGATATATCTCGAAAACTACGCTTCTGATCAAAAAATATCATAGAACGTAAATTGTAGGAAACATTATTCTCTACAAAAAAGGTCTCTTAACATTTTGCCATAGCTCGCTTCGTTTCCGAGATATTTGCAGATTCATCTCAAGGGAAGGGGTCTGACGGACATATTTCGAGATATTTCTTCTTCTTGTTGTTCTTCTTCTGCACAGCTAAGCTGGAAGTGGCATTTGCAGCTCGCAATAGTGCAGAGTTATCTCAAAGAAAGGGGCCACGGTGTTTCTGTATCTCTATTATGTTGGTGCGGCTTCGGAACTTTTAAATATCTCGATATATCTCGAAAACTACGCTTCTGATCGAAAAATATCATACAACGTAAATTGTAGGAAACATAATTCTCTACAAAAAACGTCTCTTAACATTTTGCCATAGCTCGCTTCGTTTCCGAGATATTTGCAGATTCAGCTCAAAGGAACGGGCCTGACGGACATATTTCGAGATACTTCTTTTCCTTGTTGTTCTTCCTCTGCACAGCTAAGCTGGAAGTGGCATTTGCAGCTCGCAATAGTGCAGAGTTATCTCAAAGAAAGGGGCCACGGTGTTTCTGTATCTCTATTATGTTGGTGCGGCTTCGGAACTTTTAAATATCTTGATATATCTCGAGAACTACGCATCTGATCAAAAAATGTCATAGAACATAAAAAGTAGGAAACTTAATTCTCTACAAAAAAGGTCTCTTAACATTTTGCCATAGCTCGCTTCGTTTCCGAGATATTTGCATATTTATCTCAAGGGAAGGGGCCTGACGGACATATTTCGAGATATTTCTTCTTCTTGTTGTTCTTCTTCTGCACAGCTAAGCTGGAAGTGGCATTTGCGGCTCGCACTAGTGCAGAGTTATCTCAAAGAAAGGGGCCACGGTGTTTCTGTATCTTTATTATGTTGGTGCGGCTTCGGAACTTTTAAATATCTTGATATATCTCGAGAACTACGCATCTGATCAAAAAATGTCATAGAGCATAAAAAGTAGGAAACTTAATTCTCTACAAAAAAGGTCTCTTAACATTTTGCCATAGCTCGCTTCGTTTGCGAGATATTTGCATATTTATCTCAAGGGAAGGGGCCTGACGGACATATTTCGAGATATTTCTTCTTCTTGTTGTTCTTCTTCTGCACAGCTAAGCTGGAAGTGGCATTTGCGGCTCGCACTAGTGCAGAGTTATCTCAAAGAAAGGGGCCACGGTGTTTCTGTATCTTTATTATGTTGGTGCGGCTTCGGAACTTTTAAATATCTCGATATATCTCGACAACTACGCTTCTGATCAAAAAATATCATAGAACATAAAAAGTAGGAAACTTAATTCTCTACAAAAAAGGTCTCTTAACATTTTGCCATAGCTCGCTTCGTTTCCGAGATATTTGCAGATTTATCTCAAGGGAAGGGGCCTAACGGACATATTTCGAGATATTTCTTCTTCTTGTTGTTCTTCTTCTGCACAGCTAAGCTGGAAGTGGCATTTGCGGCTCGCACTAGTGCAGAGGTATCTCAAAGAAAGGGGCCACGGTGTTTCTGTATCCCTATTATGTTGGTGCGGCTTCGGAACTTTTAAATATCTCGATATATCTCGAAAACTACGCTTCTGATCAAAAAATATCATAGAACATAAATTGTAGGAAACATAATTCTCTACAAAAAACGTCTCTTAACATTTTGCCATAGATCGCTTCGTTTCCGAGATATTTGCAGATTCAGCTCAAAGGAACTGGCCTGACGGACATATTTCGAGATATTTCTTCTTCTTGTTGTTCCTCCTCTGCACAGCTAAGCTGGAAGTGGCATTTGCAGCTCGCAATAGTGCAGAGTTATCTCAAAGAAAGGGGCCACGGTGTTTCTGTATCTCTATTATGTTGGTGCGGCTTCGGAACTTTTAAATATCTTGATATATCTCGAGAACTACGCATCTGATCAAAAAATATCATAGAACATAAAAAGTAGGAAACTTAATTCTCTACAAAAAAGGTCTCTTAACATTTTGCCATAGCTCGCTTCGTTTCCGAGACATTTGCAGATTTATCTCAAGGGAAGTGGCCTGACGGACATATTTCGAGATATTTCTTCTTCTTGTTGTTCTTCTTCTGCACAGCTAAGCCGGAAGTTGCATTTGCGGCTCGCACTAGTGCACAGTTATCTCAAAGAAAGGGGCCACGGTGTTTCTGTATCTCTATTATGTTGGTGCGGCTTCGGAACTTTTAAATATCTCGATATATCTCGAAAACTACGCTTCTGATCAAAAAATATCATAGAACATAAATAGTAGGAAACATAATTCTCTACAAAAAAGGTCTCTTAACATTTTGCCATAGCTCGCTTCGTTTCCGAGATATTTGCAGATTTATCTCAAGGGAAGGGGCCTGACGGACATATTTCGAGATATTTCTTCTTCTTGTTGTTCTTCTTCTGCACAGCTAAGCTGGAAGTGGCATTTGCAGCTCGCACTAGTGCAGAGTTATCTCAAAGAAAGGGGCCACGGTGTTTCTGTATCTCTATTATGTTGGTGCGTCTTCGGAACTTTTAAATATCTCGATATATCTCGAAAACTACGCTTCTGATCAAAAAATATCATAGAACATAAATTGTAGGAAACATAATTCTCTACAAAAAACGTCTCTTAACATTTTGCCATAGCTCGCTTCGTTTCCGAGATATTTGCAGATTCAGCTCAAAGGAACTGGCCTGACGGACATATTTCGAGATATTTCTTCTTCTTGTTGTTCTTCCTCTGCACAGCTAAGCTGGAAGTGGCATTTGCAGCTCGCAATAGTGCAGAGTTATCTCAAAGAAAGGGGCCACGGTGTTTCTGTATCTCTATTATGTTGGTGCGGCTTCGGAACTTTTAAATATCTTGATATATCTCGAGAACTACGCATCTGATCAAAAAATATCATAGAACATAAAAAGTAGGAAACTCAATTCTCTACAAAAAAGGTCTCTTAACATTTTGCCATAGCTCGCTTCGTTTCCGAGATATTTGCAGATTTATCTCAAGGGAAGGGGCCTGACGGACATATTTCGAGATATTTCTTCTTCTTGTTGTTCTTCTTCTGCACAGCTAAACTGGAAGTGGCATTTCCAGCTCGCAATAGTGCAGAGTTATCTCAAAGAAAGGGGCCACGGTGTTTCTGTATCTCTATTATGTTGGTGCGGTTTCGGAACTTTTAAATATCTTGATATATCTCGAGAACTACGCATCTGATCAAAAAATATCATAGAACATAAAAAGTAGGAAACTTAATTCTCTGCAAAAAAGGTCTCTCAACATTTTGCCATAGCTCGCTTCGTTTCCGAGATATTTGCAGATTTATCTCAAGGGAAGGGGCCTGACGGACATATTTCGAGATATTTCTTCTTCTTGTTGTTCTTCTTCTGCACAGCTAAGCTGGAAGTGGCATTTGCGGCTCGCACTAGTGCAGAGTTATCTCAAAGAAAGGGGCCACGGTGTTTCTGTATCTCTATTATGTTGGTGCGGCTTCGGAACTTTTAAATATCTCGATATATCTCGAAAACTACGCTTCTGATCAAAAAATATCATACAACATAAATTGTAGGAAACATAATTCTCTACAAAAAAGGTCTCTTAACATTTTGCCATAGCTCGCTTCGTTTCCGAGATATTTGCAGATTCAGCTCAAAGGAACTGGCCTGACGGACATATTTCGAGATATTTCTTCTTCTTGTTGTTCCTCCTCTGCACAGCTAAGCTGGAAGTGGCATTTGCAGCTCGCAATAGTGCAGAGTTATCTTAAAGAAAGGGGCCACGGTGTTTCTGTATCTCTATTATGTTGGTGCGGCTTCGGAACTTTTAAATATCTTGATATATCTCGAGAACTACGCATCTGATCAAAAAACGTCATAGAACATAAAAAGTAGGAAACTTAATTCTCTACAAAAAAGGTCTCTTAACATTTTGCCATAGCTCGCTTCGTTTCCGAGATATTTGCATATTTATCTCAAAGGAACTGGCCTGACGGACATATTTCGAGATATTTCTTCTTCTTGTTGTTCTTCCTCTGCACAGCTAAGCTGGAAGTGGCATTTGCAGCTCGCAATAGTGCAGAGTTATCTCAAAGAAAGGGGCCACGGTGTTTCTGTATCTATTATGTTGGTGCGGCTTCGGAACTTTTAAATATCTTGATATATCTCGAGAACTACGCATCTGATCAAAAAATATCATAGAACATAAAAAGTAGGAAACTTAATTCTCTACAAAAAAGGTCTCTTAACATTTTGCCATAGCTCGCTTCGTTTCCGAGATATTTGCATATTTATCTCAAGGGAAGGGGCCTGACGGACATATTTCGAGATATTTCTTCTTCTTGTTGTTCTTCTTCTGCACAGCTAAGCTGGAAGTGGCATTTGCGGCTCTCACTAGTGCAGAGTTATCTCAAAGAAAGGGGCCACGGTGTTTCTGTATCTCTATTATGTTGTTGCGGCTTCGGAACTTTTAAATATCTCGATATATCTCGAAAACTACGCTTCTGATCAAAAAATATCATAGAACATAAATTGTAGGAAACATAATTCTCTACAAAAAAGGTCTCTTAACATTTTGCCATAGCTCGCTTTGTTTCCGAGATATTTGCAGATTTATCTCAAGGGAAGGGTCCTGATGGACATATTTCGAGATATTTCTTCTTCTTGTTGTTCTTCTTCTGCACAGCTAAACTGGAAGTGGCATTTCCAGCTCGCAATCGTGCAGAGTTATCTCAAAGAAAGGGGCCACGGTGTTTCTGTATCTCTATTATGTTGGTGCGGCTTCGGAACTTTTAAATATCTTGATATATCTCGAGAACTACGCATCTGATCAAAAAATATCATAGAACATAAAAAGTAGGAAACTTAATTCTCTACAAAAAAGGTCTCTTAACATTTTGCCATAGCTCGCTTCGTTTCCGAGACATTTACAGATTTATCTCAAGGGAAGGGGCCTGACGGACATATTTCGAGATATTTCTTCTTCTTGTTGTTCTTCTTCTGCACAGCTAAGCTGGAAGTGGCATTTGCGGCTCGCACTAGTGCAGAGTTATCTCAAAGAAAGGGGCCACGGTGTTTCTGTATCTCTATTATGTTGGTGCGGCTTCGGAACTTTTAAATATCTCGATATATCTCGAAAACTACGCTTCTGATCAAAAAATATCATACAACATAAATTGTAGGAAACATAATTCTCTACAAAAAAGGTCTCTTAACATTTTGCCATAGCTCGCTTCGTTTCCGAGATATTTGCAGATTCAGCTCAAAGGAACTGGCCTGACGGACATATTTCGAGATATTTCTTCTTCTTGCTGTTCCTCCTCTGCACAGCTAAGCTGGAAGTGGCATTTGCAGCTCGCAATAGTGCAGAGTTATCTTAAAGAAAGGGGCCACGGTGTTTCTGTATCTCTATTATGTTGGTGCGGCTTCGGAACTTTTAAATATCTTGATATATCTCGAGAACTACGCATCTGATCAAAAAATGTCATAGAAGATAAAAAGTAGGAAACTTAATTGTCTACAAAAAAGGTCTCTTAACATTTTGCCATAGCTCGCTTCGTTTCCGAGATATTTGCATATTTATCTCAAGGGAAGGGGCCTGACGGACATATTTCGAGATATTTCTTCTTCTTGTTGTTCTTCTTCTGCACAGCTAAGCTGGAAGTGGCATTTGCGGCTCGCACTAGTGCAGAGTTATCTCAAAGAAAGGGGCCACGGTGTTTCTGTATCTCTATTATGTTGGGGCGGTTTCGGAACTTTCAAATATCTTGATATATCTCGAGAACTACGCATCTGATCAAAAAATATCATAGAACATAAAAAGTAGGAAACATAATTCTCTACAAAAAAGGTCTCTTAACATTTTGCCATAGCTCGCTTCGTTTCCGAGATATTTGCAGATTTATCTCAAGGGAAGGGGCCTGACGGACGTATTTCGAGATATTTCTTCTTCTTGTTGTTCTTCTTCTGCACAGCTGAGCTGGAAGTGGCATTTGCAGGTCGCAATAGTGCAGAGTTATCTCAAAGAAAGGGGCCACGGTGTTTCTGTATCTCTATTATGTTGGTGCGGCTTCGGAACTTTTAAATATCTCGATATATCTCGAAAACTACGCTTCTGATCAAAAAATATCATAGAACGTAAATTGTAGGAAACATTATTCTCTACAAAAAAGGTCTCTTAACATTTTGCCATAGCTCGCTTTGTTTCCGAGATATTTGCAGATTCATCTCAAGGGAAGGGGTCTGACGGACATATTTCGAGATATTTCTTCTTCTTGTTGTTCTTCTTCTGCACAGCTAAGCTCGAAGCGGCATTTGCAGCTCGCAATAGTGCAGAGTTATCTCAAAGAAAGAAGCCACGGTGTTTCTGTACCTCTATTATGTTGGTGCAGCTTCGGAACTTTTAAATATCTTGATATATCTCGAGAACTACGCATCTGATCAAAAAATATCACCGAACATAAAAAGTAGGAAACATAATTCTCTACAAAAAACGTCTCTTAACATTTTGCCATAGCTCGCTTCGTTTCCGAGATATTTGCAGATTCACCTCAAAGGAACTGGCCTGACGGACATATTTCGAGATATTTCTTCTTCTTGTTGTTCTTCCTCTGCACAGCTAAGCTGGAAGTGGCATTTGCAGCTCGCAATAGTGCAGAGTTATCTCAAAGAAAGGGGCCACGGTGTTTCTGTATCTCTATTATGTTGGTGCGGCTTCGGAACTTTTAAATATCTTGATATATCTCGAGAACTACGCATCTGATCAAAAAATATCATAGAACATAAAAAGTAGGAAACTTAATTCTCTACAAAAAAGGTCGCTTAACATTTTGCCATAGCTCGCTTCGTTTCCGAGATATTTGCAGATTTATCTCAAGGGAAGGGGCCTGACGGACATATTTCGAGATATTTCTTCTTCTTGTTGTTCTTCTTCTGCACAGCTAAGCTGGAAGTGGCATTTGCAGCTCGCACTAGTGCAGAGTTATCTCACCGAAATGGGCCACGGTGTTTCTGTATCTCTATTATGTTGGTGCGGCTTCGGAACTTTTAAATATCTCGATATATCTCGAAAACTACGCTTCTGATCAAAAAATATCATAGAACATAAATTGTAGGAAACATAATTCTCTACAAAAAAGGTCTCTTAACATTTTGCCATAGCTCGCTTCGTTTCCGAGATATTTGCAGATTTATCTCAAGGGAAGGGGCCTGACGGACATATTTCGAGATATTTCTTCTTCTTGTTGTTCTTCTTCTGCACAGCTAAGCTGGAAGTGGCATTTGCAGCTCGCACTAGTGCCGAGTTATCTCACCGAAATGGGCCACGGTGTTTCTGTATCTCTATTATGTTGGTGCGGCTTCGGAACTTTTAAATATCTCGATATATCTCGAAAACTACGCTTCTGATCAAAAAATATCATAGAACATAAATTGTAGGAAACATAATTCTCTACAAAAAAGGTCTCTTAACATTTTGCCATAGCTCGCTTCGTTTCCGAGATATTTGCAGATTTATCTCAAGGGAAGGGGCCTGACGGACATATTTCGAGATATTTCTTCTTCTTGTTGTTCTTCTTCTGCACAGCTAAGCTGGAAGTGGCATTTGCAGCTCGCACTAGTGCAGAGTTATCTCAAAGAAAGGGGCCACGGTGTTTCTGTATCTCTATTATGTTGGTGCGTCTTCGGAACTTTTAAATATCTCGATATATCTCGAAAACTACGCTTCTGATCAAAAAATATCATAGAACATAAATTGTAGGAAACATAATTCTCTACAAAAAACGTCTCTTAACATTTTGCCATAGCTCGCTTCGTTTCCGAGATATTTGCAGATTCAGCTCAAAGGAACTGGCCTGACGGACATATTTCGAGATATTTCTTCTTCTTGTTGTTCTTCCTCTGCACAGCTAAGCTGGAAGTGGCATTTGCAGCTCGCAATAGTGCAGAGTTATCTCAAAAAAAGGGGCCACGGTGTTTCTGTATCTCTATTATGTTGGTGCGGCTTCGGAACTTTTAAATATCTTGATATATCTCGAGAACTACGCATCTGATCAAAAAATATCATAGAACATAAAAAGTAGGAAACTTAATTCTCTACAAAAAAGGTCTCTTAACATTTTGCCATAGCTCGCTTCGTTTCCGAGATATTTGCAGATTTATCTCAAGGGAAGGGGCCTGACGGACATATTTCGAGATATTTCTTCTTCTTGTTGTTCTTCTTCTGCACAGCTAAGCTGGCAGTGGCATTTACAGCTCGCAATAGTGCAGAGTTATCTCAAAGAAAGGGGCCACGGTGTTTCTGTATCTCTATTATGTTGGTGTGGCTTCGGAACTTTTAAATATCTTGATATATCTCGAGAACTACGCATCTGATCAAAGAATATCATAGAACATAAATTGTAGGAAACATAATTCTCTACAAAAAAGGTCTCTTAACATTTTGCCATAGCTCGCTTCGTTTCCGAGATATTTGCAGATTTATCACAAGGGAAGGGGCCTGACGGACATATTTCGAGATATTTCTTCTTCTTGTTGTTCTTCTTCTGCACAGCTAAGCTGGAAGTGGCATTTGCGGCTCGCACTAGTGCAGAGTTATCTCAAAGAAAGGGGCCACGGTGTTTCTGTATCCCTATTATGTTGGTGCGGCTTCGGAACTTTTAAATATCTCGATATATCTCGAAAACTATGCTTCTGATCAAAAAATATCATAGAACATAAATTGTAGGAAACATAATTCTCTACAAAAAAGTTCTCTTAACATTTTGCCATAGCTCGGTTCGTTTCCGAGATATTTGCAGATATATCTCTAGGGAAGGGGCCTGACGGACATATTTCGAGATATTTCTTCTTCTTGTTGTTCTTGTTCTGCACAACTAAGCTGGAAGTGGCATTTGCAGCTCGCAATAGTGCAGAGTTATCCCAAAGAAAGGGGCCACGGTGTTTCTGTATCTCTATTATGTTGGTGCGGCTTCGGAACTTTTAAATATCTCGATATATCTCGAAAACTACGCTTCTGATCAAAAAATATCATAGAACATAAATTGTAGGAAACATAATTCTCTACAAAAAAGGTCTCTTAACATTTTGCCATAGCTCGCTTCGTTTCCGAGATATTTGCAGATTCACCTCAAAGGAACTGGCCTGACGGACATATTTCGAGATATTTCTTCTTCTTGTTGTTCTTCTTCTGCACAGCTAAGCTGGAAGTGGCATTTGCAGCTCGCACTAGTGCAGAGTTATCTCACCGAAATGGGCCACGGTGTTTCTGTATCTCTATTATGTTGGTGCGGCTTCGGAACTTTTAAATATCTCGATATATCTCGAAAACTACGCTTCTGATCAAAAAATATCATAGAACATAAATTGTAGGAAACATAATTCTCTACAAAAAAGGTCTCTTAACATTTTGCCATAGCTCGCTTCGTTTCCGAGATATTTGCAGATTCACCTCAAAGGAACTGGCCTGACGGACATATTTCGAGATATTTCTTCTTCTTGTTGTTCTTCTTCTGCACAGCTAAGCTGGAAGTGGCATTTGCAGCTCGCACTAGTGCAGAGTTATCTCACCGAAATGGGCCACGGTGTTTCTGTATCTCTATTATGTTGGTGCGGCTTCGGAACTTTTAAATATCTCGATATATCTCGAAAACTACGCTTCTGATCAAAAAATATCATAGAACATAAATTGTAGGAAACATAATTCTCTACAAAAAAGGTCTCTTAACATTTTGCCATAGCTCGCTTCGTTTCCGAGATATTTGCAGATTTATCTCAAGGGAAGGGGCCTGACGGACATATTTCGAGATATTTCTTCTTCTTGTTGTTCTTCTTCTGCACAGCTAAGCTGGAAGTGGCATTTGCAGCTCGCACTAGTGCCGAGTTATCTCACCGAAATGGGCCACGGTGTTTCTGTATCTCTATTATGTTGGTGCGGCTTCGGAACTTTTAAATATCTCGATATATCTCGAAAACTACGCCTCTGATCAAAAAATATCATAGAACATAAATTGTAGGAAACATAATTCTCTACAAAAAAGGTCTCTTAACATTTTGCCATAGCTCGCTTCGTTTCCGAGATATTTGCAGATATATCTCAAGGGAAGGGGCCTGGCGGACATATTTCGAGATATTTCTTCTTCTTGTTGTTCTTCTTCTGCACAGCTAAGCTGGAAGTGGAATTTGCAGCTCGCACTAGTGCAGAGTTATCTCAAAGAAAGGGGCCACGGTGTTTCTGTATCTCTATTATGTTGGTGCGTCTTCGGAACTTTTAAATATCTCGATATATCTCGAAAACTACGCTTCTGATCAAAAAATATCATAGAACATAAATTGTAGGAAACATAATTCTCTACAAAAAACGTCTCTTAACATTTTGCCATAGCTCGCTTCGTTTCCGAGATATTTGCAGATTCAGCTCAAAGGAACTGGCCTGACGGACATATTTCGAGATATTTCTTCTTCTTGTTGTTCTTCCTCTGCACAGCTAAGCTGGAAGTGGCATTTGCAGCTCGCAATAGTGCAGAGTTATCTCAAAAAAAGGGGCCACGGTGTTTCTGTATCTCTATTATGTCGGTGCGGCTTCGGAACTTTTAAATATCTTGATATATCTCGAGAACTACGCATCTGATCAAAAAATATCATAGAACATAAAAAGTAGGAAACTTAATTCTCTACAAAAAAGGTCTCTTAACATTTTGCCATAGCTCGCTTCGTTTCCGAGATATTTGCAGATTTATCTCAAGGGAAGGGGCCTGACGGACATATTTCGAGATATTTCTTCTTCTTGTTGTTCTTCTTCTGCACAGCTAAGCTGGCAGTGGCATTTACAGCTCGCAATAGTGCAGAGTTATCTCAAAGAAAGGGGCCACGGTGTTTCTGTATCTCTATTATGTTGGTGTGGCTTCGGAACTTTTAAATATCTTGATATATCTCGAGAACTACGCATCTGATCAAAGAATATCATAGAACATAAATTGTAGGAAACATAATTCTCTACAAAAAAGGTCTCTTAACATTTTGCCATAGCTCGCTTCGTTTCCGAGATATTTGCAGATTTATCACAAGGGAAGGGGCCTGACGGACATATTTCGAGATATTTCTTCTTCTTGTTGTTCTTCTTCTGCACAGCTAAGCTGGAAGTGGCATTTGCGGCTCGCACTAGTGCAGAGTTATCTCAAAGAAAGGGGCCACGGTGTTTCTGTATCCCTATTATGTTGGTGCGGCTTCGGAACTTTTAAATATCTCGATATATCTCGAAAACTACGCTTCTGATCAAAAAATATCATAGAACATAAATTGTAGGAAACATAATTCTCTACAAAAAAGGTCTCTTAACATTTTGCCATAGCTCGCTTCGTTTCCGAGATATTTGCAGATATATCTCAAGGGAAGGGGCCTGACGGACATATTTCGAGATATTTCTTCTTCTTGTTGTTCTTGTTCTGCACAACTAAGCTGGAAGTGGCATTTGCAGCTCGCAATAGTGCAGAGTTATCCCAAAGAAAGGGGCCACGGTGTTTCTGTATCTCTATTATGTTGGTGCGGCTTCGGAACTTTTAAATATCTTGATATATCTCGAGAACTACGCATCTGATCAAAAAATATCATACTACATAAAAAGTAGGAAACTTAATTCTCTACAAGAAAGGTCTCTAAACATTTTGCCATAGCTCGCTTCGTTTCCGAGATATTTGCAGATTTATCTCAAGGGAAGGGGCCTGACGGACATATTTCGAGATATTTCTTCTTCTTGTTGTTCTTGTTCTGCACAACTAAGCTGGAAGTGGCATTTGCAGCTCGCAATAGTGCAGAGTTATCCCAAAGAAAGGGGCCACGGTGTTTCTGTATCTCTATTATGTTGGTGCGGCTTCGGAACTTTTAAATATCTCGATATATCTCGAAAACTACGCTTCTGATCAAAAAATATCATAGAACATAAATTGTAGGAAACATAATTCTCTACAAAAAAGGTCTCTTAACATTTTGCCATAGCTCGCTTCGTTTCCGAGATATTTGCAGATTCACCTCAAAGGAACTGGCCTGACGGACATATTTCGAGATATTTCTTCTTCTTGTTGTTCTTCTTCTGCACAGCTAAGCTGGAAGTGGCATTTGCAGCTCGCACTAGTGCAGAGTTATCTCACCGAAATGGGCCACGGTGTTTCTGTATCTCTATTATGTTGGTGCGGCTTCGGAACTTTTAAATATCTCGATATATCTCGAAAACTACGCTTCTGATCAAAAAATATCATAGAACATAAATTGTAGGAAACATAATTCTCTACAAAAAAGGTCTCTTAACATTTTGCCATAGCTCGCTTCGTTTCCGAGATATTTGCAGATTCACCTCAAAGGAACTGGCCTGACGGACATATTTCGAGATATTTCTTCTTCTTGTTGTTCTTCTTCTGCACAGCTAAGCTGGAAGTGGCATTTGCAGCTCGCACTAGTGCAGAGTTATCTCACCGAAATGGGCCACGGTGTTTCTGTATCTCTATTATGTTGGTGCGGCTTCGGAACTTTTAAATATCTCGATATATCTCGAAAACTACGCTTCTGATCAAAAAATATCATAGAACATAAATTGTAGGAAACATAATTCTCTACAAAAAAGGTCTCTTAACATTTTGCCATAGCTCGCTTCGTTTCCGAGATATTTGCAGATTTATCTCAAGGGAAGGGGCCTGACGGACATATTTCGAGATATTTCTTCTTCTTGTTGTTCTTCTTCTGCACAGCTAAGCTGGAAGTGGCATTTGCAGCTCGCACTAGTGCCGAGTTATCTCACCGAAATGGGCCACGGTGTTTCTGTATCTCTATTATGTTGGTGCGGCTTCGGAACTTTTAAATATCTCGATATATCTCGAAAACTACGCCTCTGATCAAAAAATATCATAGAACATAAATTGTAGGAAACATAATTCTCTACAAAAAAGGTCTCTTAACATTTTGCCATAGCTCGCTTCGTTTCCGAGATATTTGCAGATATATCTCAAGGGAAGGGGCCTGGCGGACATATTTCGAGATATTTCTTCTTCTTGTTGTTCTTCTTCTGCACAGCTAAGCTGGAAGTGGAATTTGCAGCTCGCACTAGTGCAGAGTTATCTCAAAGAAAGGGGCCACGGTGTTTCTGTATCTCTATTATGTTGGTGCGTCTTCGGAACTTTTAAATATCTCGATATATCTCGAAAACTACGCTTCTGATCAAAAAATATCATAGAACATAAATTGTAGGAAACATAATTCTCTACAAAAAACGTCTCTTAACATTTTGCCATAGCTCGCTTCGTTTCCGAGATATTTGCAGATTCAGCTCAAAGGAACTGGCCTGACGGACATATTTCGAGATATTTCTTCTTCTTGTTGTTCTTCCTCTGCACAGCTAAGCTGGAAGTGGCATTTGCAGCTCGCAATAGTGCAGAGTTATCTCAAAAAAAGGGGCCACGGTGTTTCTGTATCTCTATTATGTCGGTGCGGCTTCGGAACTTTTAAATATCTTGATATATCTCGAGAACTACGCATCTGATCAAAAAATATCATAGAACATAAAAAGTAGGAAACTTAATTCTCTACAAAAAAGGTCTCTTAACATTTTGCCATAGCTCGCTTCGTTTCCGAGATATTTGCAGATTTATCTCAAGGGAAGGGGCCTGACGGACATATTTCGAGATATTTCTTCTTCTTGTTGTTCTTCTTCTGCACAGCTAAGCTGGCAGTGGCATTTACAGCTCGCAATAGTGCAGAGTTATCTCAAAGAAAGGGGCCACGGTGTTTCTGTATCTCTATTATGTTGGTGTGGCTTCGGAACTTTTAAATATCTTGATATATCTCGAGAACTACGCATCTGATCAAAGAATATCATAGAACATAAATTGTAGGAAACATAATTCTCTACAAAAAAGGTCTCTTAACATTTTGCCATAGCTCGCTTCGTTTCCGAGATATTTGCAGATTTATCACAAGGGAAGGGGCCTGACGGACATATTTCGAGATATTTCTTCTTCTTGTTGTTCTTCTTCTGCACAGCTAAGCTGGAAGTGGCATTTGCGGCTCGCACTAGTGCAGAGTTATCTCAAAGAAAGGGGCCACGGTGTTTCTGTATCCCTATTATGTTGGTGCGGCTTCGGAACTTTTAAATATCTCGATATATCTCGAAAACTACGCTTCTGATCAAAAAATATCATAGAACATAAATTGTAGGAAACATAATTCTCTACAAAAAAGGTCTCTTAACATTTTGCCATAGCTCGCTTCGTTTCCGAGATATTTGCAGATATATCTCAAGGGAAGGGGCCTGACGGACATATTTCGAGATATTTCTTCTTCTTGTTGTTCTTGTTCTGCACAACTAAGCTGGAAGTGGCATTTGCAGCTCGCAATAGTGCAGAGTTATCCCAAAGAAAGGGGCCACGGTGTTTCTGTATCTCTATTATGTTGGTGCGGCTTCGGAACTTTTAAATATCTTGATATATCTCGAGAACTACGCATCTGATCAAAAAATATCATACTACATAAAAAGTAGGAAACTTAATTCTCTACAAGAAAGGTCTCTAAACATTTTGCCATAGCTCGCTTCGTTTCCGAGATATTTGCAGATTTATCTCAAGGGAAGGGGCCTGACGGACATATTTCGAGATATTTCTTCTTCTTGTTGTTCTTCTTCTGCACAGCTAAGCTGGAAGTGGCATTTGCAGCTCGCAATAGTGCAGAATTATCTCAAAGAGAGGGGCCACGGTGTTTCTGTATCTCTATTATGTTGGTGCGGCTTCGGAACTTTTAAATATCTTGATATATCTCGAGAACTACGCATCTGATCAAAAAATATCATAGAAGATAAAAAGTAGGAAACTTAATTCTCTACAAAAAAGGTCTCTTAACATTTCGCCATAGCTCGCTTCGTTTCCGAGATATTTGCAGATATATCTCAAGGGAAGGGGCCTGACGGACATATTTCGAGATATTTCTTCTTCTTGTTGTTCTTCTTCTGCACAGCTAAGCTGGAAGTGGCATTTGCGGCTCGCACTAGTGCACAGTTATCTCAAAGAAAGGGGCCACGGTGTTTCTGTATCTCTATTATGTTGGTGCGGCTTCGGAACTTTTAAATATCTCGATATATCTCGAAAACTACGCTTCTGATCAAAAAATATCATAGAACATAAATTGTAGGAAACATAATTCTCTACAAAAAAGGTCTCTTAACATTTTGCCATAGCTCGCTTCGTTTCCGAGATATTTGCAGATTTATCTCAAGGGAAGGGGCCTGACGGACATATTTCGAGATATTTCTTCTTCTTGTTGTTCTTCTTCTGCACAGCTAAGCTGGAAGTGGCATTTGCAGCTCGCACTAGTGCCGAGTTATCTCACCGAAATGGGCCACGGTGTTTCTGTATCTCTATTATGTTGGTGCGGCTTCGGAACTTTTAAATATCTCGATATATCTCGAAAACTACGCTTCTGATCAAAAAATATCATAGAACATAAATTGTAGGAAACATAATTCTCTACAAAAAACGTCTCTTAACATTTTGCCATAGATCGCTTCGTTTCCGAGATATTTGCAGATTCAGCTCAAAGGAACTGGCCTGACGGACATATTTCGAGATATTTCTTCTTCTTGTTGTTCTTCCTCTGCACAGCTAAGCTGGAAGTGGCATTTGCAGCTCGCAATAGTGCAGAGTTATCTCAAAGAAAGGGGCCACGGTGTTTCTGTATCTCTATTATGTTGGTGCGGCTTCGGAACTTTTAAATATCTTGATATATCTCGAGAACTACGCATCTGATCAAAAAATATCATAGAACATAAAAAGTAGGAAACTTAATTCTCTACAAAAAAGGTCTCTTAACATTTTGCCATAGCTCGCTTCGTTTCCGAGACATTTGCAGATTTATCTCAAGGGAAGGGGCCTGACGGACATATTTCGAGATATTTCTTCTTCTTGTTGTTCTTCTTCTGCACAGCTAAGCCGGAAGTTGCATTTGCGGCTCGCACTAGTGCACAGTTATCTCAAAGAAAGGGGCCACGGTGTTTCTGTATCTCTATTATGTTGGTGCGGCTTCGGAACTTTTAAATATCTCGATATATCTCGAAAACTACGCTTCTGATCAAAAAATATCATAGAACATAAATAGTAGGAAACTTAATTCTCTACAAAAAAGGTCTCTTAACATTTTGCCATAGCTCGCTTCGTTTCCGAGATATTTGCAGATTTATCTCAAGGGAAGTGGCCTGACGGACATATTTCGAGATATTTCTTCTTCTTGTTGTTCTTGTTCTGCACAACTAAGCTGGAAGTGGCATTTGCAGCTCGCAATAGTGCAGAGTTATCCCAAAGAAAGGGGCCACGGTGTTTCTGTATCTCTATTATGTTGGTGCGGCTTCGGAACTTTTAAATATCTTGATATATCTCGAGAACTACGCATCTGATCAAAAAATATCATACAACATAAAAAGTAGGAAACTTAATTCTCTACAAGAAAGGTCTCTAAACATTTTGCCATAGCTCGCTTCGTTTCCGAGATATTTGCAGATTTATCTCAAGGGAAGGGGCCTGACGGACATATTTCGAGATATTTCTTCTTCTTGTTGTTCTTCTTCTGCACAGCTAAGCTGGAAGTGGCATTTGCAGCTCGCACTAGTGCAGAGTTATCTCACCGAAATGGGCCACGGTGTTTCTGTATCTCTATTATGTTGGTGCGGCTTCGGAACTTTTAAATATCTCGATATATCTCGAAAACTACGCTTCTGATCAAAAAATATCATAGAACATAAATTGTAGGAAACATAATTCTCTACAAAAAAGGTCTCTTAACATTTTGCCATAGCTCGCTTCGTTTCCGAGATATTTGCAGATTTATCTCAAGGGAAGGGGCCTGACGGACATATTTCGAGATATTTCTTCTTCTTGTTGTTCTTCTTCTGCACAGCTAAGCTGGAAGTGGCATTTGCAGCTCGCACTAGTGCCGAGTTATCTCACCGAAATGGGCCACGGTGTTTCTGTATCTCTATTATGTTGGTGCGGCTTCGGAACTTTTAAATATCTCGATATATCTCGAAAACTACGCCTCTGATCAAAAAATATCATAGAACATAAATTGTAGGAAACATAATTCTCTACAAAAAAGGTCTCTTAACATTTTGCCATAGCTCGCTTCGTTTCCGAGATATTTGCAGATATATCTCAAGGGAAGGGGCCTGGCGGACATATTTCGAGATATTTCTTCTTCTTGTTGTTCTTCTTCTGCACAGCTAAGCTGGAAGTGGCATTTGCAGCTCGCACTAGTGCAGAGTTATCTCAAAGAAAGGGGCCACGGTGTTTCTGTATCTCTATTATGTTGGTGCGTCTTCGGAACTTTTAAATATCTCGATATATCTCGAAAACTACGCTTCTGATCAAAAAATATCATAGAACATAAATTGTAGGAAACATAATTCTCTACAAAAAACGTCTCTTAACATTTTGCCATAGCTCGCTTCGTTTCCGAGATATTTGCAGATTCAGCTCAAAGGAACTGGCCTGACGGACATATTTCGAGATATTTCTTCTTCTTGTTGTTCTTCCTCTGCACAGCTAAGCTGGAAGTGGCATTTGCAGCTCGCAATAGTGCAGAGTTATCTCAAAAAAAGGGGCCACGGTGTTTCTGTATCTCTATTATGTCGGTGCGGTTTCGGAACTTTTAAATATCTTGATATATCTCGAGAACTACGCATCTGATCAAAAAATATCATAGAATATAAAAAGTAGGAAACTTAATTCTCTACAAAAAAGGTCTCTTAACATTTTGCCATAGCTCGCTTCGTTTCCGAGATATTTGCAGATTTATCTCAAGGGAAGGGGCCTGACGGACATATTTCGAGATATTTCTTCTTCTTGTTGTTCTTCTTCTGCACAGCTAAGCTGGCAGTGGCATTTACAGCTCGCAATAGTGCAGAGTTATCTCAAAGAAAGGGGCCACGGTGTTTCTGTATCTCTATTATGTTGGTGTGGCTTCGGAACTTTTAAATATCTTGATATATCTCGAGAACTACGCATCTGATCAAAGAATATCATAGAACATAAATTGTAGGAAACATAATTCTCTACAAAAAAGGTCTCTTAACATTTTGCCATAGCTCGCTTCGTTTCCGAGATATTTGCAGATTTATCACAAGGGAAGGGGCCTGACGGACATATTTCGAGATATTTCTTCTTCTTGTTGTTCTTCTTCTGCACAGCTAAGCTGGAAGTGGCATTTGCGGCTCGCACTAGTGCAGAGTTATCTCAAAGAAAGGGGCCACGGTGTTTCTGTATCCCTATTATGTTGGTGCGGCTTCGGAACTTTTAAATATCTCGATATATCTCGAAAACTACGCTTCTGATCAAAAAATATCATAGAACATAAATTGTAGGAAACATAATTCTCTACAAAAAAGGTCTCTTAACATTTTGCCATAGCTCGCTTCGTTTCCGAGATATTTGCAGATATATCTCAAGGGAAGGGGCCTGACGGACATATTTCGAGATATTTCTTCTTCTTGTTGTTCTTGTTCTGCACAACTAAGCTGGAAGTGGCATTTGCAGCTCGCAATAGTGCAGAGTTATCTCAAAGAAAGGGGCCACGGTGTTTCTGTATCCCTATTATGTTGGTGCGGCTTCGGAACTTTTAAATATCTCGATATATCTCGAAAACTACGCTTCTGATCAAAAAATATCATAGAACATAAATTGTAGGAAACATAATTCTCTACAAAAAAGGTCTCTTAACATTTTGCCATAGCTCGCTTCGTTTCCGAGATATTTGCAGATATATCTCAAGGGAAGGGGCCTGACGGACATATTTCGAGATATTTCTTCTTCTTGTTGTTCTTGTTCTGCACAACTAAGCTGGAAGTGGCATTTGCAGCTCGCAATAGTGCAGAGTTATCCCAAAGAAAGGGGCCACGGTGTTTCTGTATCTCTATTATGTTGGTGCGGCTTCGGAACTTTTAAATATCTTGATATATCTCGAGAACTACGCATCTGATCAAAAAATATCATACTACATAAAAAGTAGGAAACTTAATTCTCTACAAGAAAGGTCTCTAAACATTTTGCCATAGCTCGCTTCGTTTCCGAGATATTTGCAGATTTATCTCAAGGGAAGGGGCCTGACGGACATATTTCGAGATATTTCTTCTTCTTGTTGTTCTTCTTCTGCACAGCTAAGCTGGAAGTGGCATTTGCAGCTCGCAATAGTGCAGAATTATCTCAAAGAGAGGGGCCACGGTGTTTCTGTATCTCTATTATGTTGGTGCGGCTTCGGAACTTTTAAATATCTTCATATATCTCGAGAACTACGCATCTGATCAAAAAATATCATAGAAGATAAAAAGTAGGAAACTTAATTCTCTACAAAAAAGGTCTCTTAACATTTCGCCATAGCTCGCTTCGTTTCCGAGATATTTGCAGATATATCTCAAGGGAAGGGGCCTGACGGACATATTTCGAGATATTTCTTCTTCTTGTTGTTCTTCTTCTGCACAGCTAAGCTGGAAGTGGCATTTGCGGCTCGCACTAGTGCACAGTTATCTCAAAGAAAGGGGCCACGGTGTTTCTGTATCTCTATTATGTTGGTGCGGCTTCGGAACTTTTAAATATCTCGATATATCTCGAAAACTACGCTTCTGATCAAAAAATATCATAGAACATAAATTGTAGGAAACATAATTCTCTACAAAAAAGGTCTCTTAACATTTTGCCATAGCTCGCTTCGTTTCCGAGATATTTGCAGATTTATCTCAAGGGAAGGGGCCTGACGGACATATTTCGAGATATTTCTTCTTCTTGTTGTTCTTCTTCTGCACAGCTAAGCTGGAAGTGGCATTTGCAGCTCGCACTAGTGCCGAGTTATCTCACCGAAATGGGCCACGGTGTTTCTGTATCTCTATTATGTTGGTGCGGCTTCGGAACTTTTAAATATCTCGATATATCTCGAAAACTACGCTTCTGATCAAAAAATATCATAGAACATAAATTGTAGGAAACATAATTCTCTACAAAAAACGTCTCTTAACATTTTGCCATAGATCGCTTCGTTTCCGAGATATTTGCAGATTCAGCTCAAAGGAACTGGCCTGACGGACATATTTCGAGATATTTCTTCTTCTTGTTGTTCTTCCTCTGCACAGCTAAGCTGGAAGTGGCATTTGCAGCTCGCAATAGTGCAGAGTTATCTCAAAGAAAGGGGCCACGGTGTTTCTGTATCTCTATTATGTTGGTGCGGCTTCGGAACTTTTAAATATCTTGATATATCTCGAGAACTACGCATCTGATCAAAAAATATCATAGAACATAAAAAGTAGGAAACTTAATTCTCTACAAAAAAGGTCTCTTAACATTTTGCCATAGCTCGCTTCGTTTCCGAGACATTTGCAGATTTATCTCAAGGGAAGGGGCCTGACGGACATATTTCGAGATATTTCTTCTTCTTGTTGTTCTTCTTCTGCACAGCTAAGCCGGAAGTTGCATTTGCGGCTCGCACTAGTGCACAGTTATCTCAAAGAAAGGGGCCACGGTGTTTCTGTATCTCTATTATGTTGGTGCGGCTTCGGAACTTTTAAATATCTCGATATATCTCGAAAACTACGCTTCTGATCAAAAAATATCATAGAACATAAATAGTAGGAAACTTAATTCTCTACAAAAAAGGTCTCTTAACATTTTGCCATAGCTCGCTTCGTTTCCGAGATATTTGCAGATTTATCTCAAGGGAAGTGGCCTGACGGACATATTTCGAGATATTTCTTCTTCTTGTTGTTCTTGTTCTGCACAACTAAGCTGGAAGTGGCATTTGCAGCTCGCAATAGTGCAGAGTTATCCCAAAGAAAGGGGCCACGGTGTTTCTGTATCTCTATTATGTTGGTGCGGCTTCGGAACTTTTAAATATCTTGATATATCTCGAGAACTACGCATCTGATCAAAAAATATCATACAACATAAAAAGTAGGAAACTTAATTCTCTACAAGAAAGGTCTCTAAACATTTTGCCATAGCTCGCTTCGTTTCCGAGATATTTGCAGATTTATCTCAAGGGAAGGGGCCTGACGGACATATTTCGAGATATTTCTTCTTCTTGTTGTTCTTCTTCTGCACAGCTAAGCTGGAAGTGGCATTTGCAGCTCGCAATAGTGCAGAGTTATCTCAAAGAGAGGGGCCACGGTGTTTCTGTATCTCTATTATGTTGGTGCGGCTTCGGAACTTTTAAATATCTTGATATATCTCGAGAACTACGCATCTGATCAAAAAATATCATAGAAGATAAAAAGTAGGAAACTTAATTCTCTACAAAAAAGGTCTCTTAACATTTCGCCATAGCTCGCTTCGTTTCCGAGATATTTGCAGATATATCTCAAGGGAAGGGGCCTGACGGACATATTTCGAGATATTTCTTCTTCTTGTTGTTCTTCTTTTGCACAGCTAAGCTGGAAGTGGCATTTGCAGCTCGCACTAGTGCAGAGTTATCTCACCGAAATGGGCCACGGTGTTTCTGTATCTCTATTATGTTGGTGCGGCTTCGGAACTTTTAAATATCTCGATATATCTCGAAAACTACGCTTCTGATCAAAAAATATCATAGAACATAAATTGTAGGAAACATAATTCTCTACAAAAAAGGTCTCTTAACATTTTGCCATAGCTCGCTTCGTTTCCGAGATATTTGCAGATTTATCTCAAGGGAAGGGGCCTGACGGACATATTTCGAGATATTTCTTCTTCTTGTTGTTCTTCTTCTGCACAGCTAAGCTGGAACTGGCATTTGCAGCTCGCACTAGTGCCGAGTTATCTCACCGAAATGGGCCACGGTGTTTCTGTATCTCTATTATGTTGGTGCGGCTTCGGAACTTTTAAATATCTCGATATATCTCGAAAACTACGCTTCTGATCAAAAAATATCATAGAACATAAATTGTAGGAAACATAATTCTCTACAAAAAAGGTCTCTTAACATTTTGCCATAGCTCGCTTCGTTTCCGAGATATTTGCAGATTTATCTCAAGGGAAGGGGCCTGACGGACATATTTCGAGATATTTCTTCTTCTTGTTGTTCTTCTTCTGCACAGCTAAGCTGGAAGTGGCATTTGCAGCTCGCACTAGTGCAGAGTTATCTCAAAGAAAGGGGCCACGGTGTTCCTGTATCTCTATTATGTTGGTGCGGCTTCGGAACTTTTAAATATCTCGATATATCTCGAAAACTACGCTTCTGATCAAAAAATATCATAGAACATAAATTGTAGGAAACATAATTCTCTACAAAAAAGTTCTCTTAACATTTTGCCATAGCTCGCTTCTTTTCCGAGATATTTGCAGATATACCTCTAGGGAAGGGGCCTGACGGACATATTTCGAGATATTTCTTCTTCTTGTTGTTCTTGTTCTGCACAACTAAGCTGGAAGTGGCATTTGCAGCTCGCAATAGTGCAGAGTTATCCCAAAGAAAGGGGCCACGGTGTTTCTGTATCTCTATTATGTTGGTGCGGCTTCGGAACTTTTAAATATCTCGATATATCTCGAAAACTACGCTTCTGATCAAAAAATATCATAGAACATAAATTGTAGGAAACATAATTCTCTACAAAAAAGGTCTCTTAACATTTTGCCATAGCTCGCTTCGTTTCCGAGATATTTGCAGATTCACCTCAAAGGAACTGGCCTGACGGACATATTTCGAGATATTTCTTCTTCTTGTTGTTCTTCCTCTGCACAGCTAAGCTGGAAGTGGCATTTGCAGCTCGCAATAGTGCAGAGTTATCTCAAAGAAAGGGGCCACGGTGTTTCTGTATCTCTAGTATGTTGGTGCGGCTTCGGAACTTTTAAATATCTTGATATATCTCGAGAACTACGCATCTGATCAAAAAATATCATAGAACATAAAAAGTAGGAAACTTAATTCTCTACAAAAAAGGTCGCTTAACATTTTGCCATAGCTCGCTTCGTTTCCGAGATATTTGCAGATTTATCTCAAGGGAAGGGGCCTGACGGACATATTTCGAGATATTTCTTCTTCTTGTTGTTCTTCTTCTGCACAGCTAAGCTGGAAGTGGCATTTGCAGCTCGCACTAGTGCAGAGTTATCTCACCGAAATGGGCCACGGTGTTTCTGTATCTCTATTATGTTGGTGCGTCTTCGGAACTTTTAAATATCTCGATATATCTCGAAAACTACGCTTCTGATCAAAAAATATCATAGAACATAAATTGTAGGAAACATAATTCTCTACAAAAAACGTCTCTTAACATTTTGCCATAGCTCGCTTCGTTTCCGAGATATTTGCAGATTCACCTCAAAGGAACTGGCCTGACGGACATATTTCGAGATATTTCTTCTTCTTGTTGTTCTTCTTCTGCACAGCTAAGCTGGAAGTGGCATTTGCAGCTCGCACTAGTGCAGAGTTATCTCAAAGAAAGGGGCCACGGTGTTCCTGTATCTCTATTATGTTGGTGCGGCTTCGGAACTTTTAAATATCTCGATATATCTCGAAAACTACGCTTCTGATCAAAAAATATCATAGAACATAAATTGTAGGAAACATAATTCTCTACAAAAAAGTTCTCTTAACATTTTGCCATAGCTCGCTTCTTTTCCGAGATATTTGCAGATATACCTCTAGGGAAGGGGCCTGACGGACATATTTCGAGATATTTCTTCTTCTTGTTGTTCTTGTTCTGCACAACTAAGCTGGAAGTGGCATTTGCAGCTCGCAATAGTGCAGAGTTATCCCAAAGAAAGGGGCCACGGTGTTTCTGTATCTCTATTATGTTGGTGCGGCTTCGGAACTTTTAAATATCTCGATATATCTCGAAAACTACGCTTCTGATCAAAAAATATCATAGAACATAAATTGTAGGAAACATAATTCTCTACAAAAAAGGTCTCTTAACATTTTGCCATAGCTCGCTTCGTTTCCGAGATATTTGCAGATTCACCTCAAAGGAACTGGCCTGACGGACATATTTCGAGATATTTCTTCTTCTTGTTGTTCTTCCTCTGCACAGCTAAGCTGGAAGTGGCATTTGCAGCTCGCAATAGTGCAGAGTTATCTCAAAGAAAGGGGCCACGGTGTTTCTGTATCTCTAGTATGTTGGTGCGGCTTCGGAACTTTTAAATATCTTGATATATCTCGAGAACTACGCATCTGATCAAAAAATATCATAGAACATAAAAAGTAGGAAACTTAATTCTCTACAAAAAAGGTCGCTTAACATTTTGCCATAGCTCGCTTCGTTTCCGAGATATTTGCAGATTTATCTCAAGGGAAGGGGCCTGACGGACATATTTCGAGATATTTCTTCTTCTTGTTGTTCTTCTTCTGCACAGCTAAGCTGGAAGTGGCATTTGCAGCTCGCACTAGTGCAGAGTTATCTCACCGAAATGGGCCACGGTGTTTCTGTATCTCTATTATGTTGGTGCGTCTTCGGAACTTTTAAATATCTCGATATATCTCGAAAACTACGCTTCTGATCAAAAAATATCATAGAACATAAATTGTAGGAAACATAATTCTCTACAAAAAACGTCTCTTAACATTTTGCCATAGCTCGCTTCGTTTCCGAGATATTTGCAGATTCACCTCAAAGGAACTGGCCTGACGGACATATTTCGAGATATTTCTTCTTCTTGTTGTTCTTCTTCTGCACAGCTAAGCTGGAAGTGGCATTTGCGGCTCGCACTAGTGCAGAGTTATCTCAAAGAAAGGGGCCACGGTGTTTCTGTATCCCTATTATGTTGGTGCGGCTTCGGAACTTTTAAATATCTCGATATATCTCGAAAACTACGCTTCTGATCAAAAAATATCATAGAACATAAATTGTAGGAAACATAATTCTCTACAAAAAAGGTCTCTTAACATTTTGCCATAGCTCGCTTCGTTTCCGAGATATTTGCAGATATATCTCAAGGGAAGGGGCCTGACGGACATATTTCGAGATATTTCTTCTTCTTGTTGTTCTTGTTCTGCACAACTAAGCTGGAAGTGGCATTTGCAGCTCGCAATAGTGCAGAGTTATCCCAAAGAAAGGGGCCACGGTGTTTCTGTATCTCTATTATGTTGGTGCGGCTTCGGAACTTTTAAATATCTTGATATATCTCGAGAACTACGCATCTGATCAAAAAATATCATACTACATAAAAAGTAGGAAACTTAATTCTCTACAAGAAAGGTCTCTAAACATTTTGCCATAGCTCGCTTCGTTTCCGAGACATTTGCAGATTTATCTCAAGGGAAGGGGCCTGACGGACATATTTCGAGATATTTCTTCTTCTTGTTGTTCTTCTTCTGCACAGCTAAGCCGGAAGTTGCATTTGCGGCTCGCACTAGTGCACAGTTATCTCAAAGAAAGGGGCCACGGTGTTTCTGTATCTCTATTATGTTGGTGCGGCTTCGGAACTTTTAAATATCTCGATATATCTCGAAAACTACGCTTCTGATCAAAAAATATCATAGAACATAAATAGTAGGAAACTTAATTCTCTACAAAAAAGGTCTCTTAACATTTTGCCATAGCTCGCTTCGTTTCCGAGATATTTGCAGATTTATCTCAAGGGAAGTGGCCTGACGGACATATTTCGAGATATTTCTTCTTCTTGTTGTTCTTGTTCTGCACAACTAAGCTGGAAGTGGCATTTGCAGCTCGCAATAGTGCAGAGTTATCCCAAAGAAAGGGGCCACGGTGTTTCTGTATCTCTATTATGTTGGTGCGGCTTCGGAACTTTTAAATATCTTGATATATCTCGAGAACTACGCATCTGATCAAAAAATATCATACAACATAAAAAGTAGGAAACTTAATTCTCTACAAGAAAGGTCTCTAAACATTTTGCCATAGCTCGCTTCGTTTCCGAGATATTTGCAGATTTATCTCAAGGGAAGGGGCCTGACGGACATATTTCGAGATATTTCTTCTTCTTGTTGTTCTTCTTCTGCACAGCTAAGCTGGAAGTGGCATTTGCAGCTCGCACTAGTGCCGAGTTATCTCACCGAAATGGGCCACGGTGTTTCTGTATCTCTATTATGTTGGTGCGGCTTCGGAACTTTTAAATATCTCGATATATCTCGAAAACTACGCTTCTGATCAAAAAATATCATAGAACATAAATTGTAGGAAACATAATTGTCTACAAAAAAGGTCTCTTAACATTTTGCCATAGCTCGCTTCGTTTCCGAGATATTTGCAGATTTATCTCAAGGGAAGGGGCCTGACGGACATATTTCGAGATATTTCTTCTTCTTGTTGTTCTTCTTCTGCACAGCTAAGCTGGAAGTGGCATTTGCAGCTCGCACTAGTGCAGAGTTATCTCAAAGAAAGGGGCCACGGTGTTCCTGTATCTCTATTATGTTGGTGCGGCTTCGGAACTTTTAAATATCTCGATATATCTCGAAAACTACGCTTCTGATCAAAAAATATCATAGAACATAAATTGTAGGAAACATAATTCTCTACAAAAAAGTTCTCTTAACATTTTGCCATAGCTCGCTTCTTTTCCGAGATATTTGCAGATATACCTCTAGGGAAGGGGCCTGACGGACATATTTCGAGATATTTCTTCTTCTTGTTGTTCTTGTTCTGCACAACTAAGCTGGAAGTGGCATTTGCAGCTCGCAATAGTGCAGAGTTATCCCAAAGAAAGGGGCCACGGTGTTTCTGTATCTCTATTATGTTGGTGCGGCTTCGGAACTTTTAAATATCTCGATATATCTCGAAAACTACGCTTCTGATCAAAAAATATCATAGAACATAAATTGTAGGAAACATAATTCTCTACAAAAAAGGTCTCTTAACATTTTGCCATAGCTCGCTTCGTTTCCGAGATATTTGCAGATTCACCTCAAAGGAACTGGCCTGACGGACATATTTCGAGATATTTCTTCTTCTTGTTGTTCTTCCTCTGCACAGCTAAGCTGGAAGTGGCATTTGCAGCTCGCAATAGTGCAGAGTTATCTCAAAGAAAGGGGCCACGGTGTTTCTGTATCTCTAGTATGTTGGTGCGGCTTCGGAACTTTTAAATATCTTGATATATCTCGAGAACTACGCATCTGATCAAAAAATATCATAGAACATAAAAAGTAGGAAACTTAATTCTCTACAAAAAAGGTCGCTTAACATTTTGCCATAGCTCGCTTCGTTTCCGAGATATTTGCAGATTTATCTCAAGGGAAGGGGCCTGACGGACATATTTCGAGATATTTCTTCTTCTTGTTGTTCTTCTTCTGCACAGCTAAGCTGGAAGTGGCATTTGCAGCTCGCACTAGTGCAGAGTTATCTCACCGAAATGGGCCACGGTGTTTCTGTATCTCTATTATGTTGGTGCGTCTTCGGAACTTTTAAATATCTCGATATATCTCGAAAACTACGCTTCTGATCAAAAAATATCATAGAACATAAATTGTAGGAAACATAATTCTCTACAAAAAACGTCTCTTAACATTTTGCCATAGCTCGCTTCGTTTCCGAGATATTTGCAGATTCACCTCAAAGGAACTGGCCTGACGGACATATTTCGAGATATTTCTTCTTCTTGTTGTTCTTCCTCTGCACAGCTAAGCTGGAAGTGGCATTTGCAGCTCGCAATAGTGCAGAGTTATCTCAAAAAAAGGGGCCACGGTGTTTCTGTATCTCTATTATGTTGGTGCGGCTTCGGAACTTTTAAATATCTTGATATATCTCGAGAACTACGCATCTGATCAAAAAATATCATAGAACATAAAAAGTAGGAAACTTAATTCTCTACAAAAAAGGTCTCTTAACATTTTGCCATAGCTCGCTTCGTTTCCGAGATATTTGCAGATTTATCTCAAGGGAAGGGGCCTGACGGACATATTTCGAGATATTTCTTCTTCTTGTTGTTCTTCTTCTGCACAGCTAAGCTGGCAGTGGCATTTACAGCTCGCAATAGTGCAGAGTTATCTCAAAGAAAGGGGCCACGGTGTTTCTGTATCTCTATTATGTTGGTGTGGCTTCGGAACTTTTAAATATCTTGATATATCTCGAGAACTACGCATCTGATCAAAGAATATCATAGAACATAAATTGTAGGAAACATAATTCTCTACAAAAAAGGTCTCTTAACATTTTGCCATAGCTCGCTTCGTTTCCGAGATATTTGCAGATTTATCACAAGGGAAGGGGCCTGACGGACATATTTCGAGATATTTCTTCTTCTTGTTGTTCTTCTTCTGCACAGCTAAGCTGGAAGTGGCATTTGCGGCTCGCACTAGTGCAGAGTTATCTCAAAGAAAGGGGCCACGGTGTTTCTGTATCCCTATTATGTTGGTGCGGCTTCGGAACTTTTAAATATCTCGATATATCTCGAAAACTACGCTTCTGATCAAAAAATATCATAGAACATAAATTGTAGGAAACATAATTCTCTACAAAAAAGGTCTCTTAACATTTTGCCATAGCTCGCTTCGTTTCCGAGATATTTGCAGATATATCTCAAGGGAAGGGGCCTGACGGACATATTTCGAGATATTTCTTCTTCTTGTTGTTCTTGTTCTGCACAACTAAGCTGGAAGTGGCATTTGCAGCTCGCAATAGTGCAGAGTTATCCCAAAGAAAGGGGCCACGGTGTTTCTGTATCTCTATTATGTTGGTGCGGCTTCGGAACTTTTAAATATCTTGATATATCTCGAGAACTACGCATCTGATCAAAAAATATCATACTACATAAAAAGTAGGAAACTTAATTCTCTACAAGAAAGGTCTCTAAACATTTTGCCATAGCTCGCTTCGTTTCCGAGATATTTGCAGATTTATCTCAAGGGAAGGGGCCTGACGGACATATTTCGAGATATTTCTTCTTCTTGTTGTTCTTCTTCTGCACAGCTAAGCTGGAAGTGGCATTTGCAGCTCGCAATAGTGCAGAGTTATCTCAAAGAGAGGGGCCACGGTGTTTCTGTATCTCTATTATGTTGGTGCGGCTTCGGAACTTTTAAATATCTTGATATATCTCGAGAACTACGCATCTGATCAAAAAATATCATAGAAGATAAAAAGTGGGAAACTTAATTCTCTACAAAAAAGGTCTCTTAACATTTCGCCATAGCTCGCTTCGTTTCCGAGATATTTGCAGATATATCTCAAGGGAAGGGGCCTGACGGACATATTTCGAGATATTTCTTCTTCTTGTTGTTCTTCTTCTGCACAGCGAAGCCGGAAGTTGCATTTGCGGCTCGCACTAGTGCACAGTTATCTCAAAGAAAGGGGCCACGGTGTTTCTGTATCTCTATTATGTTGGTGCGGCTTCGGAACTTTTAAATATCTCGATATATCTCGAAAACTACGCTTCTGATCATAAAATATCATAGAACATAAAAAGCAGGAAACTTAATTCTCTACAAAAAAGGTCTCTTAACATTTTGTCATAGCTCGCTTCGTTTCCGAGATATTTGCAGATTTATCTCAAGGGAAGGGGCCTAACGGACATATTTCGAGATATTTCTTCTTCTTGTTGTTCTTCTTCTGCACAGCTAAACTGGAAGTGGCATTTCCAGCTCGCAATAGTGCAGAGTTATCTCAAAGAGAGGGGCCACGGTGTTTCTGTATCTCTATTATGTTGGTGCGGCTTCGGAACTTTTAAATATCTCGATATATCTCGAAAACTACGCTTCTGATCATAAAATATCATAGAACATAAAAAGCAGGAAACTTAATTCTCTACAAAAAAGGTCTCTTAACATTTTGTCATAGCTCGCTTCGTTTCCGAGATATTTGCAGATTTATCTCAAGGGAAGGGGCCTAACGGACATATTTCGAGATATTTCTTCTTCTTGTTGTTCTTCTTCTGCACAGCTAAACTGGAAGTGGCATTTCCAGCTCGCAATAGTGCAGAGTTATCTCAAAGAGAGGGGCCACGGTGTTTCTGTATCTCTATTATGTTGGTGCGGCTTCGGAACTTTTAAATATCTTGATATATCTCGAGAACTACGCATCTGATCAAAAAATATCATAGAGGATAAAAAGTAGGAAACTTAATTCTCTACACAAAAGGTCTCTTGACATTTTGCCATAGCTCGCTTCGTTTCCGAGATATGTGCAGATTTATCTCAAGGGAAGGGGCCTCACGGACATATTTCGAGATATTTCTTCTTCTTGTTGTTCTTCTTCTGCACAGCTAAGCTGGAAGTGGCATTTGCGGCTCGCACTAGTGCAGAGTTATCTCAAAGAAAGGGGCCACGGTGTTTCTGTATCTCTATTATGTTGGTGCGTCTTCGGAACTTTTAAATATCTCGATATATCTCGAAAACTACGCTTCTGATCAAAAAATATCATAGAACATAAATTATAGGAAACATAATTCTCTACAAAAAAGGTCTCTTAACATTTTGCCATAGCTCGCTTCGTTTCCGAGATATTTGCAGATTCAACTCAAAGGAACTGGCCTGACGGACATATTTCGAGATATTTCTTCTTCTTGTTGTTCTTCCTCTGCACAGCTAAGCTGGAAGTGGCATTTGCAGCTCGCAATAGTGCAGAGTTATCTCAAAGAAAGGGGCCACGGTGTTTCTGTATCTCTATTATGTTGGTGCGGCTTCGGAACTTTTAAATATCTTGATATATCTCGAGAACTACGCATCTGATCAAAAAATATCATAGAACATAAAAAGTAGGAAACTTAATTCTCTACAAAAAAGGTCTCTTAACATTTTGCCATAGCTCGCTTCGTTTCCGAGACATTTGCAGATTTATCTCAAGGGAAGGGGCCTAACGGACATATTTCGAGATATTTCTTCTTCTTGTTGTTCTTCTTCTGCACAGCTAAACTGGAGGTGGCATTTCCAGCTCGCAATAGTGCAGAGTTATCTCAAAGAGAGGGGCCACGGTGTTTCTGTATCTCTATTATGTTGGTGCGGCTTCGGAACTTTTAAATATCTTGATATATCTCGAGAACTACGCATCTGATCAAAAAATATCATAGAGGATAAAAAGTAGGAAACTTAATTCTCTACACAAAAGGTCTCTTGACATTTTGCCATAGCTCGCTTCGTTTCCGAGATATGTGCAGATTTATCTCAAGGGAAGGGGCCTCACGGACATATTTCGAGATATTTCTTCTTCTTGTTGTTCTTCTTCTGCACAGCTAAGCTGGAAGTGGCATTTGCGGCTCGCACTAGTGCAGAGTTATCTCAAAGAAAGGGGCCACGGTGTTTCTGTATCTCTATTATGTTGGTGCGGCTTCGGAACTTTTAAATATCTCGATATATCTCGAAAACTACGCTTCTGATCAAAAAATATCATAGAACATAAATTATAGGAAACATAATTCTCTACAAAAAAGGTCTCTTAACATTTTGCCATAGCTCGCTTCGTTTCCGAGATATTTGCAGATTCAACTCAAAGGAACTGGCCTGACGGACATATTTCGAGATATTTCTTCTTCTTGTTGTTCTTCCTCTGCACAGCTAAGCTGGAAGTGGCATTTGCAGCTCGCAATAGTGCAGAGTTATCTCGAAGAAAGGGGCCACGGTGTTTCTGTATCTCTATTATGTTGGTGCGGCTTCGGAACTTTAAAATATCTTTATATATCTCGAGAACTACGCATCTGATCAAAAAATATCATAGAACATAAAAAGTAGGAAACTTAATTCTCTACAAAAAAGGTCTCTTAACATTTTGCCATAGCTCGCTTCGTTTCCGAGATATTTGCATATTTATCTCAAGGGAAGGGGCCTGACGGACATATTTCGAGATATTTCTTCTTCTTGTTGTTCTTCTTCTGCACAGCTAAGCTGGAAGTGGCATTTGCGGCTCGCACTAGTGCAGAGTTATCTCAAAGAAAGGGGCCACGGTGTTTCTGTATCTCTATTATGTTGGTGCGGCTTCGGAACTTTTAAATATCTTGATATATCTCGAGAACTACGCTTCTGATCGAAAAATATCATAGAACGTAAATTGTAGGAAACATTATTCTCTACAAAAAAGGTCTCTTAACATTTTGCCATAGCTCGCTTCGTTCCCGAGATATTTGCAGATTCATCTCAAGGGAAGGGGTCTGAGGGACATATTTCGAGATATTTCTTCTTCTTGTTGTTCTTCTTCTGCACAGCTAAGTTCGAAGTGGCATTTGCAGCTCGCAATAGTGCAGAGTTATCTCAAAGAAAGAGGCCACGGTGATTCTGTACCTCTATTATGTTGGTGCAGCTTCGGAACTTTTAAATATCTTGATATATCTCGAGAACTACGCATCTGATCAAAAAATATCATCGAACATATAAAGTAGGAAACATAATTCTCTACAAAAAAGGTCTCTTAACATTTTGCCATAGCTCGCTTGGTTTCCGAGATATTTGCAGATTTATCTCAAGGGAAGGGTCCTGATGGACATATTTCGAGATATTTCTTCTTCTTGTTGTTCTTCTTCTGCACAGCTAAACTGGAAGTGGCATTTCCAGCTCGCAATCGTGCAGAGTTATCTCAAAGAAAGGGGCCACGGTGTTTCTGTATCTCTATTATGTTGGTGCGGCTTCGGAACTTTTAAATATCTTGATATATCTCGAGAACTACGCCTCTGATCGAAAAATATCATAGAACATAAAAAGTAGGAAACTTAATTCTCTACAAAAACGGTCTCTAAACATTTTGCCATAGCTCGCTTCGTTTCCGAGATATTTGCACATATCTCTCAAGGGAAGGGGCCTGACGGACATATTTCGAGATATTTCTTCTTCTTGTTGTTCTTCTTCTGCACAGCTAAGCTGGAAGTGGCATTTGCGGCTCGCACTAGTGCACAGTTATCTCAAAGAAAGGGGCCACGGTGTTTCTGTATCTCTATTATGTTGGTGCGTCTTCGGAACTTTTAAATATCTCGATATATCTCGAAAACTACGCTTCTGATCAAAAAATATCATAGAACATAAATTGTAGGAAACATAATTCTCTACAAAAAACGTCTCTTAACATTTTGCCATAGCTCGCTTCGTTTCCGAGATATTTGCAGATTCAGCTCAAAGGAGCTGGCCTGACGGACATATTTCGAGATATTTCTTCTTCTTGTTGTTCTTCCTCTGCACAGCTAAGCTGGAAGTGGCATTTGCAGCTCGCAATAGTGCAGAGTTATCTCAAAGAAAGGGGCCACGGTGTTTCTGTATCTCTATTATGTTGGTGCGGCTTCGGAACTTTTAAATATCTTGATATATCTCGAGAACTACGCATCTGATCAAAAAATATCATTGAACATAAAAAGTAGGAAACTTAATTCTCTACAAAAAAGGTCTCTTAACATTTTGCCATAGCTCGCTTCGTTTCCGAGATATTTGCAGATATATCTCAAGGGAAGGGGCCTGACGGACATATTTCGAGATATTTCTTCTTCTTGTTGTTCTTCTTCTGCACAGCTAAGCTGGAAGTGGCATTTGCAGCTCGCAATAGTGCAGAGTTATCTCAAAGAAAGGGGCCACGGTGTTTCTGTATCTCTATTATGTTGGTGCGGCTTCGGAACTTTTAAATATCTTGATATATCTCGAGAACTACGCATCTGATCAAAAAATATCATAGAACATAAAAAGTAGGAAACTTAATTCTCTACAAAAAAGGTCTCTTAACATTTTGCCATAGCTCGCTTCGTTTCCGAGATATTTGCAGATGTATCTCAAGGGAAGGGTCCTGATGGACATATTTCGGGATATTTCTTCTTCTTGTTGTTCTTCTTCTGCACAGCTAAACTGGAAGTGGCATTTCCAGCTCGCAATCGTGCAGAGTTATCTCAAAGAAAGGGGCCACGGTGTTTCTGTATCTCTATTATGTTGGTGCGGCTTCGGAACTTTTAAATATCTTGATATATCTCGAGAACTACGCCTCTGATCGAAAAATATCATAGAACATAAAAAGTAGGAAACTTAATTCTCTACAAAAACGGTCTCTAAACATTTTGCCATAGCTCGCTTCGTTTCCGAGATATTTGCACATATCTCTCAAGGGAAGGGGCCTGACGGACATATTTCGAGATATTTCTTCTTCTTGTTGTTCTTCTTCTGCACAGCTAAGCTGGAAGTGGCATTTGCGGCTCGCACTAGTGCACAGTTATCTCAAAGAAAGGGGCCACGGTGTTTCTGTATCTCTATTATGTTGGTGCGTCTTCGGAACTTTTAAATATCTCGATATATCTCGAAAACTACGCTTCTGATCAAAAAATATCATAGAACATAAATTGTAGGAAACATAATTCTCTACAAAAAACGTCTCTTAACATTTTGCCATAGCTCGCTTCGTTTCCGAGATATTTGCAGATTCAGCTCAAAGGAGCTGGCCTGACGGACATATTTCGAGATATTTCTTCTTCTTGTTGTTCTTCCTCTGCACAGCTAAGCTGGAAGTGGCATTTGCAGCTCGCAATAGTGCAGAGTTATCTCAAAGAAAGGGGCCACGGTGTTTCTGTATCTCTATTATGTTGGTGCGGCTTCGGAACTTTTAAATATCTTGATATATCTCGAGAACTACGCATCTGATCAAAAAATATCATTGAACATAAAAAGTAGGAAACTTAATTCTCTACAAAAAAGGTCTCTTAACATTTTGCCATAGCTCGCTTCGTTTCCGAGATATTTGCAGATATATCTCAAGGGAAGGGGCCTGACGGACATATTTCGAGATATTTCTTCTTCTTGTTGTTCTTCTTCTGCACAGCTAAGCTGGAAGTGGCATTTGCAGCTCGCAATAGTGCAGAGTTATCTCAAAGAAAGGGGCCACGGTGTTTCTGTATCTCTATTATGTTAGTGCGGCTTCGGAACTTTTAAATATCTTGATATATCTCGAGAACTACGCATCTGATCAAAAAATATCATAGAACATAAAAAGTAGGAAACTTAATTCTCTACAAAAAAGGTCTCTTAACATTTTGCCATAGCTCGCTTCGTTTCCGAGATATTTGCACATTTATCTCAAGGGAAGGGGCCTAACGGACATATTTCGAGATATTTCTTCCTCTTGTTGTTCTTCTTCTGCACAGCTAAACTGGAAGTGGCATTTCCAGCTCGCAATAGTGCAGAGTTATCTCAAAGAGAGGGGCCACGGTGTTTCTGTATCTCTATTATGATGGTGCGGCTTCGGAACTTTTAAATATCTTGATATATCTCGAGAACTACGCATCTGATCAAAAAATATCATAGAACATAAAAAGTAGGAAACTTAATTCTCTACAAAAAAGGTCTCTTAACATTTTGCCATAGCTCGCTTCGTTTCCGAGATATTTGCAGATATATCTCAAGGGAAGGGGCCTGACGGACATATTTCGAGATATTTCTTCTTCTTGTTGTTCTTCTTCTGCACAGCTAAGCTGGAAGCGGCATTTGCAGCTCGCAATAGTGCAGAGTTATCTCAAAGAAATGGGCCACGGTGTTTCTGTATCTCTATTATGTTGGTGCGGCTTCGGAACTTTTAAATATCTTGATATATCTCGAGAACTACGCCTCTGATCGAAAAATATCATAGAACATAAAAAGTAGGAAACTTAATTCTCTACAAAAACGGTCTCTAAACATTTTGCCATAGCTCGCTTCGTTTCCGAGATATTTGCACATATCTCTCAAGGGAAGGGGCCTGACGGACATATTTCGAGATATTTCTTCTTCTTGTTGTTCTTCTTCTGCACAGCTAAGCTGGAAGTGGCATTTGCGGCTCGCACTAGTGCACAGTTATCTCAAAGAAAGGGGCCACGGTGTTTCTGTATCTCTATTATGTTGGTGCGTCTTCGGAACTTTTAAATATCTCGATATATCTCGAAAACTACGCTTCTGATCAAAAAATATCATAGAACATAAATTGTAGGAAACATAATTCTCTACAAAAAACGTCTCTTAACATTTTGCCATAGCTCGCTTCGTTTCCGAGATATTTGCAGATTCAGCTCAAAGGAGCTGGCCTGACGGACATATTTCGAGATATTTCTTCTTCTTGTTGTTCTTCCTCTGCACAGCTAAGCTGGAAGTGGCATTTGCAGCTCGCAATAGTGCAGAGTTATCTCAAAGAAAGGGGCCACGGTATTTCTGTATCTCTATTATGTTGGTGCGGCTTCGGAACTTTTAAATATCTTGATATATCTCGAGAACTACGCATCTGATCAAAAAATATCATTGAACATAAATAGTAGGAAACTTAATTCTCTACAAAAAAGGTCTCTTAACATTTTGCCATAGCTCGCTTCGTTTCCGAGATATTTGCAGATATATCTCAAGGGAAGGGGCCTGACGGACATATTTCGAGATATTTCTTCTTCTTGTTGTTCTTCTTCTGCACAGCTAAGCTGGAAGTGGCATTTGCAGCTCGCCATAGTGCAGAGTTATCTCAAAGAAAGGGGCCACGGTGTTTCTGTATCTCTATTATGTTGGTGCGGCTTCGGAACTTTTAAATATCTTGATATATCTCGAGAACTACGCATCTGATCAAAAAATATCATAGAAGATAAAAAGTAGGAAACTTAATTCTCTACACAAAAGGTCTCTTAACATTTTGCCATAGCTCGCTTCGTTTCCGAGATATTTGCAGATTCAACTCAAAGGAACTGGCCTGACGGACATATTTCGAGATATTTCTTCTTCTTGTTGTTCTTCCTCTGCACAGCTAAGCTGGAAGTGGCATTTGCAGCTCGCAATAGTGCAGAGTTAGCTCGAAGAAAGGGGCCACGGTGTTTCTGTATCTCTATTATGTTGGTGCGGCTTCGGAACTTTAAAATATCTTTATATATCTCGAGAACTACGCATCTGATTAAAAAATATCATAGAACGTAAAAAGTAGGAAACTTAATTCTCTACAAATAAAGTCGCTTAACATTTTGCCATAGCTCGCTTCGTTTCCGAGATATTTGCAGATTTATCTCAAGGGAAGGGGCCTGACGGACATATTTCGAGATATTTCTTCTTCTTGTTGTTCTTCTTCTGCACAGCTAAGCTGGAAGTGGCATTTGCAGCTCGCAATAGTGCAGAGTTATCTCAAAGAAAGGGGTCACGGTGTTTCTGTATCTCTATTATGTTGGTGCGGCTTCGGAACTTTTAAATATCTTGATATATCTCGAGAACTACGCATCTGATCAAAAAATATCATAGAACATAAAAAGTAGGAAACTTAATTCTCTACAAAAAAGGTCTCTTAACATTTTGCCATAGCTCGCTTCGTTTCCGAGATATTTGCACATTTATCTCAAGGGAAGGGGCCTAACGGACATATTTCGAGATATTTCTTCCTCTTGTTGTTCTTCTTCTGCACAGCTAAACTGGAAGTGGCATTTCCAGCTCGCAATAGTGCAGAGTTATCTCAAAGAGAGGGGCCACGGTGTTTCTGTATCTCTATTATGATGGTGCGGCTTCGGAACTTTTAAATATCTTGATATATCTCGAGAACTACGCATCTGATCAAAAAATATCCTAGAACATAAAAAGTAGGAAACTTAATTCTCTACAAAAAAGGTCTCTTAACATTTTGCCATAGCTCGCTTCGTTTCCGAGATATTTGCAGATATATCTCAAGGGAAGGGGCCTGACGGACATATTTCGAGATATTTCTTCTTCTTGTTGTTCTTCTTCTGCACAGCTAAGCTGGAAGTGGCATTTGCAGCTCGCAATAGTGCAGAGTTATCTCAAAGAAAGGGGCCACGGTGTTTCTGTATCTCTATTATGTTGGTGCGGCTTCGGAACTTTTAAATATCTTGATATATCTCGAGAACTACGCATCTGATCAAAAAATATCATAGAACATAAAAAGTAGGAAACTTAATTCTCTACAAAAAAGGTCTCTTAGCATTTTGCCATAGCTCGCTTCGTTTCCGAGATATTTGCAGATTTATCTCAAGGGAAGGGGCCTAACGGACATATTTCGAGATATTTCTTCTTCTTGTTGTTCTTCTTCTGCACAGCTAAACTTGAGGTGGCATTTCCAGCTCGCAATAGTGCAGAGTTATCTCAAAGAAAGGGGCCACGGTGTTTCTGTATCTCTATTATGTTGGTGCGGCTTCGGAACTTTTAAATATCTCGATATATCTCGAAAACTACGCTTCTGATCAAAAAATATCATAGAACGTAAATTGTAGGAAACATTATTCTCTACAAAAAAGGTCTCTTAACATTTTGCCATAGCTCGCTTCGTTTCCGAGATATTTGCAGATTCATCTCAAGGGAAGGGGTCTGACGGACATATTTCGAGATATTTCTTCGTCTTGTTGTTCTTCTTCTGCACAGCTAAGCTGGAAGTGGCATTTGCAGCTCGCAATAGTGCAGAGTTATCTCAAAGAAAGGGGCCACGGTGTTTCTGTATCTCTATTATGTTGGTGCGGCTTCGGAACTTTTAAATATCTTGATATATCTCGAGAACTACGCATCTGATCAAAAAATATCATAGAACATAAAAAGTAGGAAACTTAATTCTCTACAAAAAAGGTCTCTTAACATTTTGCCATAGCTCGCTTCGTTTCCGAGATATTTGCAGATTTATCTCAAGGGAAGGGTCCTGATGGACATATTTCGAGATATTTCTTCTTCTTGTTGTTCTTCTTCTGCACAGCTAAACTGGAAGTGGCATTTCCAGCTCGCAATCGTGCAGAGTTATCTCAAAGAAAGGGGCCACGGTGTTTCTGTATCTCTATTATGTTGGTGCGGCTTCGGAACTTTTAAATATCTTGATATATCTCGAGAACTACGCCTCTGATCGAAAAATATCATAGAACATAAAAAGTAGGAAACTTAATTCTCTACAAAAACGGTCTCTAAACATTTTGCCATAGCTCGCTTCGTTTCCGAGATATTTGCACATATCTCTCAAGGGAAGGGGCCTGACGGACATATTTCGAGATATTTCTTCTTCTTGTTGTTCTTCTTCTGCACAGCTAAGCTGGAAGCGGCATTTGCAGCTCGCAATAGTGCAGAGTTATCTCAAAGAAATGGGCCACGGTGTTTCTGTATCTCTATTATGTTGGTGCGGCTTCGGAACTTTTAAATATCTTGATATATCTCGAGAACTACGCCTCTGATCGAAAAATATCATAGAACATAAAAAGTAGGAAACTTAATTCTCTACAAAAACGGTCTCTAAACATTTTGCCATAGCTCGCTTCGTTTCCGAGATATTTGCACATATCTCTCAAGGGAAGGGGCCTGACGGACATATTTCGAGATATTTCTTCTTCTTGTTGTTCTTCTTCTGCACAGCTAAGCTGGAAGTGGCATTTGCGGCTCGCACTAGTGCACAGTTATCTCAAAGAAAGGGGCCACGGTGTTTCTGTATCTCTATTATGTTGGTGCGTCTTCGGAACTTTTAAATATCTCGATATATCTCGAAAACTACGCTTCTGATCAAAAAATATCATAGAACATAAATTGTAGGAAACATAATTCTCTACAAAAAACGTCTGTTAACATTTTGCCATAGCTCGCTTCGTTTCCGAGATATTTGCAGATTCAGCTCAAAGGAACTGGCCTGACGGACATATTTCGAGATATTTCTTCTTCTTGTTGTTCTTCTTCTGCACAGCTAAGCTGGAAGTGGCATTTGCAGCTCGCAATAGTGCAGAGTTATCTGAAAGAAAGGGGCCACGGTGTTTCTGTATCTCTATTATGTTGGTGCGGCTTCGGAACTTTTAAATATCTTGATATATCTCGAGAACTACGCATCTGATCAAAAAATATCATAGAACATAAAAAGTAGGAAACATAATTCTCTACAAAAAAGGTCTCTTAACATTTTGCCATAGCTCGCTTCGTTTCCGAGATATTTGCAGATATATCTCAAGGGAAGGGGCCTGACGGACATATTTCGAGATATTTCTTCTTCTTGTTGTTCTTCTTCTGCACAGCTAAGCTGGAAGTGGCATTTACAGCTCGCAATAGTGCAGAGTTATCTCAAAGAAAGGGGCCACGGTGTTTCTGTATCTCTATTATGTTGGTGCGGCTTCGGAACTTTTAAATATCTTGATATATCTCGAGAACTACGCATCTGATCAAAAAATATCATAGAACATAAAAAGTAGGAAACTTAATTCTCTACAAAAAAGGTCTCTTAACATTTTGCCATAGCTCGCTTCGTTTCCGAGATATTTGCAGATTTATCTCAAGGGAAGGGGCCTAACGGACATATTTCGAGATATTTTTGCTTCTTGTTGTTCTTCTTCTGCACAGCTAAACTGGAAGTGGCATTTCCAGCTCGCAATAGTGCAGAGTTATCTCAAAGAAAGGGGCCACGGTGTTTCTGTATCTCTATTATGTTGGTGCGGCTTCGGAACTTTTAAATATCTTGATATATCTCGAGAACTACGCATCTGATCAAAAAATATCATAGAACATAAAAAGTAGGAAACTTAATTCTCTACAAAAGAGGTCTCTTAACATTTTGCCATAGCTCGCTTCGTTTCCGAGATATTTGCAGATTTATCTCACGGGAAGGGGCCTAACGGACATATTTCGAGATATTTCTTCTTCTTGTTGTTCTTCTTCTGCACAGCTAAACTGGAAGTGGCATTTCCAGCTCGCAATAGTGCAGAGTTATCTCAAAGAAAGGGGCCACGGTGTTTCTGTATCCCTATTATGTTGGTGCGGCTTCGGAACTTTTAAATATCTCGATATATCTCGAAAACTACGCTTCTGATCAAAAAATATCATAGAACATAAATTGTAGGAAACATAATTCTCTATAAAAAACGTCTCTTAACATTTTGCCATAGCTCGCTTCGTTTCCGAGATATTTGCAGATTCAGATCAAAGGAACTGGCCTGACGGACATATTTCGAGATATTTCTTCTTCTTGTTGTTCTTCTTCTGCACAGCTAAGCTGGAAGTGGCATTTGCAGCTCGCAATAGTGCAGAGTTATCTCAAAGAAAGGGGCCACGGTGTTTCTGTATCTCTATTATGTTGGTGCGGCTTCGGAACTTTTAAATATCTTGATATATCTCGAGAACTACGCATCTGATCAAAAAATATCATAGAACATAAAAAGTAGGAAACTTAATTCTCTACAAAAAAGGTCTCTTAACATTTTGCCATAGCTCGCTTCGTTTCCGAGATATTTGCAGATTTATCTCAAGGGAAGGGGCCTGACGGACATATTTCGAGATATTTCTTCTTCTTGTTGTTCTTCTTCTGCACAGCTAAGCTGGAAGTGGCATTTGCGGCTCGCACTAGTGCAGAGTTATCTCAAAGAAAGGGGCCACGGTGTTTCTGTATCTCTATTATGTTGGTGCGGCTTCGGAACTTTTAAATATCTCGATGTATCTCGAAAACTACGCTTCTGATCAAAAAATATCATAGAACGTAAAAGGTAGGAAACTTAATTCTCTACAAATAAGGTCTCTTAACATTTTGCCATAGCTCGCTTCGTTTCCGAGATATTTGCAGATTTATCTCAAGGGAAGGGGCCTAACGGACATATTTCGAGATATTTTTGCTTCTTGTTGTTCTTCTTCTGCACAGCTAAACTGGAAGTGGCATTTCCAGCTCGCAATAGTGCAGAGTTATCTCAAAGAGAGGGGCCACGGTGTTTCTGTATCTCTATTATGTTGGTGCGGCTTCGGAACTTTTAAATATCTTGATATATCTCGAGAACTACGCATCTGATCAAAAAATATCATAGAACATAAAAAGTAGGAAACTTAATTCTCTACAAAAAAGGTCTCTTAACATTTTGCCATAGCTCGCTTCGTTTCCGAGATATTTGCAGATTTATCTCAAGGGAAGGGGCCTGACGGACATATTTCGAGATATTTCTTCTTCTTGTTGTTCTTCTTCTGCACAGCTAAGCTGGAAGTGGCATTTGCGGCTCGCACTAGTGCAGAGTTATCTCAAAGAAAGGGGCCACGGTGTTTCGGTATCTCTATTATGTTGGTGCGGCTTCGGAACTTTTAAATATCTTGATATATCTCGAGAACTACGGGTCTGATCAAAAAATATCATAGAACATAAAAAGTAGGAAACTTAATTCTCCACAAATAATGTCTCTTAACATTTTGCCATAGCTCGCTTCGTTTCCGAGATATTTGCAGATTTATCTCAAGGGAAGGGGCCTGACGGACATATTTCGAGATATTTCTTCTTCTTGTTGTTCTTCTTCTGCACAGCTAAGCTGGAAGTGGCATTTGCGGCTCGCACTAGTGCAGAGTTATCTCAAAGAAAGGGGCCACGGTGTTTCTGTATCTCTATTATGTTGGTGCGGCTTCGGAACTTTTAAATATCTTGATATATCTCGAGAACTACGCATCTGATCAAAAAATATCATAGAACATGAAAAGTAGGAAACTTAATTCTCTACAAAAAAGGTCTCTTAACATTTTGCCATAGCTCTCTTCGTTTCCGAGATATTTGCAGATTTATCTCAAGGGAAGGGGCCTGACGGACATATTTCGAGATATTTCTTCTTCTTGTTGTTCTTCTTCTGCACAGCTAAGCTGGAAGTGGCATTTGCGGCTCGCACTAGTGCAGAGTTATCTCAAAGAAAGGGGCCACGGTGTTTCTGTTTCTCTATTATGTTGGTGCGGCTTCGGAACTTTTAAATATCTCGATATATCTCGAAAACTACGCTTCTGATCAAAAAATATCATAGAACATAAATTGTAGGAAACATAATTCTCTACAAAAAAGGTCTCTTAACATTTTGCCATAGCTCGCTTGGTTTCCGAGATATTTGCAGATTTATCTCAAGGGAAGGGGCCTAACGGACATATTTCGAGATATTTCTTCTTCTTGTTGTTCTTCTTCTGCACAGCTAAGCTGGAAGTGGCATTTGCAGCTCGCAATAGTGCAGAGTTATCTCAAAGAAAGGGGCCACGGTGTTTCTGTATCTCTATTATGTTGGTGCGGCTTCGGAACTTTTAAATATCTTGATATATCTCGAGAACTACGCATCTGATCAAAAAATATCATAGAACATAAAAAGTAGGAAACTTAATTCTCTACAAAAAAGGTCTCTCAACATTTTGCCATAGCTCGCTTCGTTTCCGAGATATTTGCAGATTTATCTCAAGGGAAGGGGCCTGACGGACATATTTCGAGATATTTCTTCTTCTTGTTGTTCTTCTTCTGCACAGCTAAGCTGGAAGTGGCATTTGCGGCTCGCACTAGTGCAGAGTTATCTCAAAGAAAGGGGCCACGGTGTTTCTGTATCTCTATTATGTTGGTGCAGCTTCGGAACTTTTAAATATCTCGATATATCTCGAAAACTACGCTTCTGATCAAAAAATATCATAGAACATAAATTGTAGGAAACATAATTCTCTACAAAAAAGGTCTCTTAACATTTTGCCATAGCTCGCTTCGTTTCCGAGATATTTGCAGATATATCTCAAGGGAAGGGGCCTGACGGACATATTTCGAGATATTTCTTCTTCTTGTTGTTCTTCTTCTGCACAGCTAAGCTGGAAGTGGCATTTACAGCTCGCAATAGTGCAGAGTTATCTCAAAGAAAGGGGCCACGGTGTTTCTGTATCTCTATTATGTTGGTGCGGCTTCGGAACTTTTAAATATCTTGATATATCTCGAGAACTACGCATCTGATCAAAAAATATCATAGAACGTAAAAAGTAGGAAACTTAATTCTCTACAAAAAAGGTCTCTTAACATTTTGCCATAGCTCTCTTCGTTTCCGAGATATTTGCAGATTTATCTCAAGGGAAGGGGCCTAACGGACATATTTCGAAATATTTCTTCATCTTGTTGTTCTTCTTCTGCACAGCTAAGCTGGAAGTGGCATTTGCAGCTCGCAATAGTGCAGAGTTATCTCAAAGAAAGGGGCCACGGTGTTTCTGTATCTCTATTATGTTGGTGCGGCTTCGGAACTTTTAAATATCTTGATATATCTCGAGAACTACGCATCTGATCAAAAAATATCATAGAACATAAAAAATAGGAAACTTAATTCTCTACAAAAAAGATCTCTTAACATTTTGCCATAGCTCGCTTCGTTTCCGAGATATTTGCAGATTTATCTCAAGGGAAGGGGCCTAACGGACATATTTCGAGATATTTCTTCTTCTTGTTGTTCTTCTTCTGCACAGCTAAGCTGGAAGTGGCATTTGCAGCTCGCAATAGTGCAGAGTTATCTTAAAGAAAGGGGCCACGGTGTTTCTGTATCTCTATTATGTTGGTGCGGCTTCGGAACTTTTAAATATCTTGATATATCTCGAGAACTACGCATCTGATCAAAAAATATCATAGAACGTAAAAGGTAGGAAACTTAATTCTCTACAAATAAGGTCTCTTAACATTTTGCCATAGCTCGCTTCGTTTCCGAGATATTTGCAGATTTATCTCAAGGGAAGGGGCCTAACGGACATATTTCGAGATATTTCTTCTTCTTGTTGTTCTTCTTCTGCACAGCTAAGCTGGAAGTGGCATTTGCGGCTCGCACTAGTGCAGAGTTATCTCAAAGAAAGGGGCCACGGTGTTTCTGTATCTCTATTATGTTGGTGCGGCTTCGGAACTTTTAAATATCTTGATATATCTCGAGAACTACGGGTCTGATCAAAAAATATCATAGAACATAAAAAGTAGGAAACATAATTCTCTACAAAAAAGGTCTCTTAACATTTTGCCATAGCTCGCTTCGTTTCCGAGATATTTGCAGATTTATCTCAAGGGAAGGGGCCTGACGGACATATTTCGAGATATTTCTTCTTCTGCACAGCTAAGCTGGAAGTGGCATTTGCGGCTCGCACTAGTGCAGAGTTATCTCAAAGAAAGGGGCCACGGTGTTTCTGTATCTCTATTATGTTGGTGCGGCTTCGGAACTTTTAAATATCTTGATATATCTCGAGAACTACGCATCTGATCACAAAATATCATAGAACATGAAAAGTAGGAAACTTAATTCTCTACAAAAAAGGTCTCTTAACATTTTACCATAGCTCTCTTCGTTTCCGAGATATTTGCAGATTTATCTCAAGGGAAGGGGCCTGACGGACATATTTCGAGATATTTCTTCTTCTTGTTGTTCTTCTTCTGCACAGCTAAGCTGGAAGTGGCATTTGCGGCTCGCACTAGTGCAGAGTTATCTCAAAGAAAGGGGCCACGGTGTTTCTGTTTCTCTATTATGTTGGTGCGGCTTCGGAACTTTTAAATATCTCGATATATCTCGAAAACTACGCTTCTGATCAAAAAATATCATAGAACATAAAAAATAGGAAACTTAATTCTCTACAAAGAAGGTCTCTTAACATTTTGCCATAGCTCTCTTCGTTTCCGAGATATTTGCAGATTTATCTCAAGGGAAGGGGCCTGACGGACATATTTCGAGATATTTCTTCTTCTTGTTGTTCTTCTTCTGCACAGCTAAGCTGGAAGTGGCATTTACAGCTCGCAATAGTGCAGAGTTATCTCAAAGAAAGGGGCCACGGTGTTTCTGTATCTCTATTATGTTGGTGCGGCTTCGGAACTTTTAAATATCTTGATATATCTCGAGAACGACGGGTCTGATCAAAAAATATCATAGAACATAAAAAGTAGGAAACATAATTCTCTACAAAAAAGGTCTCTTAACATTTTGCCATAGCTCGCTTCGTTTCCGAGATATTTGCAGATTTATCTCAAGGGAAGGGGCCTGACGGACATATTTCGAGATATTTCTTCTTCTTGTTGTTCTTCTTCTGCACAGCTAAGCTGGAAGTGGCATTTGCGGCTCGCACTAGTGCAGAGTTATCTCAAAGAAAGGGGCCACGGTGTTTCTGTATCTCTATTATGTTGGTGCGGCTTCGGAACTTTTAAATATCTTGATATATCTCGAGAACTACGCATCTGATCACAAAATATCATAGAACATGAAAAGTAGGAAACTTAATTCTCTACAAAAAAGGTCTCTTAACATTTTACCATAGCTCTCTTCGTTTCCGAGATATTTGCAGATTTATCTCAAGGGAAGGGGCCTGACGGACATATTTCGAGATATTTCTTCTTCTTGTTGTTCTTCTTCTGCACAGCTAAGCTGGAAGTGGCATTTGCGGCTCGCACTAGTGCAGAGTTATCTCAAAGAAAGGGGCCACGGTGTTTCTGTTTCTCTATTATGTTGGTGCGGCTTCGGAACTTTTAAATATCTCGATATATCTCGAAAACTACGCTTCTGATCAAAAAATATCATAGAACATAAAAAATAGGAAACTTAATTCTCTACAAAGAAGGTCTCTTAACATTTTGCCATAGCTCTCTTCGTTTCCGAGATATTTGCAGATTTATCTCAAGGGAAGGGGCCTGACGGACATATTTCGAGATATTTCTTCTTCTTGTTGTTCTTCTTCTGCACAGCTAAGCTGGAAGTGGCATTTGCAGCTCGCAATAGTGCAGAGTTATCTCAAAGAAAGGGGCCACGGTGTTTCTGTATCTCTATTATGTTGGTGCGGCTTCGGAACTTTTAAATATCTTGATATATCTCGAGAACTACGCATCTGATCAAAAAATATCATAGAACGTAAAAGGTAGGAAACTTAATTCTCTACAAATAAGGTCTCTTAACATTTTGCCATAGCTCGCTTCGTTTCCGAGATATTTGCAGATTTATCTCAAGGGAAGGGGCCTAACGGACATATTTCGAGATATTTTTGCTTCTTGTTGTTCTTCTTCTGCACAGCTAAACTGGAAGTGGCATTTCCAGCTCGCAATAGTGCAGAGTTATCTCAAAGAGAGGGGCCACGGTGTTTCTGTATCTCTATTATGTTGGTGCGGCTTCGGAACTTTTAAATATCTTGATATATCTCGAGAACTACGCATCTGATCAAAAAATATCATAGAACATAAAAAGTAGGAAACTTAATTCTCTACAAAAAAGGTCTCTTAACATTTTGCCATAGCTCGCTTCGTTTCCGAGATATTTGCAGATTTATCTCAAGGGAAGGGGCCTGACGGACATATTTCGAGATATTTCTTCTTCTTGTTGTTCTTCTTCTGCACAGCTAAGCTGGAAGTGGCATTTGCGGCTCGCACTAGTGCAGAGTTATCTCAAAGAAAGGGGCCACGGTGTTTCGGTATCTCTATTATGTTGGTGCGGCTTCGGAACTTTTAAATATCTTGATATATCTCGAGAACTACGCTTCTGATCAAAAAATATCATAGAACATAAATTGTAGGAAACATAATTCTCTACAAAAAAGGTCTCTTAACATTTTGCCATAGCTCGCTTGGTTTCCGAGATATTTGCAGATTTATCTCAAGGGAAGGGGCCTAACGGACATATTTCGAGATATTTCTTCTTCTTGTTGTTCTTCTTCTGCACAGCTAAGCTGGAAGTGGCATTTGCAGCTCGCAATAGTGCAGAGTTATCTCAAAGAAAGGGGCCACGGTGTTTCTGTATCTCTATTATGTTGGTGCGGCTTCGGAACTTTTAAATATCTTGATATATCTCGAGAACTACGCATCTGATCAAAAAATATCATAGAACATAAAAAGTAGGAAACTTAATTCTCTACAAAAAAGGTCTCTTAACATTTTGCCATAGCTCGCTTCGTTTCCGAGATATTTGCAGATTTATCTCAAGGGAAGGGGCCTGACGGACATATTTCGAGATATTTCTTCTTCTTGTTGTTCTTCTTCTGCACAGCTAAGCTGGAAGTGGCATTTGCGGCTCGCACTAGTGCAGAGTTATCTCAAAGAAAGGGGCCACGGTGTTTCTGTATCTCTATTATGTTGGTGCAGCTTCGGAACTTTTAAATATCTCGATATATCTCGAAAACTACGCTTCTGATCAAAAAATATCATAGAACATAAATTGTAGGAAACATAATTCTCTACAAAAAAGGTCTCTTAACATTTTGCCATAGCTCGCTTCGTTTCCGAGATATTTGCAGATATATCTCAAGGGAAGGGGCCTGACGGACATATTTCGAGATATTTCTTCTTCTTGTTGTTCTTCTTCTGCACAGCTAAGCTGGAAGTGGCATTTACAGCTCGCAATAGTGCAGAGTTATCTCAAAGAAAGGGGCCACGGTGTTTCTGTATCTCTATTATGTTGGTGCGGCTTCGGAACTTTTAAATATCTTGATATATCTCGAGAACTACGCATCTGATCAAAAAATATCATAGAACGTAAAAAGTAGGAAACTTAATTCTCTACAAAAAAGGTCTCTTAACATTTTGCCATAGCTCTCTTCGTTTCCGAGATATTTGCAGATTTATCTCAAGGGAAGGGGCCTAACGGACATATTTCGAAATATTTCTTCATCTTGTTGTTCTTCTTCTGCACAGCTAAGCTGGAAGTGGCATTTGCAGCTCGCAATAGTGCAGAGTTATCTCAAAGAAAGGGGCCACGGTGTTTCTGTATCTCTATTATGTTGGTGCGGCTTCGGAACTTTTAAATATCTTGATATATCTCGAGAACTACGCATCTGATCAAAAAATATCATAGAACATAAAAGGTAGGAAACTTAATTCTCTACAAATAAGGTCTCTTAACATTTTGCCATAGCTCGCTTCGTTTCCGAGATATTTGCAGATTTATCTCAAGGGAAGGGGCCTAACGGACATATTTCGAGATATTTTTGCTTCTTGTTGTTCTTCTTCTGCACAGCTAAACTGGAAGTGGCATTTCCAGCTCGCAATAGTGCAGAGTTATCTCAAAGAAAGGGGCCACGGTGTTTCCGTATCTCTATTATGTTGGTGCGGCTTCGGAACTTTTAAATATCTTCATATATCTCGAGAACTACGGGTCTGATCAAAAAATATCATAGAACATAAAAAGTAGGAAACATAATTCTCTACAAAAAAGGTCTCTTAACATTTTGCCATAGCTCGCTTCGTTTCCGAGATATTTGCAGATTTATCTCAAGGGAAGGGGCCTGACGGACATATTTCGAGATATTTCTTCTTCTTGTTGTTCTTCTTCTGCACAGCTAAGCTGGAAGTGGCATTTGCGGCTCGCACTAGTGCAGAGTTATCTCAAAGAAAGGGGCCACGGTGTTTCTGTATCTCTATTATGTTGGTGCGGCTTCGGAACTTTTAAATATCTTGATATATCTCAAGAACTACGCATCTGATCAAAAAATATCATAGAACATAAAAAGTAGGAAACTTAATTCTCTACAAAAAAGGTCTCTCAACATTTTGCCATAGCTCGCTTCGTTTCTGAGATATTTGCAGATTTATCTCAAGGGAAGGGGCCTGACGGACATATTTCGAGATATTTCTTCTTCTTGTTGTTCTTCTTCTGCACAGCTAAGCTGGAAGTGGCATTTGCGGCTCGCACTAGTGCAGAGTTATCTCAAAGAAAGGGGCCACGGTGCTTCTGTATCTCTATTATGTTGGTGCGGCTTTGGAACTTTTAAATATCTCGATATATCTCGAAAACTACGCTTCTGACCAAAAAATATCATAGAACATAAATTGTAGGAATCATAATTCTCTACAAAAAAGGTCTCTTAACATTTTGCCATAGCTCGCTTCGTTTCCGAGATATTTGCAGATATATCTCAAGGGAAGGGGCCTGACGGACATATTTCGAGATATTTCTTCTTCTTGTTGTTCTTCTTCTGCACAGCTAAGCTGGAAGTGGCATTTACAGCTCGCAATAGTGCAGAGTTATCTCAAAGAAAGGGGCCACGGTGTTTCTGTATCTCTATTATGTTGGTGCGGCTTCGGAACTTTTAAATATCTTGATATATCTCGAGAACTACGCATCTGATCAAAAAATATCATAGAACATAAAAAGTAGGAAACTTAATTCTCTACAAAAAAGGTCTCTTAACATTTTGCCATAGCTCTCTTCGTTTCCGAGATATTTGCAGATTTATCTCAAGGGAAGGGGCCTAACGGACATATTTCGAAATATTTCTTCATCTTGTTGTTCTTCTTCTGCACAGCTAAGCTGGAAGTGGCATTTGCAGCTCGCAATAGTGCAGAGTTATCTCAAAGAAAGGGGCCACGGTGTTTCTGTATCTCTATTATGTTGGTGCGGCTTCGGAACTTTTAAATATCTTGATATATCTCGAGAACTACGCATCTGATCAAAAAATATCATAGAACATAGAAAATAGGAAACTTAATTCTCTACAAAAAAGGTCTCTTAACATTTTGCCATAGCTCGCTTCGTTTCCGAGATATTTGCAGATTTATCTCAAGGGAAGGGGCCTAACGCACATATTTCGAGATATTTCTTCTTCTTGTTGTTCTTCTTCTGCACAGCTAAGCTGGAAGTGGCATTTGCAGCTCGCAATAGTGCAGAGTTATCGCAAAGAAAGGGGCCACGGTGTTTCTGTATCTCTATTATGTTGGTGCGGCTTCGGAACTTTTAAATATCTTGATATATCTCGAGAACTACGCATCTGATCAAAAAATATCATAGAACGTAAAAGGTAGGAAACTTAATTCTCTACAAATAAGGTCTCTTAACATTTTGCCATAGCTCGCTTCGTTTCCGAGATATTTGCAGATTTATCTCAAGGGAAGGGGCCTAACGGACATATTTCGAGATATTTTTGCTTCTTGTTGTTCTTCTTCTGCACAGCTAAACTGGAAGTGGCATTTCCAGCTCGCAATAGTGCAGAGTTATCTCAAAGAGAGGGGCCACGGTGTTTCTGTATCTCTATTATGTTGGTGCGGCTTCGGAACTTTTAAATATCTTGATATATCTCGAGAACTACGCATCTGATCAAAAAATATCATACAACATAAAAAGTAGGAAACTTAATTCTCTACAAAAAAGGTCTCTTAACATTTTGCCATAGCTCGCTTCGTTTCCGAGATATTTCCAGATTTATCTCAAGGGAAGGGGCCTGACGGACATATTTCGAGATATTTCTTCTTCTTGTTGTTCCTCTTCTGCACAGCTAAGCTGGAAGTGGCATTTGCGGCTCGCACTAGTGCAGAGTTATCTCAAAGAAAGGGGCCACGGTGTTTCTGTATCTCTATTATGTTGGTGCGGCTTCGGAACTTTTAAATATCTTGATATATCTCGAGAACTACGGGTCTGATCAAAAAATATCATAGAACATAAAAAGTAGGAAACATAATTCTCTACAAAAAAGGTCTCTTAACATTTTGCCATAGCTCGCTTCGTTTCCGAGATATTTGCAGATATATCTCAAGGGAAGGGGCCTGACGGACATATTTCGAGATATTTCTTCTTCTTGTTGTTCTTCTTCTGCACAGCTAAGCTGGAAGTGGCATTTGCGGCTCGCACTAGTGCACAGTTATCTCAAAGAAAGGGGCCACGGTGTTTCTGTATCTCTATTATGTTGGTGCGGCTTCGGAACTTTTAAATATCTTGATATATCTCGAGAACTACGCATCTGATCAAAAAATATCATAGAACGTAAAAAGTAGGAAACTTAATTCTCTACAAATAAGGAATCTTAACATTTTGCCATAGCTCGCTTCGTTTCCGAGATATTTGCGGATTTATGTCAAGGGAAGGGGCCTGACGGACATATTTCGAGATATTTCTTCTTCTTGTTGTTCTTCTTCTGCACAGCTAAGCTGGAAGTGGCATTTGCAGCTCGCAATAGTGCAGAGATATCTCAAAGAAAGAGGCCACGGTGTTTCTGTATCTCTATTATGTTGGTGCGGTTTCGGAACTTTTAAATATCTTGATATATCTCGAGAACTACGCATCTGATCAAAAAATATCATAGAACGTAAAAAGTAGGAAACTTAATTCTCTACAAATAAGGTCTCTTAACATTTTGCCATAGCTCGCTTCGTTTCCGAGATATTTGCAGATTTATGTCAAGGGAAGGGGCCTGACGGACATATTTCGAGATATTTCTTCTTCTTGTTGTTCTTCTTCTGCACAGCTAAGCTGGAAGTGGCATTTGCAGCTCGCAATAGTGCAGAGATATCTCAAAGAAAGGGGCCACGGTGTTTCTGTATCTCTATTATGTTGGTGCGGCTTCGGAACTTTTAAATATCTTGATATATCTCGAGAACTACGCATCTGATCAAAAAATATCATACAACATAAAAAGTAGGAAACTTAATTCTCTACAAAAAAGGTCTCTTAACATTTTGCCATAGCTCGCTTCGTTTCCGAGATATTTCCAGATTTATCTCAAGGGAAGGGGCCTGACGGACATATTTCGAGATATTTCTTCTTCTTGTTGTTCCTCTTCTGCACAGCTAAGCTGGAAGTGGCATTTGCGGCTCGCACTAGTGCAGAGTTATCTCAAAGAAAGGGGCCACGGTGTTTCTGTATCTCTATTATGTTGGTGCGGCTTCGGAACTTTTAAATATCTTGATATATCTCGAGAACTACGGGTCTGATCAAAAAATATCATAGAACATAAATTGTAGGAAACATAATTCTCTACAAAAAAGGTCTCTTAACATTTTGCCATAGCTCGCTTCGTTTCCGAGATATTTGCAGATTTATCTCAAGGGAAGGGGCCTAACGGACATATTTCGAGATATTTTTGCTTCTTGTTGTTCTTCTTCTGCACAGCTAAACTGGAAGTGGCATTTCCAGCTCGCAATAGTGCAGAGTTATCTCAAAGAGAGGGGCCACGGTGTTTCTGTATCTCTATTATGTTGGTGCGGCTTCGGAAGTTTTAAATATCTTGATATATCTCGAGAACTACGCATCTGATCAAAAAATATCATAGGATATGAAAAGTAGGAAACTTAATTCTCTACAAAAAAGGTCTCTTAACATTTTGCCATAGCTCTCTTCGTTTCCGAGATATTTGCAGATTTATCTCAAGGGAAGGGGCCTGACGGACATATTTCGAGATATTTCTTCTTCTTGTTGTTCTTCTTCTGCACAGCTAAGCTGGAAGTGGCATTTGCAGCTCGCAATAGTGCAGAGTTATCTCAAAGAAAGGGGCCACGGTGTTTCTGTATCTCTATTATGTTGGTGCGGCTTCGGAACTTTTAAATATCTTGATATATCTCGAGAACTACGGGTCTGATCAAAAAATATCATAGAACATAAAAAGTAGGAAACATAATTCTCTACAAAAAAGGTCTCTTAACATTTTGCCATAGCTCGCTTCGTTTCCGAGATATTTGCAGATTTATCTCAAGGGAAGGGGCCTGACGGACATATTTCGAGATATTTCTTCTTCTTGTTGTTCTTCTTCTGCACAGCTAAGCTGGAAGTGGCATTTGCGGCTCGTACTAGTGCAGAGTTATCTCAAAGAAAGGGGCCACGGTGTTTCTGTATCTCTATTATGTTGGTGCGGCTTCTGAACTTTTAAATATCTTGATATATCTCGAGAACTACGCATCTGATCAAAAAATATCATAGAACATGAAAAGTAGGAAACTTAATTCTCTACAAAAAAGGTCTCTTAACATTTTGCCATAGCTCTCTTCGTTTCCGAGATATTTGCAGATTTATCTCAAGGGAAGGGGCCTGACGGACATATTTCGAGATATTTCTTCTTCTTGTTGTTCTTCTTCTGCACAGCTAAGCTGGAAGTGGCATTTGCAGCTCGCAATAGTGCAGAGTTATCTCAAAGAAAGGGGCCACGGTGTTTCTGTATCTCTATTATGTTGGTGCGGCTTCGGAACTTTTAAATATCTTGATATATCTCGAGAACTACGCGTCTGATCAAAAAATATCATAGAACATAAAAAGTAGGAAACTTAATTCTCTACAAAAACGGTCTCTTAACATTTTGCCATAGCTCGCTTCGTTTCCGAGATATTTGCAGATTTATCTCAAGGGAAGGGGCCTGACGGACATATTTCGAGATATTTCTTCTTCTTGTTGTTCTTCTTCTGCACAGCTAAGCTGGAAGTGGCATTTGCGGCTCGCACTAGTGCACAGTTATCTCAAAGAAAGGGGCCACGGTGTTTCTGGATCTTTATTATGTTGGTGCGGCTTCGGAACTTTTAAATATCTCGATATATCTCGAAAACTACGCTTCTGATCAAAAAATATCATAGAACATAAATTGTAGGAAACATAATTCTCTACAATAAACGTCTCTTAACATTTTGCCATAGCTCGCTTCGTTTCCGAGATATTTGCAGATTCAGCTCAAAGGAACTGGCCTGACGGACATATTTCGAGATATTTCTTCTTCTTGTTGTTCTTCCTCTGCACAGCTAAGCTGGAAGTGGCATTTGCAGCTCGCAATAGTGCAGAGTTATCTCAAAGAAAGGGGCCACGGTGTTTCTGTATCTCTATTATGTTGGTGCGGCTTCGGAACTTTTAAATATCTTGATATATCTCGAGAACTACGCATCTGATCAAAAAATATCATAGAACATAAAAAGTAGGAAACTTAATTCTCTACAAAAAAGGTCTCTTAACATTTTGCCATAGCTCGCTTCGTTTCCGAGATATTTGCATATTTATCTCAAGGGAAGGGGCCTGACGGACATATTTCGAGATATTTCTTCTTCTTGTTGTTCTTCTTCTGCACAGCTAAGCTGGAAGTGGCATTTGCGGTTCGCACTAGTGCAGAGATATCTCAAAGAAAGGGCCACGGTGTTTCTGTATCTCTATTATGTTGGTGCGGCTTCGGAACTTTTAAATATCTCGATATATCTCGAAAACTACGCTTCTGATCAAAAAATATCATAGAACATAAATTGTAGGAAACATAATTCTCTACAAAAAAGGTCTCTTAACATTTTGCCATAGCTCGCTTCGTTTCCGAGATATTTGCAGATTTATCTCAAGGGAAGGGGCCTAACGGACATATTTCGAGATATTTTTGCTTCTTGTTGTTCTTCTTCTGCACAGCTAAACTGGAAGTGGCATTTCCAGCTCGCAATAGTGCAGAGTTATCTCAAAGAGAGGGGCCACGGTGTTTCTGTATCTCTATTATGTTGGTGCGGCTTCGGAAGTTTTAAATATCTTGATATATCTCGAGAACTACGCATCTGATCAAAAAATATCATAGAACGTAAAAAGTAGGAAACTTAATTCTCTACAAATAAGGTCTCTTAACATTTTGCCATAGCTCGCTTCGTTTCCGAGATATTTGCAGATTTATGTCAAGGGAAGGGGCCTGACGGACATATTTCGAGATATTTCTTCTTCTTGTTGTTCTTCTTCTGCACAGCTAAGCTGGAAGTGGCATTTGCAGCTCGCAATAGTGCAGAGATATCTCAACGAAAGGGGCCACGGTGTTTCTGTATCTCTATTATGTTGGTGCGGTTTCGGAACTTTTAAATATCTTGATATATCTCGAGAACTACGCATCTGATCAAAAAATATCATAGAACGTAAAAAGTAGGAAACTTAATTCTCTACAAATAAGGTCTCTTAACATTTTGCCATAGCTCGCTTCGTTTCCGAGATATTTGCAGATTTATGTCAAGGGAAGGGGCCTGACGGACATATTTCGAGATATTTCTTCTTCTTGTTGTTCTTCTTCTGCCCAGCTAAGCTGGAAGTGGCATTTGCAGCTCGCACTAGTGCAGAGTTATCTCAAAGAAAGGGGCCACGGTGTTTCTGTATCTCTATTATGTTGGTGCGGCTTCGGAACTTTTAAATATCTTGATATATCTCGAGAACTACGCATCTGATCAAAAAATATCATAGAACATGAAAAGTAGGAAACTTAATTCTCTACAAAAAAGGTCGCTTAACATTTTGCCATAGCTCGCTTCGTTTCCGAGATATTTGCAGATTTATGTCAAGGGAAGGGGCCTGACGGACATATTTCGAGATATTTCTTCTTCTTGTTGTTCTTCTTCTGCACAGCTAAGCTGGAAGTGGCATTTGCAGCTCGCAATAGTGCAGAGTTATCTCAAAGAAAGGGGCCACGGTGTTTCTGTATCTCTATTATGTTGGTGCGGCTTCGGAACTTTTAAATATCTTGATATATCTCGAGAACTACGTGTCTGATCAAAAAATATCATAGAACATAAAAAGTAGGAAACTTAATTCTCTACAAAAACGGTCTCTTAACATTTTGCCATAGCTCGCTTCGTTTCCGAGATATTTGCAGATTTATCTCAAGGGAAGGGGCCTGACGGACATATTTCGAGATATTTCTTCTTCTTGTTGTTCTTCTTCTGCACAGCTAAGCTGGAAGTGGCATTTGCGGCTCGCACTAGTGCACAGTTATCTCAAAGAAAGGGGCCACGGTGTTTCTGGATCTTTATTATGTTGGTGCGGCTTCGGAACTTTTAAATATCTCGATATATCTCGAAAACTACGCTTCTGATCAAAAAATATCATAGAACATAAATTGTAGGAAACATCATTCTCTACAAAAAAGGTCTCTTAACATTTTGCCATAGCTCGCTTCGTTTCCGAGATATTTGCAGATATATCTCAAGGGAAGGGGCCTGACGGACATATTTCGAGATATTTCTTCTTCTTGTTGTTCTTCTTCTGCACAGCTAAGCTGGAAGTGGCATTTGCGGCTCGCACTAGTGCACAGTTATCTCAAAGAAAGGGGCCACGGTGTTTCTGTATCTCTATTATGTTGGTGCGGCTTCGGAACTTTTAAATATCTTGATATATCTCGAGAACTACGCATCTGATCAAAAAATATCATAGAACGTAAAAAGTAGGAAACTTAATTCTCTACAAATAAGGTATCTTAACATTTTGCCATAGCTCGCTTCGTTTCCGAGATATTTGCGGATTTATGTCAAGGGAAGGGGCCTGACGGACATATTTCGAGATATTTCTTCTTCTTGTTGTTCTTCTTCTGCACAGCTAAGCTGGAAGTGGCATTTGCAGCTCGCAATAGTGCAGAGATATCTCAAAGAAAGAGGCCACGGTGTTTCTGTATCTCTATTATGTTGGTGCGGTTTCGGAACTTTTAAATATCTTGATATATCTCGAGAACTACGCATCTGATCAAAAAATATCATAGAACGTAAAAAGTAGGAAACTTAATTCTCTACAAATAAGGTCTCTTAACATTTTGCCATAGCTCGCTTCGTTTCCGAGATATTTGCAGATTTATGTCAAGGGAAGGGGCCTGACGGACATATTTCGAGATATTTCTTCTTCTTGTTGTTCTTCTTCTGCACAGCTAAGCTGGAAGTGGCATTTGCAGCTCGCAATAGTGCAGAGATATCTCAAAGAAAGGGGCCACGGTGTTTCTGTATCTCTATTATGTTGGTGCGGCTTCGGAACTTTTAAATATCTTGATATATCTCGAGAACTACGCATCTGATCAAAAAATATCATACAACATAAAAAGTAGGAAACTTAATTCTCTACAAAAAAGGTCTCTTAACATTTTGCCATAGCTCGCTTCGTTTCCGAGATATTTCCAGATTTATCTCAAGGGAAGGGGCCTGACGGACATATTTCGAGATATTTCTTCTTCTTGTTGTTCCTCTTCTGCACAGCTAAGCTGGAAGTGGCATTTGCGGCTCGCACTAGTGCAGAGTTATCTCAAAGAAAGGGGCCACGGTGTTTCTGTATCTCTATTATGTTGGTGCGGCTTCGGAACTTTTAAATATCTTGATATATCTCGAGAACTACGGGTCTGATCAAAAAATATCATAGAACATAAATTGTAGGAAACATAATTCTCTACAAAAAAGGTCTCTTAACATTTTGCCATAGCTCGCTTCGTTTCCGAGATATTTGCAGATTTATCTCAAGGGAAGGGGCCTAACGGACATATTTCGAGATATTTTTGCTTCTTGTTGTTCTTCTTCTGCACAGCTAAACTGGAAGTGGCATTTCCAGCTCGCAATAGTGCAGAGTTATCTCAAAGAGAGGGGCCACGGTGTTTCTGTATCTCTATTATGTTGGTGCGGCTTCGGAAGTTTTAAATATCTTGATATATCTCGAGAACTACGCATCTGATCAAAAAATATCATAGGATATGAAAAGTAGGAAACTTAATTCTCTACAAAAAAGGTCTCTTAACATTTTGCCATAGCTCTCTTCGTTTCCGAGATATTTGCAGATTTATCTCAAGGGAAGGGGCCTGACGGACATATTTCGAGATATTTCTTCTTCTTGTTGTTCTTCTTCTGCACAGCTAAGCTGGAAGTGGCATTTGCAGCTCGCAATAGTGCAGAGTTATCTCAAAGAAAGGGGCCACGGTGTTTCTGTATCTCTATTATGTTGGTGCGGCTTCGGAACTTTTAAATATCTTGATATATCTCGAGAACTACGGGTCTGATCAAAAAATATCATAGAACATAAAAAGTAGGAAACATAATTCTCTACAAAAAAGGTCTCTTAACATTTTGCCATAGCTGGCTTCGTTTCCGAGATATTTGCAGATTTATCTCAAGGGAAGGGGCCTGACGGACATATTTCGAGATATTTCTTCTTCTTGTTGTTCTTCTTCTGCACAGCTAAGCTGGAAGTGGCATTTGCGGCTCGTACTAGTGCAGAGTTATCTCAAAGAAAGGGGCCACGGTGTTTCTGTATCTCTATTATGTTGGTGCGGCTTCTGAACTTTTAAATATCTTGATATATCTCGAGAACTACGCATCTGATCAAAAAATATCATAGAACATGAAAAGTAGGAAACTTAATTCTCTACAAAAAAGGTCTCTTAACATTTTGCCATAGCTCTCTTCGTTTCCGAGATATTTGCAGATTTATCTCAAGGGAAGGGGCCTGACGGACATATTTCGAGATATTTCTTCTTCTTGTTGTTCTTCTTCTGCACAGCTAAGCTGGAAGTGGCATTTGCAGCTCGCAATAGTGCAGAGTTATCTCAAAGAAAGGGGCCACGGTGTTTCTGTATCTCTATTATGTTGGTGCGGCTTCGGAACTTTTAAATATCTTGATATATCTCGAGAACTACGCGTCTGATCAAAAAATATCATAGAACATAAAAAGTAGGAAACTTAATTCTCTACAAAAACGGTCTCTTAACATTTTGCCATAGCTCGCTTCGTTTCCGAGATATTTGCAGATTTATCTCAAGGGAAGGGGCCTGACGGACATATTTCGAGATATTTCTTCTTCTTGTTGTTCTTCTTCTGCACAGCTAAGCTGGAAGTGGCATTTGCGGCTCGCACTAGTGCACAGTTATCTCAAAGAAAGGGGCCACGGTGTTTCTGGATCTTTATTATGTTGGTGCGGCTTCGGAACTTTTAAATATCTCGATATATCTCGAAAACTACGCTTCTGATCAAAAAATATCATAGAACATAAATTGTAGGAAACATAATTCTCTACAATAAACGTCTCTTAACATTTTGCCATAGCTCGCTTCGTTTCCGAGATATTTGCAGATTCAGCTCAAAGGAACTGGCCTGACGGACATATTTCGAGATATTTCTTCTTCTTGTTGTTCTTCCTCTGCACAGCTAAGCTGGAAGTGGCATTTGCAGCTCGCAATAGTGCAGAGTTATCTCAAAGAAAGGGGCCACGGTGTTTCTGTATCTCTATTATGTTGGTGCGGCTTCGGAACTTTTAAATATCTTGATATATCTCGAGAACTACGCATCTGATCAAAAAATATCATAGAACATAAAAAGTAGGAAACTTAATTCTCTACAAAAAAGGTCTCTTAACATTTTGCCATAGCTCGCTTCGTTTCCGAGATATTTGCATATTTATCTCAAGGGAAGGGGCCTGACGGACATATTTCGAGATATTTCTTCTTCTTGTTGTTCTTCTTCTGCACAGCTAAGCTGGAAGTGGCATTTGCGGTTCGCACTAGTGCAGAGATATCTCAAAGAAAGGGCCACGGTGTTTCTGTATCTCTATTATGTTGGTGCGGCTTCGGAACTTTTAAATATCTCGATATATCTCGAAAACTACGCTTCTGATCAAAAAATATCATAGAACATAAATTGTAGGAAACATAATTCTCTACAAAAAAGGTCTCTTAACATTTTGCCATAGCTCGCTTCGTTTCCGAGATATTTGCAGATTTATCTCAAGGGAAGGGGCCTAACGGACATATTTCGAGATATTTTTGCTTCTTGTTGTTCTTCTTCTGCACAGCTAAACTGGAAGTGGCATTTCCAGCTCGCAATAGTGCAGAGTTATCTCAAAGAGAGGGGCCACGGTGTTTCTGTATCTCTATTATGTTGGTGCGGCTTCGGAAGTTTTAAATATCTTGATATATCTCGAGAACTACGCATCTGATCAAAAAATATCATAGAACGTAAAAAGTAGGAAACTTAATTCTCTACAAATAAGGTCTCTTAACATTTTGCCATAGCTCGCTTCGTTTCCGAGATATTTGCAGATTTATGTCAAGGGAAGGGGCCTGACGGACATATTTCGAGATATTTCTTCTTCTTGTTGTTCTTCTTCTGCACAGCTAAGCTGGAAGTGGCATTTGCAGCTCGCAATAGTGCAGAGATATCTCAAAGAAAGGGGCCACGGTGTTTCTGTATCTCTATTATGTTGGTGCGGTTTCGGAACTTTTAAATATCTTGATATATCTCGAGAACTACGCATCTGATCAAAAAATATCATAGAACGTAAAAAGTAGGAAACTTAATTCTCTACAAATAAGGTCTCTTAACATTTTGCCATAGCTCGCTTCGTTTCCGAGATATTTGCAGATTTATGTCAAGGGAAGGGGCCTGACGGACATATTTCGAGATATTTCTTCTTCTTGTTGTTCTTCTTCTGCCCAGCTAAGCTGGAAGTGGCATTTGCAGCTCGCACTAGTGCAGAGTTATCTCAAAGAAAGGGGCCACGGTGTTTCTGTATCTCTATTATGTTGGTGCGGCTTCGGAACTTTTAAATATCTTGATATATCTCGAGAACTACGCATCTGATCAAAAAATATCATAGAACATGAAAAGTAGGAAACTTAATTCTCTACAAAAAAGGTCGCTTAACATTTTGCCATAGCTCGCTTCGTTTCCGAGATATTTGCAGATTTATGTCAAGGGAAGGGGCCTGACGGACATATTTCGAGATATTTCTTCTTCTTGTTGTTCTTCTTCTGCACAGCTAAGCTGGAAGTGGCATTTGCAGCTCGCAATAGTGCAGAGATATCTCAAAGAAAGGGGCCACGGTGTTTCTGTATCTCTATTATGTTGGTGCGGTTTCGGAACTTTTAAATATCTTGATATATCTCGAGAACTACGCATCTGATCCAAAAATATCATAGAACGTAAAAAGTAGGAAACTTAATTCTCTACAAATAAGGTCTCTTAACATTTTGCCATAGCTCGCTTCGTTTCCGAGATATTTGCAGATTTATGTCAAGGGAAGGGGCCTGACGGACATATTTCGAGATATTTCTTCTTCTTGTTGTTCTTCTTCTGCCCAGCTAAGCTGGAAGTGGCATTTGCAGCTCGCACTAGTGCAGAGTTATCTCAAAGAAAGGGGCCACGGTGTTTCTGTATCTCTATTATGTTGGTGCGGCTTCGGAACTTTTAAATATCTTGATATATCTCGAGAACTACGCATCTGATCAAAAAATATCATAGAACATGAAAAGTAGGAAACTTAATTCTCTACAAAAAAGGTCGCTTAACATTTTGCCATAGCTCTCTTCGTTTCCGAGATATTTGCAGATTTATCTCAAGGGAAGGGGCCTGACGGACATATTTCGAGATATTTCTTCTTCTTGTTGTTCTCCTTCTGCACAGCTAAGCTGGAAGTGGCATTTGCAGCTCGCAATAGTGCAGAGTTATCTCAAAGAAAGGGGCCACGGTGTTTCTGTATCTCTATTATGTTGGTGCGGCTTCGGAACTTTTAAATATCTTGATATATCTCGAGAACTACGCGTCTCATCAAAAAATATCATAGAACATAAAAAGTAGGAAACTTAATTCTCTACAAAAACGGTCTCTTAACATTTTGCCATAGCTCGCTTCGTTTCCGAGATATTTGCAGATTTATCTCAAGGGAAGGGGCCTGACGGACATATTTCGAGATATTTCTTCTTCTTGTTGTTCTTCTTCTGCACAGCTAAGCTGGAAGTGGCATTTGCGGCTCGCACTAGTGCACAGTTATCTCAAAGAAAGGGGCCACGGTGTTTCTGTATCTTTATTATGTTGGTGCGGCTTCGGAACTTTTAAATATCTCGATATATCTCGAAAACTACGCTTCTGATCAAAAAATATCATAGAACATAAATTGTAGGAAACATAATTCTCTACAAAAAACGTCTCTTAACATTTTGCCATAGCTCGCTTCGTTTCCGAGATATTTGCAGATTCAGCTCAAAGGAACTGGCCTGACGGACATATTTCGAGATATTTCTTCTTCTTGTTGTTCTTCCTCTGCACAGCTAAGCTGGAAGTGGCATTTGCAGCTCGCAATAGTGCAGAGTTATCTCAAAGAAAGGGGCCACGGTGTTTCTGTATCTCCATTATGTTGGTGCGGCTTCGGAACTTTTAAATATCTTGATATATCTCGAGAACTACGCATCTGATCAAAAAATATCATAGAACATAAAAAGTAGGAAACTTAATTCTCTACAAAAAAGGTCTCTTAACATTTTGCCATAGCTCGCTTCGTTTCCGAGATATTTGCATATTTATCTCAAGGGAAGGGGCCTGACGGACATATTTCGAGATATTTCTTCTTCTTGTTGTTCTTCTTCTGCCCAGCTAAGCTGGAAGTGGCATTTGCGGCTCGCACTAGTGCAGAGATATCTCAAAGAAAGGGGCCACGGTGTTTCTGTATCTCTATTATGTTGGTGCGGCTTCGGAACTTTTAAATATCTCGATATATCTCGAAAACTACGCTTCTGATCAAAAAATATCATAGAACATAAATTGTAGGAAACATAATTCTCTACAAAAGAGGTCTCTTAACATTTTGCCATAGCTCGCTTCGTTTCCGAGATATTTGCAGATATATCTCAAGGGAAGGGGCCTGACGGACATATTTCGAGATATTTCTTCTTCTTGTTGTTCTTCTTCTGCACCGCTAAGCTGGAAGTGGCATTTACAGCTCGCAATAGTGCAGAGTTATCTCAAAGAAAGGGGCCACGGTGTTTCTGTATCTCTATTATGTTGGTGCGGCTTCGGAAGTTTTAAATATCTTGATATATCTCGAGAACTACGCATCTGATCAAAAAATATCATAGAACGTAAAAAGTAGGAAACTTAATTCTCTACAAATAAGGTCTCTTAACATTTTGCCATAGCTCGCTTCGTTTCCGAGATATTTGCAGATTTATGTCAAGGGAAGGGGCCTGACGGACATATTTCGAGATATTTCTTCTTCTTGTTGTTCTTCTTCTGCACAGCTAAGCTGGAAGTGGCATTTGCAGCTCGCAATAGTGCAGAGATATCTCAAAGAAAGGGGCCACGGTGTTTCTGTATCTCTATTATGTTGGTGCGGTTTCGGAACTTTTAAATATCTTGATATATCTCGAGAACTACGCATCTGATCAAAAAATATCATAGAACGTAAAAAGTAGGAAACTTAATTCTCTACAAATAAGGTCTCTTAACATTTTGCCATAGCTCGCTTCGTTTCCGAGATATTTGCAGATTTATGTCAAGGGAAGGGGCCTGACGGACATATTTCGAGATATTTCTTCTTCTTGTTGTTCTTCTTCTGCACAGCTAAGCTGGAAGTGGCATTTGCAGCTCGCACTAGTGCAGAGTTATCTCAAAGAAAGGGGCCAGGGTGTTTCTGTATCTCTATTATGTTGGTGCGGCTTCGGAACTTTTAAATATCTTGATATATCTCGAGAACTACGCATCTGATCAAAAAATATCATAGAACATGAAAAGTAGGAAACTTAATTCTCTACAAAAAAGGTCTCTTAACATTTTGCCATAGCTCTCTTCGTTTCCGAGATATTTGCAGATTTATCTCAAGGGAAGGGGCCTGACGGACATATTTCGAGATATTTCTTCTTCTTGTTGTTCTCCTTCTGCACAACTAAGCTGGAAGTGGCATTTGCAGCTCGCAATAGTGCAGAGTTATCTCAAAGAAAGGGGCCACGGTGTTTCTGTATCTCTAATATGTTGGTGCGGCTTCGGAACTTTTAAATATCTTGATATATCTCGAGAACTACGCGTCTCATCAAAAAATATCATAGAACATAAAAAGTAGGAAACTTAATTCTCTACAAAAACGGTCTCTTAACATTTTGCCATAGCTCGCTTCGTTTCCGAGATATTTGCAGATTTATCTCAAGGGAAGGGGCCTGACGGACATATTTCGAGATATTTCTTCTTCTTGTTGTTCTTCTTCTGCACAGCTAAGCTGGAAGTGGCATTTGCGGCTCGCACTAGTGCACAGTTATCTCAAAGAAAGGGGCCACGGTGTTTCTGTATCTTTATTATGTTGGTGCGGCTTCGGAACTTTTAAATATCTCGATATATCTCGAAAACTACGCTTCTGATCAAAAAATATCATAGAACATAAATTGTAGGAAACTTAATTCTCTACAAAAAAGGTCTCTTAACATTTTGCCATAGCTCTCTTCGTTTCCGAGATATTTGCAGATTTATCTCAAGGGAAGGGGCCTGACGGACATATTTCGAGATATTTCTTCTTCTTGTTGTTCTCCTTCTGCACAACTAAGCTGGAAGTGGCATTTGCAGCTCGCAATAGTGCAGAGTTATCTCAAAGAAAGGGGCCACGGTGTTTCTGTATCTCTATTATGTTGGTGCGGCTTCGGAACTTTTAAATATCTTGATATATCTCGAGAACTACGCGTCTCATCAAAAAATATCATAGAACATAAAAAGTAGGAAACTTAATTCTCTACAAAAACGGTCTCTTAACATTTTGCCATAGCTCGCTTCGTTTCCGAGATATTTGCATATTTATCTCAAGGGAAGGGGCCTGACGGACATATTTCGAGATATTTCTTCTTCTTGTTGTTCTTCTTCTGCACAGCTAAGCTGGAAGTGGCATTTGCGGCTCGCACTAGTGCAGAGTTATCTCAAAGAAAGGGGCCACGGTGTTTCTGTATCTCTATTATGTTGGTGCGGCTTCGGAACTTTTAAATATCTCGATATATCTCGAGAACTACGCTTCTGATCAAAAAATATCATAGAACATAAAAAGTAGGAAACTTAATTCTCTACAAAAAAGGTCTCTTAACATTTTGCCATAGCTCGCTTCGTTTCCGAGATATTTGCAGATTTATCTCAAGGGAAGTGGCCTGACGGACATATTTCGAGATATTTCTTCTTCTTGTTGTTCTTCCTCTGCACAGCTAAGCTGGAAGTGGCATTTGCAGCTCGCAATAGTGCAGAGTTATCTCAAAGAAAGGGGCCACGGTGTTTCTGTATCTCTATTATGTTGGTGCGGCTTCGGAACTTTTAAATATCTTGATATATCTCGAGAACTACGCATCTGATCAAAAAATATCATAGAACATAAAAAGTAGGAAACTTAATTCTCTACAAAAAAGGTCTCTTAACATTTTGCCATAGCTCGCTTCGTTTCCGAGATATTTGCATATTTATCTCATGGGAAGGGGCCTGACGGACATATTTCGAGATATTTCTTCTTCTTGTTGTTCTTCTTCTGCACAGCTAAGCTGGAAGTGGCATTTGCGGCTCGCACTAGTGCAGAGTTATCTCAAAGAAAGGGGCCACGGTGTTTCTGTATCTCTATTATGTTGGTGCGGCTTCGGAACTTTTAAATATCTCGATATATCTCGAGAACTACGCTTCTGATCAAAAAATATCATAGAACATAAAAAGTAGGAAACTTAATTCTCTACAAAAAAGGTCTCTTAACATTTTGCCATAGCTCGCTTCGTTTCCGAGATATTTGCAGATTTATCTCAAGGGAAGGGGCCTAACGGACATATTTCGAGATATTTCTTCTTCTTGTTGTTCTTCTTCTGCACAGCTAAACTGGAAGTGGCATTTCCAGCTCGCAATAGTGCAGAGTTATCTCAAAGAAAGGGGCCACGGTGTTTCTTTATCTCTATTATGTTGGTGCGGCTTCGGAACTTTTAAATATCTTGATATATCTCGAGAATTACGCATCTGATCAAAAAATATCATAGAACATAAAAGGTAGGAAACTTAATTCTCTACAAAAAAGGTCTCTTAACATTTTGCCATAGCTCGCTTCGTTTCCGAGATATTTGCATATTTATCTCAAGGGAAGGGGCCTGACGGACATATTTCGAGATATTTCTTCTTCTTGTTGTTCTTCTTCTGCACAGCTAAGCTGGAAGTGGCATTTGCGGCTCGCACTAGTGCAGAGTTATCTCAAAGAAAGGGGCCACGGTGTTTCTGTATCTCTATTATGTTGGTGCGGCTTCGGAACTTTCAAATATCTCGATATATCTCGAAAACTACGCTTCTGATCAAAAAATATCATAGTACATAAATTGTAGGAAACATAATTCTCTACAAAAAAGGTCTCTTAACATTTTGCCATAGCTCTCTTGGTTTCCGAGATATTTGCAGATTTATCTCAAGGGAAGGGGCCTGACGGACATATTTCGAGATATTTCTTCTTCTTGTTGTTCTTCTTCTGCACAGCTAAGCTGGAAGTGGCATTTGCAGCTCGCAATAGTGCAGAGTTATCTCAAAGAAAGGGGCCACGGTGTTTCTGTATCTCTATTATGTTGGTGCGGCATCGGAACTTTTAAATATCTTGATATATCTCGAGAACTACGCGTCTGATCAAAAAATATCATAGAACATAAAAAGTAGCAAACTTAATTCTCTACAACAACGGTCTCTTAACATTTTGCCATAGCTCGCTTCGTTTCCGAGATATTTGCATATTTATCTCAAGGGAAGGGGCCTGACGGACATATTTCGAGATATTTCTTCTTCTTGTTGTTCTTCTTCTGCACAGCTAAGCTGGAAGTGGCATTTGCGGCTCGCACTAGTGCAGAGTTATCTCAAAGAAAGGGGCCACGGTGTTTCTGTATCTCTATTATGTTGGTGCGGCTTCGGAACTTTTAAATATCTCGATATATCTCGAGAACTACGCTTCTGATCAAAAAATATCATAGAACATAAAAAGTAGGAAACTTAATTCTCTACAAAAAAGGTCTCTTAACATTTTGCCATAGCTCGCTTCGTTTCCGAGATATTTGCAGATTTATCTCAAGGGAAGGGGCCTAACGGACATATTTCGAGATATTTCTTCTTCTTGTTGTTCTTCTTCTGCACAGCTAAACTGGAAGTGGCATTTCCAGCTCGCAATAGTGCAGAGTTATCTCAAAGAAAGGGGCCACGGTGTTTCTGTATCTCTATTATGTTGGTGCGGCTTCGGAACTTTTAAATATCTCGATATATCTCGAAAACTACGCTTCTGATCAAAAAATATCATAGAACATAAATTGTAGGAAACATAATTCTCTACAAAAAAGGTCTCTTAACATTTTGCCATAGCTCGCTTCGTTTCCGAGATATTTGCAGATTTATCTCAAGGGAAGGGGCCTGACGGACATATTTCGAGATATTTCTTCTTTTTGTTGTTCTTCTTCCGCACAGCTAAGCTGGAAGTGGCATTTGCAGCGCGCAATAGTGCAGAGTTATCTCAAAGAAAGGGGCCACGGTGTTTCTTTATCTCTATTATGTTGGTGCGGCTTCGGAACTTTTAAATATCTTGATATATCTCGAGAATTACGCGTCTGATCAAAAAATATCATAGAACATAAAAAGTAGCAAACTTAATTCTCTACAACAACGGTCTCTTAACATTTTGCCATAGCTCGCTTCGTTTCCGAGATATTTGCATATTTATCTCAAGGGAAGGGGCCTGACGGACATATTTCGAGATATTTCTTCTTCTTGTTGTTCTTCTTCTGCACAGCTAAGCTGGAAGTGGCATTTGCGGCTCGCACTAGTGCAGAGTTATCTCAAAGAAAGGGGCCACGGTGTTTCTGTATCTCTATTATGTTGGTGCGGCTTCGGAACTTTTAAATATCTCGATATATCTCGAGAACTACGCTTCTGATCAAAAAATATCATAGAACATAAAAAGTAGGAAACTTAATTCTCTACAAAAAAGGTCTCTTAACATTTTGCCATAGCTCGCTTCGTTTCCGAGATATTTGCAGATTTATCTCAAGGGAAGGGGCCTAACGGACATATTTCGAGATATTTCTTCTTCTTGTTGTTCTTCTTCTGCACAGCTAAACTGGAAGTGGCATTTCCAGCTCGCAATAGTGCAGAGTTATCTCAAAGAAAGGGGCCACGGTGTTTCTGTATCTCTATTATGTTGGTGCGGCTTCGGAACTTTTAAATATCTCGATATATCTCGAAAACTACGCTTCTGATCAAAAAATATCATAGAACATAAATTGTAGGAAACATAATTCTCTACAAAAAAGGTCTCTTAACATTTTGCCATAGCTCGCTTCGTTTCCGAGATATTTGCAGATTTATCTCAAGGGAAGGGGCCTGACGGACATATTTCGAGATATTTCTTCTTTTTGTTGTTCTTCTTCCGCACAGCTAAGCTGGAAGTGGCATTTGCAGCGCGCAATAGTGCAGAGTTATCTCAAAGAAAGGGGCCACGGTGTTTCTTTATCTCTATTATGTTGGTGCGGCTTCGGAACTTTTAAATATCTTGATATATCTCGAGAATTACGCATCTGATCAAAAAATATCATAGAACATAAAAGGTAGGAAACTTAATTCTCTACAAAAAAGGTCTCTTAACATTTTGCCATAGCTAGCTTCGTTTCCGAGATATTTGCATATTTATCTCAAGGGAAGGGGCCTGACGGACATATTTCGAGATATTTCTTCTTCTTGTTGTTCTTCTTCTACACAGCTAAGCTGGAAGTGGCATTTGCGGCTCGCACTAGTGCAGAGTTATCTCAAAGAAAGGGGCCACGGTGTTTCTGTATCTCTATTATGTTGGTGCGGCTTCGGAACTTTCAAATATCTCGATATATCTCGAAAACTACGCTTCTGATCAAAAAATATCATAGTACATAAAAAGTAGGAAACTTAATTCTCTACAAAAAAGGTCTCTTAACATTTTGCCATAGCTCGCTTCGTTTCCGAGATATTTGCAGATTTATCTCAAGGGAAGGGGCCTGACGGACATATTTCGAGATATTTCTTCTTCTTGTTGTTCTTCTTCTGCACAGCTAAGCTGGAAGTGGCATTTGCGGCTCGCACTAGTGCACAGTTATCTCAAAGAAAGGGGCCACGGTGTTTCTGTATCTCTATTATGTTGGTGCATCTTCGGAACTTTTAAATATCTCGATATATCTCGAAAACTACGCTTCTGATCAAAAAATATCATAGAACATAAATTGTAGGAAACATAATTCTCTACAAAAAACGTCTCTTAACATTTTGCCATAGCTCGCTTCGTTTCCGAGATATTTGCAGATTCATCTCAAGGGAAGGGGTCTGACGGACATATTTCGAGATATTTCTTCTTCTTGTTGTTCTTCTTCTGCACAGCTAAGCTCGAAGTGGCATTTGCAGCTCGCAATAGTGCAGAGTTATCTCAAAGAAAGAGGCCACGGTGTTTCTGTACCTCTATTATGTTGGTGCAGCTTCGGAACTTTTAAATATCTTGATATATCTCGAGAACTACGCATCTGATCAAAAAATATCATCGAACATAAAAAGTAGGAAACTTAATTCTCTACAAAAAAGGTCTCTTAACATTTTGCCATAGCTCGCTTCGTTTCCGAGATATTTGCAGATTTATCTCAAGGGAAGTGGCCTGACGGACATATTTCGAGATATTTCTTCTTCTTGTTGTTCTTCTTCTGCACAGCTAAGCTGGAAGTGGCATTTGCAGCTCGCAATAGTGCAGAGATATCTCAAAGAAAGGGGCCACGGTGTTTCTGTATCTCTATTATGTTGGTGCGGCTTCGGACCTTTTAAATATCTTGATATATCTCGAGAACTACGCGTCTGATCAAAAAATATCATAGAACATAAAAAGTAAGAAACATAATTCTCTACAAAAAAGGTCTCTTAACATTTTGCCATAGCTCGCTTCGTTTCCGAGATATTTGCAGATTTATCTCAAGGGAAGGGGCCTGATGGACATATTTCGAGATATTTCTTCTTCTTGTTGTTCTTCTTCTACACAGCTGAGCTGGAAGTGGCATTTGCGGCTTGCACTAGTGCAGAGTTATCTCAACGAAAGGGGCCACGGTGTTTCTGTATCTCTATTATGTTGGTGCGGCTTCGGAACTTTTAAATATCTTGATATATCTCGAGAACTACGCGTCTGATCAAAAAATATCATAGAACATAAGAAGTAGGAAACTTAATTCTCTACAAAAACGGTCTCTTAACATTTTGCCATAGCTCGCTTCGTTTCCGAGATATTTGCAGATATATTTCAAGGGAAGGGGCCTGACGGGCATATTTCGAGATATTTCTTCTTCTTGTTGTTCTTCTTCTGCACAGCTAAGCTGGAAGTGGCATTTGCAGCTCGCAATAGTGCAGAGTTATCTCAAAGAAAGGGGCCACGGTGTTTCTGTATCTCTATTATGTTGGTGCGGCTTCGGAACTTTTAAATATCTCGATATATCTCGAAAACTACGCTTCTGATCAAAAAATATCATAGAACATAAATTGTAGGAAACATAATTCTCTACAAAAAACGTCTGTTAACATTTTGCCATAGCTCGCTTCGTTTCCGAGATATTTGCAGATTCAGCTCAAAGGAACTGGCCTGACGGACATATTTCGAGATATTTCTTCTTCTTGTTGTTCTTCCTCTGCACAGCTAAGCTGGAAGTGGCATTTGCAGCTCGCACTAGTGCAGAGTTATCTCAAAGAAAGGGGCCACGGTGTTTCTGTATCTCTATTATGTTGGTGCGGCTTCGGAACTTTTAAATATCTTGATATATCTCGAGAACTACGCATCTGCTCAAAAAATATCATAGAACATAAAAAGTAGGAAACTTAATTCTCTACAAAAAAGGTCTCTTAACATTTTGCCATAGCTCGCTTGGTTTCCGAGATATTTGCATATTTATCTCAAGGGAAGGGGCCTGACGGACATATTTCGAGATATTTCTTCTTCTTGTTGTTCTTCTTCTGCACAGCTAAGCTGGAAGTGGCATTTGCGGCTCGCACTAGTGCAGAGTTATCTCAAAGAAAGGGGCCACGGTGTTTCTGTATCTCTATTATGTTGGTGCGGCTTCGGAACTTTTAAATATCTCGATATATCTCGAAAACTACGCTTCTGATCAAAAAATATCATAGAACATAAATTGTAGGAAACATAATTCTCTACAAAAAAGGTCTCTTAACATTTTGCCATAGCTCGCTTCGTTTCCGAGATATTTGCAGATATATCTCAAGGGAAGGGGCCTGACGGACATATTTCGAGATATTTCTTCTTTTTGTTGTTCTTCTTCTGCACAGCTAAGCTGGAAGTGGCATTTGCAGCGCGCAATAGTGCAGAGTTATCTCAAAGAAAGGGGCCACGGTGTTTCTTTATCTCTATTATGTTGGTGCGGCTTCGGAACTTTTAAATATCTTGATATATCTCGAGAACTACGCATCTGATCAAAAAATATCATAGAACATGAAAAGTAGGAAACTTAATTCTCTACCAAAAAGGTCTCTTAACATTTTGCCATAGCTCGCTTCGTTTCCGAGATATTTGCATATTTATCTCAAGGGAAGGGGCCTGACGGACATATTTCGAGATATTTCTTCTTCTTGTTGTTCTTCTTCTGCACAGCTAAGCTGGAAGTGGCATTTGCGGCTCGCACTAGTGCAGAGTTATCTCAAAGAAAGGGGCCACGGTGTTTCTGTATCTCTATTATGTTGGTGCGGCTTCGGAACTTTTAAATATCTTGATATATCTCGAGAACTACGCGTCTGATCAAAAAATATCATAGAACATAAAAAGTAGGAAACTTAATTCTCTACCACAACGGTCTCTTAACATTTTGCCACAGCTCGCTTCGTTTCCGAGATATTTGCATATTTATCTCAAGGGAAGGGGCCTGACGGACATATTTCGAGATATTTCTTCTTTTTGTTGTTCTTCTTCTGCACAGCTAAGCTGGAAGTGGCATTTGCAGCGCGCAATAGTGCAGAGTTATCCCAAAGAATGGGGCCACGGTGTTTCTTTATCTCTATTATGTTGGTGCGGCTTCGGAACTTTTAACTATCTCGATATATCTCGAAAACTACGCTTCTGATCAAAAAATATCATAGAACATAAAAAGTAGGAAACTTAATTCTCTACAAAAAAGGTCTCTTAACATTTTGCCATAGCTCGCTTCGTTTCCGAGATATTTGCAGATTTATCTCAAGGGAAGGGGCCTAACGGACATATTTCGAGATATTTCTTCTTCTTGTTGTTCTTCTTCTGCACAGCTAAGCTGGAAGTGGCATTTGCAGCTCGCAATAGTGCAGAGTTATCTCAAAGAAAGGGGCCACGGTGTTTCTTTATCTCTATTATGTTGGTGCGGCTTCGGAACTTTTAAATATCTTGATATATCTCGAGAATTACGCATCTGATCAAAAAATATCATAGAACATAAAAGGTAGGAAACTTAATTCTCTACAAAAAAGGTCTCTTAACATTTTGCCATAGCTCGCTTCGTTTCCGAGATATTTGCATATTTATCTCAAGGGAAGGGGCCTGACGGACATATTTCGAGATATTTCTTCTTCTTGTTGTTCTTCTTCTGCACAGCTAAGCTGGAAGTGGCATTTGCAGCTCGCAATAGTGCAGAGTTATCTCAAAGAAAGGGGCCACGGTGTTTCTGTATCTCTATTATGTTGGTGCGGCTTCGGAACTTTTAAATATCTTGATATATCTCGAGAACTACGCGTCTGATCAAAAAATATCATAGAACATAAAAAGTAGGAAACTTAATTCTCTACAACAACGGTCTCTTAACATTTTGCCACAGCTCGCTTCGTTTCCGAGATATTTGCATATTTATCTCAAGGGAAGGGGCCTGACGGACATATTTCGAGATATTTCTTCTTCTTGTTGTTCTTCTTCTGCACAGCTAAGCTGGAAGTGGCATTTGCAGCTCGCAATAGTGCAGAGTTATCTCAAAGAAAGGGGCCACGGTGTTTCTGTATCTCTATTATGTTGGTGCGGCATCGGAACTTTTAAATATCTTGATATATCTCGAGAACTACGCGTCTGATCAAAATATATCATAGAACATAAAAAGTAGCAAACTTAATTCTCTACAACAACGGTCTCTTAACATTTTGCCATAGCTCGCTTCGTTTCCGAGATATTTGCATATTTATCTCAAGGGAAGGGGCCTGACGGACATATTTCGAGATATTTCTTCTTCTTGTTGTTCTTATTCTGCACAGCTAAGCTGGAAGTGGCATTTGCGGCCCGCACTAGTGCAGAGTTATCTCAAAGAAAGGGGCCACGGTGTTTCTGTATCTCTATTATGTTGGTGCGGCTTCGGAACTTTTAAATATCTTGATATATCTCGAGAACTACGCTTCTGATCAAAAAATATCATAGAACGTAAATTGTAGGAAACATTATTCTCTACAAAAAAGGTCTCTTAACATTTTGCCATAGCTCGCTTCGTTTCCGAGATATTTGCAGATTCATCTCAAGGGAAGGGGTCTGACGGACATATTTCGAGATATTTCTTCTTCTTGTTGTTCTTCTTCTGCACAGCTAAGCTCGAAGTGGCATTTGCAGCTCGCAATAGTGCAGAGTTATCTCAAAGAAAGAGGCCACGGTGTTTCTGTACCTCTATTATGTTGGTGCAGCTTCGGAACTTTTAAATATCTTGATATATCTCGAGAACTACGCATCTGATCAAAAAATATCATCGAACATAAAAAGTAGGAAACTTAATTCTCTACAAAAAAGGTCTCTTAACATTTTGCCATAGCTCGCTTCGTTTCCGAGATATTTGCAGATTTATCTCAAGGGAAGTGGCCTGACGGACATATTTCGAGATATTTCTTCTTCTTGTTGTTCTTCTTCTGCACAGCTAAACTGGAAGTGGTATTTCCAGCTCGCAATCGTGCAGAGTTATCTCAAAGAAAGGGGCCATGGTGTTTCTGTATCTCTATTATGTTGGTGCGGCTTCGGAACTTTTAAATATCTTGATATATCTCGAGAACTACGCCTCTGATCGAAAAATATCATAGAACATAAAAAGTAGGAAACTTAATTCTCTACAAAAAAGGTCTCTTAACATTTTGCCATAGCTCGCTTCGTTTCCGAGATATTTGCAGATTTATCTCAAGGGAAGGGGCCTGACGGACATATTTCGAGATATTTCTTCTTTTTGTTGTTCTTGTTCTGCACAGCTAAGCTGGAAGTGGCATTTGCAGCGCGCAATAGTGCAGAGTTATCTCAAAGAAAGGGGCCACGGTGTTTCTGTATCTCTATTATGTTGGTGCGGCTTCGGAACTTTTAAATATCTCGATATATCTCGAAAACTACGCTTCTGATCAAAAAATATCATAGAACATAAATGGTAGGAAACATAATTCTCTACAAAAAAGGTCTCTTAACATTTTGCCATAGCTCGCTTCGTTTCCGAGATATTTGCAGATTTATCTCATGGGAAGGGGCCTGACGGACATATTTCGAGATATTTCTTCTTCTTGTTGTTCTTCTTCTGCACAGCTAAGCTGGAAGTGGCATTTGCAGCTCGCAATAGTGCAGAGTTATCTCAAAGAAAGGGGCCACGGTGTTTCTGTATCTCTATTATGTTGGTGCGGCTTCGGAACTTTTAAATATCTTGATATATCTCGAGAACTACGCCTCTGATCGAAAAATATCATAGAACATAAAAAGTAGGAAACTTAATTCTCTACAAAAAAGGTCTCTTAAGATTTTGCCATAGCTCGCTTCGTTTCCGAGATATTTGCAGATTTATCTCAAGGGAAGGGGCCTGACGGACATATTTCGAGATATTTCTTCTTCTTGTTGTTCTTCTTCTGCACAGCTAAGCTCGAAGTGGCATTTCCAGCTCGCAATGGTGCAGAGTTATCTCAAAGAAAGGGGCCATGGTGTTTCTGTATCTCTATTATGTTGGTGCGGCTTCGGAACTTTTAAATATCTTAATATATCTCGAGAACTACGCCTCTGATCGAAAAATATCATAGAACATAAAAAGTAGGAAACTTAGTTCTCTACAAAAAAGGTCTCTTAACATTTTGCCATAGCTCGCTTCGTTTCCGAGATATTTGCAGATTTATCTCAAGGGAAGGGGCCTGACGGACATATTTCGAGATATTTCTTCTTTTTGTTGTTCTTCTTCTGCACAGCTAAGCTGGAAGTGGCATTTGCAGCGCGCAATAGTGCAGAGTTATCTCAAAGAAAGGGGCCACGGTGTTTCTGTATCTCTATTATGTTGGTGCGGCTTCGGAACTTTTAAATATCTTGATATATCTCGAGAACTACGCATCTGATCAAAAAATATCATACTACATAAAAAGTAGGAAACTTAATTCTCTACAAGAAAGGTCTCTAAACATTTTGCCATAGCTCGCTTCGTTTCCGAGATATTTGCAGATTTATCTCAAGGGAAGGGGCGTGACGGACATATTTCGAGATATTTCTTCTTCCTGTTGTTCTTCTTCTGCACAGCTAAGCTGGAAGTGGCATTTGCGGCTCGCACTAGTGCAGAGTTATCTCAAAGAAAGGGGCCACGGTGTTTCTGTATCTCTATCATGTTGGTGCGGCTTCGGAACTTTTAAATATCTCGATATATCTCGAAAACTACGCTTCTGATCAGAAAATATCATAGAACATAAATTGTAGGAAACATAATTCTCTACAAAAAACGTCTCTTAACATTTTGCCATAGCTCGCTTCGTTTCCGAGATATTTGCAGATTTATCTCAAGGGAAGGGGCCTGGCGGACATATTTCGAGATATTTCTTCTTTTTGTTGTTCTTCTTCTGCACAGCTAAGCTGGAAGTGGCATTTGCAGCGCGCAATAGTGCAGAGTTATCTCAAAGAAAGGGGCCACGGTGTTTCTGTATCTCTATTATGTTGGTGCGGCTTCGGAACTTTTAAATATCTTGATATATCTCGAGAACTACGCATCTGATCAAAAAATATCATACTACATAAAAAGTAGGAAACTTAATTCTCTACAAGAAAGGTCTCTAAACATTTTGCCATAGCTCGCTTCGTTTCCGAGATATTTGCAGATTTATCTCAAGGGAAGGGGCGTGACGGACATATTTCGAGATATTTCTTCTTCCTGTTGTTCTTCTTCTGCACAGCTAAGCTGGAAGTGGCATTTGCGGCTCGCACTAGTGCAGAGTTATCTCAAAGAAAGGGGCCACGGTGTTTCTGTATCTCTATCATGTTGGTGCGGCTTCGGAACTTTTAAATATCTCGATATATCTCGAAAACTACGCTTCTGATCAGAAAATATCATAGAACATAAATTGTAGGAAACATAATTCTCTACAAAAAACGTCTCTTAACATTTTGCCATAGCTCGCTTCGTTTCCGAGATATTTGGAGATTTATCTGAAGGGAAGGGGCCTAACGGACATATTTCGAGATATTTCTTCTTCTTGTTGTTCTTCTTCTGCACAGCTAAACTGGAAGTGGCATTTCCAGCTCGCAATAGTGCAGAGTTATCTCAAAGAAAGGGGCCACGGTGTTTCTGTATCTCTATTATGTTGGTGCGGCTTCGGAACTTTTAAATATCTTGATATATCTCGAGAACTACGCATCTGATCGAAAAATATCATAGAACATGAAAAGTAGGAAACTTAATTCTCTACAAAAAAGGTCTCTTAACATTTTGCCATAGCTCGCTTCGTTTCCGAGATATTTGCAGATTTATCTCAAGGGAAGGGGCCTAACGGACATATTTCGAGATATTTCTTCTTCTTGTTGTTCTTCTTCTGCACAGCTAAGCTGGAAGTGGCATTTGCGGCTCGCACTAGTGCAGAGTTATCTCAAAGAAAGGGGTCACGGTGTTTATGTATCTCTATTATGTTGGTGCGGCTTCGGAACTTTTAAATATATTGATATATCTCGAGAACTACGCATCTGATCAAAAAATATCATAGAACATAAAAAGTAGGAAACTTAATTCTCTACAAAAAAGGTCTCTTAACATTTTGCCATAGCTCGCTTCGTTTCCGAGATATTTGCATATTTATCTCAAGGGAAGGGGCCTGACGGACATATTTCGAGATATTTCTTCTTCTTGTTGTTCTTCTTCTGCACAGCTAAGCTGGAAGTGGCATTTGCAGCTCGCAATAGTTCAGAGTTATCTCAAAGAAAGGGGCCACGGTGTTTCTGTATCTCTATTATGTTGGTGCGGCTTCGGAACTTTTAAATATCTTGATATATCTCGAGAACTACGCATCTGATCAAAAAATATCATAGAACATGAAAAGTAGGAAACTTAATTCTCTACAAAAAAGTTCTCTTAACATTTTGCCATAGCTCTCTTCGTTTCCGACATATTTGCAGATTTACCTCAAGGGAAGGGGCCTGACGGACATATTTCGAGATATTTCTTCTTCTTGTTGTTCTTCTTCTGCACAGCTAAGCTGGAAGTGGCATTTGCGGCTCGCACTAGTGCAGGGTTATCTCAACGAAAGGGGCCACGGTGTTTCTGTATCTCTATTATGTTGGTGCGGCTTCGGAACTTTTAAATATCTTGATATATCTCGAGAACTACGCGTCTGATCAAAAAATATCATAGAACATAAAAAGTAGGAAACTTAATTCTCTACAAAAACGGTCTCTTAACATTTTGCCATAGCTCGCTTCGTTTCCGAGATATTTGCAGATATATTTCAAGGGAAGGGGCCTGACGGGCATATTTCGAGATATTTCTTCTTCTTGTTGTTCTTCTTCTGCACAGCTAAGCTGGAAGTGGCATTTGCGGCTCGCACTAGTGCACAGTTATCTCAACGAAAGGGGCCACGGTGTTTCTGTATCTCTATTATGTTGGTGCGTCTTCGGAACTTTTAAAGATCTCGATATATCTCGAAAACTACGCTTCTGATCAAAAAATATCATAGAACATAAATTGTAGGAAACATAATTCTCTACAAATAAGGTCTCTTAACATTTTGCCATAGCTCTCTTCGTTTCCGAGATATTTGCAGATTTATCTCAAGGGAAGGGGCCTGACGGACATATTTCGAGATATTTCTTCTTCTTGTTGTTCTTCTTCTGCACAGCTAAGCTGGAAGTGGCATTTGCGGCTCGCACTAGTGCAGGGTTATCTCAACGAAAGGGGCCACGGTGTTTCTGTATCTCTATTATGTTGGTGCGGCTTCGGAACTTTTAAATATCTTGATATATCTCGAGAACTACGCGTCTGATCAAAAAATATCATAGAACATAAAAAGTAGGAAACTTAATTCTCTACAAAAACGGTCTCTTAACATTTTGCCATAGCTCGCTTCGTTTCCGAGATATTTGCAGATTTATCTCAAGGGAAGTGGCCTGACGGACATATTTCGAGATATTTCTTCTTCTTGTTGTTCTTCTTCTGCACAGCTAAGCTGGAAGTGGCATTTGCAGCTCGCAATAGTGCAGAGATATCTCAAAGAAAGGGGCCACGGTGTTTCTGTATCTCTATTATGTTGGTGCGGCTTCGGAACTTTTAAATATCTTGATATATCTCGAGAACTACGCGTCTGATCAAAAAATATCATAGAACATAAAAAGTAAGAAACATAATTCTCTACAAAAAAGGTCTCTTAACATTTTGCCATAGCTCGCTTCGTTTCCGAGATATTTGCAGATTTATCTCAAGGGAAGGGGCCTGACGGACATATTTCGAGATATTTCTTCTTCTTGTTGTTCTTCTTCTGCACAGCTAAGCTGGAAGTGGCATTTGCGGCTCGCACTAGTGCAGAGTTATCTCAAAGAAAGGGGCCACGGTGTTTCTGTATCTCTATTATGTTGGTGCGGCTTCGGAACTCTTAAATATCTCGATATATCTCGAAAACTACGCTTCTGATCAAAAAATATCATAGAACATAAATTGTAGGAAACATAATTCTCTACAAAAAAGGTCTCTTAACATTTTGCCATAGCTCGCTTCGTTTCCGAGATATTTGCAGATATATCTCAAGGGAAGGGGCCTGACGGACATATTTCGAGATATTTCTTCTTCTTGTTGTTCTTCTTCTGCACAGCTAAGCTGGAAGTGGCATTTACAGCTCGCAACAGTGCAGAGTTATCTCAAAGAAAGGGGCCACGGTGTTTCTGTATCTCTATTATGTTGGTGCGGCTTCGGAACTTTTAAATATCTTGATATATCTCGAGAACTACGCATCTGATCAAAAAATATCATAGAACATAAAAAGTAGGAAACTTAATTCTCTACAAAAAAGGTCTCTTAACATTTTGCGATAGCTCGCTTCGTTTCCGAGATATTTGCATATCTATCTCAAGGGAAGGGGCCTGACGGACATATTTCGAGATATTTCTTCTTCTTGTTGTTCTTCTTCTGCACAGCTAAGCTGGAAGTGGCATTTGCGGCTCGCACTAGTGCAGAGTTATCTCAAAGAAAGGGGCCACGGTGTTTCTGTATCTCTATTATGTTGGTGCGGCTTCGGAACTTTTAAATATCTCGATATATCTCGAAAACTACGCTTCTGATCAAAAAATATCATAGAACCTAAATTGTAGGAAACATAATTCTGTACAAAAAAGGTCTCTTAACATTTTGCCATAGCTCGCTTCGTTTCCGAGATATTTGCAGATATATCTCAAGGGAAGGGGCCTGACGGACATATTTCGAGATATTTCTTCTTCTTGTTGTTCTTCTTCTGCACAGCTAAGCTGGAAGTGGCATTTGCAGCTCGCAATAGTGCAGAGTTATCTCAAAGAAAGGGGCCACGGTGTTTCTGTATCTCTATTATGTTGGTGCGGCTTCGGAACTTTTAAATATCTTGATATATCTCGAGAACTACGCATCTGATCAAAAAATATCATAGAACATGAAAAGTAGGAAACTTAATTCTCTACCAAAAAGGTCTCTTAACATTTTGCCATAGCTCTCTTCGTTTCCGAGATATTTGCAGATTTATCTCAAGGGAAGTGGCCTGACGGACATATTTCGAGATATTCCTTCTTCTTGTTGTTCTTCTTCTGCACAGCTAAGCTGGAAGTGGCATTTGCCGCTCGCACTAGTGCAGAGTTATCTCAAAGAAAGGGGCCACGGTGTTTCTGTATCTCTATTATGTTGGTGCGGCTTCGGAACTTTTAAATATCTTGATATATCTCGAGAACTACGCATCTGATCAAAAAATATCATAGAACATAAAAAGTAGGAAACTTAATTCTCTACAAAAAAGGTCTCTTAACATTTTGCCATAGCTCGCTTCGTTTCCGAGATATTTGCAGATATATTTCAAGGGAAGGGGCCTGACGGGCATATTTCGAGATATTTCTTCTTCTTGTTGTTCTTCTTCTGCACAGCTAAGCTGGAAGTGGCATTTGCAGCTCGCAATAGTGCAGAGTTATCTCAAAGAAAGGGGCCACGGTGTTTCTGTATCTTTATTATGTTGGTGCGGCTTCGGAACTTTTAAATATCTCGATATATCTCGAAAACTACGCTTCTGATCAAAAAATATCATAGAACATAAATTGTAGGAAACATAATTCTCTACAAAAAACGTCTGTTAACATTTTGCCATAGCTCGCTTCGTTTCCGAGATATTTGCAGATTCAGCTCAAAGGAACTGGCCTGACGGACATATTTCGAGATATTTCTTCTTCTTGTTGTTCTTCCTCTGCACAGCTAAGCTGGAAGTGGCATTTGCAGCTCGCACTAGTGCAGAGTTATCTCAAAGAAAGGGGCCACGGTGTTTCTGTATCTCTATTATGTTGGTGCGTCTTCGGAACTTTTAAATATCTTGATATATCTCGAGAACTACGCATCTGCTCAAAAAATATCATAGAACATAAAAAGTAGGAAACTTAATTCTCTACAAAAAAGGTCTCTTAACATTTTGCCATAGCTCGCTTCGTTTCCGAGATATTTGCATATTTATCTCAAGGGAAGGGGCCTGACGGACATATTTCGAGATATTTCTTCTTCTTGTTGTTCTTCTTCTGCACAGCTAAGCTGGAAGTGGCATTTGCGGCTCGCACTAGTGCAGAGTTATCTCAAAGAAAGGGGCCACGGTGTTTCTGTATCTCTATTATGTTGGTGCGGCTTCGGAACTTTTAAATATCTCGATATATCTCGAAAACTACGCTTCTGATCAAAAAATATCATAGAACATAAATTGTAGGAAACATAATTCTCTACAAAAAAGGTCTCTTAACATTTTGCCATAGCTCGCTTCGTTTCCGAGATATTTGCAGATATATCTCAAGGGAAGGGGCCTGACGGACATATTTCGAGATATTTCTTCTTCTTGTTGTTCTTCTTCTGCACAGCTAAGCTGGAAGTGGCATTTACAGCTCGCAATAGTGCAGAGTTATCTCAAAGAAAGGGGCCACGGTGTTTCTGTATCTCTATTATGTTGGTGCGGCTTCGGAACTTTTAAATATCTTGATATATCTCGAGAACTACGCATCTGATCAAAAAATATCATAGAACATAAAAAGTAGGAAACTTAATTCTCTACAAAAAAGGTCTCTTAACATTTTGCCATAGCTCGCTTCGTTTCCGAGATATTTGCATATTTATCTCAAGGGAAGGGGCCTGACGGACATATTTCGAGATATTTCTTCTTCTTGTTGTTCTTCTTCTGCACAGCTAAGCTGGAAGTGGCATTTGCCGCTCGCACTAGTGCAGAGTTATCTCAAAGAAAGGGGCCACGGTGTTTCTGTATCTCTATTATGTTGGTGCGGCTTCGGAACTTTTAAATATCTCGATATATCTCGAAAACTACGCTTCTGATCAAAAAATATCATAGAACCTAAATTGTAGGAAACATAATTCTATACAAAAAAGGTCTCTTAACATTTTGCCATAGCTCGCTTCGTTTCCGAGATATTTGCAGATATATCTCAAGGGAAGGGGCCTGACGGACATATTTCGAGATATTTCTTCTTCTTGTTGTTCTTCTTCTGCACAGCTAAGCTGGAAGTGGCATTTGCAGCTCGCAATAGTGCAGAGTTATCTCAAAGAAAGGGGCCACGGTGTTTCTGTATCTCTATTATGTTGGTGCGGCTTCGGAACTTTTAAATATCTTGATATATCTCGAGAACTACGCATCTGATCAAAAAATATCATAGAACATGAAAAGTAGGAAACTTAATTCTCTACCAAAAAGGTCTCTTAACATTTTGCCATAGCTCTCTTCGTTTCCGAGATATTTGCAGATTTATCTCAAGGGAAGTGGCCTGACGGACATATTTCGAGATATTCCTTCTTCTTGTTGTTCTTCTTCTGCACAGCTAAGCTGGAAGTGGCATTTGCCGCTCGCACTAGTGCAGAGTTATCTCAAAGAAAGGGGCCACGGTGTTTCTGTATCTCTATTATGTTGGTGCGGCTTCGGAACTTTTAAATATCTTGATATATCTCGAGAACTACGCATCTGATCAAAAAATATCATAGAACATAAAAAGTAGGAAACTTAATTCTCTACAAAAAAGGTCTCTTAACATTTTGCCATAGCTCGCTTCGTTTCCGAGATATTTGCAGATTTATCTCAAGGGAAGGGGCCTGACGGACATATTTCGAGATATTTCTTCTTCTTGTTGTTCTTCTTCTGCACAGCTAAGCTGGAAGTGGCATTTGCCGCTCGCACTAGTGCAGAGTTATCTCAAAGAAAGGGGCCACGGTGTTTCTGTATCTCTATTATGTTGGTGCGGCTTCGGAACTTTTAAATATCTCGATATATCTCGAAAACTACGCTTCTGATCAAAAAATATCATAGAACCTAAATTGTAGGAAACATAATTCTATACAAAAAAGGTCTCTTAACATTTTGCCATAGCTCGCTTCGTTTCCGAGATATTTGCAGATATATCTCAAGGGAAGGGGCCTGACGGACATATTTCGAGATATTTCTTCTTCTTGTTGTTCTTCTTCTGCACAGCTAAGCTGGAAGTGGCATTTGCAGCTCGCAATAGTGCAGAGTTATCTCAAAGAAAGGGGCCACGGTGTTTCTGTATCTCTATTATGTTGGTGCGGCTTCGGAACTTTTAAATATCTTGATATATCTCGAGAACTACGCATCTGATCAAAAAATATCATAGAACATGAAAAGTAGGAAACTTAATTCTCTACCAAAAAGGTCTCTTAACATTTTGCCATAGCTCTCTTCGTTTCCGAGATATTTGCAGATTTATCTCAAGGGAAGTGGCCTGACGGACATATTTCGAGATATTCCTTCTTCTTGTTGTTCTTCTTCTGCACAGCTAAGCTGGAAGTGGCATTTGCCGCTCGCACTAGTGCAGAGTTATCTCAAAGAAAGGGGCCACGGTGTTTCTGTATCTCTATTATGTTGGTGCGGCTTCGGAACTTTTAAATATCTTGATATATCTCGAGAACTACGCATCTGATCAAAAAATATCATAGAACATAAAATGTAGGAAACTTAATTCTCTACAAAAAAGGTCTCTTAACATTTTGCCATAGCTCTCTTCGTTTCCGAGATATTTGCAGATTTATCTCAAGGGAAGGGGCCTGACGGACATATTTCGAGATATTTCTTCATCTTGTTGTTCTTCTTCTGCACAGCTAAGCTGGAAGTGGCATTTGCAGCTCGCAATAGTGCAGAGTTATCTCAAAGAAAGGGGCCACGGTGTTTCTGTATCTCTATTATGTTGGTGCGGCTTCGGAACTTTTAAATATCTTGATATATCTCGAGAACTACGCGTCTGATCAAAAAATATCATAGAACATAAAAAGTAGGAAACTTAATTCTCTACCACAACGGTCTCTTAACATTTTGCCACAGCTCGCTTCGTTTCCGAGATATTTGCATATTTATCTCAAGGGAAGGGGCCTGACGGACATATTTCGAGATATTTCTTCTTTTTGTTGTTCTTCTTCTGCACAGCTAAGCTGGAAGTGGCATTTGCAGCGCGCAATAGTGCAGAGTTATCTCAAAGAAAGGGGCCACGGTGTTTCTTTATCTCTATTATGTTGGTGCGGCTTCGGAACTTTTAAATATCTCGATATATCTCGAAAACTACGCTTCTGCTCAAAAAATATCATAGAACATAAAAAGTGGGAAACTTAATTCTCTCCAAAAAGGTCTCTTAACATTTTGCCATAGCTCGCTTCGTTTCCGAGATATTTGCAGATTTATCTCAAGGGAAGGGGCCTAACGGACATATTTCGAGATATTTCTTCTTCTTGTTGTTCTTCTTCTGCACAGCTAAACTGGAAGTGGCATTTCCAGCTCGCAATAGTGCAGAGTTATCTCAAAGAAAGGGGCCACGGTGTTTCTGTATCTCTATTATGTTGGTGCGGCTTCGGAACTTTTAAATATCTCGATATATCTCGATAACTACGCTTCTGATCAAAAAATATCATAGAACATAAATTGTAGGAAACATAATTCTCTACAAAAAAGGTCTCTTAACATTTTGCCATAGCTCGCTTCGTTTCCGAGATATTTGCAGATTTATCTCAAGGGAAGGGGCCTAACGGACATATTTCGAGATATTTCTTCTTCTTGTTGTTCTTCTTCTGCACAGCTAAACTGGAAGTGGCATTTCCAGCTCGCAATAGTGCAGAGTTATCTCAAAGAAAGGGGCCACGGTGTTTCTGTATCTCTATTATGTTGGTGCGGCTTCGGAACTTTTAAATATCTTGATATATCTCGAGAACTACGCATCTGATCAAAAAATATCATAGAACATAAAAAGTAGGAAACTTAATTCTCTACAAAAAAGGTCTCTTAACATTTTGCCATAGCTCGCTTCGTTTCCGAGATATTTGCAGATTTATCTCAAGGGAAGGGGTCTGACGGACATATTTCGAGATATTTCTTCTTCTTGTTGTTCTTCTTCTGCACAGCTAAGCTCGAAGTGGCATTTGCAGCTCGCAATAGTGCAGTGTTATCTCAAAGAAAGAGGCCACGGTGTTTCTGTACCTCTATTATGTTGGTGCAGCTTCGGAACTTTTAAATATCTTGATATATCTCGAGAACTACGCATCTGATCAAAAAATATCATCGAACATAAAAAGTAGGAAACTTAATTCTCTACAAAAAAGGTCTCTTAACATTTTGCCATAGCTCGCTTCGTTTCCGAGATATTTGCAGATTTATCTCAAGGGAAGTGGCCTGACGGACATATTTCGAGATATTTCTTCTTCTTGTTGTTCCTCTTCTGCACAGCTAAGCTGGAAGTGGCATTTGCAGCTCGCAATAGTGCAGAGTTATCTCAAAGAAAGGGGCCACGGTGTTTCTTTATCTCTATTATGTTGGTGCGGCTTCGGAACTTTTAAATATCTTGATATATCTCGAGAATTACGCATCTGATCAAAAAATATCATACAACATAAAAGGTAGGAAACTTAATTCTCTACAAAAAAGGTCTCTTAACATTTTGCCATAGCTCGCTTCGTTTCCGAGATATTTGCATGTTTATCTCAAGGGAAGGGGCCTGACGGACATATTTCGAGATATTTCTTCTTCTTGTTGTTCTTCTTCTGCACAGCTAAGCTGGAAGTGGCATTTGCAGCTCGCAATAGTGCAGAGTTATCTCAAAGAAAGGGGCCACGGTGTTTCTGTATCTCTATTATGTTGGTGCGGCTTCGGAACTTTTAAATATCTTGATATATCTCGAGAACTACGCGTCTGATCAAAAAATATCATAGAACATAAAAAGTAGGAAACTTAATTCTCTACAACAACGGTCTCTTAACATTTTGCCACAGCTCGCTTCGTTTCCGAGATATTTGCATATTTATCTCAAGGGAAGGGGCCTGACGGACATATTTCGAGATATTTCTTCTTCTTGTTGTTCTTCTTCTGCACAGCTAAGCTGGAAGTGGCATTTGCAGCTCGCAATAGTGCAGAGTTATCTCAAAGAAAGGGGCCACGGTGTTTCTGTATCTCTATTATGTTGGTGCGGCATCGGAACTTTTAAATATCTTGATATATCTCGAGAACTACGCTTCTGATCAAAAAATATCATAGAACGTAAATTGTAGGAAACATTATTCTCTACAAAAAAGGTCTCTTAACATTTTGCCATAGCTCGCTTCGTTTCCGAGATATTTGCAGATTCATCTCAAGGGAAGGGGTCTGACGGACATATTTCGAGATATTTCTTCTTCTTGTTGTTCTTCTTCTGCACAGCTAAGCTCGAAGTGGCATTTGCAGCTCGCAATAGTGCAGAGTTATCTCAAAGAAAGAGGCCACGGTGTTTCTGTACCTCTATTATGTTGGTGCAGCTTCGGAACTTTTAAATATCTTGATATATCTCGAGAACTACGCATCTGATCAAAAAATATCATCGAACATAAAAAGTAGGAAACTTAATTCTCTACAAAAAAGGTCTCTTAACATTTTGCCATAGCTCGCTTCGTTTCCGAGATATTTGCAGATTTATCTCAAGGGAAGTGGCCTGACGGACATATTTCGAGATATTTCTTCTTCTTGTGGTTCTTCTTCTGCACAGCTAAGCTGGAAGTGGCATTTGCAGCTCGCAATAGTGCAGAGTTATCCCAAAGAAAGGGGCCACGGTGTTTCTGTATCTCTATTATGTTGGTGCGGCTTCGGAACTTTTAAATATCTTGATATATCTCGAGAACTACGCCTCTGATCGAAAAATATCATAGAACATAAAAAGTAGGAAACTTAATTCTCTACAAAAAAGGTCTCTTAACATTTTGCCATAGCTCGCTTCGTTTCCGAGATATTTGCAGATTTATCTCAAGGGAAGGGGCCTGACGGACATATTTCGAGATATTTCTTCTTTTTGTTGTTCTTCTTCTGCACAGCTAAGCTGGAAGTGGCATTTGCAGCGCGCAATAGTGCAGAGTTATCTCAAAGAAAGGGGCCACGGTGTTTCTGTATCTCTATTATGTTGGTGCGGCTTCGGAACTTTTAAATATCTTGATATATCTCGAGAACTACGATCTGATCAAAAATATCATACTACATAAAAAGTAGGAAACTTAATTCTCTACAAGAAAGGTCTCTAAACATTTTGCCATAGCTCGCTTCGTTTCCGAGATATTTGCAGATTTATCTCAAGGGAAGGGGCGTGACGGACATATTTCGAGATATTTCTTCTTCTTGTTGTTCTTCTTCTGCACAGCTAAGGTGGAAGTGGCATTTGCGGCTCGCACTAGTGCAGAGTTATCTCAAAGAAAGGGGCCACGGTGTTTCTGTATCTCTATCATGTTGGTGCGGCTTCGGAACTTTTAAATATCTCGATATATCTCGAAAACTACGCTTCTGATCAGAAAATATCATAGAACATGAATTGTAGGAAACATAATTCTCTACAAAAAACGTCTCTTAACATTTTGCCATAGCTCGCTTCGTTTCCGAGATATTTGCAGATTTATCTGAAGGGAAGGGGCCTAACGGACATATTTCGAGATATTTCTTCTTCTTGTTGTTCTTCTTCTGCACAGCTAAACTGGAAGTGGCATTTCCAGCTCGCAATAGTGCAGAGTTATCTCAAAGAAAGGGGCCACGGTGTTTCTGTATCTCTATTATGTTGGTGCGGCTTCGGAACTTTTAAATATCTTGATATATCTCGAGAACTACGCATCTGATCAAGAAATATCATGGAACATAAAAAGTAGGAAACTTAATTCTGTACAAAAAAGGTCTCTTAACATTTTGCCATAGCTCGCTTCGTTTCCGAGATATTTGCAGATTTATCTCAAGGGAAGGGGCCTGACGGACATATTTCGAGATATTTCTTCTTCTTGTTGTTCTTCTTCTGCACAGCTGAGCTGGAAGTGGCATTTGCAGGTCGCAATAGTGCAGAGTTATCTCAAAGAAAGGGGCCACGGTGTTTCTGTATCTCTATTATGTTGGTGCGGCTTCGGAACTTTTAAATATCTCGATATATCTCGAAAACTACGCTTCTGATCAAAAAATATCATAGAACATAAATTGTAGGAAACATAATTCTCTACAAAAAAGGTCTCTTAACATTTTGCCATAGCTCGCTTCGTTTCCGAGATATTTGCAGATTTATCTCAAGGGAAGGGGCCTGACGGACATATTTCGAGATATTTCTTCTTCTTGTTGTTCTTCTTCTGCACAGCTAAGCTGGAAGTGGCATTTGCAGCTCGCAATAGTGCAGAGTTATCTCAAAGAAAGGGGCCACGGTGTTTCTGTATCTCTATTATGTTGGTGCGGCTTCGGAACTTTTAAATATCTTGATATATCTCGAGAACTACGCCTCTGATCGAAAAATATCATAGAACATAAAAAGTAGGAAACTTAATTCTCTACAAAAAAGGTCTCTTAACATTTTGCCATAGCTCGCTTCGTTTCCGAGATATTTGCAGATTTATCTCAAGGGAAGGGGCCTGACGGACATATTTCGAGATATTTCTTCTTCTTGTTGTTCTTCTTCTGCACAGCTAAGCTGGAAGTGGCATTTGCGGCTCGCACTAGTGCAGAGTAATCTCAAAGAAAGGGGCCACGGTGTTTCTGTATCTCTATTATGTTGGTGCGGCTTCGGAACTTTTAAATATCTTGATATATCTCGAGAACTACGCTTCTGATCAAAAAATATCATAGAACGTAAATTGTAGGAAACATTATTCTCTACAAAAAAGGTCTCTTAACATTTTGCCATAGCTCGCTTTGTTTCCGAGATATTTGCAGATTCATCTCAAGGGAAGGGGTCTGACGGACATATTTCGAGATATTTCTTCTTCTTGTTGTTCTTCTTCTGCACAGCTAAGCTCGAAGTGGCATTTGCAGCTCGCAATAGTGCGGAGTTATCTCAAAGAAAGAGGCCACGGTGTTTCTGTACCTCTATTATGTTGGTGCAGCTTCGGAACTTTTAAATATCTTGATATATCTCGAGAACTACGCATCTGATCAAAAAATATCATCGAACATAAAAAGTAGGAAACTTAATTCTCTACAAAAAAGGTCTCTTAACATTTTGCCATAGCTCGCTTCGTTTCCGAGATATTTGCAGATTTATCTCAAGGGAAGTGGCCTGACGGACATATTTCGAGATATTTCTTCTTCTTGTTGTTCTTCTTCTGCACAGCTAAGCTGGAAGTGGCATTTGCAGCTCGCAATAGTGCAGAGTTATCCCAAAGAAAGGGGCCACGGTGTTTCTGTATCTCTATTATGTTGGTGCGGCTTCGGAACTTTTAAATATCTCGACATATCTCGAAAACTACGCTTCTGATCAAAAAATATCATAGAACATAAATTGTAGGAAACATAATTCTTTACAAAAAAGGTCTCTCAACATTTTGCCATAGCTCGCTTCGTTTCCGAGATATTTGCAGATTTATCTCAAGGGAAGGGTCCTGATGGACATATTTCGAGATATTTCTTCTTCTTGTTGTTCTTCTTCTGCACAGCTAAGCTGGAAGTGGCATTTGCAGCTCGCAATAGTGCAGAGTTATCCCAAAGAAAGGGGCCACGGTGTTTCTGTATCTCTATTATGTTGGTGCGGCTTCGGAACTTTTAAATATCTCGATATATCTCGAAAACTACGCTTCTGATCAAAAAGTATCATAGAACATAAATTGTAGGAAACATAATTCTTTACAAAAAAGGTCTCTTAACATTTTGCCATAGCTCGCTTCGTTTCCGAGATATTTGCAGATTTATCTCAAGGGAAGGGTCCTGATGGACATATTTCGAGATATTTCTTCTTCTTGTTGTTCTTCTTCTGCACAGCTAAACTGGAAGTGGCATTTCCAGCTCGCAATCGTGCAGAGTTATCTCAAAGAAAGGGGCCATGGTGTTTCTGTATCTCTATTATGTTGGTGCGGCTTCGGAACTTTTAAATATCTTGATATATCTCGAGAACTACGCCTCTGATCGAAAAATATCATAGAACATAAAAAGTAGGAAACTTAATTCTCTACAAAAAAGGTCTCTTAACATTTTGCCATAGCTCGCTTCGTTTCCGAGATATTTGCAGATTTATCTCAAGGGAAGGGGCCTGACGGACATATTTCGAGATATTTCTTCTTTTTGTTGTTCTTCTTCTGCACAGCTAAGCTGGAAGTGGCATTTGCAGCGCGCAATAGTGCAGAGTTATCTCAAAGAAAGGGGCCACGGTGTTTCTGTATCTCTATTATGTTGGTGCGGCTTCGGAACTTTTAAATATCTCGATATATCTCGAAAACTACGCTTCTTATCAAAAAATATCATAGAACATAGATTGTAGGAAACATAATTCTCTACAAAAAAGGTCTCTTAACATTTTGCCATAGCTCGCTTCGTTTCCGAGATATTTGCAGATTTATCCCAAGGGAAGGGGCCTGACGGACATATTTCGAGATATTTCTTCTTCTTGTTGTTCTTCTTCTGCACAGCTAAGCTGGAAGTGGCATTTGCGGCTCTCACAAGTGCAGAGTTATCTCAAAGAAAGGGGCCACGGTGTTTCTGTATCTCTATTATGTTGGTGCGGCTTCGGAACTTTTAAATATCTCGATATATCTCGAAAACTACGCTTCTGATCAAAAAATATCATAGAACATAAATTGTAGGAAACATAATTCTCTACAAAAAAGCTCTCTTAACATTTTGCCATAGCTCGCTTCGTTTCCGAGATATTTGCAGATATATCTCAAGGGAAGGGGCCTGACGGACATATTTCGAGATATTTCTTCTTCTTGTTGATCTTCTTCTGCACAGCTAAGCTGGAAGTGGCATTTACAGCTCGCAATAGTGCAGAGTTATCTCAAAGAAAGGGGCCACGGTGTTTCTGTATCTCTATTATGTTGGTGCGGCTTCGGAACTTTTAAATATCTTGATATATCTCGAGAACTACGCATCTGATCAAAAAATATCATAGAACATGAAAAGTAGGAAACTTATTTCTCTACAAAAAAGGTCTCTTAACATTTTGCCATAGCTCGCTTCGTTTCCGAGATATTTGCAGATTTATCTGAAGGGAAGGGGCCTAACGGACATATTTCGAGATATTTCTTCTTCTTGTTGTTCTTCTTCTGCACAGCTAAACTGGAAGTGGCATTTCCAGCTCGCAATAGTGCAGAGTTATCTCAAAGAAAGGGGCCACGGTGTTTCTGTATCTCTATTATGTTGGTGCGGCTTCGGAACTTTTAAATATCTTGATATATCTCGAGAACTACGCATCTGATCAAAAAATATCATAGAACATAAAAAGTCGGAAACTTAATTCTCTACGAAAAAGGTCTCTTAACATTTTGCCATAGCTCGCTTCGTTTCCGAGATATTTGCAGATTTATCTCAAGGGAAGGGGCCTGACGGACATATTTCGAGATATTTCTTCTTCTTGTTGTTCTTCTTCTGCACAGCTAAGCTGGAAGTGGCATTTGCAGCTCGCAATAGTGCAGAGTTATCTCAAAGAAAGGGGCCACGGTGTTTCTGTATCTCTATTATGTTGGTGCGGCTTCGGAACTTTTAAATATCTTGATATATCTCGAGAACTACGCCTCTGATCGAAAAATATCATAGAACATAAAAAGTAGGAAACTTAATTCTCTACAAAAAAGGTCTCTTAACATTTTGCCATAGCTCGCTTCGTTTCCGAGATATTTGCAGATTTATCTCAAGGGAAGGGGCCTGACGGACATATTTCGAGATATTTCTTCTTCTTGTTGTTCTTCTTCTGCACAGCTAAGCTGGAAGTGGCATTTGCAGCTCGCAATAGTGCAGAGTTATCTCAAAGAAAGGGGCCACGGTGTTTCTGTATCTCTATTATGTTGGTGCGGCTTCGGAACTTTTAAATATCTTGATATATCTCGAGAACTACGCCTCTGATCGAAAAATATCATAGAACATAAAAAGTAGGAAACTTAATTCTCTACAAAAAAGGTCTCTTAACATTTTGCCATAGCTCGCTTCGTTTCCGAGATATTTGCAGATTTATCTCAAGGGAAGGGGCCTGACGGACATATTTCGAGATATTTCTTCTTCTTGTTGTTCTTCTTCTGCACAGCTAAGCTGGAAGTGGCATTTGCGGCTCGCACTAGTGCAGAGTAATCTCAAAGAAAGGGGCCACGGTGGTTCTGTATCTCTATTATGTTGGTGCGGCTTCGGAACTTTTAAATATCTTGATATATCTCGAGAACTACGCTTCTGATCAAAAAATATCATAGAACGTAAATTGTAGGAAACATTATTCTCTACAAAAAAGGTCTCTTAACATTTTGCCATAGCTCGCTTTGTTTCCGAGATATTTGCAGATTCATCTCAAGGGAAGGGGTCTGACGGACATATTTCGAGATATTTCTTCTTCTTGTTGTTCTTCTTCTGCACAGCTAAGCTCGAAGTGGCATTTGCAGCTCGCAATAGTGCGGAGTTATCTCAAAGAAAGAGGCCACGGTGTTTCTGTACCTCTATTATGTTGGTGCAGCTTCGGAACTTTTAAATATCTTGATATATCTCGAGAACTACGCATCTGATCAAAAAATATCATCGAACATAAAAAGTAGGAAACTTAATTCTCTACAAAAAAGGTCTCTTAACATTTTGCCATAGCTCGCTTCGTTTCCGAGATATTTGCAGATTTATCTCAAGGGAAGTGGCCTGACGGACATATTTCGAGATATTTCTTCTTCTTGTTGTTCTTCTTCTGCACAGCTAAGCTGGAAGTGGCATTTGCAGCTCGCAATAGTGCAGAGTTATCCCAAAGAAAGGGGCCACGGTGTTTCTGTATCTCTATTATGTTGGTGCGGCTTCGGAACTTTTAAATATCTCGACATATCTCGAAAACTACGCTTCTGATCAAAAAATATCATAGAACATAAATTGTAGGAAACATAATTCTTTACAAAAAAGGTCTCTTAACATTTTGCCATAGCTCGCTTCGTTTCCGAGATATTTGCAGATTTATCTCAAGGGAAGGGTCCTGATGGACATATTTCGAGATATTTCTTCTTCTTGTTGTTCTTCTTCTGCACAGCTAAGCTGGAAGTGGCATTTGCAGCTCGCCATAGTGCAGAGTTATCCCAAAGAAAGGGGCCACGGTGTTTCTGTATCTCTATTATGTTGGTGCGGCTTCGGAACTTTTAAATATCTCGATATATCTCGAAAACTACGCTTCTGATCAAAAAGTATCATAGAACATAAATTGTAGGAAACATAATTCTTTACAAAAAAGGTCTCTTAACATTTTGCCATAGCTCGCTTCGTTTCCGAGATATTTGCAGATTTATCTCAAGGGAAGGGTCCTGATGGACATATTTCGAGATATTTCTTCTTCTTGTTGTTCTTCTTCTGCACAGCTAAACCGGAAGTGGCATTTCCAGCTCGCAATCGTGCAGAGTTATCTCAAAGAAAGGGGCCATGGTGTTTCTGTATCTCTATTATGTTGGTGCGGCTTCGGAACTTTTAAATATCTTGATATATCTCGAGAACTACGCCTCTGATCGAAAAATATCATAGAACATAAAAAGTAGGAAACTTAATTCTCTACAAAAAAGGTCTCTTAACATTTTGCCATAGCTCGCTTCGTTTCCGAGATATTTGCAGATTTATCTCAAGGGAAGGGGCCTGACGGACATATTTCGAGATATTTCTTCTTTTTGTTGTTCTTCTTCTGCACAGCTAAGCTGGAAGTGGCATTTGCAGCGCGCAATAGTGCAGAGTTATCTCAAAGAAAGGGGCCACGGTGTTTCTGTATCTCGATTATGTTGGTGCGGCTTCGGAACTTTTAAATATCTCGATATATCTCGAAAACTACGCTTCTTATCAAAAAATATCATAGAACATAGATTGTAGGAAACATAATTCTCTACAAAAAAGGTCTCTTAACATTTTGCCATAGCTCGCTTCGTTTCCGAGATATTTGCAGATTTATCCCAAGGGAAGGGGCCTGACGGACATATTTCGAGATATTTCTTCTTCTTGTTGTTCTTCTTCTGCACAGCTAAGCTGGAAGTGGCATTTACAGCTCGCAATAGTGCAGAGTTATCTCAAAGAAAGGGGCCACGGTGTTTCTGTATCTCTATTATGTTGGTGCGGCTTCGGAACTTTTAAATATCTTGATATATCTCGAGAACTACGCATCTGATCAAAAAATATCATAGAACATGAAAAGTAGGAAACTTATTTCTCTACAAAAAAGGTCTCTTAACATTTTGCCATAGCTCGCTTCGTTTCCGAGATATTTGCAGATTTATCTGAAGGGAAGGGGCCTAACGGACATATTTCGAGATATTTCTTCTTCTTGTTGTTCTTCTTCTGCACAGCTAAACTGGAAGTGGCATTTCCAGCTCGCAATAGTGCAGAGTTATCTCAAAGAAAGGGGCCACGGTGTTTCTGTATCTCTATTATGTTGGTGCGGCTTCGGAACTTTTAAATATCTTGATATATCTCGAGAACTACGCATCTGATCAAAAAATATCATAGAACATAAAAAGTCGGAAACTTAATTCTCTACGAAAAAGGTCTCTTAACATTTTGCCATAGCTCGCTTCGTTTCCGAGATATTTGCAGATTTATCTCAAGGGAAGGGGCCTGACGGACATATTTCGAGATGTTTCTTCTTCTTGTTGTTCTTCTTCTGCACAGCTGAGCTGGAAGTGGCATTTGCAGGTCGCAATAGTGCAGAGTTATCTCAAAGAAAGGGGCCACGGTGTTTCTGTATCTCTATTATGTTGGTGCGGCTTCGGAACTTTTAAATATCTCGATATATCTCGAAAACTACGCTTCTTATCAAAAAATATCATAGAACATAAATTGTAGGAAACATAATTCTCTACAAAAAAGGTCTCTTAACATTTTGCCATAGCTCGCTTCGTTTCCGAGATATTTGCAGATTTATCTCAAGGGAAGGGGCCTGACGGACATATTTCGAGATATTTCTTCTTCTTGTTGTTCTTCTTCTGCACAGCTGAGCTGGAAGTGGCATTTGCAGGTCGCAATAGTGCAGAGTTATCTCAAAGAAAGGGGCCACGGTGTTTCTGTTTCTCTATTATGTTGGTGCGGCTTCGGAACTTTTAAAGATCTCGATATATCTCGAAAACTACGCTTCTGATCAAAAAATATCATAGAACATAAATTGTAGGAAACATAATTCTCTACAAAAAAGGTCTCTTAACATTTTGCCATAGCTCGCTTCGTTTCCGAGATATTTGCAGATTTATCTCAAGGGAAGGGGCCTGACGGACATATTTCGAGATATTTCTTCTTCTTGTTGTTCTTCTTCTGCACAGCTAAGCTGGAAGTGGCATTTGCGGCTCGCACTAGTGCAGAGTTATCTCAAAGAAAGGGGTCACGGTGTTTCTGTATCTCTATTATGTTGGTGCGGCTTCGGAACTTTTAAATATCTCGATATATCTCGAAAACTACGCTTCTGATCAAAAAATATCATAGAACATAAATTGTAGGAAACATAATTCTCTACAAAAAACGTATCTTAACATTTTGCCATAGCTCGCTTCGTTTCCGAGATATTTGCAGATTCAGCTCAAAGGAACGGGCCTGACGGACATATTTCGAGATACTTCTTCTTCTTGTTGTTCTTCCTCTGCACAGCTAAGCTGGAAGTGGCATTTGCAGCTCGCAATAGTGCAGAGTTATCTCAAAGAAAGGGGCCACGGTGTTTCTGTATCTCTATTATGTTGGTGCGGCTTCGGAACTTTTAAATATCTTGATATATCTCGAGAACTACGCATCTGATCAAAAAATATCATAGAACATAAAAAGTAGGAAACTTAATTCTCTACAAAAAAGGTCTCTTAACATTTTGCCATAGCTCGCTTGGTTTCCGAGATATTTGCAGATTTATCTCAAGGGAAGGGGCCTGACGGACATATTTCGAGATATTTCTTCTTCTTGTTGTTCTTCTTCTGCACAGCTAAGCTGGAAGTGGCATTTGCAGCTCGCACTAGTGCAGAGTTATCTCAAAGAAAGGGGCCACGGTGTTTCTGTATCTCTATTATGTTGGTGCGGCTTCGGAACTTTTAAATATCTCGATATATCTCGAAAACTACGCTTCTGATCAAAAAATATCATAGAACATAAAAAGTAGGAAACTTAATTCTCTACAAAAAAGGTCTCTTAACATTTTCCCATAGCTCGCTTCGTTTCCGAGATATTTGCAGATTTATCTCAAGGGAAGGGGCCTGACGGACATATTTCGAGATATTTCTTCTTCTTGTTGTTCTTCTTCTGCACAGCTAAGCTGGAAGTGGCATTTGCAGCTCGCACTAGTGCAGAGTTATCTCAAAGAAAGGGGCCACGGTGTTTCTGTATCTCTATTATGTTGGTGCGGCTTCGGAACTTTTAAATATCTCGATATATCTCGAAAACTACGCTTCTGATCAAAAAATATCATAGAACATAAAAAGTAGGAAACTTAATTCTCTACAAAAAAGGTCTCTTAACATTTTGCCATAGCTTGCCTCGTTTCCGAGATATTTGCAGATTTATCTCAAGGGAAGGGGCCTGACGGACATATTTCGAGATATTTCTTCTTCTTGTTGTTCTTCTTCTGCACAGCTAAGCTGGAAGTGGCATTTGCGGCTCTCACTAGTGCAGAGTTATCTCAAAGAAAGGGGCCACGGTGTTTCTGTATCTCTATTATGTTGGTGCGGCTTCGGAACTTTTAAATATCTCGATATATCTCGAAAACTACGCTTCTGATCAAAAAATATCATAGAACATAAATTGTAGGAAACATAATTCTCTACAAAAAAGGTCTCTTAACATTTTGCCATAGCTCGCTTCGTTTCCGAGATATTTGCAGATTCAGCTCAAAGGAACGGGCCTGACGGACATATTTCGAGATACTTCTTCTTCTTGTTGTTCTTCCTCTGCACAGCTAAGCTGGAAGTGGCATTTGCAGCTCGCAATAGTGCAGAGTTATCTCAAAGAAAGGGGCCACGGTGTTTCTGTATCTCTATTATGTTGGTGCGGCTTCGGAACTTTTAAATATCTTGATATATCTCGAGAACTACGCATCTGATCAAAAAATATCATAGAACATAAAAAGTAGGAAACTTAATTCTCTACAAAAAAGGTCTCTTAACATTTTGCCATAGCTCGCTTCGTTTCCGAGATATTTGCAGATTTATCTCAAGGGAAGGGGCCTGACGGACATATTTCGAGATATTTCTTCTTCTTGTTGTTCTTCTTCTGCACAGCTAAGCTGGAAGTGGCATTTGCAGCTCGCACTAGTGCAGAGTTATCTCAAAGAAAGGGGCCACGGTGTTTCTGTATCTCTATTATGTTCGTGCGGCTTCGGAACTTTTAAATATCTCGATATATCTCGAAAACTACGCTTCTGATCAAAAAATATCATAGAACATAAAAAGTAGGAAACTTAATTCTCTACAAAAGAGGTCTCTTAACATTTTGCCATAGCTCGCTTCGTTTCCGAGATATTTGCAGATATATCTCAAGGGAAGGGGCCAGACGGACATATTTCGAGATATTTCTTCTTCTTGTTGTTCTTCTTCTGCACAGCTAAGCTGGAAGTGGCATTTACAGCTCGCAATAGTGCAGAGTTATCTCAAAGAAAGGGGCCACGGTGTTTCTGTATCTCTATTATGTTGGTGCGGCTTCGGAACTTTTAAATATCTTGATATATCTCGAGAACTACGCATGTGATCAAAAAATATCATAGAACATGAAAAGTAGGAAACTTAATTCTCTACAAAAAAGGTCTCTTAACATTTTGCCATAGCTCGCTTCGTTTCCGAGATATTTGCAGATTTATCTGAAGGGAAGGGGCCTAACGGACATATTTCGAGATATTTCTTCTTCTTGTTGTTCTTCTTCTGCACAGCTAAACTGGAAGTGGCATTTCCAGCTCGCAATAGTGCAGAGTTATCTCAAAGAAAGGGGCCACGGTGTTTCTGTATCTCTATTATGTTGGTGCGGCTTCGGAACTTTTAAATATCTTGATATATCTCGAGAACTACGCATCTGATCAAAAAATACCATAGAACATAAAAAGTAGGAAACTTAATTCTCTACAAAAAAGGTCTCTTAACATTTTGCCATAGCTCGCTTCGTTTCCGAGATATTTGCAGATTTATCTCAAGGGAAGGGGCCTGACGGACATATTTCGAGATATTTCTTCTTCTTGTTGTTCTTCTTCTGCACAGCTGAGCTGGAAGTGGCATTTGCAGGTCGCAATAGTGCAGAGTTATCTCAAAGAAAGGGGCCACGGTGTTTCTGTATCTCTATTATGTTGGTGCGGCTTCGGAACTTTTAAATATCTCGATATATCTCGAAAACTACGCTTCTGATCAAAAAATATCATAGAACATGAATTGTAGGAAACATAATTCTCTACAAAAAAGGTCTCTCAACATTTTGCCATAGCTCGCTTCGTTTCCGAGATATTTGCAGATTTATCTCAAGGGAAGGGGCCTGACGGACATATTTCGAGATATTTCTTCTTCTTGTTGTTCTTCTTCTGCACAGCTAAGCTGGAAGTGGCATTTGCGGCTCGCACTAGTGCAGAGTTATCTCAAAGAAAGGGGCCACGGTGTTTCTGTATCTCTATTATGTTGGTGCGGCTTCGGAACTTTTAAATATCTCGATATATCTCGAGAACTACGCTTCTGATCAAAAAATATCATAGAACATAAATTGTAGGAAACTTAATTCTCTACACAAAAGGTCTCTTAACATTTTGCCATAGCTCGCTTCGTTTCCGAGATATTTGCAGATTTATCTCAAGGGAAGGGGCCTGACGGACATATTTCGAGATATTTCTTCTTCTTGTTGTTCTTCTTCTGCACAGCTGAGCTGGAAGTGGCATTTGCAGGTCGCAATAGTGCAGAGTTATCTCAAAGAAAGGGGCCACGGTGTTTCTGTATCTCTATTATGTTGGTGCGGCTTCGGAACTTTTAAATATCTCGATATATCTCGAAAACTACGCTTCTGATCAAAAAATATCATAGAACATAAATTGTAGGAAACATAATTCTCTACAAAAAAGGTCTCTTAACATTTTGCCATAGCTCGCTTCGTTTCCGAGATATTAGCAGATTTATCTCAAGGGAAGGGGCCTGACGGACATATTTCGAGATATTTCTTCTTCTTGTTGTTCTTCTTCTGCACAGCTAAGCTGGAAGTGGCATTTGCGGCTCGCACTAGTGCAGAGTTATCTCAAAGAAAGGGGCCACGGTGTTTCTGTATCTCTATTATGTTGGTGCGGCTTCGGAACTTTTAAATATCTCGATATATCTCGAAAACTACGCTTCTGATCAAAAAATATCATAGAACATAAATTGTAGGAAACATAATTCTCTACAAAAAACGTATCTTAACATTTTGCCATAGCTCGCTTCGTTTCCGAGATATTTGCAGATTCAGCTCAAAGGAACGGGCCTGACGGACATATTTCGAGATACTTCTTCTTCTTGTTGTTCTTCCTCTGCACAGCTAAGCTGGAAGTGGCATTTGCAGCTCGCAATAGTGCAGAGTTATCTCAAAGAAAGGGGCCACGGTGTTTCTGTATCTCTATTATGTTGGTGCGGCTTCGGAACTTTTAAATATCTTGATATATCTCGAGAACTACGCATCTGATCAAAAAATATCATAGAACATAAAAAGTAGGAAACTTAATTCTCTACAAAAAAGGTCTCTTAACATTTTGCCATAGCTCGCTTCGTTTCCGAGATATTTGCAGATTTATCTCAAGGGAAGGGGCCTGACGGACATATTTCGAGATATTTCTTCTTCTTGTTGTTCTTCTTCTGCACAGCTAAGCTGGAAGTGGCATTTGCAGCTCGCACTAGTGCAGAGTTATCTCAAAGAAAGGGGCCACGGTGTTTCTGTAACTCTATTATGTTCGTGCGGCTTCGGAACTTTTAAATATCTCGATATATCTCGAAAACTACGCTTCTGATCAAAAAATATCATAGAACATAAAAAGTAGGAAACTTAATTCTCTACAAAAAAGGTCTCTTAACATTTTGCCATAGCTCGCTTCGTTTCCGAGATATTTGCAGATTTATCTCAAGGGAAGGGGCCTGACGGACATATTTCGAGATATTTCTTCTTCTTGTTGTTCTTCTTCTGCACAGCTAAGCTGGAAGTGGCATTTGCGGCTCTCACTAGTGCAGAGTTATCTCAAAGAAAGGGGCCACGGTGTTTCTGTATCTCTATTATGTTGGTGCGGCTTCGGAACTTTTAAATATCTCGATATATCTCGAAAACTACGCTTCTGATCAAAAAATATCATAGAACATAAATTGTAGGAAACATAATTCTCTACAAAAAAGGTCTCTTAACATTTTGCCATAGCTCGCTTCGTTTCCGAGATATTTGCAGATATATCTCAAGGGAAGGGGCCAGACGGACATATTTCGAGATATTTCTTCTTCTTGTTGTTCTTCTTCTGCACAGCTAAGCTGGAAGTGGCATTTACAGCTCGCAATAGTGCAGAGTTATCTCAAAGAAAGGGGCCACGGTGTTTCTGTATCTCTATTATGTTGGTGCGGCTTCGGAACTTTTAAATATCTTGATATATCTCGAGAACTACGCATGTGATCAAAAAATATCATAGAACATGAAAAGTAGGAAACTTAATTCTCTACAAAAAAGGTCTCTTAACATTTTGCCATAGCTCGCTTCGTTTCCGAGATATTTGCAGATTTATCTGAAGGGAAGGGGCCTAACGGACATATTTCGAGATATTTCTTCTTCTTGTTGTTCTTCTTCTGCACAGCTAAACTGGAAGTGGCATTTCCAGCTCGCAATAGTGCAGAGTTATCTCAAAGAAAGGGGCCACGGTGTTTCTGTATCTCTATTATGTTGGTGCGGCTTCGGAACTTTTAAATATCTTGATATATCTCGAGAACTACGCATCTGATCAAAAAATATCATAGAACATAAAAAGTAGGAAACTTAATTCTCTACAAAAAAGGTCTCTTAACATTTTGCCATAGCTCGCTTCGTTTCCGAGATATTTGCAGATTTATCTCAAGGGAAGGGGCCTGACGGACATATTTCGAGATATTTCTTCTTCTTGTTGTTCTTCTTCTGCACAGCTGAGCTGGAAGTGGCATTTGCAGGTCGCAATAGTGCAGAGTTATCTCAAAGAAAGGGGCCACGGTGTTTCTGTATCTCTATTGTGTTGGTGCGGCTTCAGAACTTTTAAATATCTCGATATATCTCGAAAACTACGCTTCTGATCAAAAAATATCATAGAACATGAATTGTAGGAAACATAATTCTCTACAAAAAAGGTCTCTTAACATTTTGCCATAGCTCGCTTCGTTTCCGAGATATTTGCAGATTTATCTCAAGGGAAGGGGCCTGACGGACATATTTCGAGATATTTCTTCTTCTTGTTGTTCTTCTTCTGCACAGCTAAGCTGGAAGTGGCATTTGCGGCTCGCACTAGTGCAGAGTTATCTCAAAGAAAGGGGCCACGGTGTTTCTGTATCTCTATTATGTTGGTGCGGCTTCGGAACTTTTAAATATCTCGATATATCTCGAAAACTACGCTTCTGATCAAAAAATATCATAGAACATAAATTGTAGGAAACTTAATTCTCTACACAAAAGGTCTCTTAACATTTTGCCATAGCTCGCTTCGTTTCCGAGATATTTGCAGATTTATCTCAAGGGAAGGGGCCTGACGGACATATTTCGAGATATTTCTTCTTCTTGTTGTTCTTCTTCTGCACAGCTAAGCTGGAAGTGGCATTTGCGGCTCGCACTAGTGCAGAGTTATCTCAAAGAAAGGGGCCACGGTGTTTCTGTATCTCTATTATGTTGGTGCGGCTTCGGAACTTTTAAATATCTCGATATATCTCGAAAACTACGCTTCTGATCAAAAAATATCATAGAACATAAATTGTAGGAAACATAATTCTCTACAAAAAACGTATCTTAACATTTTGCCATAGCTCGCTTCGTTTCCGAGATATTTGCAGATTCAGCTCAAAGGAACGGGCCTGACGGACATATTTCGAGATACTTCTTCTTCTTGTTGTTCTTCCTCTGCACAGCTAAGCTGGAAGTGGCATTTGCAGCTCGCAATAGTGCAGAGTTATCTCAAAGAAAGGGGCCACGGTGTTTCTGTATCTCTATTATGTTGGTGCGGCTTCGGAACTTTTAAATATCTTGATATATCTCGAGAACTACGCATCTGATCAAAAAATATCATAGAACATAAAAAGTAGGAAACTTAATTCTCTACAAAAAAGGTCTCTTAACATTTTGCCATAGCTCGCTTCGTTTCCGAGATATTTGCAGATATATCTCAAGGGAAGGGGCCAGACGGACATATTTCGAGATATTTCTTCTTCTTGTTGTTCTTCTTCTGCACAGCTAAGCTGGAAGTGGCATTTACAGCTCGCAATAGTGCAGAGTTATCTCAAAGAAAGGGGCCACGGTGTTTCTGTATCTCTATTATGTTGGTGCGGCTTCGGAACTTTTAAATATCTTGATATATCTCGAGAACTACGCATGTGATCAAAAAATATCATAGAACATGAAAAGTAGGAAACTTAATTCTCTACAAAAAAGGTCTCTTAACATTTTGCCATAGCTCGCTTCGTTTCCGAGATATTTGCAGATTTATCTGAAGGGAAGGGGCCTAACGGACATATTTCGAGATATTTCTTCTTCTTGTTGTTCTTCTTCTGCACAGCTAAACTGGAAGTGGCATTTCCAGCTCGCAATAGTGCAGAGTTATCTCAAAGAAAGGGGCCACGGTGTTTCTGTATCTCTATTATGTTGGTGCGGCTTCGGAACTTTTAAATATCTTGATATATCTCGAGAACTACGCATCTGATCAAAAAATATCATAGAACATAAAAAGTAGGAAACTTAATTCTCTACAAAAAAGGTCTCTTAACATTTTGCCATAGCTCGCTTCGTTTCCGAGATATTTGCAGATTTATCTCAAGGGAAGGGGCCTGACGGACATATTTCGAGATATTTCTTCTTCTTGTTGTTCTTCTTCTGCACAGCTGAGCTGGAAGTGGCATTTGCAGGTCGCAATAGTGCAGAGTTATCTCAAAGAAAGGGGCCACGGTGTTTCTGTATCTCTATTGTGTTGGTGCGGCTTCAGAACTTTTAAATATCTCGATATATCTCGAAAACTACGCTTCTGATCAAAAAATATCATAGAACATGAATTGTAGGAAACATAATTCTCTACAAAAAAGGTCTCTTAACATTTTGCCATAGCTCGCTTCGTTTCCGAGATATTTGCAGATTTATCTCAAGGGAAGGGGCCTGACGGACATATTTCGAGATATTTCTTCTTCTTGTTGTTCTTCTTCTGCACAGCTAAGCTGGAAGTGGCATTTGCGGCTCGCACTAGTGCAGAGTTATCTCAAAGAAAGGGGCCACGGTGTTTCTGTATCTCTATTATGTTGGTGCGGCTTCGGAACTTTTAAATATCTCGATATATCTCGAAAACTACGCTTCTGATCAAAAAATATCATAGAACATAAATTGTAGGAAACTTAATTCTCTACACAAAAGGTCTCTTAACATTTTGCCATAGCTCGCTTCGTTTCCGAGATATTTGCAGATTTATCTCAAGGGAAGGGGCCTGACGGACATATTTCGAGATATTTCTTCTTCTTGTTGTTCTTCTTCTGCACAGCTAAGCTGGAAGTGGCATTTGCGGCTCGCACTAGTGCAGAGTTATCTCAAAGAAAGGGGCCACGGTGTTTCTGTATCTCTATTATGTTGGTGCGGCTTCGGAACTTTTAAATATCTCGATATATCTCGAAAACTACGCTTCTGATCAAAAAATATCATAGAACATAAATTGTAGGAAACATAATTCTCTACAAAAAACGTATCTTAACATTTTGCCATAGCTCGCTTCGTTTCCGAGATATTTGCAGATTCAGCTCAAAGGAACGGGCCTGACGGACATATTTCGAGATACTTCTTCTTCTTGTTGTTCTTCCTCTGCACAGCTAAGCTGGAAGTGGCATTTGCAGCTCGCAATAGTGCAGAGTTATCTCAAAGAAAGGGGCCACGGTGTTTCTGTATCTCTATTATGTTGGTGCGGCTTCGGAACTTTTAAATATCTTGATATATCTCGAGAACTACGCATCTGATCAAAAAATATCATAGAACATAAAAAGTAGGAAACTTAATTCTCTACAAAAAAGGTCTCTTAACATTTTGCCATAGCTCGCTTCGTTTCCGAGATATTTGCAGATTTATCTCAAGGGAAGGGGCCTGACGGACATATTTCGAGATATTTCTTCTTCTTGTTGTTCTTCTTCTGCACAGCTGAGCTGGAAGTGGCATTTGCAGGTCGCAATAGTGCAGAGTTATCTCAAAGAAAGGGGCCACGGTGTTTCTGTATCTCTATTATGTTGGTGCGGCTTCGGAACTTTTAAATATCTCGATATATCTCGAAAACTACGCTTCTGATCAAAAAATATCATAGAACGTAAATTGTAGGAAACATTATTCTCTACAAAAAAGGTCTCTTAACATCTTGCCATAGCTCGCTTCGTTTCCGAGATATTTGCAGATTCATCTCAAGGGAAGGGGTCTGACGGACATATTTAGAGATATTTCTTCTTCTTGTTGTTCTTCTTCTGCACAGCTAAGCTCGAAGCGGCATTTGCAGCTCGCAATAGTGCAGAGTTATCTCAAAGAAAGAGGCCACGGTGTTTCTGTACCTCTATTATGTTGGTGCAGCTTCGGAACTTTTAAATATCTTGATATATCTCGAGAACTACGCATCTGATCAAAAAATATCATCGAACATAAAAAGTAGGAAACTTAATTCTCTACAAAAAAGGTCTCTCAACATTTTGCCATAGCTCGCTTCGTTTCCGAGATATTTACAGATTTATCTCAAGGGAAGTGGCCTGACGGACATATTTCGAGATATTTCTTCTTCTTGTTGTTCTTGTTCTGCACAGCTAAGCTGGAAGTGGCATTTGCAGCTCGCAATAGTGCAGAGTTATCCCAAAGAAAGGGGCCACGGTGTTTCTGTATCTCTATTATGTTGGTGCGGCTTCGGAACTTTTAAATATCTCGATATATCTCGAAAACTACGCTTCTGATCAAAAAATATCATAGAACGTAAATTGTAGGAAACATTATTCTCTACAAAAAAGGTCTCTTAACATTTTGCCATAGCTCGCTTCGTTTCCGAGATATTTGCAGATTCATCTCAAGGGAAGGGGTCTGACGGACATATTTCGAGATATTTCTTCTTCTTGTTGTTCTTCTTCTGCACAGCTAAGCTCGAAGCGGCATTTGCAGCTCGCAATAGTGCAGAGTTATCTCAAAGAAAGAGGCCACGGTGTTTCTGTACCTCTATTATGTTGGTGCGGCTTCGGAACTTTTAAATATCTTGATATATCTCGAGAACTACGCATCTGATCAAAAAATATCATAGAACATGAAAAGTAGGAAACTTAATTCTCTACAAAAAAGGTCTCTTAACATTTTGCCATAGCTCGCTTCGTTTCCGAGATATTTGCAGATTTATCTGAAGGGAAGGGGCCTAACGGACATATTTCGAGATACTTCTTCTTCTTGTTGTTCTTCCTCTGCACAGCTAAGCTGGAAGTGGCATTTGCAGCTCGCAATAGTGCAGAGTTATCTCAAAGAAAGGGGCCACGGTGTTTCTGTATCTCTATTATGTTGGTGCGGCTTCGGAACTTTTAAATATCTTGATATATCTCGAGAACTACGCATCTGATCAAAAAATATCATAGAACATAAAAAGTAGGAAACTTAATTCTCTACAAAAAAGATCTCTTAACATTTTCCCATAGCTCGCTTCGTTTCCGAGATATTTGCAGATTTATCTCAAGGGAAGGGGCCTGACGGACATATTTCGAGATATTTCTTCTTCTTGTTGTTCTTCTTCTGCACAGCTAACCTGGAAGTGGCATTTGCAGCTCGCACTAGTGCAGAGTTATCTCAAAGAAAGGGGCCACGGTGTTTCTGTATCTCTATTATGTTCGTGCGGCTTCGGAACTTTTAAATATCTCGATATATCTCGAAAACTACGCTTCTGATCAAAAAATATCATAGAACATAAATTGTAGGAAACATAATTCTCTACAAAAAAGGTCTCTTAACATTTTGCCATAGCTCGCTTCGTTTCCGAGATATTTGCAGATATATCTCAAGGGAAGGGGCCAGAAGGACATATTTCGAGATATTTCTTCTTCTTGTTGTTCTTCTTCTGCACAGCTAAGCTGGAAGTGGCATTTACAGCTCGCAATAGTGCAGAGTTATCTCAAAGAAAGGGGCCACGGTGTTTCTGTATCTCTATTATGTTGGTGCGGCTTCGGAACTTTTAAATATCTTGATATATCTCGAGAACTACGCATGTGATCAAAAAATATCATAGAACATGAAAAGTAGGAAACTTAATTCTCTACAAAAAAGGTCTCTTAACATTTTGCCATAGCTCGCTTCGTTTCCGAGATATTTGCAGATTTATCTGAAGGGAAGGGGCCTAACGGACATATTTCGAGATATTTCTTCTTCTTGTTGTTCTTCTTCTGCACAGCTAAACTGGAAGTGGCATTTCCAGCTCGCAATAGTGCAGAGTTATCTCAAAGAAAGGGGCCACGGTGTTTCTGTATCTCTATTATGTTGGTGCGGCTTCGGAACTTTTAAATATCTTGATATATCTCGAGAACTACGCATCTGATCAAAAAATATCATAGAACATAAAAAGTAGGAAACTTAATTCTCTACAAAAAAGGTCTCTTAACATTTTGCCATAGCTCGCTTCGTTTCCGAGATATTTGCAGATTTATCTCAAGGGAAGGGGCCTGACGGACATATTTCGAGATATTTCTTCTTCTTGTTGTTCTTCTTCTGCACAGCTGAGCTGGAAGTGGCATTTGCAGGTCGCAATAGTGCAGAGTTATCTCAAAGAAAGGGGCCACGGTGTTTCTGTATCTCTATTATGTTGGTGCGGCTTCAGAACTTTTAAATATCTCGATATATCTCGAAAACTACGCTTCTGATCAAAAAATATCATAGAACATGAATTGTAGGAAACATAATTCTCTACAAAAAAGGTCTCTTAACATTTTGCCATAGCTCGCTTCGTTTCCGAGATATTTGCAGATTTATCTCAAGGGAAGGGGCCTGACGGACATATTTCGAGATATTTCTTCTTCTTGTTGTTCTTCTTCTGCACAGCTAAGCTGGAAGTGGCATTTGCGGCTCGCACTAGTGCAGAGTTATCTCAAAGAAAGGGGCCACGGTGTTTCTGTATCTCTATTATGTTGGTGCGGCTTCGGAACTTTTAAATATCTCGATATATCTCGAAAACTACGCTTCTGATCAAAAAATATCATAGAACATAAATTGTAGGAAACTTAATTCTCTACACAAAAGGTCTCTTAACATTTTGCCATAGCTCGCTTCGTTTCCGAGATATTTGCAGATATATCTCAAGGGAAGGGGCCTGACGGACATATTTCGAGATATTTCTTCTTCTTGTTGTTCTTCTTCTGCACAGCTAAGCTGGAAGTGGCATTTGCGGCTCGCACTAGTGCAGAGTTATCTCAAAGAAAGGGGCCACGGTGTTTCTGTATCTCTATTATGTTGGTGCGGCTTCGGAACTTTTAAATATCTCGATATATCTCGAAAACTACGCTTCTGATCAAAAAATATCATAGAACATAAATTGTAGGAAACATAATTCTCTACAAAAAACGTATCTTAACATTTTGCCATAGCTCGCTTCGTTTCCGAGATATTTGCAGATTCAGCTCAAAGGAACGGGCCTGACGGACATATTTCGAGATACTTCTTCTTCTTGTTGTTCTTCCTCTGCACAGCTAAGCTGGAAGTGGCATTTGCAGCTCGCAATAGTGCAGAGTTATCTCAAAGAAAGGGGCCACGGTGTTTCTGTATCTCTATTATGTTGGTGCGGCTTCGGAACTTTTAAATATCTTGATATATCTCGAGAACTACGCATCTGATCAAAAAATATCATAGAACATAAAAAGTAGGAAACTTAATTCTCTACAAAAAAGGTCTCTTAACATTTTGCCATAGCTCGCTTCGTTTCCGAGATATTTGCAGATTTATCTCAAGGGAAGGGGCCTGACGGACATATTTCGAGATATTTCTTCTTCTTGTTGTTCTTCTTCTGCACAGCTGAGCTGGAAGTGGCATTTGCAGGTCGCAATAGTGCAGAGTTATCTCAAAGAAAGGGGCCACGGTGTTTCTGTATCTCTATTATGTTGGTGCGGCTTCGGAACTTTTAAATATCTCGATATATCTCGAAAACTACGCTTCTGATCAAAAAATATCATAGAACGTAAATTGTAGGAAACATTATTCTCTACAAAAAAGGTCTCTCAACATCTTGCCATAGCTCGCTTCGTTTCCGAGATATTTGCAGATTCATCTCAAGGGAAGGGGTCTGACGGACATATTTAGAGATATTTCTTCTTCTTGTTGTTCTTCTTCTGCACAGCTAAGCTCGAAGCGGCATTTGCAGCTCGCAATAGTGCAGAGTTATCTCAAAGAAAGAGGCCACGGTGTTTCTGTACCTCTATTATGTTGGTGCAGCTTCGGAACTTTTAAATATCTTGATATATCTCGAGAACTACGCATCTGATCAAAAAATATCATCGAACATAAAAAGTAGGAAACTTAATTCTCTACAAAAAAGGTCTCTCAACATTTTGCCATAGCTCGCTTCGTTTCCGAGATATTTACAGATATATCTCAAGGGAAGTGGCCTGACGGACATATTTCGAGATATTTCTTCTTCTTGTTGTTCTTGTTCTGCACAGCTAAGCTGGAAGTGGCATTTGCAGCTCGCAATAGTGCAGAGTTATCCCAAAGAAAGGGGCCACGGTGTTTCTGTATCTCTATTATGTTGGTGCGGCTTCTGAACTTTTAAATATCTCGATATATCTCGAAAACTACGCTTCTGATCAAAAAATATCATAGAACGTAAATTGTAGGAAACATTATTCTCTACAAAAAAGGTCTCTTAACATTTTGCCATAGCTCGCTTCGTTTCCGAGATATTTGCAGATTCATCTCAAGGGAAGGGGTCTGACGGACATATTTCGAGATATTTCTTCTTCTTGTTGTTCTTCTTCTGCACAGCTAAGCTCGAAGCGGCATTTGCAGCTCGCAATAGTGCAGAGTTATCTCAAAGAAAGAGGCCACGGTGTTTCTGTACCTCTATTATGTTGGTGCGGCTTCGGAACTTTTAAATATCTTGATATATCTCGAGAACTACGCATCTGATCAAAAAATATCATAGAACATGAAAAGTAGGAAACTTAATTCTCTACAAAAAAGGTCTCTTAACATTTTGCCATAGCTCGCTTCGTTTCCGAGATATTTGCAGATTTATCTGAAGGGAAGGGGCCTAACGGACATATTTCGAGATATTTCTTCTTCTTGTTGTTCTTCTTCTGCACAGCTAAACTGGAAGTGGCATTTCCAGCTCGCAATAGTGCAGAGTTATCTCAAAGAAAGGGGCCACGGTGTTTCTGTATCTCTATTATGTTGGTGCGGCTTCGGAACTTTTAAATATCTTGATATATCTCGAGAACTACGCATCTGATCAAAAAATATCATAGAACATAAAAAGTCGGAAACTTAATTCTCTACAAAAAAGGTCTCTTAACATTTTGCCATAGCTCGCTTCGTTTCCGAGATATTTGCAGATTTATCTCAAGGGAAGGGGCCTGACGGACATATTTCGAGATATTTCTTCTTCTTGTTGTTCTTCTTCTGCACAGCTGAGCTGGAAGTGGCATTTGCAGGTCGCAATAGTGCAGAGTTATCTCAAAGAAAGGGGCCACGGTGTTTCTGTATCTCTATTATGTTGGTGCGGCTTCGGAACTTTTAAATATCTCGATATATCTCGAAAACTACGCTTCTTATCAAAAAATATCATAGAACATAAATTGTAGGAAACATAATTCTCTACAAAAAAGGTCTCTTAACATTTTGCCATAGCTCGCTTCGTTTCCGAGATATTTGCAGATTTATCTCAAGGGAAGGGGCCTGACGGACATATTTCGAGATATTTCTTCTTCTTGTTGTTCTTCTTCTGCACAGCTAAGCTGGAAGTGGCATTTGCGGCTCGCACTAGTGCAGAGTTATCTCAAAGAAAGGGGCCACGGTGTTTCTGTATCTCTATTATGTTGGTGCGGCTTCGGAACTTTTAAATATCTCGATATATCTCGAAAACTACGTTTCTGATCAAAAAATATCATAGAACATAAATTGTAGGAAACATAATTCTCTACAAAAAACGTATCTTAACATTTTGCCATAGCTCGCTTCGTTTCCGAGATATTTGCAGATTCAGCTCAAAGGAACGGGCCTGACGGACATATTTCGAGATACTTCTTCTTCTTGTTGTTCTTCCTCTGCACAGCTAAGCTGGAAGTGGCTTTTGCAGCTCGCAATAGTGCAGAGTTATCTCAAAGAAAGGGGCCACGGTGTTTCTGTATCTCTATTATGTTGGTGCGGCTTCGGAACTTTTAAATATCTTGATATATCTCGAGAACTACGCATCTGATCAAAAAATATCATAGAACATAAAAAGTAGGAAACTTAATTCTCTACAAAAAAGGTCTCTTAACATTTTGCCATAGCTCGCTTTGTTTCCGAGATATTTGCAGATTTATCGCAAGGGAAGGGGCCTAACGGACATATTTCGAGATATTTCTTCTTCTTGTTGTTCTTCTTCTGCACAGCTGAGCTGGAAGTGGCATTTGCAGGTCGCAATAGTGCAGAGTTATCTCAAAGAAAGGGGCCACGGTGTTTCTGTATCTCTATTATGTTGGTGCGGCTTCGGAACTTTTAAATATCTTGATATATCTCGAGAACTACGCATCTGATCAAAAAATATCATAGAACATGAAAAGTAGGAAACTTAATTCTCTACAAAAAAGGTCTCTTAACATTTTGCCATAGCTCGCTTCGTTTCCGAGATATTTGCAGATTTATCTGAAGGGAAGGGGCCTAACGGACATATTTCGAGATATTTCTTCTTCTTGTTGTTCTTCTTCTGCACAGCTAAACTGGAAGTGGCATTTCCAGCTCGCAATAGTGCAGAGTTATCTCAAAGAAAGGGGCCACGGTGTTTCTGTATCTCTATTATGTTGGTGCGGCTTCGGAACTTTTAAATATCTTGATATATCTCGAGAACTACGCATCTGATCAAAAAATATCATAGAACATAAAAAGTCGGAAACTTAATTCTCTACAAAAAAGGTCTCTTAACATTTTGCCATAGCTCGCTTCGTTTCCGAGATATTTGCAGATTTATCTCAAGGGAAGGGGCCTGACGGACATATTTCGAGATATTTCTTCTTCTTGTTGTTCTTCTTCTGCACAGCTGAGCTGGAAGTGGCATTTGCAGGTCGCAATAGTGCAGAGTTATCTCAAAGAAAGGGGCCACGGTGTTTCTGTATCTCTATTATGTTGGTGCGGCTTCGGAACTTTTAAATATCTCGATATATCTCGAAAACTACGCATCTGATCAAAAAATATCATAGAACATGAAAAGTAGGAAACTTAATTCTCTACAAAAAAGCTCTCTTAACATTTTGCCATAGCTCGCTTCGTTTCCGAGATATTTGCAGATTTATCTGAAGGGAAGGGGCCTAACGGACATATTTCGAGATATTTCTTCTTCTTGTTGTTCTTCTTCTGCACAGCTAAACTGGAAGTGGCATTTCCAGCTCGCAATAGTGCAGAGTTATCTCAAAGAAAGGGGCCACGGTGTTTCTGTATCTCTATTATGTTGGTGCGGCTTCGGAACTTTTAAATATCTCGATATATCTCGAAAACTACGCTTCTGATCAAAAAATATCATAGAACATCAATTGTAGGAAACATAATTCTCTACAAAAAACGTATCTTAACATTTTGCCATAGCTCGCTTCGTTTCCGAGATATTTGCAGATTCAGCTCAAAGGAACGGGCCTGACGGACATATTTCGAGATACTTCTTCTTCTTGTTGTTCTTCCTCTGCACAGCTAAGCTGGAAGTGGCTTTTGCAGCTCGCAATAGTGCAGAGTTATCTGAAAGAAAGGGGCCACGGTGTTTCTGTATCTCTATTATGTTGGTGCGGCTTCGGAACTTTTAAATATCTTGATATATCTCGAGAACTACGCATCTGATCAAAAAATATCATAGAACATAAAAAGTAGGAAACTTAATTCTCTACAAAAAAGGTCTCTTAACATTTTGCCATAGCTCGCTTTGTTTCCGAGATATTTGCAGATTTATCGCAAGGGAAGGGGCCTAACGGACATATTTCGAGATATTTCTTCTTCTTGTTGTTCTTCTTCTGCACAGCTAAACTGGAAGTGGCATTTCCAGCTCGCAATAGTGCAGAGTTATCTCAAAGAAAGGGGCCACGGTGTTTCTGTATCTCTATTATGTTGGTGCGGCTTCGGAACTTTTAAATATCTCGATATATCTCGAAAACTACGCTTCTGATCAAAAAATATCATAGAACATAAAAACTAGGAAACTTAATTCTCTACAAAAAAGGTCTCTTAACATTTTGCCATAGCTCGCTTCGTTTCCGAGATATTTGCAGATTTATCTCAAGGGAAGGGGCCTGACGGACATATTTCGAGATATTTCTTCTTCTTGTTGTTCTTCTTCTGCACAGCTAAGCTGGAAGTGGCATTTGCGGCTCTCACTAGTGCAGAGTTATCTCAAAGAAAGGGGCCACGGTGTTTCTGTATCTCTATTATGTTGGTGCGGCTTCGGAACTTCTAAATATCTCGATATATCTCGAAAACTACGCTTCTGATCAAAAAATATCATAGAACATAAATTGTAGGAAACATAATTCTCCACAAAAAAGGTCTCTTAACATTTTGCCATAGCTCGCTTCGTTTCCGAGATATTTGCAGATATATCTCAAGGGAAGGGGCCTAACGGACATATTTCGAGATATTTCTTCTTCTTGTTGTTCTTCTTCTGCACAGCTAAACTGGAAGTGGCATTTCCAGCTCGCAATAGTGCAGAGATATCTCAAAGAAAGGGGCCACGGTGTTTCTGTATCTCTATTATGTTGGTGCGGCTTCGGAACTTTTAAATATCTCGATATATCTCGAAAACTACGCTTCTTATCAAAAAATATCATAGAACATAAATTGTAGGAAACATAATTCTCTACAAAAAAGGTCTCTTAACATTTTGCCATAGCTCGCTTCCTTTCCGAGATATTTGCAGATTTATCTCAAGGGAAGGGGCCTGACGGACATATTTCGAGATATTTCTTCTTCTTGTTGTTCTTCTTCTGCACAGCTAAGCTGGAAGTGGCATTTGCGGCTCGCACTAGTGCAGAGTTATCTCAAAGAAAGGGGCCACGGTGTTTCTGTATCTCTATTATGTTGGTGCGGCTTCGGAACTTTTAAATATCTCGATATATCTCGAAAACTACGCTTCTGATCAAAAAATATCATAGACCATCAATTGTAGGAAACATAATTCTCTACAAAAAACGTATCTTAACATTTTGCCATAGCTCGCTTCGTTTCCGAGATATTTGCAGATTCAGCTCAAAGGAACGGGCCTGACGGACATATTTCGAGATACTTCTTCTTCTTGTTGTTCTTCCTCTGCACAGCTAAGCTGGAAGTGGCTTTTGCAGCTCGCAATAGTGCAGAGTTATCTGAAAGAAAGGGGCCACGGTGTTTCTGTATCTCTATTATGTTGGTGCGGCTTCGGAACTTTTAAATATCTTGATATATCTCGAGAACTACGCATCTGATCAAAAAATATCATAGAACATAAAAAGTAGGAAACTTAATTCTCTACAAAAAAGGTCTCTTAACATTTTGCCATAGCTCGCTTTGTTTCCGAGATATTTGCAGATTTATCGCAAGGGAAGGGGCCTAACGGACATATTTCGAGATATTTCTTCTTCTTGTTGTTCTTCTTCTGCACAGCTAAACTGGAAGTGGCATTTCCAGCTCGCAATAGTGCAGAGTTATCTCAAAGAAAGGGGCCACGGTGTTTCTGTATCTCTATTATGTTGGTGCGGCTTCGGAACTTTTAAATATCTTGATATATCTCGAGAACTACGCATCTGATCAAAAAATATCATAGATCATAAAAAGTAGGAAACTTAATTCTCTACAAAAAAGGTCTCTTAACATTTTGCCATAGCTCGCTTTGTTTCCGAGATATTTGCAGATTTATCGCAAGGGAAGGGGCCTAACGGACATATTTCGAGATATTTCTTCTTCTTGTTGTTCTTCTTCTGCACAGCTGAGCTGGAAGTGGCATTTGCAGGTCGCAATAGTGCAGAGTTATCTCAAAGAAAGGGGCCACGGTGTTTCTGTATCTCTATTATGTTGGTGCGGCTTCGGAACTTTTAAATATCTTGATATATCTCGAGAACTACGCATCTGATCAAAAAATATCATAGAACATGAAAAGTAGGAAACTTAATTCTCTACAAAAAAGGTCTCTCAACATTTTGCCATAGCTCGCTTCGTTTCCGAGATATTTGCAGATTTATCTGAAGGGAAGGGGCCTAACGGACATATTTCGAGATATTTCTTCTTCTTGTTGTTCTTCTTCTGCACAGCTAAACTGGAAGTGGCATTTCCAGCTCGCAATAGTGCAGAGTTATCTCAAAGAAAGGGGCCACGGTGTTTCTGTATCTCTATTATGTTGGTGCGGCTTCGGAACTTTTAAATATCTTGATATATCTCGAGAACTACGCATCTGATCAAAAAATATCATAGAACATAAAAAGTCGGAAACTTAATTCTCTACAAAAAAGGTCTCTTAACATTTTGCCATAGCTCGCTTCGTTTCCGAGATATTTGCAGATTTATCTCAAGGGAAGGGGCCTAACGGACATATTTCGAGATATTTCTTCTTCTTGTTGTTCTTCTTCTGCACAGCTAAACTGGAAGTGGCATTTCCAGCTCGCAATAGTGCAGAGTTATCTCAAAGAAAGGGGCCACGGTGTTTCTGTATCTCTATTATGTTGGTGCGGCTTCGGAACTTTTAAATATCTCGATATATCTCGAAAACTACGCTTCTGATCAAAAAATATCATAGAACATCAATTGTAGGAAACATAATTCTCTACAAAAAACGTATCTTAACATTTTGCCATAGCTCGCTTCGTTTCCGAGATATTTGCAGATTCAGCTCAAAGGAACGGGCCTGACGGACATATTTCGAGATACTTCTTCTTCTTGTTGTTCTTCCTCTGCACAGCTAAGCTGGAAGTGGCTTTTGCAGCTCGCAATAGTGCAGAGTTATCTGAAAGAAAGGGGCCACGGTGTTTCTGTATCTCTATTATGTTGGTGCGGCTTCGGAACTTTTAAATATCTTGATATATCTCGAGAACTACGCATCTGATCAAAAAATATCATAGAACATAAAAAGTAGGAAACTTAATTCTCTACAAAAAAGGTCTCTTAACATTTTGCCATAGCTCGCTTTGTTTCCGAGATATTTGCAGATTTATCGCAAGGGAAGGGGCCTAACGGACATATTTCGAGATATTTCTTCTTCTTGTTGTTCTTCTTCTGCACAGCTAAACTGGAAGTGGCATTTCCAGCTCGCAATAGTGCAGAGTTATCTCAAAGAAAGGGGCCACGGTGTTTCTGTATCTCTATTATGTTGGTGCGGCTTCGGAACTTTTAAATATCTCGATATATCTCGAAAACTACGCTTCTGATCAAAAAATATCATAGAACATAAAAACTAGGAAACTTAATTCTCTACAAAAAAGGTCTCTTAACATTTTGCCATAGCTCGCTTCGTTTCCGAGATATTTGCAGATTTATCTCAAGGGAAGGGGCCTGACGGACATATTTCGAGATATTTCTTCTTCTTGTTGTTCTTCTTCTGCACAGCTAAGCTGGAAGTGGCATTTGCGGCTCTCACTAGTGCAGAGTTATCTCAAAGAAAGGGGCCACGGTGTTTCTGTATCTCTATTATGTTGGTGCGGCTTCGGAACTTCTAAATATCTCGATATATCTCGAAAACTACGCTTCTGATCAAAAAATATCATAGAACATAAATTGTAGGAAACATAATTCTCCACAAAAAAGGTCTCTTAACATTTTGCCATAGCTCGCTTCGTTTCCGAGATATTTGCAGATATATCTCAAGGGAAGGGGCCTAACGGACATATTTCGAGATATTTCTTCTTCTTGTTGTTCTTCTTCTGCACAGCTAAACTGGAAGTGGCATTTCCAGCTCGCAATAGTGCAGAGTTATCTCAAAGAAAGGGGCCACGGTGTTTCTGTATCTCTATTATGTTGGTGCGGCTTCGGAACTTTTAAATATCTCGATATATCTCGAAAACTACGCTTCTTATCAAAAAATATCATAGAACATAAATTGTAGGAAACATAATTCTCTACAAAAAAGGTCTCTTAACATTTTGCCATAGCTCGCTTCGTTTCCGAGATATTTGCAGATTTATCTCAAGGGAAGGGGCCTGACGGACATATTTCGAGATATTTCTTCTTCTTGTTGTTCTTCTTCTGCACAGCTAAGCTGGAAGTGGCATTTGCGGCTCGCACTAGTGCAGAGTTATCTCAAAGAAAGGGGCCACGGTGTTTCTGTATCTCTATTATGTTGGTGCGGCTTCGGAACTTTTAAATATCTCGATATATCTCGAAAACTACGCTTCTGATCAAAAAATATCATAGAACATCAATTGTAGGAAACATAATTCTCTACAAAAAACGTATCTTAACATTTTGCCATAGCTCGCTTCGTTTCCGAGATATTTGCAGATTCAGCTCAAAGGAACGGGCCTGACGGACATATTTCGAGATACTTCTTCTTCTTGTTGTTCTTCCTCTGCACAGCTAAGCTGGAAGTGGCTTTTGCAGCTCGCAATAGTGCAGAGTTATCTGAAAGAAAGGGGCCACGGTGTTTCTGTATCTCTATTATGTTGGTGCGGCTTCGGAACTTTTAAATATCTTGATATATCTCGAGAACTACGCATCTGATCAAAAAATATCATAGAACATAAAAAGTAGGAAACTTAATTCTCTACAAAAAAGGTCTCTTAACATTTTGCCATAGCTCGCTTTGTTTCCGAGATATTTGCAGATTCATCGCAAGGGAAGGGGCCTAACGGACATATTTCGAGATATTTCTTCTTCTTCTTGTTCTTCTTCTGCACAGCTAAACTGGAAGTGGCATTTCCAGCTCGCAATAGTGCAGAGTTATCTCAAAGAAAGGGGCCACGGTGTTTCTGTATCTCTATTATGTTGGTGCGGCTTCGGAACTTTTAAATATCTCGATATATCTCGAAAACTACGCTTCTGATCAAAAAATATCATAGAACATAAAAACTAGGAAACTTAATTCTCTACAAAAAAGGTCTCTTAACATTTTGCCATAGCTCGCTTCGTTTCCGAGATATTTGCAGATTTATCTCAAGGGAAGGGGCCTGACGGACATATTTCGAGATATTTCTTCTTCTTGTTGTTCTTCTTCTGCACAGCTAAGCTGGAAGTGGCATTTGCGGCTCTCACTAGTGCAGAGTTATCTCAAAGAAAGGGCCCACGGTGTTTCTGTATCTCTATTATGTTGGTGCGGCTTCGGAACTTTTAAATATCTCGATATATCTCGAAAACTACGCTTCTGATCAAAAAATATCATAGAACATAAATTGTAGGAAACATAATTCTCTACAAAAAAGGTCTCTTAACATTTTGCCATAGCTCGCTTCGTTTCCGAGATATTTGCAGATTTATCTCAAGGGAAGGGGCCTGACGGACATATTTCGAGATATTTCTTCTTCTTGTTGTTCTTCTTCTGCACAGCTAAGCTGGAAGTGGCATTTGCGGCTCGCACTAGTGCAGAGTTATCTCAAAGAAAGGGGCCACGGTGTTTCTGTATCTCTATTATGTTGGTGCGGCTTCGGAACTTTTAAATATCTCGATATATCTCGAAAACTACGCTTCTGATCAAAAAATATCATAGAACATAAATTGTAGGAAACATAATTCTCTACAAAAAACGTATCTTAACATTTTGCCATAGCTCGCTTCGTTTCCGAGATATTTGCAGATTCAGCTCAAAGGAACGGGCCTGACGGACATATTTCGAGATACTTCTTCTTCTTGTTGTTCTTCCTCTGCACAGCTAAGCTGGAAGTGGCATTTGCAGCTCGCAATAGTGCAGAGTTATCTCAAAGAAAGGGGCCACGGTGTTTCTGTATCTCTATTATGTTGGTGCGGCTTCGGAACTTTTAAATATCTTGATATATCTCGAGAACTACGCATCTGATCAAAAAATATCATAGAACATAAAAAGTAGGAAACTTAATTCTCTACAAAAAAGGTCTCTTAACATTTTGCCATAGCTCGCTTCGTTTCCGAGATATTTGCAGATTTATCTCAAGGGAAGGGGCCTGACGGACATATTTCGAGATATTTCTTCTTCTTGTTGTTCTTCTTCTGCACAGCTAAGCTGGAAGTGGCATTTGCAGCTCGCAATAGTGCAGAGTTATCTCAAAGAAAGGGGCCACGGTGTTTCTGTATCTCTATTATGTTGGTGCGGCTTCGGAACTTTTAAATATCTCGATATATCTCGAAAACTACGCTTCTGATCAAAAAATATCATAGAACATAAAAAGTAGGAAACTTAATTCTCTACAAAAAAGGTCTCTTAACATTTTGCCATAGCTCGCCTCGTTTCCGAGATATTTGCAGATTTATCTCAAGGGAAGGGGCCTGACGGACATATTTCGAGATATTTCTTCTTCTTGTTGTTCTTCTTCTGCACAGCTAAGCTGGAAGTGGCATTTGCGGCTCTCACTAGTGCAGAGTTATCTCAAGGAAAGGGGCCACGGTGTTTCTGTATCTCTATTATGTTGGTGCGGCTTCGGAACTTTTAAATATCTTGATATATCTCGAGAACTACGCATCTGATCAAAAAATATCATAGAACATGAAAAGTAGGAAACTTAATTCTCTACAAAAAAGGTCTCTTAACATTTTGCCATAGCTCGCTTCGTTTCCGAGATATTTGCAGATTTATCTGAAGGGAAGGGGCCTAACGGACATATTTCGAGATATTTCTTCTTCTTGTTGTTCTTCTTCTGCACAGCTAAACTGGAAGTGGCATTTCCAGCTCGCAATAGTGCAGAGTTATCTCAAAGAAAGGGGCCACGGTGTTTCTGTATCTCTATTATGTTGGTGCGGCTTCGGAACTTTTAAATATCTCGATATATCTCGAAAACTACGCTTCTGATCAAAAAATATCATAGAACGTAAATTGTAGGAAACATTATTCTCTACAAAAAAGGTCTCTTAACATCTTGCCATAGCTCGCTTCGTTTCCGAGATATTTGCAGATTCATCTCAAGGGAAGGGGTCTGACGGACATATTTAGAGATATTTCTTCTTCTTGTTGTTCTTCTTCTGCACAGCTAAGCTCGAAGCGGCATTTGCAGCTCGCAATAGTGCAGAGTTATCTCAAAGAAAGAGGCCACGGTGTTTCTGTACCTCTATTATGTTGGTGCAGCTTCGGAACTTTTAAATATCTTGATATATCTCGAGAACTACGCATCTGATCAAAAAATATCATCGAACATAAAAAGTAGGAAACTTAATTCTCTACAAAAAAGGTCTCTCAACATTTTGCCATAGCTCGCTTCGTTTCCGAGATATTTACAGATTTATCTCAAGGGAAGTGGCCTGACGGACATATTTCGAGATATTTCTTCTTCTTGTTGTTCTTGTTCTGCACAGCTAAGCTGGAAGTGGCATTTGCAGCTCGCAATAGTGCAGAGTTATCCCAAAGAAAGGGGCCACGGTGTTTCTGTATCTCTATTATGTTGGTGCGGCTTCGGAACTTTTAAATATCTCGATATATCTCGAAAACTACGCTTCTGATCAAAAAATATCATAGAACGTAAATTGTAGGAAACATTATTCTCTACAAAAAAGGTCTCTTAACATTTTGCCATAGCTCGCTTCGTTTCCGAGATATTTGCAGATTCATCTCAAGGGAAGGGGTCTGACGGACATATTTCGAGATATTTCTTCTTCTTGTTGTTCTTCTTCTGCACAGCTAAGCTCGAAGCGGCATTTGCAGCTCGCAATAGTGCAGAGTTATCTCAAAGAAAGAGGCCACGGTGTTTCTGTACCTCTATTATGTTGGTGCAGCTTCGGAACTTTTAAATATCTTGATATATCTCGAGAACTACGCATCTGATCAAAAAATATCATCGAACATAAAAAGTAGGAAACTTAATTCTCTACAAAAAAGGTCTCTTAACATTTTGCCATAGCTCGCTTCGTTTCCGAGATATTTGCAGATTTATCTCAAGGGAAGTGGCCTGACGGACATATTTCGAGATATTTCTTCTTCTTGTTGTTCTTCTTCTGCACAGCTAAGCTGGAAGTGGCATTTCCAGCTCGCAATAGTGCAGAGTTATCTCAATGAAAGGGGCCACGGTGTTTCTGTATCTCTATTATGTTGGTGCGACTTCGGAACTTTTAAATATCTTGATATATCTCGAGAACTACGCATCTGATCAAAAAATATCATAGAACATAAAAAGTAGGAAACTTAATTCTCTACAAAAAAGGTCTCTTAACATTTTGCCATAGCTCGCTTCGTTTCCGAGATATTTGCATATTTATCTCAAGGGAAGGGGCCTGACGGACATATTTCGAGATATTTCTTCTTCTTGTTGTTCTTCTTCTGCACAGCTAAGCTGGAAGTGGCATTTGCGGCTCTCACTAGTGCAGAGTTATCTCAAAGAAAGGGGCCACGGTGTTTCTGTATCTCTATTATGTTGGTGCGGCTTCGGAACTTTTAAATATCTCGATATATCTCGAAAACTACGCTTCTGATCAAAAAATATCATTGAACATAAATTGTAGGAAACATAATTCTCTACAAAAAAGGTCTCTTAACATTTTGCCATAGCTCGCTTCGTTTCCGAGATATTTGCAGATATATCTCAAGGGAAGGGGCCTGACGGACATATTTCGAGATATTTCTTCTTCTTGTTGTTCTTCTTCTGCACAGCTAAGCTGGAAGTGGCATTTGCGGCTCTCACTAGTGCAGAGTTATCTCAAAGAAAGGGGCCACGGTGTTTCTGTATCTCTATTATGTTGGTGCGGCTTCGGAACTTCTAAATATCTCGATATATCTCGAAAACTACGCTTCTGATCAAAAAATATCATACAACATAAATTGTAGGAAACATAATTCTCTACAAAAAAGGTCTCTTAACATTTTGCCATAGCTCGCTTCGTTTCCGAGATATTTGCAGATTTATCTCAAGGGAAGGGGCCTGACGGACATATTTCGAGATATTTCTTCTTCTTGTTGTTCTTCTTCTGCACAGCTAAGCTGGAAGTGGCATTTCCAGCTCGCAATAGTGCAGAGTTATCTCAATGAAAGGGGCCACGGTGTTTCTGTATCTCTATTATGTTGGTGCGACTTCGGAACTTTTAAATATCTTGATATATCTCGAGAACTACGCTTCTGATCAAAAAATATCATAGAACATAAAAAGTAGGAAACTTAATTCTCTACAAAAAAGGTCTCTTAACATTTTGCCATAGCTCGCTTCGTTTCCGAGATATTTGCATATTTATCTCAAGGGAAGGGGCCTGACGGACATATTTCGAGATATTTCTTCTTCTTGTTGTTCTTCTTCTGCACAGCTAAGCTGGAAGTGGCATTTGCGGCTCTCACTAGTGCAGAGTTATCTCAAAGAAAGGGGCCACGGTGTTTCTGTATCTCTATTATGTTGGTGCGGCTTCGGAACTTTTAAATATCTCGATATATCTCGAAAACTACGCTTCTGATCAAAAAATATCATTGAACATAAATTGTAGGAAACATAATTCTCTACAAAAAAGGTCTCTTAACATTTTGCCATAGCTCGCTTCGTTTCCGAGATATTTGCAGATTTATCTCAAGGGAAGGGGCCTGACGGACATATTTCGAGATATTTCTTCTTCTTGTTGTTCTTCTTCTGCACAGCTAAGCTGGAAGTGGCATTTGCGGCTCGCACTAGTGCAGAGTTATCTCAAAGAAAGGGGCCACGGTGTTTCTGTATCTCTATTATGTTGGTGCGGCTTCGGAACTTTTAAATATCTCGATATATCTCGAAAACTACGCTTCTGATCAAAAAATATCATAGAACATAAATTGTAGGAAACATAATTCTCTACAAAAAACGTATCTTAACATTTTGCCATAGCTCGCTTCGTTTCCGAGATATTTGCAGATTCAGCTCAAAGGAACGGGCCTGACGGACATATTTCGAGATACTTCTTCTTCTTGTTGTTCTTCCTCTGCACAGCTAAGCTGGAAGTGGCATTTGCAGCTCGCAATAGTGCAGAGTTATCTCAAAGAAAGGGGCCACGGTGTTTCTGTATCTCTATTATGTTGGTGCGGCTTCGGAACTTTTAAATATCTTGATATATCTCGAGAACTACGCATCTGATCAAAAAATATCATAGAACATAAAAAGTAGGAAACTTAATTCTCTACAAAAAAGGTCTCTTAACATTTTGCCATAGCTCGCTTCGTTTCCGAGATATTTGCAGATTTATCTCAAGGGAAGGGGCCTGACGGACATATTTCGAGATATTTCTTCTTCTTGTTGTTCTTCTTCTGCACAGCTAAGCTGGAAGTGGCATTTGCAGCTCGCAATAGTGCAGAGTTATCTCAAAGAAAGGGGCCACGGTGTTTCTGTATCTCTATTATGTTGGTGCGGCTTCGGAACTTTTAAATATCTCGATATATCTCGAAAACTACGCTTCTGATCAAAAAATATCATAGAACATAAAAAGTAGGAAACTTAATTCTCTACAAAAAAGGTCTCTTAACATTTTGCCATAGCTCGCCTCGTTTCCGAGATATTTGCAGATTTATCTCAAGGGAAGGGGCCTGACGGACATATTTCGAGATATTTCTTCTTCTTGTTGTTCTTCTTCTGCACAGCTAAGCTGGAAGTGGCATTTGCGGCTCTCACTAGTGCAGAGTTATCTCAAGGAAAGGGGCCACGGTGTTTCTGTATCTCTATTATGTTGGTGCGGCTTCGGAACTTTTAAATATCTTGATATATCTCGAGAACTACGCATCTGATCAAAAAATATCATAGAACATGAAAAGTAGGAAACTTAATTCTCTACAAAAAAGGTCTCTTAACATTTTGCCATAGCTCGCTTCGTTTCCGAGATATTTGCAGATTTATCTGAAGGGAAGGGGCCTAACGGACATATTTCGAGATATTTCTTCTTCTTGTTGTTCTTCTTCTGCACAGCTAAACTGGAAGTGGCATTTCCAGCTCGCAATAGTGCAGAGTTATCTCAAAGAAAGGGGCCACGGTGTTTCTGTATCTCTATTATGTTGGTGCGGCTTCGGAACTTTTAAATATCTCGATATATCTCGAAAACTACGCTTCTGATCAAAAAATATCATAGAACGTAAATTGTAGGAAACATTATTCTCTACAAAAAAGGTCTCTTAACATCTTGCCATAGCTCGCTTCGTTTCCGAGATATTTGCAGATTCATCTCAAGGGAAGGGGTCTGACGGACATATTTAGAGATATTTCTTCTTCTTGTTGTTCTTCTTCTGCACAGCTAAGCTCGAAGCGGCATTTGCAGCTCGCAATAGTGCAGAGTTATCTCAAAGAAAGAGGCCACGGTGTTTCTGTACCTCTATTATGTTGGTGCAGCTTCGGAACTTTTAAATATCTTGATATATCTCGAGAACTACGCATCTGATCAAAAAATATCATCGAACATAAAAAGTAGGAAACTTAATTCTCTACAAAAAAGGTCTCTCAACATTTTGCCATAGCTCGCTTCGTTTCCGAGATATTTACAGATTTATCTCAAGGGAAGTGGCCTGACGGACATATTTCGAGATATTTCTTCTTCTTGTTGTTCTTGTTCTGCACAGCTAAGCTGGAAGTGGCATTTGCAGCTCGCAATAGTGCAGAGTTATCCCAAAGAAAGGGGCCACGGTGTTTCTGTATCTCTATTATGTTGGTGCGGCTTCGGAACTTTTAAATATCTCGATATATCTCGAAAACTACGCTTCTGATCAAAAAATATCATAGAACGTAAATTGTAGGAAACATTATTCTCTACAAAAAAGGTCTCTTAACATTTTGCCATAGCTCGCTTCGTTTCCGAGATATTTGCAGATTCATCTCAAGGGAAGGGGTCTGACGGACATATTTCGAGATATTTCTTCTTCTTGTTGTTCTTCTTCTGCACAGCTAAGCTCGAAGCGGCATTTGCAGCTCGCAATAGTGCAGAGTTATCTCAAAGAAAGAGGCCACGGTGTTTCTGTACCTCTATTATGTTGGTGCAGCTTCGGAACTTTTAAATATCTTGATATATCTCGAGAACTACGCATCTGATCAAAAAATATCATCGAACATAAAAAGTAGGAAACTTAATTCTCTACAAAAAAGGTCTCTTAACATTTTGCCATAGCTCGCTTCGTTTCCGAGATATTTGCAGATTTATCTCAAGGGAAGTGGCCTGACGGACATATTTCGAGATATTTCTTCTTCTTGTTGTTCTTCTTCTGCACAGCTAAGCTGGAAGTGGCATTTCCAGCTCGCAATAGTGCAGAGTTATCTCAATGAAAGGGGCCACGGTGTTTCTGTATCTCTATTATGTTGGTGCGACTTCGGAACTTTTAAATATCTTGATATATCTCGAGAACTACGCATCTGATCAAAAAATATCATAGAACATAAAAAGTAGGAAACTTAATTCTCTACAAAAAAGGTCTCTTAACATTTTGCCATAGCTCGCTTCGTTTCCGAGATATTTGCATATTTATCTCAAGGGAAGGGGCCTGACGGACATATTTCGAGATATTTCTTCTTCTTGTTGTTCTTCTTCTGCACAGCTAAGCTGGAAGTGGCATTTGCGGCTCTCACTAGTGCAGAGTTATCTCAAAGAAAGGGGCCACGGTGTTTCTGTATCTCTATTATGTTGGTGCGGCTTCGGAACTTTTAAATATCTCGATATATCTCGAAAACTACGCTTCTGATCAAAAAATATCATTGAACATAAATTGTAGGAAACATAATTCTCTACAAAAAAGGTCTCTTAACATTTTGCCATAGCTCGCTTCGTTTCCGAGATATTTGCAGATATATCTCAAGGGAAGGGGCCTGACGGACATATTTCGAGATATTTCTTCTTCTTGTTGTTCTTCTTCTGCACAGCTAAGCTGGAAGTGGCATTTGCGGCTCTCACTAGTGCAGAGTTATCTCAAAGAAAGGGGCCACGGTGTTTCTGTATCTCTATTATGTTGGTGCGGCTTCGGAACTTCTAAATATCTCGATATATCTCGAAAACTACGCTTCTGATCAAAAAATATCATACAACATAAATTGTAGGAAACATAATTCTCTACAAAAAAGGTCTCTTAACATTTTGCCATAGCTCGCTTCGTTTCCGAGATATTTGCAGATTTATCTCAAGGGAAGGGGCCTGACGGACATATTTCGAGATATTTCTTCTTCTTGTTGTTCTTCTTCTGCACAGCTAAGCTGGAAGTGGCATTTGCGGCTCGCACTAGTGCAGAGTTATCTCAAAGAAAGAGGCCACGGTGTTTCTGTACCTCTATTATGTTGGTGCAGCTTCGGATCTTTTAAATATCTTGATATATCTCGAGAACTACGCATCTGATCAAAAAATATCATCGAACATAAAAAGTAGGAAACTTAATTCTCTACAAAAAAGGTCTCTTAACATTTTGCCATAGCTCGCTTCGTTTCCGAGATATTTGCAGATTTATCTCAAGGGAAGTGGCCTGACGGACATATTTCGAGATATTTCTTCTTCTTGTTGTTCTTCTTCTGCACAGCTAAGCTGGAAGTGGCATTTCCAGCTCGCAATAGTGCAGAGTTATCTCAATGAAAGGGGCCACGGTGTTTCTGTATCTCTATTATGTTGGTGCGACTTCGGAACTTTTAAATATCTTGATATATCTCGAGAACTACGCTTCTGATCAAAAAATATCATAGAACATAAAAAGTAGGAAACTTAATTCTCTACAAAAAAGGTCTCTTAACATTTTGCCATAGCTCGCTTCGTTTCCGAGATATTTGCATATTTATCTCAAGGGAAGGGGCCTGACGGACATATTTCGAGATATTTCTTCTTCTTGTTGTTCTTCTTCTGCACAGCTAAGCTGGAAGTGGCATTTGCGGCTCTCACTAGTGCAGAGTTATCTCAAAGAAAGGGGCCACGGTGTTTCTGTATCTCTATTATGTTGGTGCGGCTTCGGAACTTTTAAATATCTCGATATATCTCGAAAACTACGCTTCTGATCAAAAAATATCATTGAACATAAATTGTAGGAAACATAATTCTCTACAAAAAAGGTCTCTTAACATTTTGCCATAGCTCGCTTCGTTTCCGAGATATTTGCAGATATATCTCAAGGGAAGGGGCCTGACGGACATATTTCGAGATATTTCTTCTTCTTGTTGTTCTTCTTCTGCACAGCTAAGCTGGAAGTGGCATTTACAGCTCGCAATAGTGCAGAGTTATCTCAAAGAAAGGGGCCACGGTGTTTCTGTATCTCTATTATGTTGGTGCGGCTTCGGAGCTTTTAAATATCTTGATATATCTCGAGAACTACGCATCTGATCAAAAAATATCATAGAACATAAAAAGTAGGAAACTTAATTCTCTACAAAAAAGGTCTCTTAACATTTTGCCATAGCTCGCTTCGTTTCCGAGATATTTGCAGATTTATCTCAAGGGAAGGGGCCTGACGGACATATTTCGAGATATTTCTTCTTCTTGTTGTTCTTCTTCTGCACAGCTAAGCTGGAAGTGGCATTTGCGGCTCGCACTAGTGCAGAGTTATCTCAAAGAAAGGGGCCACGGTGTTTCTGTATCTCTATTATGTTGGTGCGGCTTCGGAACTTTTAAATATCTCGATATATCTCGAAAACTACGCTTCTGATCAAAAAATATCATAGAACATAAAAAGTAGAAAACTTAATTCTCTACAAAAAAGGTCTCTTAACATTTTGCCATAGCTCGCTTCGTTTCCGAGATATTTGCAGATTTATCTCAAGGGAAGGGGCCTGACGGACATATTTCGAGATATTTCTTCTTCTTGTTGTTCTTCTTCTGCACAGCTGAGCTGGAAGTGGCATTTGCAGGTCGCAATAGTGCAGAGTTATCTCAAAGAAAGGGGCCACAGTGTTTCTGTATCTCTATTATGTTGGTGCGGCTTCGGAACTTTTAAATATCTCGATATATCTCGAAAACTACGCTTCTGATCAAAAAATATCATTGAACATAAATTGTAGGAAACATAATTCTCTACAAAAAGGTCTCTTAACATTTTGCCATAGCTCGCTTCGTTTCCGAGATATTTGCAGATATATCTCAAGGGAAGGGGCCTGACGGACATATTTCGAGATATTTCTTGTTCTTGTTGTTCTTCTTCTGCACAGCTAAGCTGGAAGTGGTATTTGCGGCTCTCACTAGTGCAGAGTTATCTCAAAGAAAGGGGCCACGGTGTTTCTGTATCTCTATTATGTTGGTGCGGCTTCGGAACTTTTAAATATCTCGATATATCTCGAAAACTACGCTTCTGATCAAAAAATATCATTGAACATAAATTGTAGGAAACATAATTCTCTACAAAAAAGGTCTCTTAACATTTTGCCATAGCTCGCTTCGTTTCCGAGATATTTGCAGATATATCTCAAGGGAAGGGGCCTGACGGACATATTTCGAGATATTTCTTCTTCTTGTTGTTCTTCTTCTGCACAGCTAAGCTGGAAGTGGCATTTACAGCTCGCAATAGTGCAGAGTTATCTCAAAGAAAGGGGCCACGGTGTTTCTGTATCTCTATTATGTTGGTGCGGCTTCGGAGCTTTTAAATATCTTGATATATCTCGAGAACTACGCATCTGATCAAAAAATATCATAGAACATAAAAAGTAGGAAACTTAATTCTCTACAAAAAAGGTCTCTTAACATTTTGCCATAGCTCGCTTCGTTTCCGAGATATTTGCAGATTTATCTCAAGGGAAGGGGCCTGACGGACATATTTCGAGATATTTCTTCTTCTTGTTGTTCTTCTTCTGCACAGCTAAGCTGGAAGTGGCATTTGCGGCTCGCACTAGTGCAGAGTTATCTCAAAGAAAGGGGCCACGGTGTTTCTGTATCTCTATTATGTTGGTGCGGCTTCGGAACTTTTAAATATCTCGATATATCTCGAAAACTACGCTTCTGATCAAAAAATATCATAGAACATAAAAAGTAGAAAACTTAATTCTCTACAAAAAAGGTCTCTTAACATTTTGCCATAGCTCGCTTCGTTTCCGAGATATTTGCAGATTTATCTCAAGGGAAGGGGCCTGACGGACATATTTCGAGATATTTCTTCTTCTTGTTGTTCTTCTTCTGCACAGCTGAGCTGGAAGTGGCATTTGCAGGTCGCAATAGTGCAGAGTTATCTCAAAGAAAGGGGCCACAGTGTTTCTGTATCTCTATTATGTTGGTGCGGCTTCGGAACTTTTAAATATCTCGATATATCTCGAAAACTACGCTTCTGATCAAAAAATATCATTGAACATAAATTGTAGGAAACATAATTCTCTACAAAAAGGTCTCTTAACATTTTGCCATAGCTCGCTTCGTTTCCGAGATATTTGCAGATATATCTCAAGGGAAGGGGCCTGACGGACATATTTCGAGATATTTCTTGTTCTTGTTGTTCTTCTTCTGCACAGCTAAGCTGGAAGTGGTATTTACAGCTCGCAATAGTGCAGAGTTATCTCAAAGAAAGGGGCCACGGTGTTTCTGTATCTCTATTATGTTGGTGCGGCTTCGGAACTTTTAAATATCTCGATATATCTCGAAAACTACGCTTCTGATCAAAAAATATCATTGAACATAAATTGTAGGAAACATAATTCTCTACAAAAAAGGTCTCTTAACATTTTGCCATAGCTCGCTTCGTTTCCGAGATATTTGCAGATATATCTCAAGGGAAGGGACCTGACGGACATATTTCGAGATATTTCTTCTTCTTGTTGTTCTTCTTCTGCACAGCTAAGCTGGAAGTGGCATTTACAGCTCGTAATAGTGCAGAGTTATCTCAAAGAAAGGGGCCACGGTGTTTCTGTATCTCTATTATGTTGGTGCGGCTTCGGAACTTTTAAATATCTTGATATATCTCGAGAACTACGCATCTGATCAAAAAATATCATAGAACATAAAAAGTAGGAAACTTAATTCTCTACAAAAAAGGTCTCTTAACATTTTGCCATAGCTCGCTTCGTTTCCGAGATATTTGCAGATTTATCTCAAGGGAAGGGGCCTGACGGACATATTTCGAGATATTTCTTCTTCTTGTTGTTCTTCTTCTGCACAGCTAAGCTGGAAGTGGCATTTGCGGCTCGCACTAGTGCAGAGTTATCTCAAAGAAAGGGGCCACGGTGTTTCTGTATCTCTATTATGTTGGTGCGGCTTCGGAACTTTTAAATATCTTGATATATCTCGAGAACTACGCATCTGATCAAAAAATATCATCGAACATAAAAAGTAGGAAACTTAATTCTCTACAAAAAAGGTCTCTTAACATTTTGCCATAGCTCGCTTCGTTTCCGAGATATTTGCAGGTTTATCTCAAGGAAGTGGCCTGACGGACATATTTCGAGATATTTCTTCTTCTTGTTGTTCTTCTTCTGCACAGCTAAGCTGGAAGTGGCATTTCCAGCTCGCAATAGTGCAGAGTTATCTCAATGAAAGGGGCCACGGTGTTTCTGTATCTCTATTATGTTGGTGCGACTTCGGAACTTTTAAATATCTTGCTATATCTCGAGAACTACGCATCTGATCAAAAAATATCATAGAACATAAAAAGTAGGAAACTTAATTCTCTACAAAAAAGGTCTCTTAACATTTTGCCATAGCTCGCTTCGTTTCCGAGATATTTGCATATTTATCTCAAGGGAAGGGGCCTGACGGACATATTTCGAGATATTTCTTCTTCTTGTTGTTCTTCTTCTGCACAGCTAAGCTGGAAGTGGCATTTGCGGCTCTCACTAGTGCAGAGTTATCTCAAAGAAAGGGGCCACGGTGTTTCTGTATCTCTATTATGTTGGTGCGGCTTCGGAACTTTTAAATATCTCGATATATCTCGAAAACTACGCTTCTGATCAAAAAATATCATTGAAGATAAATTGTAGGAAACATAATTCTCTACAAAAAAGGTCTCTCAACATTTTGCCATAGCTCGCTTCGTTTCCGAGATATTTGCAGATTTATCTCAAGGGAAGGGGCCTGACGGACATATTTCGAGATATTTCTTCTTCTTGTTGTTCTTCTTCTGCACAGCTAAGCTGGAAGTGGCATTTGCGGCTCGCACTAGTGCAGAGTTATCTCAAAGAAAGGGGCCACGGTGTTTCTGTATCTCTATTATGTTGGTGCGGCTTCGGAACTTTTAAATATCTCGATATATCTCGAAAACTACGCTTCTGATCAAAAAATATCATTGAACATAAATTGTAGGAAACATAATTCTCTACAAAAAGGTCTCTTAACATTTTGCCATAGCTGGCTTCGTTTCCGAGATATTTGCAGATATATCTCAAGGGAAGGGGCCTGACGGACATATTTCGAGATATTTCTTGTTCTTGTTGTTCTTCTTCTGCACAGCTAAGCTGGAAGTGGTATTTACAGCTCGCAATAGTGCAGAGTTATCTCAAAGAAAGGGGCCACGGTGTTTCTGTATCTCTATTATGTTGGTGCGGCTTCGGAACTTTTAAATATCTCGATATATCTCGAAAACTACGCTTCTGATCAAAAAATATCATTGAACATAAATTGTAGGAAACATAATTCTCTACAAAAAAGGTCTCTTAACATTTTGCCATAGCTCGCTTCGTTTCCGAGATATTTGCAGATATATCTCAAGGGAAGGGACCTGACGGACATATTTCGAGATATTTCTTCTTCTTGTTGTTCTTCTTCTGCACAGCTAAGCTGGAAGTGGCATTTACAGCTCGTAATAGTGCAGAGTTATCTCAAAGAAAGGGGCCACGGTGTTTCTGTATCTCTATTATGTTGGTGCGGCTTCGGAACTTTTAAATATCTTGATATATCTCGAGAACTACGCATCTGATCAAAAAATATCATAGAACATAAAAAGTAGGAAACTTAATTCTCTACAAAAAAGGTCTCTTAACATTTTGCCATAGCTCGCTTCGTTTCCGAGATATTTGCAGATTTATCTCAAGGGAAGGGGCCTGACGGACATATTTCGAGATATTTCTTCTTCTTGTTGTTCTTCTTCTGCACAGCTAAGCTGGAAGTGGCATTTGCGGCTCGCACTAGTGCAGAGTTATCTCAAAGAAAGGGGCCACGGTGTTTCTGTATCTCTATTATGTTGGTGCGGCTTCGGAACTTTTAAATATCTTGATATATCTCGAGAACTACGCATCTGATCAAAAAATATCATCGAACATAAAAAGTAGGAAACTTAATTCTCTACAAAAAAGGTCTCTTAACATTTTGCCATAGCTCGCTTCGTTTCCGAGATATTTGCAGGTTTATCTCAAGGGAAGTGGCCTGACGGACATATTTCGAGATATTTCTTCTTCTTGTTGTTCTTCTTCTGCACAGCTAAGCTGGAAGTGGCATTTCCAGCTCGCAATAGTGCAGAGTTATCTCAATGAAAGGGGCCACGGTGTTTCTGTATCTCTATTATGTTGGTGCGACTTCGGAACTTTTAAATATCTTGCTATATCTCGAGAACTACGCATCTGATCAAAAAATATCATAGAACATAAAAAGTAGGAAACTTAATTCTCTACAAAAAAGGTCTCTTAACATTTTGCCATAGCTCGCTTCGTTTCCGAGATATTTGCATATTTATCTCAAGGGAAGGGGCCTGACGGACATATTTCGAGATATTTCTTCTTCTTGTTGTTCTTCTTCTGCACAGCTAAGCTGGAAGTGGCATTTGCGGCTCTCACTAGTGCAGAGTTATCTCAAAGAAAGGGGCCACGGTGTTTCTGTATCTCTATTATGTTGGTGCGGCTTCGGAACTTTTAAATATCTTGATATATCTCGAGAACTACGCATCTGATCAAAAAATATCATCGAACATAAAAAGTAGGAAACTTAATTCTCTACAAAAAAGGTCTCTTAACATTTTGCCATAGCTCGCTTCGTTTCCGAGATATTTGCAGGTTTATCTCAAGGGAAGTGGCCTGACGGACATATTTCGAGATATTTCTTCTTCTTGTTGTTCTTCTTCTGCACAGCTAAGCTGGAAGTGGCATTTCCAGCTCGCAATAGTGCAGAGTTATCTCAATGAAAGGGGCCACGGTGTTTCTGTATCTCTATTATGTTGGTGCGACTTCGGAACTTTTAAATATCTTGCTATATCTCGAGAACTACGCATCTGATCAAAAAATATCATAGAACATAAAAAGTAGGAAACTTAATTCTCTACAAAAAAGGTCGCTTAACATTTTGCCATAGCTCGCTTCGTTTCCGAGATATTTGCAGATTTATCTCAAGGGAAGGGGCCTGACGGACATATTTCGAGATATTTCTTGTTCTTGTTGTTCTTCTTCTGCACAGCTAAGCTGGAAGTGGTATTTACAGCTCGCAATAGTGCAGAGTTATCTCAAAGAAAGGGGCCACGGTGTTTCTGTATCTCTATTATGTTGGTGCGGCTTCGGAACTTTTAAATATCTCGATATATCTCGAAAACTACGCTTCTGATCAAAAAATATCATAGAACATAAAAAGTAGGAAACTTAATTCTCTACAAAAAAGGTCTCTTAACATTTTGCCATAGCTCGCTTCGTTTCCGAGATATTTGCAGATTTATCTCAAGGGAAGGGGCCTGACGGACATATTTCGAGATATTTCTTCTTCTTGTTGTTCTTCTTCTGCACAGCTAAGCTGGAAGTGGCATTTGCGGCTCGCACTAGTGCAGAGTTATCTCAAAGAAAGGGGCCACGGTGTTTCTGTATCTCTATTATGTTGGTGCGGCTTCGGAACTTTTAAATATCTCGATATATCTCGAAAACTACGCTTCTGATCAAAAAATATCATTGAACATAAATTGTAGGAAACATAATTCTCTACAAAAAGGTCTGTTAACATTTTGCCATAGCTCGCTTCGTTTCCGAGATATTTGCAGATATATCTCAAGGGAAGGGGCCTGACGGACATATTTCGAGATATTTCTTGTTCTTGTTGTTCTTCTTCTGCACAGCTAAGCTGGAAGTGGTATTTACAGCTCGCAATAGTGCAGAGTTATCTCAAAGAAAGGGGCCACGGTGTTTCTGTATCTCTATTATGTTGGTGCGGCTTCGGAACTTTTAAATATCTCGATATATCTCGAAAACTACGCTTCTGATCAAAAAATATCATTGAACATAAATTGTAGGAAACATAATTCTCTACAAAAAAGGTCTCTTAACATTTTGCCATAGCTCGCTTCGTTTCCGAGATATTTGCAGATATATCTCAAGGGAAGGGGCCTGACGGACATATTTCGAGATATTTCTTCTTCTTGTTGTTCTTCTTCTGCACAGCTAAGCTGGAAGTGGCATTTACAGCTCGCAATAGTGCAGAGTTATCTCAAAGAAAGGGGCCACGGTGTTTCTGTATCTCTATTATGTTGGTGCGGCTTCGGAACTTTTAAATATCTTGATATATCTCGAGAACTACGCATCTGATCAAAAAATATCATAGAACATAAAAAGTAGGAAACTTAATTCTCTACAAAAAAGGTCTCTTAACATTTTGCCATAGCTCGCTTCGTTTCCGAGATATTTGCAGATTTATCTCAAGGGAAGGGGCCTGACGGACATATTTCGAGATATTTCTTCTTCTTGTTGTTCTTCTTCTGCACAGCTAAGCTGGAAGTGGCATTTGCGGCTCGCACTAGTGCAGAGTTATCTCAAAGAAAGGGGCCACGGTGTTTCTGTATCTCTATTATGTTGGTGCGGCTTCGGAACTTTTAAATATCTCGATATATCTCGAAAACTACGCTTCTGATCAAAAAATGTCATAGAACATAAAAAGTAGGAAACTTAATTCTCTACAAAAAAGGTCTGTTAACATTTTGCCATAGCTCGCTTTGTTTCCGAGGTATTTGCAGATTTATCTCAAGGGAAGGGGCCTAACGGACATATTTCGAGATATTTCTTCTTCTTGTTGTTCTTCTTCTGCACAGCGAAACTGGAAGTGGCATTTCCAGCTCGCAATAGTGCAGAGTTATCTCAAAGAAAGGGGCCACGGTGTTTCTGTATCTCTATTATGTTGGTGCGGCTTCGGAACTTTTAAATATCTTGATATATCTCGAGAACTACGCATCTGATCAAAAAATATCATAGAACATAAAAAGTAGAAAACTTAATTCTCTACAAAAAAGGTCTCTTAACATTTTGCCATAGCTCGCTTCGTTTCCGAGATATTTGCAGATTTATCTCAAGGGAAGGGGCCTGACGGACATATTTCGAGATATTTCTTCTTCTTGTTGTTCTTCTTCTGCACAGCTGAGCTGGAAGTGGCATTTGCAGGTCGCAATAGTGCAGAGTTATCTCAAAGAAAGGGGCCACAGTGTTTCTGTCTCTCTATTATGTTGGTGCGGCTTCGGAACTTTTAAATATCTCGATATATCTCGAAAACTACGCTTCTGATCAAAAAATATCATAGAACGTAAATTGTAGGAAACATTATTCTCTACAAAAAAGGTCTCTTAACATTTTGCCATAGCTCGCTTCGTTTCCGAGATATTTGCAGATTCATCTCAAGGGAAGGGGCCTGACGGACATTTTTCGAGATATTTCTTCTTCTTGTTGTTCTTCTTCTGCACAGCTAAGCTGGAAGTGGCATTTGCGGCTCGCACTAGTGCAGAGTTATCTCAAAGAAAGGGGCCACGGTGTTTCTGTATCCCTATTATGTTGGTGCGGCTTCGGAACTTTTAAATATCTCGATATATCTCGAGAACTACGCTTCTGATCAAAAAATATCATTGAACATAAATTGTAGGAAACATAATTCTCTACAAAAAAGGTCTCTTAACATTTTGCCATAGCTCGCTTCCTTTCCGAGATATTTGCAGATTTATCTCAAGGGAAGGGGCCTGACGGACATATTTCGAGATATTTCTTCTTCTTGTTGTTCTTCTTCTGCACAGCTAAGCTGGAAGTGGCATTTGCAGCTCGCACTAGTGCAGAGTTATCTCAAAGAAAGGGGCCACGGTGTTTCTGTATCTCTATTATGTTGGTGCGGCTTCGGAACTTTTAAATATCTCGATATATCTCGAAAACTACGCATCTGATCAAAAAATATCATAGAACATAAAAAGTAGGAAACTTAATTCTCTACAAAAAAGGTCTCTTAACATTTTGCCATAGCTCGCTTCGTTTCCGAGATATTTGCAGATATATCTCAAGGGAAGGGGCCTGACGGACATATTTCGAGATATTACTTCTTCTTGTTGTTCTTCTTCCGCACAGCTAAGCTGGAAGTGGCATTTGCAGCTCGCACTAGTGCAGAGTTATCTCAAAGAAAGTGGCCACGGTGTTTCTGTATCTCTATTATGTTGGTGCGGCTTCGGAACTTTTAAATATCTTGATATATCTCGAGAACTACGCATCTGATCAAAAAATATCATAGAACATAAAAAGTAGGAAACTTAATTCTCTACAAAAAAGGTCTTTTAACATTTTGCCATAGCTCGCTTCGTTTCCGAGACATTTGCAGATTTATCTCAAGGGAAGGGGCCTGACGGACATATTTCGAGATATTTCTTCTTCTTGTTGTTCTTCTGCTGCACAGCTAAGCTGGAAGTTGCATTTGCGGCTCTCACTAGTGCAGAGTTATCTCAAAGAAAGGGGCCACGGTGTTTCTGTATCTCTATTATGTTGGTGCGGCTTCGGAACTTTTAAATATCTCGATATATCTCGAAAACTACGCTTCTGATCAAAAAATATCATTGAACATAAATTGTAGGAAACATAATTCTCTACAAAAAAGGTCTCTTAACATTTTGCCATCGCTCGCTTCGTTTCCGAGATATTTGCAGATATATCTCAAGGGAAGGGGCCTGACGGACATATTTCGAGATATTTCTTCTTCTTGTTGTTCTTCTTCTGCACAGCTAAGCTGGAAGTTGCATTTGCGGCTCGCACTAGTGCACAGTTATCTCAAAGAAAGGGGCCACGGTGTTTCTGTATCTCTATTATGTTGGTGCGGCTTCGGAACTTTTAAATATCTCGATATATCTCGAAAACTACGCTTCTGATCAAAAAATATCATAGAACATAAATTGTAGGAAACATAATTCTCTACAAAAAACGTCTCTTAACATTTTGCCATAGCTCGCTTCGTTTCCGAGATATTTGCAGATTCAGCTCAAAGGAACTGGCCTGACGGACATATTTCGAGATATTTCTTCTTCTTGTTGTTCTTCCTCTGCACAGCTAAGCTGGAAGTGGCATTTGCAGCTCGCAATAGTGCAGAGTTATCTCAAAGAAAGGGGCCACGGTGTTTCTGTATCTCTATTATGTTGGTGCGGTTTCGGAACTTTTAAATATCTTGATATATCTCGAGAACTACGCATCTGATCAAAAAATATCATAGAACATAAAAAGTAGGAAACTTAATTCTCTACAAAAAAGGTCTCTTAACATTTTGCCATAGCTCGCTTCGTTTCCGAGATATTTGCAGATTTATCTCAAGGGAAGGGGCCTGACGGACGTATTTCGAGATGTTTCCTCTTCTTGTTGTTCTTCTTCTGCACAGCTAAGCTGGAAGTGGCATTTGCGGCTCGCACTAGTGCAGAGTTATCTCAAAGAAAGGGGCCACGGTGTTTCTGTATCTCTATTATGTTGGTGCGGCTTCGGAACTTTTAAATATCTCGATATATCTCGAAAACTACGCTTCTGATCAAAAAATATCATAGAACATAAAAAGTAGGAAACTTAATTCTCTACAAAAAAGGTCTCTTAACATTTTGCCATAGCTCGCTTCGTTTCCGAGATATTTGCAGATTTATCTCAAGGGAAGGGGCCTAACGGACATATTTCGAGATATTTCTTCTTCTTGTTGTTCTTCTTCTGCACAGCTAAACTGGAAGTGGCATTTGCAGCTCGCAATAGTGCAGAGTTATCCCAAAGAAAGGGGCCACGGTGTTTCTGTATCTCTATTATGTTGGTGCGGCTTCGGAACTTTTAAATATCTTGATATATCTCGAGAACTACGCATCTGATCAAAAAATATCATACTACATAAAAAGTAGGAAACTTAATTCTCTACAAAAAAGGTCTCTTAACATTTTGCCATAGCTCGCTTCGTTTCCGAGATATTTGCAGATTTATCTCAAGGGAAGGGGCCTGACGGACGTATTTCGAGATGTTTCCTCTTCTTGTTGTTCTTCTTCTGCACAGCTAAGCTGGAAGTGGCATTTGCGGCTCGCACTAGTGCAGAGTTATCTCAAAGAAAGGGGCCACGGTGTTTCTGTATCTCTATTATGTTGGTGCGGCTTCGGAACTTTTAAATATCTCGATATATCTCGAAAACTACGCTTCTGATCAAAAAATATCATAGAACATAAAAAGTAGGAAACTTAATTCTCTACAAAAAAGGTCTCTTAACATTTTGCCATAGCTCGCTTCGTTTCCGAGATATTTGCAGATTTATCTCAAGGGAAGGGGCCTAACGGACATATTTCGAGATATTTCTTCTTCTTGTTGTTCTTCTTCTGCACAGCTAAACTGGAAGTGGCATTTGCAGCTCGCAATAGTGCAGAGTTATCCCAAAGAAAGGGGCCACGGTGTTTCTGTATCTCTATTATGTTGGTGCGGCTTCGGAACTTTTAAATATCTTGATATATCTCGAGAACTACGCATCTGATCAAAAAATATCATACTACATAAAAAGTAGGAAACTTAATTCTCTACAAAAAAGATCTCTTAACATTTTGCCATAGCTCGCTTCGTTTCCGAGATATTTGCAGATTTATCTCAAGGGAAGGGGCCTGACGGACGTATTTCGAGATGTTTCCTCTTCTTGTTGTTCTTCTTCTGCACAGCTAAGCTGGAAGTGGCATTTGCGGCTCGCACTAGTGCAGAGTTATCTCAAAGAAAGGGGCCACGGTGTTTCTGTATCTCTATTATGTTGGTGCGGCTTCGGAACTTTTAAATATCTCGATATATCTCGAAAACTACACTTCTGATCAAAAAATATCATAGAACATAAATTGTAGGAAACATAATTCTCTACAAAAAACGTCTCTTAACATTTTGCCATAGCTCGCTTCGTTTCCGAGATATTTGCAGATTCAGCTCAAAGGAACTGGCCTGACGGACATATTTCGAGATATTTCTTCTTCTTGTTGTTCTTCCTCTGCACAGCTAAGCTGGAAGTGGCATTTGCAGCTCGCAATAGTGCAGAGTTATCTCAAAGAAAGGGGCCACGGTGTTTCTGTATCTCTATTATGTTGGTGCGTCTTCGGAACTTTTAAATATCTTGATATATCTCGAGAACTACGCATCTGATCAAAAAATATCATAGAAGATAAAAAGTAGGAAACTTAATTCTCTACAAAAAAGGTCTCTTAACATTTCGCCATAGCTCGCTTCGTTTCCGAGATATTTGCAGATATATCTCAAGGGAAGGGGCCTGACGGACATATTTCGAGATATTTCTTCTTCTTGTTGTTCTTCTTCTGCACAGCTAAGCTGGAAGTGGCATTTGCGGCTCGCACTAGTGCACAGTTATCTCAAAGAAAGGGGCCACGGTGTTTCTGTATCTCTATTATGTTGGTGCGTCTTCGGAACTTTTAAATATCTCGATATATCTCGAAAACTACGCTTCTGATCAAAAAATATCATAGAACATAAATTGTAGGAAACATAATTCTCTACAAAAAACGTCTCTTAACATTTTGCCATAGCTCGCTTTGTTTCCGAGATATTTGCAGATTCAGCTCAAAGGAACTGGCCTGACGGACATATTTCGAGATATTTCTTCTTCTTGTTGTTCTTCCTCTGCACAGCTAAGCTGGAAGTGGCATTTGCAGCTCGCAATAGTGCAGAGTTATCTCAAAGAAGGGGGCCACGGTGTTTCTGTATCTCTATTATGTTGGTGCGGCTTCGGAACTTTTAAATATCTCGATATATCTCGAAAACTACGCTTCTGATCAAAAAATATCATAGAACGTAAATTGTAGGAAACATTATTCTCTACAAAAAAGGTCTCTTAACATTTTGCCATAACTCGCTTCGTTTCCGAGATATTTGCAGATTCATCTCAAGGGAAGGGTTCTGACGGACATATTTCGAGATATTTCTTCTTCTTGTTGTTCTTCTTCTGCACAGCTAAGCTCGAAGCGGCATTTGCAGCTCGCAATAGTGCAGAGTTATCTCAAAGAAAGGGGCCACGGTGTTTCTGTATCTCTATTATGTTGGTGCGGCTTCGGAACTTTTAAATATCTCGATATATCTCGAAAACTACGCTTCTGATCAAAAAATATCATAGAACATAAAAAGTAGGAAACTTAATTCTCTACAAAAAAGGTCTCTTAACATTTTGCCATAGCTCGTTTCGTTTCCGAGATATTTGCAGATTTATCTCAAGGGAAGGGGCCTGACGGACGTATTTCGAGATGTTTCCTCTTCTTGTTGTTCTTCTTCTGCACAGCTAAGCTGGAAGTGGCATTTGCGGCTCGCACTAGTGCAGAGTTATCTCAAAGAAAGGGGCCACGGTGTTTCTGTATCTCTATTATGTTGGTGCGGCTTCGGAACTTTTAAATATCTCGATATATCTCGAAAACTACGCTTCTGATCAAAAAATATCATAGAACATAAAAAGTAGGAAACTTAATTCTCTACAAAAAAGGTCTCTTAACATTTTGCCATAGCTCGCTTCGTTTCCGAGATATTTGCAGATTTATCTCAAGGGAAGGGGCCTAACGGACATATTTCGAGATATTTCTTCTTCTTGTTGTTCTTCTTCTGCACAGCTAAACTGGAAGTGGCATTTGCAGCTCGCAATAGTGCAGAGTTATCCCAAAGAAAGGGGCCACGGTGTTTCTGTATCTCTATTATGTTGGTGCGGCTTCGGAACTTTTAAATATCTTGATATATCTCGAGAACTACGCATCTGATCAAAAAATATCATACTACATAAAAAGTAGGAAACTTAATTCTCTACAAAAAAGGTCTCTTAACATTTTGCCATAGCTCGCTTCGTTTCCGAGATATTTGCAGATTTATCTCAAGGGAAGGGGCCTGACGGACGTATTTCGAGATGTTTCCTCTTCTTGTTGTTCTTCTTCTGCACAGCTAAGCTGGAAGTGGCATTTGCGGCTCGCACTAGTGCAGAGTTATCTCAAAGAAAGGGGCCACGGTGTTTCTGTATCTCTATTATGTTGGTGCGGCTTCGGAACTTTTAAATATCTCGATATATCTCGAAAACTACGCTTCTGATCAAAAAATATCATAGAACATAAAAAGTAGGAAACTTAATTCTCTACAAAAAAGGTCTCTTAACATTTTGCCATAGCTCGCTTCGTTTCCGAGATATTTGCAGATTTATCTCAAGGGAAGGGGCCTAACGGACATATTTCGAGATATTTCTTCTTCTTGTTGTTCTTCTTCTGCACAGCTACACTGGAAGTGGCATTTGCAGCTCGCAATAGTGCAGAGTTATCCCAAAGAAAGGGGCCACGGTGTTTCTGTATCTCTATTATGTTGGTGCGGCTTCGGAACTTTTAAATATCTTGATATATCTCGAGAACTACGCATCTGATCAAAAAATATCATAGAAGATAAAAAGTAGGAAACTTAATTCTCTACAAAAAAGGTCTCTTAACATTTCGCATAGCTCGCTTCGTTTCCGAGATATTTGCAGATATATCTCAAGGGAAGGGGCCTGACGGACATATTTCGAGATATTTCTTCTTCTTGTTGTTCTTCTTCTGCACAGCTAAGCTGGAAGTGGCATTTGCGGCTCGCACTAGTGCACAGTTATCTCAAAGAAAGGGGCCACGGTGTTTCTGCATCTCTATTATGTTGGTGCGTCTTCGGAACTTTTAAATATCTCGATATATCTCGAAAACTACGCTTCTGATCAAAAAATATCATAGAACATAAATTGTAGGAAACATAATTCTCTACAAAAAACGTCTCTTAACATTTTGCCATAGCTCGCTTTGTTTCCGAGATATTTGCAGATTCAGCTCAAAGGAACTGGCCTGACGGACATATTTCGAGATATTTCTTCTTCTTGTTGTTCTTCCTCTGCACAGCTAAGCTGGAAGTGGCATTTGCAGCTCGCAATAGTGCAGAGTTATCTCAAAGAAGGGGGCCACGGTGTTTCTGTATCTCTATTATGTTGGTGCGGCTTCGGAACTTTTAAATATCTCGATATATCTCGAAAACTACGCTTCTGATCAAAAAATATCATAGAACGTAAATTGTAGGAAACATTATTCTCTACAAAAAAGGTCTCTTAACATTTTGCCATAGCTCGCTTCGTTTCCGAGATATTTGCAGATTCATCTCAAGGGAAGGGTTCTGACGGACATATTTCGAGATATTTCTTCTTCTTGTTGTTCTTCTTCTGCACAGCTAAGCTCGAAGCGGCATTTGCAGCTCGCAATAGTGCAGAGTTATCTCAAAGAAAGGGGCCACGGTGTTTCTGTATCTCTGTTATGTTGGTGCGGCTTCGGAACTTTTAAATATCTTGATATATCTCGAGAACTACGCATCTGATCAAAAAATATCATACTACATAAAAAGTAGGAAACTTAATTCTCTACAAAAAAGGTCTCTTAACATTTTGCCATAGCTCGCTTCGTTTCCGAGATATTTGCAGATTTATCTCAAGGGAAGGGGCCTGACGGACGTATTTCGAGATGTTTCCTCTTCTTGTTGTTCTTCTTCTGCACAGCTAAGCTGGAAGTGGCATTTGCGGCTCGCACTAGGGCAGAGTTATCTCAAAGAAAGGGGCCACGGTGTTTCTGTATCTCTATTATGTTGGTGCGGCTTCGGAACTTTTAAATATCTCGATATATCTCGAAAACTACGCTTCTGATCAAAAAATATCATAGAACGTAAATTGTAGGAAACATTATTCTCTACAAAAAAGGTCTCTTAACATTTTGCCATAACTCGCTTCGTTTCCGAGATATTTGCAGATTCATCTCAAGGGAAGGGTTCTGACGGACATATTTCGAGATATTTCTTCTTCTTGTTGTTCTTCTTCTGCACAGCTAAGCTCGAAGCGGCATTTGCAGCTCGCAATAGTGCAGAGTTATCTCAAAGAAAGGGGCCACGGTGTTTCTGTATCTCTATTATGTTGGTGCGGCTTCGGAACTTTTAAATATCTCGATATATCTCGAAAACTACGCTTCTGATCAAAAAATATCATAGAACATAAAAAGTAGGAAACTTAATTCTCTACAAAAAAGGTCTCTTAACATTTTGCCATAGCTCGTTTCGTTTCCGAGATATTTGCAGATTTATCTCAAGGGAAGGGGCCTGACGGACGTATTTCGAGATGTTTCCTCTTCTTGTTGTTCTTCTTCTGCACAGCTAAGCTGGAAGTGGCATTTGCGGCTCGCACTAGTGCAGAGTTATCTCAAAGAAAGGGGCCACGGTGTTTCTGTATCTCTATTATGTTGGTGCGGCTTCGGAACTTTTAAATATCTCGATATATCTCGAAAACTACGCTTCTGATCAAAAAATATCATAGAACATAAAAAGTAGGAAACTTAATTCTCTACAAAAAAGGTCTCTTAACATTTTGCCATAGCTCGCTTCGTTTCCGAGATATTTGCAGATTTATCTCAAGGGAAGGGGCCTAACGGACATATTTCGAGATATTTCTTCTTCTTGTTGTTCTTCTTCTGCACAGCTACACTGGAAGTGGCATTTGCAGCTCGCAATAGTGCAGAGTTATCCCAAAGAAAGGGGCCACGGTGTTTCTGTATCTCTATTATGTTGGTGCGGCTTCGGAACTTTTAAATATCTTGATATATCTCGAGAACTACGCATCTGATCAAAAAATATCATAGAAGATAAAAAGTAGGAAACTTAATTCTCTACAAAAAAGGTCTCTTAACATTTCGCATAGCTCGCTTCGTTTCCGAGATATTTGCAGATATATCTCAAGGGAAGGGGCCTGACGGACATATTTCGAGATATTTCTTCTTCTTGTTGTTCTTCTTCTGCACAGCTAAGCTGGAAGTGGCATTTGCGGCTCGCACTAGTGCACAGTTATCTCAAAGAAAGGGGCCACGGTGTTTCTGCATCTCTATTATGTTGGTGCGTCTTCGGAACTTTTAAATATCTCGATATATCTCGAAAACTACGCTTCTGATCAAAAAATATCATAGAACATAAATTGTAGGAAACATAATTCTCTACAAAAAACGTCTCTTAACATTTTGCCATAGCTCGCTTTGTTTCCGAGATATTTGCAGATTCAGCTCAAAGGAACTGGCCTGACGGACATATTTCGAGATATTTCTTCTTCTTGTTGTTCTTCCTCTGCACAGCTAAGCTGGAAGTGGCATTTGCAGCTCGCAATAGTGCAGAGTTATCTCAAAGAAGGGGGCCACGGTGTTTCTGTATCTCTATTATGTTGGTGCGGCTTCGGAACTTTTAAATATCTCGATATATCTCGAAAACTACGCTTCTGATCAAAAAATATCATAGAACGTAAATTGTAGGAAACATTATTCTCTACAAAAAAGGTCTCTTAACATTTTGCCATAGCTCGCTTCGTTTCCGAGATATTTGCAGATTCATCTCAAGGGAAGGGTTCTGACGGACATATTTCGAGATATTTCTTCTTCTTGTTGTTCTTCTTCTGCACAGCTAAGCTCGAAGCGGCATTTGCAGCTCGCAATAGTGCAGAGTTATCTCAAAGAAAGGGGCCACGGTGTTTCTGTATCTCTATTATCTTGGTGCGGCTTCGGAACTTTTAAATATCTCGATATATCTCGAAAACTACGCTTCTGATCAAAAAATATCATAGAACATAAAAAGTAGGAAACTTAATTCTCTACAAAAAAGGTCTCTTAACATTTTGCCATAGCTCGTTTCGTTTCCGAGATATTTGCAGATTTATCTCAAGGGAAGGGGCCTGACGGACGTATTTCGAGATGTTTCCTCTTCTTGTTGTTCTTCTTCTGCACAGCTAAGCTGGAAGTGGCATTTGCGGCTCGCACTAGTGCAGAGTTATCTCAAAGAAAGGGGCCACGGTGTTTCTGTATCTCTGTTATGTTGGTGCGGCTTCGGAACTTTTAAATATCTTGATATATCTCGAGAACTACGCATCTGATCAAAAAATATCATACTACATAAAAAGTAGGAAACTTAATTCTCTACAAAAAAGGTCTCTTAACATTTTGCCATAGCTCGCTTCGTTTCCGAGATATTTGCAGATTTATCTCAAGGGAAGGGGCCTGACGGACGTATTTCGAGATGTTTCCTCTTCTTGTTGTTCTTCTTCTGCACAGCTAAGCTGGAAGTGGCATTTGCGGCTCGCACTAGGGCAGAGTTATCTCAAAGAAAGGGGCCACGGTGTTTCTGTATCTCTATTATGTTGGTGCGGCTTCGGAACTTTTAAATATCTCGATATATCTCGAAAACTACGCTTCTGATCAAAAAATATCATAGAACGTAAATTGTAGGAAACATTATTCTCTACAAAAAAGGTCTCTTAACATTTTGCCATAACTCGCTTCGTTTCCGAGATATTTGCAGATTCATCTCAAGGGAAGGGTTCTGACGGACATATTTCGAGATATTTCTTCTTCTTGTTGTTCTTCTTCTGCACAGCTAAGCTCGAAGCGGCATTTGCAGCTCGCAATAGTGCAGAGTTATCTCAAAGAAAGGGGCCACGGTGTTTCTGTATCTCTATTATGTTGGTGCGGCTTCGGAACTTTTAAATATCTCGATATATCTCGAAAACTACGCTTCTGATCAAAAAATATCATAGAACATAAAAAGTAGGAAACTTAATTCTCTACAAAAAAGGTCTCTTAACATTTTGCCATAGCTCGTTTCGTTTCCGAGATATTTGCAGATTTATCTCAAGGGAAGGGGCCTGACGGACGTATTTCGAGATGTTTCCTCTTCTTGTTGTTCTTCTTCTGCACAGCTAAGCTGGAAGTGGCATTTGCGGCTCGCACTAGTGCAGAGTTATCTCAAAGAAAGGGGCCACGGTGTTTCTGTATCTCTATTATGTTGGTGCGGCTTCGGAACTTTTAAATATCTCGATATATCTCGAAAACTACGCTTCTGATCAAAAAATATCATAGAACATAAAAAGTAGGAAACTTAATTCTCTACAAAAAAGGTCTCTTAACATTTTGCCATAGCTCGCTTCGTTTCCGAGATATTTGCAGATTTATCTCAAGGGAAGGGGCCTAACGGACATATTTCGAGATATTTCTTCTTCTTGTTGTTCTTCTTCTGCACAGCTACACTGGAAGTGGCATTTGCAGCTCGCAATAGTGCAGAGTTATCCCAAAGAAAGGGGCCACGGTGTTTCTGTATCTCTATTATGTTGGTGCGGCTTCGGAACTTTTAAATATCTTGATATATCTCGAGAACTACGCATCTGATCAAAAAATATCATAGAAGATAAAAAGTAGGAAACTTAATTCTCTACAAAAAAGGTCTCTTAACATTTCGCCATAGCTCGCTTCGTTTCCGAGATATTTGCAGATATATCTCAAGGGAAGGGGCCTGACGGACATATTTCGAGATATTTCTTCTTCTTGTTGTTCTTCTTCTGCACAGCTAAGCTGGAAGTGGCATTTGCGGCTCGCACTAGTGCACAGTTATCTCAAAGAAAGGGGCCACGGTGTTTCTGCATCTCTATTATGTTGGTGCGTCTTCGGAACTTTTAAATATCTCGATATATCTCGAAAAGTACGCTTCTGATCAAAAAATATCATAGAACATAAATTGTAGGAAACATAATTCTCTACAAAAAACGTCTCTTAACATTTTGCCATAGCTCGCTTTGTTTCCGAGATATTTGCAGATTCAGCTCAAAGGAACTGGCCTGACGGACATATTTCGAGATATTTCTTCTTCTTGTTGTTCTTCCTCTGCACAGCTAAGCTGGAAGTGGCATTTGCAGCTCGCAATAGTGCAGAGTTATCTCAAAGAAGGGGGCCACGGTGTTTCTGTATCTCTATTATGTTGGTGCGGCTTCGGAACTTTTAAATATCTCGATATATCTCGAAAACTACGCTTCTGATCAAAAAATATCATAGAACGTAAATTGTAGGAAACATTATTCTCTACAAAAAAGGTCTCTTAACATTTTGCCATAGCTCGCTTCGTTTCCGAGATATTTGCAGATTCATCTCAAGGGAAGGGTTCTGACGGACATATTTCGAGATATTTCTTCTTCTTGTTGTTCTTCTTCTGCACAGCTAAGCTCGAAGCGGCATTTGCAGCTCGCAATAGTGCAGAGTTATCTCAAAGAAAGGGGCCACGGTGTTTCTGTATCTCTATTATCTTGGTGCGGCTTCGGAACTTTTAAATATCTCGATATATCTCGAAAACTACGCTTCTGATCAAAAAATATCATAGAACATAAAAAGTAGGAAACTTAATTCTCTACAAAAAAGGTCTCTTAACATTTTGCCATAGCTCGTTTCGTTTCCGAGATATTTGCAGATTTATCTCAAGGGAAGGGGCCTGACGGACGTATTTCGAGATGTTTCCTCTTCTTGTTGTTCTTCTTCTGCACAGCTAAGCTGGAAGTGGCATTTGCGGCTCGCACTAGTGCAGAGTTATCTCAAAGAAAGGGGCCACGGTGTTTCTGTATCTCTGTTATGTTGGTGCGGCTTCGGAACTTTTAAATATCTTGATATATCTCGAGAACTACGCATCTGATCAAAAAATATCATACTACATAAAAAGTAGGAAACTTAATTCTCTACAAAAAAGGTCTCTTAACATTTTGCCATAGCTCGCTTCGTTTCCGAGATATTTGCAGATTTATCTCAAGGGAAGGGGCCTGACGGACGTATTTCGAGATGTTTCCTCTTCTTGTTGTTCTTCTTCTGCACAGCTAAGCTGGAAGTGGCATTTGCGGCTCGCACTAGGGCAGAGTTATCTCAAAGAAAGGGGCCACGGTGTTTCTGTATCTCTATTATGTTGGTGCGGCTTCGGAACTTTTAAATATCTCGATATATCTCGAAAACTACGCTTCTGATCAAAAAATATCATAGAACATAAAAAGTAGGAAACTTAATTCTCTACAAAAAAGGTCTCTTAACATTTTGCCATAGCTCGCTTCGTTTCCGAGATATTTGCAGATTTATCTCAAGGGAAGGGGCCTAACGGACATATTTCGAGATATTTCTTCTTCTTGTTGTTCTTCTTCTGCACAGCTACACTGGAAGTGGCATTTGCAGCTCGCAATAGTGCAGAGTTATCCCAAAGAAAGGGGCCACGGTGTTTCTGTATCTCTATTATGTTGGTGCGGCTTCGGAACTTTTAAATATCTTGATATATCTCGAGAACTACGCATCTGATCAAAAAATATCATAGAAGATAAAAAGTAGGAAACTTAATTCTCTACAAAAAAGGTCTCTTAACATTTCGCCATAGCTCGCTTCGTTTCCGAGATATTTGCAGATATATCTCAAGGGAAGGGGCCTGACGGACATATTTCGAGATATTTCTTCTTCTTGTTGTTCTTCTTCTGCACAGCTAAGCTGGAAGTGGCATTTGCGGCTCGCACTAGTGCACAGTTATCTCAAAGAAAGGGGCCACGGTGTTTCTGTATCTCTATTATGTTGGTGCGTCTTCGGAACTTTTAAATATCTCGATATATCTCGAAAACTACGCTTCTGATCAAAAAATATCATAGAACATAAATTGTAGGAAACATAATTCTCTACAAAAAACGTCTCTTAACATTTTGCCATAGCTCGCTTTGTTTCCGAGATATTTGCAGATTCAGCTCAAAGGAACTGGCCTGACGGACATATTTCGAGATATTTCTTCTTCTTGTTGTTCTTCCTCTGCACAGCTAAGCTGGAAGTGGCATTTGCAGCTCGCAATAGTGCAGAGTTATCTCAAAGAAAGGGGCCACGGTGTTTCTGTATCTCTATTATGTTGGTGCGTCTTCGGAACTTTTAAATATCTCGATATATCTCGAAAACTACGCTTCTGATCAAAAAATATCATAGAACATAAATTGTAGGAAACATAATTCTCTACAAAAAACGTCTCTTAACATTTTGCCATAGCTCGCTTTGTTTCCGAGATATTTGCAGATTCAGCTCAAAGGAACTGGCCTGACGGACATATTTCGAGATATTTCTTCTTCTTGTTGTTCTTCCTCTGCACAGCTAAGCTGGAAGTGGCATTTGCAGCTCGCAATAGTGCAGAGTTATCTCAAAGAAGGGGGCCACGGTGTTTCTGTATCTCTATTATGTTGGTGCGGCTTCGGAACTTTTAAATATCTCGATATATCTCGAAAACTACGCTTCTGATCAAAAAATATCATAGAACGTAAATTGTAGGAAACATTATTCTCTACAAAAAAGGTCTCTTAACATTTTGCCATAGCTCGCTTCGTTTCCGAGATATTTGCAGATTCATCTCAAGGGAAGGGTTCTGACGGACATATTTCGAGATATTTCTTCTTCTTGTTGTTCTTCTTCTGCACAGCTAAGCTCGAAGCGGCATTTGCAGCTCGCAATAGTGCAGAGTTATCTCAAAGAAAGGGGCCACGGTGTTTCTGTATCTCTATTATGTTGGTGCGGCTTCGGAACTTTTAAATATCTCGATATATCTCGAAAACTACGCTTCTGATCAAAAAATATCATAGAACATAAAAAGTAGGAAACTTAATTCTCTACAAAAAAGGTCTCTTAACATTTTGCCATAGCTCGTTTCGTTTCCGAGATATTTGCAGATTTATCTCAAGGGAAGGGGCCTGACGGACGTATTTCGAGATGTTTCCTCTTCTTGTTGTTCTTCTTCTGCACAGCTAAGCTGGAAGTGGCATTTGCGGCTCGCACTAGTGCAGAGTTATCTCAAAGAAAGGGGCCACGGTGTTTCTGTATCTCTATTATGTTGGTGCGGCTTCGGAACTTTTAAATATCTCGATATATCTCGAAAACTACGCTTCTGATCAAAAAATATCATAGAACATAAAAAGTAGGAAACTTAATTCTCTACAAAAAAGGTCTCTTAACATTTTGCCATAGCTCGCTTCGTTTCCGAGATATTTGCAGATTCATCTCAAGGGAAGGGTTCTGACGGACATATTTCGAGATATTTCTTCTTCTTGTTGTTCTTCTTCTGCACAGCTAAGCTCGAAGCGGCATTTGCAGCTCGCAATAGTGCAGAGTTATCTCAAAGAAAGGGGCCACGGTGTTTCTGTATCTCTATTATGTTGGTGCGGCTTCGGAACTTTTAAATATCTCGATATATCTCGAAAACTACGCTTCTGATCAAAAAATATCATAGAACATAAAAAGTAGGAAACTTAATTCTCTACAAAAAAGGTCTCTTAACATTTTGCCATAGCTCGTTTCGTTTCCGAGATATTTGCAGATTTATCTCAAGGGAAGGGGCCTGACGGACATATTTCGAGATATTTCTTCTTCTTGTTGTTCTTCTTCTGCACAGCTAAGCTGGAAGTGGCATTTGCGGCTCTCACTAGTGCAGAGTTATCTCAAAGAAAGGGGCCACGGTGTTTCTGTATCTCTATTATGTTGGTGCGGCTTCGGAACTTTTAAATATCTCGATATATCTCGAAAACTACGCTTCTGATCAAAAAATATCATTGAACATAAACTGTAGGAAACATAATTCTCTACAAAAAAGGTCTCTTAACATTTTGCCATAGCTCGCTTCGTTTCCGAGATATTTGCAGATATATCTCAAGGGAAGGGGCCTGACGGACATATTTCGAGATATTTCTTCTTCTTGTTGTTCTTCTTCTGCACAGCTAAGCTGGAAGTGGCATTTGCGGCTCTCACTAGTGCAGAGTTATCTCAAAGAAAGGGGCCACGGTGTTTCTGTATCTCTATTATGTTGGTGCGGCTTCGGAACTTTTAAATATCTCGATATATCTCGAAAACTACGCTTCTGATCAAAAAATATCATTGAACATAAATTGTAGGAAACATAATTCTCTACAAAAAAGGTCTCTTAACATTTTGCCATCGCTCGCTTCGTTTCCGAGATATTTGCAGATATATCTCAAGGGAAGGGGCCTGACGGACATATTTCGAGATATTTCTTCTTCTTGTTGTTCTTCTTCTGCACAGCTAAGCTGGAAGTTGCATTTGCGGCTCGCACTAGTGCACAGTTATCTCAAAGAAAGGGGCCACGGTGTTTCTGTATCTCTATTATGTTGGTGCGGCTTCGGAACTTTTAAATATCTCGATATATCTCGAAAACTACGCTTCTGATCAAAAAATATCATAGAACATAAATTGTAGGAAACATAATTCTCTACAAAAAACGTCTCTTAACATTTTGCCATAGCTCGCTTCGTTTCCGAGATATTTGCAGATTCAGCTCAAAGGAACTGGCCTGACGGACATATTTCGAGATATTTCTTCTTCTTGTTGTTCTTCCTCTGCACAGCTAAGCTGGAAGTGGCATTTGCAGCTCGCAATAGTGCAGAGTTATCTCAAAGAAAGGGGCCACGGTGTTTCTGTATCTCTATTATGTTGGTGCGGTTTCGGAACTTTTAAATATCTTGATATATCTCGAGAACTACGCATCTGATCAAAAAATATCATAGAACATAAAAAGTAGGAAACTTAATTCTCTACAAAAAAGGTCTCTTAACATTTTGCCATAGCTCGCTTCGTTTCCGAGATATTTGCAGATTTATCTCAAGGGAAGGGGCCTGACGGACGTATTTCGAGATGTTTCCTCTTCTTGTTGTTCTTCTTCTGCACAGCTAAGCTGGAAGTGGCATTTGCGGCTCGCACTAGTGCAGAGTTATCTCAAAGAAAGGGGCCACGGTGTTTCTGTATCTCTATTATGTTGGTGCGGCTTCGGAACTTTTAAATATCTCGATATATCTCGAAAACTACGCATCTGATCAAAAAATATCATACTACATAAAAAGTAGGAAACTTAATTCTCTACAAAAAAGGTCTCTTAACATTTTGCCATAGCTCGCTTCGTTTCCGAGATATTTGCAGATTTATCTCAAGGGAAGGGGCCTGACGGACGTATTTCGAGATGTTTCCTCTTCTTGTTGTTCTTCTTCTGCACAGCTAAGCTGGAAGTGGCATTTGCGGCTCGCATTAGTGCAGAGTTATCTCAAAGAAAGGGGCCACGGTGTTTCTGTATCTCTATTATGTTGGTGCGGCTTCGGAACTTTTAAATATCTCGATATATCTCGGAAACTACGCTTCTGATCAAAAAATATCATAGAACATAAAAAGTAGGAAACTTAATTATCTACAAAAAAGGTCTCTTAACATTTTGCCATAGCTCGCTTCGTTTCCGAGATATTTGCAGATTTATCTCAAGGGAAGGGGCCTAACGGACATATTTCGAGATATTTCTTCTTCTTGTTGTTCTTCTTCTGCACAGCTAAACTGGAAGTGGCATTTGCAGCTCGCAATAGTGCAGAGTTATCCCAAAGAAAGGGGCCACGGTGTTTCTGTATCTCTATTATGTTGGTGCGGCTTCGGAACTTTTAAATATCTTGATATATCTCGAGAACTACGCATCTGATCAAAAAATATCATACTACATAAAAAGTAGGAAACTTAATTCTCTACAAAAAAGGTCTCTTAACATTTTGCCATAGCTCGCTTCGTTTCCGAGATATTTGCAGATTTATCTCAAGGGAAGGGGCCTGACGGACGTATTTCGAGATGTTTCCTCTTCTTGTTGTTCTTCTTCTGCACAGCTAAGCTGGAAGTGGCATTTGCGGCTCGCACTAGTGCAGAGTTATCTCAAAGAAAGGGGCCACGGTGTTTCTGTATCTCTATTATGTTGGTGCGGCTTCGGAACTTTTAAATATCTCGATATATCTCGAAAACTACGCTTCTGATCAAAAAATATCATAGAACATAAAAAGTAGGAAACTTAATTCTCTACAAAAAAGGTCTCTTAACATTTTGCCATAGCTCGCTTCGTTTCCGAGATATTTGCAGATTTATCTCAAGGGAAGGGGCCTAACGGACATATTTCGAGATATTTCTTCTTCTTGTTGTTCTTCTTCTGCACAGCTAAACTGGAAGTGGCATTTGCAGCTCGCAATAGTGCAGAGTTATCCCAAAGAAAGGGGCCACGGTGTTTCTGTATCTCTATTATGTTGGTGCGGCTTCGGAACTTTTAAATATCTTGATATATCTCGAGAACTACGCATCTGATCAAAAAATATCATAGAACATAAAAAGTAGGAAACTTAATTCTCCACAAAAAAGGTCTCTTAACATTTTGCCATAGCTCGCTTCGTTTCCGGGACATTTGCAGATTTATCTCAAGGGAAGGGGCCTGACGGACATATTTCGAGATATTTCTTCTTCTTGTTGTTCTTCTTCTGCACAGCTAAGCTGGAAGTTGCATTTGCGGCTCGCACTAGTGCACAGTTATCTCAAAGAAAGGGGCCACGGTGTTTCTGTATCTCTATTATGTTGGTGCGTCTTCGGAACTTTTAAATATCTCGATATATCTCGAAAACTACGCTTCTGATCAAAAAATATCATAGAACATAAATTGTAGGAAACATAATTCTCTACAAAAAACGTCTCTTAACATTTTGCCATAGCTCGCTTCGTTTCCGAGATATTTGCAGATTCAGCTCAAAGGAACTGGCCTGACGGACATATTTCGAGATATTTCTTCTTCTTGTTGTTCTTCCTCTGCACAGCTAAGCTGGAACTGGCATTTGCAGCTCGCAATAGTGCAGAGTTATCTCAAAGAAAGGGGCCACGGTGTTTCTGTATCTCTATTATGTTGGTGCGGCTTCGGAACTTTTAAATATCTTGATATATCTCGAGAACTACGCATCTGATCAAAAAATATCATAGAACATAAAAAGTAGGAAACTTAATTCTCTACAAAAAAGGTCTCTTAACATTTTGCCATAGCTCGCTTCGTTTCCGAGATATTTGCATATTTATCTCAAGGGAAGGGGCCTGACGGACATATTTCGAGATATTTCTTCTTCTTGTTGTTCTTCTTCTGCACAGCTGAGCTGGAAGTGGCACTTGCGGCTCGCACTAGTGCAGAGTTATCTCAAAGAAAGGGGCCACGGTGTTTCTGTATCTCTATTATGTTGGTGCGGCTTCGGAACTTTTAAATATCTCGATATATCTCGAAAACTACGCTTCTGATCAAAAAATATCATAGAACATAAAAAGTAGGAAACTTAATTCTCTACAAAAAAGGTCTCTTAACATTTTGCCATAGCTCGCATCGTTTCCGAGGTATTTGCAGATTCAGCTCAAAGGAACTGGCCTGACGGACATATTTCGAGATATTTCTTCTTCTTGTTGTTCTTCCTCTGCACAGCTAAGCTGGAAGTGGCATTTGCAGCTCGCAATAGTGCAGAGTTATCTCAAAGAAAGGGGCCACGGTGTTTCTGTATCTCTATTATGTTGGTGCGGCTTCGGAACTTTTAAATATCTCGATATATCTCGAAAACTACGCTTCTGATCAAAAAATATCATAGAACGTAAATTGTAGGAAACATTATTCTCTACAAAAAAGGTCTCTTAACATTTTGCCATAGCTCGCTTCGTTTCCGAGATATTTGCAGATTCATCTCAAGGGAAGGGTTCTGACGGACATATTTCGAGATATTTCTTCTTCTTGTTGTTCTTCTTCTGCACAGCTAAGCTCGAAGCGGCATTTGCAGCTCGCAATAGTGCAGAGTTATCTCAAAGAAAGAGGCCACGGTGTTTCTGTACCTCTATTATGTTGGTGCAGCTTCGGAACTTTTAAATATCTTGATATATCTCGAGAACTACGCATCTGATCAAAAAATATCATCGAACATAAAAAGTAGGAAACTTAATTCTCTACAAAAAAGGTCTCTTAACATTTTGCCATAGCTCGCTTCGTTTCCGAGATATTTGCAGATTTATCTCAAGGGAAGTGGCCTGACGGACATATTTCGAGATATTTCTTCTTCTTGTTGTTCTTGTTCTGCACAGCTAAGCTGGAAGTGGCATTTGCAGCTCGCAATAGTGCAGAGTTATCCCAAAGAAAGGGCCACGGTGTTTCTGTATCTCTATTATGTTGGTGCGGCTTCGGAACTTTTAAATATCTTGATATATCTCGAGAACTACGCATCTGATCAAAAAATATCATACTACATAAAAAGTAGGAAACTTAATTCTCTACAAGAAAGGTCTCTAAACATTTTGCCATAGCTCGCTTCGTTTCCGAGATATTTGCAGATTTATCTCGAGGGAAGGGGCCTGACGGACATATTTCGAGATATTTCTTCTTCTTGTTGTTCTTCTTCTGCACAGCTAAGCTGGAAGTGGCATTTGCTGCTCGCAATAGTGCAGAGTTATCTCAAAGAGAGGGGCCACGGTGTTTCTGTATCTCTATTATGTTGGTGCGGCTTCGGAACTTTTAAATATCTTGATATATCTCGAGAACTACGCATCTCATCAAAAAATATCATAGAACATAAAAAGTAGGAAACTTAATTCTCTACAAAAAAGGTCTCTTAATATTTCGCCATAGCTCGCTTCGTTTCCGAGACATTTGCAGATTTATCTCAAGGGAAGGGGCCTGACGGACATATTTCGAGATATTTCTTCTTCTTGTTGTTCTTCTTCTGCACAGCTAAGCTGGAAGTGGCATTTGCGGCTCGCACTAGTGCACAGTTATCTCAGAGAAAGGGGCCACGGTGTTTCTGTATCTCTATTATGTTGGTGCGTCTTCGGAACTTTTAAATATCTCGATATATCTCGAAAACTACGCTTCTGATCAAAAAATATCACAGAACATAAATTGTAGGAAACATAATTCCCTACAAAAACGTCTCTTAACATTTTGCCATAGCTCGCTTCGTTTCCGAGATATTTGCAGTTTCAGCTCAAAGGAACTGGCCTGACGGACATATTTCGAGATATTTCTTCTTCTTGTTGTTCTTCCTCTGCACAGCTAAGCTGGAAGTGGCATTTGCGGCTCTCACTAGTGCAGAGTTATCTCAAAGAAAGGGGCCACGGTGTTTCTGTATCTCTATTATGTTGGTGCGGCTTCGGAACTTTTAAATATCTCGATATATCTCGAAAACTACGCTTCTGATCAAAAAATATCATAGAACATAAAAAGTAGGAAACTTAATTCTCTACAAAAAAGGTCTCTTAACATTTTGCCATAGCTCGCTTCGTTTCCGAGATATTTGCAGATTTATCTCAAGGGAAGGGGCCTAACGGACATATTTCGAGATATTTCTTCTTCTTGTTGTTCTTCTTCTGCACAGCTAAACTGGAAGTGGCATTTGCAGCTCGCAATAGTGCAGAGTTATCCCAAAGAAAGGGGCCACGGTGTTTCTGTATCTCTATTATGTTGGTGCGGCTTCGGAACTTTTAAATATCTTGATATATCTCGAGAACTACGCATCTGATCAAAAAATATCATACTACATAAAAAGTAGGAAACTTAATTCTCTACAAGAAAGGTCTCTAAACATTTTGCCATAGCTCGCTTCGTTTCCGAGATATTTGCAGATTTATCTCAAGGGAAGGGGCCTGACGGACATATTTCGAGATATTTCTTCTTCTTGTTGTTCTTCTTCTGCACAGCTAAGCTGGAAGTGGCATTTGCAGCTCGCAATAGTGCAGAGTTATCTCAAAGAGAGGGGCCACGGTGTTTCTGTATCTCTATTATGTTGGTGCGGCTTCGGAACTTTTAAATATCTTGATATATCTCGAGAACTACGCATCTGATCAAAAAATATCATAGAAGATAAAAAGTAGGAAACTTAATTCTCTACAAAAAAGGTCTCTTAACATTTCGCCATAGCTCGCTTCGTTTCCGAGATATTTGCAGATATATCTCAAGGGAAGGGGCCTGACGGACATATTTCGAGATATTTCTTCTTCTTGTTGTTCTTCTTCTGCACAGCTAAGCTGGAAGTTGCATTTGCGGCTCGCACTAGTGCACAGTTATCTCAAAGAAAGGGGCCACGGTGTTTCTGTATCTCTATTATGTTGGTGCGTCTTCGGAACTTTTAAATATCTCGATATATCTCGAAAACTACGCTTCTGATCAAAAAATATCATAGAACATAAATTGTAGGAAACATAATTCTCTACAAAAAACGTCTCTTAACATTTTGCCATAGCTCGCTTCGTTTCCGAGATATTTGCAGATTCAGCTCAAAGGAACTGGCCTGACGGACATATTTCGAGATATTTCTTCTTCTTGTTGTTCTTCCTCTGCACAGCTAAGCTGGAAGTGGCATTTGCAGCTCGCAATAGTGCAGAGTTATCTCAAAGAAGGGGGCCACGGTGTTTCTGTATCTCTATTATGTTGGTGCGGCTTCGGAACTTTTAAATATCTCGATATATCTCGAAAACTACGCTTCTGATCAAAAAATATCATAGAACGTAAATTGTAGGAAACATTATTCTCTACAAAAAAGGTCTCTTAACATTTTGCCATAGCTCGCTTCGTTTCCGAGATATTTGCAGATTCATCTCAAGGGAAGGGTTCTGACGGACATATTTCGAGATATTTCTTCTTCTTGTTGTTCTTCTTCTGCACAGCTAAGCTCGAAGCGGCATTTGCAGCTCGCAATAGTGCAGAGTTATCTCAAAGAAAGGGGCCACGGTGTTTCTGTATCTCTATTATGTTGGTGCGGCTTCGGAACTTTTAAATATCTCGATATATCTCGAAAACTACGCTTCTGATCAAAAAATATCATAGAACATAAAAAGTAGGAAACTTAATTCTCTACAAAAAAGGTCTCTTAACATTTTGCCATAGCTCGTTTCGTTTCCGAGATATTTGCAGATTTATCTCAAGGGAAGGGGCCTGACGGACGTATTTCGAGATGTTTCCTCTTCTTGTTGTTCTTCTTCTGCACAGCTAAGCTGGAAGTGGCATTTGCGGCTCGCACTAGTGCAGAGTTATCTCAAAGAAAGGGGCCACGGTGTTTCTGTATCTCTATTATGTTGGTGCGGCTTCGGAACTTTTAAATATCTCGATATATCTCGAAAACTACGCTTCTGATCAAAAAATATCATAGAACATAAAAAGTAGGAAACTTAATTCTCTACAAAAAAGGTCTCTTAACATTTTGCCATAGCTCGCTTCGTTTCCGAGATATTTGCAGATTCATCTCAAGGGAAGGGTTCTGACGGACATATTTCGAGATATTTCTTCTTCTTGTTGTTCTTCTTCTGCACAGCTAAGCTCGAAGCGGCATTTGCAGCTCGCAATAGTGCAGAGTTATCTCAAAGAAAGGGGCCACGGTGTTTCTGTATCTCTATTATGTTGGTGCGGCTTCGGAACTTTTAAATATCTCGATATATCTCGAAAACTACGCTTCTGATCAAAAAATATCATAGAACATAAAAAGTAGGAAACTTAATTCTCTACAAAAAAGGTCTCTTAACATTTTGCCATAGCTCGTTTCGTTTCCGAGATATTTGCAGATTTATCTCAAGGGAAGGGGCCTGACGGACATATTTCGAGATATTTCTTCTTCTTGTTGTTCTTCTTCTGCACAGCTAAGCTGGAAGTGGCATTTGCGGCTCTCACTAGTGCAGAGTTATCTCAAAGAAAGGGGCCACGGTGTTTCTGTATCTCTATTATGTTGGTGCGGCTTCGGAACTTTTAAATATCTTGATATATCTCGAGAACTACGCATCTGATCAAAAAATATCATAGAACATAAAAAGTAGGAAACTTAATTCTCTACAAAAAAGGTCTCTTAACATTTTGCCATAGCTCGCTTCGTTTCCGAGATATTTGCAGATTTATCTCAAGGGAAGGGGCCTGACGGACGTATTTCGAGATGTTTCCTCTTCTTGTTGTTCTTCTTCTGCACAGCTAAGCTGGAAGTGGCATTTGCGGCTCGCACTAGTGCAGAGTTATCTCAAAGAAAGGGGCCACGGTGTTTCTGTATCTCTATTATGTTGGTGCGGCTTCGGAACTTTTAAATATCTCGATATATCTCGAAAACTACGCATCTGATCAAAAAATATCATACTACATAAAAAGTAGGAAACTTAATTCTCTACAAAAAAGGTCTCTTAACATTTTGCCATAGCTCGCTTCGTTTCCGAGATATTTGCAGATTTATCTCAAGGGAAGGGGCCTGACGGACGTATTTCGAGATGTTTCCTCTTCTTGTTGTTCTTCTTCTGCACAGCTAAGCTGGAAGTGGCATTTGCGGCTCGCACTAGTGCAGAGTTATCTCAAAGAAAGGGGCCACGGTGTTTCTGTATCTCTATTATGTTGGTGCGGCTTCGGAACTTTTAAATATCTCGATATATCTCGAAAACTACGCTTCTGATCAAAAAATATCATAGAAGATAAAAAGTAGGAAACTTAATTCTCTACAAAAAAGGTCTCTTAACATTTTGCCATAGCTCGCTTCGTTTCCGAGATATTTGCAGATTTATCTCAAGGGAAGGGGCCTAACGGACATATTTCGAGATATTTCTTCTTCTTGTTGTTCTTCTTCTGCACAGCTAAACTGGAAGTGGCATTTGCAGCTCGCAATAGTGCAGAGTTATCCCAAAGAAAGGGGCCACGGTGTTTCTGTATCTCTATTATGTTGGTGCGGCTTCGGAACTTTTAAATATCTTGATATATCTCGAGAACTACGCATCTGATCAAAAAATATCATACTACATAAAAAGTAGGAAACTTAATTCTCTACAAAAAAGGTCTCTTAACATTTTGCCATAGCTCGCTTCGTTTCCGAGATATTTGCAGATTTATCTCAAGGGAAGGGGCCTGACGGACGTATTTCGAGATGTTTCCTCTTCTTGTTGTTCTTCTTCTGCACAGCTAAGCTGGAAGTGGCATTTGCGGCTCGCACTAGTGCAGAGTTATCTCAAAGAAAGGGGCCACGGTGTTTCTGTATCTCTATTATGTTGGTGCGTCTTCGGAACTTTTAAATATCTCGATATATCTCGAAAACTACGCTTCTGATCAAAAAATATCATAGAACATAAAAAGTAGGAAACTTAATTCTCTACAAAAAAGGTCTCTTAACATTTTGCCATAGCTCGCTTCGTTTCCGAGATATTTGCAGATTTATCTCAAGGGAAGGGGCCTAACGGACATATTTCGAGATATTTCTTCTTCTTGTTGTTCTTCTTCTGCACAGCTAAACTGGAAGTGGCATTTGCAGCTCGCAATAGTGCAGAGTTATCCCAAAGAAAGGGGCCACGGTGTTTCTGTATCTCTATTATGTTGGTGCGGCTTCGGAACTTTTAAATATCTCGATATATCTCGAAAACTACGCTTCTGATCAAAAAATATCATAGAACATAAAAAGTAGGAAACTTAATTCTCTACAAAAAAGGTCTCTTAACATTTTGCCATAGCTCGCTTCGTTTCCGAGATATTTGCAGATTTATCTCAAGGGAAGGGGCCTGACGGACATATTTCGAGATATTTCTTCTTCTTGTTGTTCTTCTTCTGCACAGCTAAACTGGAAGTGGCATTTCCAGCTCGCAATAGTGCAGAGTTATCTCAAAGAAAGGGGCCACGGTGTTTCTGTATCTCTATTATGTTGGTGCGGTTTCGGAACTTTTAAATATCTTGATATATCTCGAGAACTACGCATCTGATCAAAAAATATCATAGAACATAAAAAGTAGGAAACTTAATTCTCTACAAAAAACGTCTCTTAACATTTTGCCATAGCTCGCTTCGTTTCCGAGGTATTTGCAGATTCAGCTCAAAGGAACTGGCCTGACGGACATATTTCGAGATATTTCTTCTTCTTGTTGTTCTTCCTCTGCACAGCTAAGCTGGAAGTGGCATTTGCAGCTCGCAATAGTGCAGAGTTATCTCAAAGAAAGGGGCCACGGTGTTTCTGTATCTCTATTATGTTGGTGCGGCTTCGGAACTTTTAAATATCTCGATATATCTCGAAAACTACGCTTCTGATCAAAAAATATCATAGAACGTAAATTGTAGGAAACATTATTCTCTACAAAAAAGGTCTCTTAACATTTTGCCATAGCTCGCTTCGTTTCCGAGATATTTGCAGATTCATCTCAAGGGAAGGGTTCTGACGGACATATTTCGAGATATTTCTTCTTCTTGTTGTTCTTCTTCTGCACAGCTAAGCTGGAAGTGGCATTTGCTGCTCGCAATAGTGCAGAGTTATCTCAAAGAGAGGGGCCACGGTGTTTCTGTATCTCTATTATGTTGGTGCGGCTTCGGAACTTTTAAATATCTTGATATATCTCGAGAACTACGCATCTCATCAAAAAATATCATAGAACATAAAAAGTAGGAAACTTAATTCTCTACAAAAAAGGTCTCTTAATATTTCGCCATAGCTCGCTTCGTTTCCGAGACATTTGCAGATTTATCTCAAGGGAAGGGGCCTGACGGACATATTTCGAGATATTTCTTCTTCTTGTTGTTCTTCTTCTGCACAGCTAAGCTGGAAGTGGCATTTGCGGCTCGCACTAGTGCACAGTTATCTCAGAGAAAGGGGCCACGGTGTTTCTGTATCTCTATTATGTTGGTGCGTCTTCGGAACTTTTAAATATCTCGATATATCTCGAAAACTACGCTTCTGATCAAAAAATATCACAGAACATAAATTGTAGGAAACATAATTCCCTACAAAAAACGTCTCTTAACATTTTGCCATAGCTTGCTTCGTTTCCGAGATATTTGCAGATTCAGCTCAAAGGAACTGGCCTGACGGACATATTTCGAGATATTTCTTCTTCTTGTTGTTCTTCCTCTGCACAGCTAAGCTGGAAGTGGCATTTGCGGCTCTCACTAGTGCAGAGTTATCTCAAAGAAAGGGGCCACGGTGTTTCTGTATCTCTATTATGTTGGTGCGGCTTCGGAACTTTTAAATATCTCGATATATCTCGAAAACTACGCTTCTGATCAAAAAATATCATAGAACATAAAAAGTAGGAAACTTAATTCTCTACAAAAAAGGTCTCTTAACATTTTGCCATAGCTCGCTTCGTTTCCGAGATATTTGCAGATTTATCTCAAGGGAAGGGGCCTAACGGACATATTTCGAGATATTTCTTCTTCTTGTTGTTCTTCTTCTGCACAGCTAAACTGGAAGTGGCATTTGCAGCTCGCAATAGTGCAGAGTTATCCCAAAGAAAGGGGCCACGGTGTTTCTGTATCTCTATTATGTTGGTGCGGCTTCGGAACTTTTAAATATCTTGATATATCTCGAGAACTACGCATCTGATCAAAAAATATCATACTACATAAAAAGTAGGAAACTTAATTCTCTACAAGAAAGGTCTCTAAACATTTTGCCATAGCTCGCTTCGTTTCCGAGATATTTGCAGATTTATCTCAAGGGAAGGGGCCTGACGGACATATTTCGAGATATTTCTTCTTCTTGTTGTTCTTCTTCTGCACAGCTAAGCTGGAAGTGGCATTTGCAGCTCGCAATAGTGCAGAGTTATCTCAAAGAGAGGGGCCACGGTGTTTCTGTATCTCTATTATGTTGGTGCGGCTTCGGAACTTTTAAATATCTTGATATATCTCGAGAACTACGCATCTGATCAAAAAATATCATAGAAGATAAAAAGTAGGAAACTTAATTCTCTACAAAAAAGGTCTCTTAACATTTCGCCATAGCTCGCTTCGTTTCCGAGATATTTGCAGATATATCTCAAGGGAAGGGGCCTGACGGACATATTTCGAGATATTTCTTCTTCTTGTTGTTCTTCTTCTGCACAGCTAAGCTGGAAGTTGCATTTGCGGCTCGCACTAGTGCACAGTTATCTCAAAGAAAGGGGCCACGGTGTTTCTGTATCTCTATTATGTTGGTGCGTCTTCGGAACTTTTAAATATCTCGATATATCTCGAAAACTACGCTTCTGATCAAAAAATATCATAGAACATAAATTGTAGGAAACATAATTCTCTACAAAAAACGTCTCTTAACATTTTGCCATAGCTCGCTTCGTTTCCGAGATATTTGCAGATTCAGCTCAAAGGAACTGGCCTGACGGACATATTTCGAGATATTTCTTCTTCTTGTTGTTCTTCCTCTGCACAGCTAAGCTGGAACTGGCATTTGCAGCTCGCAATAGTGCAGAGTTATCTCAAAGAAAGGGGCCACGGTGTTTCTGTATCTCTATTATGTTGGTGCGGCTTCGGAACTTTTAAATATCTTGATATATCTCGAGAACTACGCATCTGATCAAAAAATATCATAGAACATAAAAAGTAGGAAACTTAATTCTCTACAAAAAAGGTCTCTTAACATTTTGCCATAGCTCGCTTCGTTTCCGAGATATTTGCAGATTTATCTCAAGGGAAGGGGCCTGACGGACATATTTCGAGATATTTCTTCTTCTTGTTGTTCTTCTTCTGCACAGCTAAGCTGGAAGTGGCATTTGCAGCTCGCACTAGTGCAGAGTTATCTCACCGAAATGGGCCACGGTGTTTCTGTATCTCTATTATGTTGGTGCGGCTTCGGAACTTCTAAATATCTCGATATATCTCGAAAACTACGCTTCTGATCAAAAAATATCATAGAACATAAATTGTAGGAAACATAATTCTCTACAAAAAACGTCTCTTAACATTTTGCCATAGATCGCTTCGTTTCCGAGATATTTGCAGATTCAGCTCAAAGGAACTGGCCTGACGGACATATTTCGAGATATTTCTTCTTCTTGTTGTTCTTCCTCTGCACAGCTAAGCTGGAAGTGGCATTTGCAGCTCGCAATAGTGCAGAGCTATCTCAAAGAAAGGGGCCACGGTGTTTCTGTATCTCTATTATGTTGGTGCGGCTTCGGAACTTTTAAATATCTTGATATATCTCGAGAACTACGCATCTGATCAAAAAATATCATAGAACGTAAATTGTAGGAAACATTATTCTCTACAAAAAAGGTCTCTTAACATTTTGCCATAGCTCGCTTCGTTTCCGAGATATTTGCAGATTCATCTCAAGGGAAGGGTTCTGACGGACATATTTCGAGATATTTCTTCTTCTTGTTGTTCTTCTTCTGCACAGCTAAGCTCGAAGCGGCATTTGCAGCTCGCAATAGTGCAGAGTTATCTCAAAGAAAGAGGCCACGGTGTTTCTGTACCTCTATTATGTTGGTGCAGCTTCGGAACTTTTAAATATCTTGATATATCTCGAGAACTACGCATCTGATCAAAAAATATCATCGAACATATAAAGTAGGAAACTTAATTCTCTACAAAAAAGGTCTCTTAACATTTTGCCATAGCTCGCTTCGTTTCCGAGATATTTGCAGATTTATCTCAAGGGAAGTGGCCTGACGGACATATTTCGAGATATTTCTTCTTCTTGTTGTTCTTGTTCTGCACAGCTAAGCTGGAAGTGGCATTTGCAGCTCGCAATAGTGCAGAGTTATCCCAAAGAAAGGGCCACGGTGTTTCTGTATCTCTATTATGTTGGTGCGGCTTCGGAACTTTTAAATATCTTGATATATCTCGAGAACTACGCATCTCATCAAAAAATATCATAGAACATAAAAAGTAGGAAACTTAATTCTCTACAAAAAAGGTCTCTTAATATTTCGCCATAGCTCGCTTCGTTTCCGAGACATTTGCAGATTTATCTCAAGGGAAGGGGCCTGACGGACATATTTCGAGATATTTCTTCTTCTTGTTGTTCTTCTTCTGCACAGCTAAGCTGGAAGTGGCATTTGCGGCTCGCACTAGTGCACAGTTATCTCAGAGAAAGGGGCCACGGTGTTTCTGTATCTCTATTATGTTGGTGCGTCTTCGGAACTTTTAAATATCTCGATATATCTCGAAAACTACGCTTCTGATCAAAAAATATCATAGAACATAAATTGTAGGAAACATAATTCCCTACAAAAAACGTCTCTTAACATTTTGCCATAGCTCGCTTCGTTTCCGAGATATTTGCAGATTCAGCTCAAAGGAACTGGCCTGACGGACATATTTCGAGATATTTCTTCTTCTTGTTGTTCTTCCTCTGCACAGCTAAGCTGGAAGTGGCATTTGCGGCTCTCACTAGTGCAGAGTTATCTCAAAGAAAGGGGCCACGGTGTTTCTGTATCTCTATTATGTTGGTGCGGCTTCGGAACTTTTAAATATCTCGATATATCTCGAAAACTACGCTTCTGATCAAAAAATATCATAGAACATAAAAAGTAGGAAACTTAATTCTCTACAAAAAAGGTCTCTTAACATTTTGCCATAGCTCGCTTCGTTTCCGAGATATTTGCAGATTTATCTCAAGGGAAGGGGCCTAACGGACATATTTCGAGATATTTCTTCTTCTTGTTGTTCTTCTTCTGCACAGCTAAACTGGAAGTGGCATTTGCAGCTCGCAATAGTGCAGAGTTATCCCAAAGAAAGGGGCCACGGTGTTTCTGTATCTCTATTATGTTGGTGCGGCTTCGGAACTTTTAAATATCTTGATATATCTCGAGAACTACGCATCTGATCAAAAAATATCATACTACATAAAAAGTAGGAAACTTAATTCTCTACAAGAAAGGTCTCTAAACATTTTGCCATAGCTCGCTTCGTTTCCGAGATATTTGCAGATTTATCTCAAGGGAAGGGGCCTGACGGACATATTTCGAGATATTTCTTCTTCTTGTTGTTCTTCTTCTGCACAGCTAAGCTGGAAGTGGCATTTGCAGCTCGCAATAGTGCAGAGTTATCTCAAAGAGAGGGGCCACGGTGTTTCTGTATCTCTATTATGTTGGTGCGGCTTCGGAACTTTTAAATATCTTGATATATCTCGAGAACTACGCATCTGATCAAAAAATATCATAGAAGATAAAAAGTAGGAAACTTAATTCTCTACAAAAAAGGTCTCTTAACATTTCGCCATAGCTCGCTTCGTTTCCGAGATATTTGCAGATTCAGCTCAAAGGAACTGGCCTGACGGACATATTTCGAGATATTTCTTCTTCTTGTTGTTCTTCCTCTGCACAGCTAAGCTGGAACTGGCATTTGCAGCTCGCAATAGTGCAGAGTTATCTCAAAGAAAGGGGCCACGGTGTTTCTGTATCTCTATTATGTTGGTGCGGCTTCGGAACTTTTAAATATCTTGATATATCTCGAGAACTACGCATCTGATCAAAAAATATCATAGAACATAAAAAGTAGGAAACTTAATTCTCTACAAAAAAGGTCTCTTAACATTTTGCCATAGCTCGCTTCGTTTCCGAGATATTTGCATATTTATCTCAAGGGAAGGGGCCTGACGGACATATTTCGAGATATTTCTTCTTCTTGTTGTTCTTCTTCTGCACAGCTGAGCTGGAAGTGGCACTTGCGGCTCTCACTAGTGCAGAGTTATCTCAAAGAAAGGGGCCACGGTGTTTCTGTATCTCTATTATGTTGGTGCGGCTTCGGAACTTTTAAATATCTCGATATATCTCGAAAACTACGCTTCTGATCAAAAAATATCATAGAACATAAAAAGTAGGAAACTCAATTCTCTACAAAAAAGGTCTCTTAACATTTTGCCATAGCTCGCTTCGTTTCCGAGATATTTGCAGATTTATCTCAAGGGAAGGGGCCTAACGGACATATTTCGAGATATTTCTTCTTCTTGTTGTTCTTCTTCTGCACAGCTAAACTGGAAGTGGCATTTGCAGCTCGCAATAGTGCAGAGTTATCCCAAAGAAAGGGGCCACGGTGTTTCTGTATCTCTATTATGTTGGTGCGGCTTCGGAACTTTTAAATATCTTGATATATCTCGAGAACTACGCATCTGATCAAAAAATATCATACTACATAAAAAGTAGGAAACTTAATTCTCTACAAGAAAGGTCTCTAAACATTTTGCCATAGCTCGCTTCGTTTCCGAGATATTTGCAGATTTATCTCAAGGGAAGGGGCCTGACGGACATATTTCGAGATATTTCTTCTTCTTGTTGTTCTTCTTCTGCACAGCTAAGCTGGAAGTGGCATTTGCAGCTCGCACTAGTGCAGAGTTATCTCACCGAAATGGGCCACGGTGTTTCTGTATCTCTATTATGTTGGTGCGGCTTCGGAACTTCTAAATATCTCGATATATCTCGAAAACTACGCTTCTGATCAAAAAATATCATAGAACATAAATTGTAGGAAACATAATTCTCTACAAAAAACGTCTCTTAACATTTTGCCATAGATCGCTTCGTTTCCGAGATATTTGCAGATTCAGCTCAAAGGAACTGGCCTGACGGACATATTTCGAGATATTTCTTCTTCTTGTTGTTCTTCCTCTGCACAGCTAAGCTGGAAGTGGCATTTGCAGCTCGCAATAGTGCAGAGCTATCTCAAAGAAAGGGGCCACGGTGTTTCTGTATCTCTATTATGTTGGTGCGGCTTCGGAACTTTTAAATATCTTGATATATCTCGAGAACTACGCATCTGATCAAAAAATATCATAGAACGTAAATTGTAGGAAACATTATTCTCTACAAAAAAGGTCTCTTAACATTTTGCCATAGCTCGCTTCGTTTCCGAGATATTTGCAGATTCATCTCAAGGGAAGGGTTCTGACGGACATATTTCGCGATATTTCTTCTTCTTGTTGTTCTTCTTCTGCACAGCTAAGCTCGAAGCGGCATTTGCAGCTCGCAATAGTGCAGAGTTATCTCAAAGAAAGAGGCCACGGTGTTTCTGTACCTCTATTATGTTGGTGCAGCTTCGGAACTTTTAAATATCTTGATATATCTCGAGAACTACGCATCTGATCAAAAAATATCATCGAACATATAAAGTAGGAAACTTAATTCTCTACAAAAAAGGTCTCTTAACATTTTGCCATAGCTCGCTTCGTTTCCGAGATATTTGCAGATTTATCTCAAGGGAAGTGGCCTGACGGACATATTTCGAGATATTTCTTCTTCTTGTTGTTCTTGTTCTGCACAGCTAAGCTGGAAGTGGCATTTGCAGCTCGCAATAGTGCAGAGTTATCCCAAAGAAAGGGCCACGGTGTTTCTGTATCTCTATTATGTTGGTGCGGCTTCGGAACTTTTAAATATCTTGATATATCTCGAGAACTACGCATCTCATCAAAAAATATCATAGAACATAAAAAGTAGGAAACTTAATTCTCTACAAAAAAGGTCTCTTAATATTTCGCCATAGCTCGCTTCGTTTCCGAGACATTTGCAGATTTATCTCAAGGGAAGGGGCCTGACGGACATATTTCGAGATATTTCTTCTTCTTGTTGTTCTTCTTCTGCACAGCTAAGCTGGAAGTGGCATTTGCGGCTCGCACTAGTGCACAGTTATCTCAGAGAAAGGGGCCACGGTGTTTCTGTATCTCTATTATGTTGGTGCGTCTTCGGAACTTTTAAATATCTCGATATATCTCGAAAACTACGCTTCTGATCAAAAAATATCATAGAACATAAATTGTAGGAAACATAATTCCCTACAAAAAACGTCTCTTAACATTTTGCCATAGCTCGCTTCGTTTCCGAGATATTTGCAGATTCAGCTCAAAGGAACTGGCCTGACGGACATATTTCGAGATATTTCTTCTTCTTGTTGTTCTTCCTCTGCACAGCTAAGCTGGAAGTGGCATTTGCGGCTCTCACTAGTGCAGAGTTATCTCAAAGAAAGGGGCCACGGTGTTTCTGTATCTCTATTATGTTGGTGCGGCTTCGGAACTTTTAAATATCTCGATATATCTCGAAAACTACGCTTCTGATCAAAAAATATCATAGAACATAAAAAGTAGGAAACTTAATTCTCTACAAAAAAGGTCTCTTAACATTTTGCCATAGCTCGCTTCGTTTCCGAGATATTTGCAGATTTATCTCAAGGGAAGGGGCCTAACGGACATATTTCGAGATATTTCTTCTTCTTGTTGTTCTTCTTCTGCACAGCTAAACTGGAAGTGGCATTTGCAGCTCGCAATAGTGCAGAGTTATCCCAAAGAAAGGGGCCACGGTGTTTCTGTATCTCTATTATGTTGGTGCGGCTTCGGAACTTTTAAATATCTTGATATATCTCGAGAACTACGCATCTGATCAAAAAATATCATACTACATAAAAAGTAGGAAACTTAATTCTCTACAAGAAAGGTCTCTAAACATTTTGCCATAGCTCGCTTCGTTTCCGAGATATTTGCAGATTTATCTCAAGGGAAGGGGCCTGACGGACATATTTCGAGATATTTCTTCTTCTTGTTGTTCTTCTTCTGCACAGCTAAGCTGGAAGTGGCATTTGCAGCTCGCAATAGTGCAGAGTTATCTCAAAGAGAGGGGCCACGGTGTTTCTGTATCTCTATTATGTTGGTGCGGCTTCGGAACTTTTAAATATCTTGATATATCTCGAGAACTACGCATCTGATCAAAAAATATCATAGAAGATAAAAAGTAGGAAACTTAATTCTCTACAAAAAAGGTCTCTTAACATTTCGCCATAGCTCGCTTCGTTTCCGAGATATTTGCAGATATATCTCAAGGGAAGGGGCCTGACGGACATATTTCGAGATATTTCTTCTTCTTGTTGTTCTTCTTCTGCACAGCTAAGCTGGAAGTTGCATTTGCGGCTCGCACTAGTGCACAGTTATCTCAAAGAAAGGGGCCACGGTGTTTCTGTATCTCTATTATGTTGGTGCGTCTTCGGAACTTTTAAATATCTCGATATATCTCGAAAACTACGCTTCTGATCAAAAAATATCATAGAACATAAATTGTAGGAAACATAATTCTCTACAAAAAACGTCTCTTAACATTTTGCCATAGCTCGCTTCGTTTCCGAGATATTTGCAGATTCAGCTCAAAGGAACTGGCCTGACGGACATATTTCGAGATATTTCTTCTTCTTGTTGTTCTTCCTCTGCACAGCTAAGCTGGAACTGGCATTTGCAGCTCGCAATAGTGCAGAGTTATCTCAAAGAAAGGGGCCACGGTGTTTCTGTATCTCTATTATGTTGGTGCGGCTTCGGAACTTTTAAATATCTTGATATATCTCGAGAACTACGCATCTGATCAAAAAATATCATAGAACATAAAAAGTAGGAAACTTAATTCTCTACAAAAAAGGTCTCTTAACATTTTGCCATAGCTCGCTTCGTTTCCGAGATATTTGCAGATTTATCTCAAGGGAAGGGGCCTGACGGACATATTTCGAGATATTTCTTCTTCTTGTTGTTCTTCCTCTGCACAGCTAAGCTGGAAGTGGCATTTGCGGCTCTCACTAGTGCAGAGTTATCTCAAAGAAAGAGGCCACGGTGTTTCTGTACCTCTATTATGTTGGTGCAGCTTCGGAACTTTTAAATATCTTGATATATCTCGAGAACTACGCATCTGATCAAAAAATATCATCGAACATATAAAGTAGGAAACTTAATTCTCTACAAAAAAGGTCTCTTAACATTTTGCCATAGCTCGCTTCGTTTCCGAGATATTTGCAGATTTATCTCAAGGGAAGTGGCCTGACGGACATATTTCGAGATATTTCTTCTTCTTGTTGTTCTTGTTCTGCACAGCTAAGCTGGAAGTGGCATTTGCAGCTCGCAATAGTGCAGAGTTATCCCAAAGAAAGGGCCACGGTGTTTCTGTATCTCTATTATGTTGGTGCGGCTTCGGAACTTTTAAATATCTTGATATATCTCGAGAACTACGCATCTCATCAAAAAATATCATAGAACATAAAAAGTAGGAAACTTAATTCTCTACAAAAAAGGTCTCTTAATATTTCGCCATAGCTCGCTTCGTTTCCGAGACATTTGCAGATTTATCTCAAGGGAAGGGGCCTGACGGACATATTTCGAGATATTTCTTCTTCTTGTTGTTCTTCTTCTGCACAGCTAAGCTGGAAGTGGCATTTGCGGCTCGCACTAGTGCACAGTTATCTCAGAGAAAGGGGCCACGGTGTTTCTGTATCTCTATTATGTTGGTGCGTCTTCGGAACTTTTAAATATCTCGATATATCTCGAAAACTACGCTTCTGATCAAAAAATATCATAGAACATAAATTGTAGGAAACATAATTCCCTACAAAAAACGTCTCTTAACATTTTGCCATAGCTCGCTTCGTTTCCGAGATATTTGCAGATTCAGCTCAAAGGAACTGGCCTGACGGACATATTTCGAGATATTTCTTCTTCTTGTTGTTCTTCCTCTGCACAGCTAAGCTGGAAGTGGCATTTGCGGCTCTCACTAGTGCAGAGTTATCTCAAAGAAAGGGGCCACGGTGTTTCTGTATCTCTATTATGTTGGTGCGGCTTCGGAACTTTTAAATATCTCGATATATCTCGAAAACTACGCTTCTGATCAAAAAATATCATAGAACATAAAAAGTAGGAAACTTAATTCTCTACAAAAAAGGTCTCTTAACATTTTGCCATAGCTCGCTTCGTTTCCGAGATATTTGCAGATTTATCTCAAGGGAAGGGGCCTAACGGACATATTTCGAGATATTTCTTCTTCTTGTTGTTCTTCTTCTGCACAGCTAAACTGGAAGTGGCATTTGCAGCTCGCAATAGTGCAGAGTTATCCCAAAGAAAGGGGCCACGGTGTTTCTGTATCTCTATTATGTTGGTGCGGCTTCGGAACTTTTAAATATCTTGATATATCTCGAGAACTACGCATCTGATCAAAAAATATCATACTACATAAAAAGTAGGAAACTTAATTCTCTACAAGAAAGGTCTCTAAACATTTTGCCATAGCTCGCTTCGTTTCCGAGATATTTGCAGATTTATCTCAAGGGAAGGGGCCTGACGGACATATTTCGAGATATTTCTTCTTCTTGTTGTTCTTCTTCTGCACAGCTAAGCTGGAAGTGGCATTTGCAGCTCGCAATAGTGCAGAGTTATCTCAAAGAGAGGGGCCACGGTGTTTCTGTATCTCTATTATGTTGGTGCGGCTTCGGAACTTTTAAATATCTTGATATATCTCGAGAACTACGCATCTGATCAAAAAATATCATAGAAGATAAAAAGTAGGAAACTTAATTCTCTACAAAAAAGGTCTCTTAACATTTCGCCATAGCTCGCTTCGTTTCCGAGATATTTGCAGATATATCTCAAGGGAAGGGGCCTGACGGACATATTTCGAGATATTTCTTCTTCTTGTTGTTCTTCTTCTGCACAGCTAAGCTGGAAGTTGCATTTGCGGCTCGCACTAGTGCACAGTTATCTCAAAGAAAGGGGCCACGGTGTTTCTGTATCTCTATTATGTTGGTGCGTCTTCGGAACTTTTAAATATCTCGATATATCTCGAAAACTACGCTTCTGATCAAAAAATATCATAGAACATAAATTGTAGGAAACATAATTCTCTACAAAAAACGTCTCTTAACATTTTGCCATAGCTCGCTTCGTTTCCGAGATATTTGCAGATTCAGCTCAAAGGAACTGGCCTGACGGACATATTTCGAGATATTTCTTCTTCTTGTTGTTCTTCCTCTGCACAGCTAAGCTGGAACTGGCATTTGCAGCTCGCAATAGTGCAGAGTTATCTCAAAGAAAGGGGCCACGGTGTTTCTGTATCTCTATTATGTTGGTGCGGCTTCGGAACTTTTAAATATCTTGATATATCTCGAGAACTACGCATCTGATCAAAAAATATCATAGAACATAAAAAGTAGGAAACTTAATTCTCTACAAAAAAGGTCTCTTAACATTTTGCCATAGCTCGCTTCGTTTCCGAGATATTTGCATATTTATCTCAAGGGAAGGGGCCTGACGGACATATTTCGAGATATTTCTTCTTCTTGTTGTTCTTCCTCTGCACAGCTAAGCTGGAAGTGGCATTTGCGGCTCTCACTAGTGCAGAGTTATCTCAAAGAAAGGGGCCACGGTGTTTCTGTATCTCTATTATGTTGGTGCGGCTTCGGAACTTTTAAATATCTCGATATATCTCGAAAACTACGCTTCTGATCAAAAAATATCATAGAACATAAAAAGTAGGAAACTTAATTCTCTACAAAAAAGGTCTCTTAACATTTTGCCATAGCTCGCTTCGTTTCCGAGATATTTGCAGATTTATCTCAAGGGAAGGGGCCTAACGGACATATTTCGAGATATTTCTTCTTCTTGTTGTTCTTCTTCTGCACAGCTAAACTGGAAGTGGCATTTGCAGCTCGCAATAGTGCAGAGTTATCCCAAAGAAAGGGGCCACGGTGTTTCTGTATCTCTATTATGTTGGTGCGGCTTCGGAACTTTTAAATATCTTGATATATCTCGAGAACTACGCATCTGATCAAAAAATATCATACTACATAAAAAGTAGGAAACTTAATTCTCTACAAGAAAGGTCTCTAAACATTTTGCCATAGCTCGCTTCGTTTCCGAGATATTTGCAGATTTATCTCAAGGGAAGGGGCCTGACGGACATATTTCGAGATATTTCTTCTTCTTGTTGTTCTTCTTCTGCACAGCTAAGCTGGAAGTGGCATTTGCAGCTCGCAATAGTGCAGAGTTATCTCAAAGAGAGGGGCCACGGTGTTTCTGTATCTCTATTATGTTGGTGCGGCTTCGGAACTTTTAAATATCTTGATATATCTCGAGAACTACGCATCTGATCAAAAAATATCATAGAAGATAAAAAGTAGGAAACTTAATTCTCTACAAAAAAGGTCTCTTAACATTTCGCCATAGCTCGCTTCGTTTCCGAGATATTTGCAGATATATCTCAAGGGAAGGGGCCTGACGGACATATTTCGAGATATTTCTTCTTCTTGTTGTTCTTCTTCTGCACAGCTAAGCTGGAAGTTGCATTTGCGGCTCGCACTAGTGCACAGTTATCTCAAAGAAAGGGGCCACGGTGTTTCTGTATCTCTATTATGTTGGTGCGTCTTCGGAACTTTTAAATATCTCGATATATCTCGAAAACTACGCTTCTGATCAAAAAATATCATAGAACATAAATTGTAGGAAACATAATTCTCTACAAAAAACGTCTCTTAACATTTTGCCATAGCTCGCTTCGTTTCCGAGATATTTGCAGATTCAGCTCAAAGGAACTGGCCTGACGGACATATTTCGAGATATTTCTTCTTCTTGTTGTTCTTCCTCTGCACAGCTAAGCTGGAACTGGCATTTGCAGCTCGCAATAGTGCAGAGTTATCTCAAAGAAAGGGGCCACGGTGTTTCTGTATCTCTATTATGTTGGTGCGGCTTCGGAACTTTTAAATATCTTGATATATCTCGAGAACTACGCATCTGATCAAAAAATATCATAGAACATAAAAAGTAGGAAACTTAATTCTCTACAAAAAAGGTCTCTTAACATTTTGCCATAGCTCGCTTCGTTTCCGAGATATTTGCAGATATATCTCAAGGGAAGGGGCCTGACGGACATATTTCGAGATATTTCTTCTTCTTGTTGTTCTTCTTCTGCACAGCTAAGCTGGAAGTTGCATTTGCGGCTCGCACTAGTGCACAGTTATCTCAAAGAAAGGGGCCACGGTGTTTCTGTATCTCTATTATGTTGGTGCGTCTTCGGAACTTTTAAATATCTCGATATATCTCGAAAACTACGCTTCTGATCAAAAAATATCATAGAACATAAATTGTAGGAAACATAATTCTCTACAAAAAACGTCTCTTAACATTTTGCCATAGCTCGCTTCGTTTCCGAGATATTTGCAGATTCAGCTCAAAGGAACTGGCCTGACGGACATATTTCGAGATATTTCTTCTTCTTGTTGTTCTTCCTCTGCACAGCTAAGCTGGAACTGGCATTTGCAGCTCGCAATAGTGCAGAGTTATCTCAAAGAAAGGGGCCACGGTGTTTCTGTATCTCTATTATGTTGGTGCGGCTTCGGAACTTTTAAATATCTTGATATATCTCGAGAACTACGCATCTGATCAAAAAATATCATAGAACATAAAAAGTAGGAAACTTAATTCTCTACAAAAAAGGTCTCTTAACATTTTGCCATAGCTCGCTTCGTTTCCGAGATATTTGCATATTTATCTCAAGGGAAGGGGCCTGACGGACATATTTCGAGATATTTCTTCTTCTTGTTGTTCTTCTTCTGCACAGCTGAGCTGGAAGTGGCACTTGCGGCTCGCACTAGTGCAGAGTTATCTCAAAGAAAGGGGCCACGGTGTTTCTGTATCTCTATTATGTTGGTGCGGCTTCGGAACTTTTAAATATCTCGATATATCTCGACAACTACGCTTCTGATCAAAAAATATCATAGAACATAAAAAGTAGGAAACTTAATTCTCTACAAAAAAGGTCTCTTAACATTTTGCCATAGCTCGCTTCGTTTCCGAGATATTTGCAGATTTATCTCAAGGGAAGGGGCCTGACGGACATATTTCGAGATATTTCTTCTTCTTGTTGTTCTTCTTCTGCACAGCTAAGCTGGAAGCGGCATTTGCAGCTCGCAATAGTGCAGAGTTATCTCAAAGAGAGGGGCCACGGTGTTTCTGTATCTCTATTATGTTGGTGCGGCTTCGGAACTTTTAAATATCTTGATATATCTCGAGAACTACGCATCTCATCAAAAAATATCATAGAAGATAAAAAGTAGGAAACTTAATTCTCTACAAAAAAGGTCTCTTAACATTTTGCCATAGCTCGCTTCGTTTCCGAGATATTTGCAGATTCAGCTCAAAGGAACTGGCCTGACGGACATATTTCGAGATATTTCTTCTTCTTGTTGTTCTTCCTCTGCACAGCTAAGCTGGAAGTGGCATTTGCGGCTCTCACTAGTGCAGAGTTATCTCAAAGAAAGGGGCCACGGTGTTTCTGTATCTCTATTATGTTGGTGCGGCTTCGGAACTTTTAAATATCTCGATATATCTCGACAACTACGCTTCTGATCAAAAAATATCATAGAACATAAAAAGTAGGAAACTTAATTCTCTACAAAAAAGGTCTCTTAACATTTTGCCATAGCTCGCTTCGTTTCCGAGATATTTGCAGATTCAGCTCAAAGGAACTGGCCTGACGGACATATTTCGAGATATTTCTTCTTCTTGTTGTTCTTCCTCTGCACAGCTAAGCTGGAAGTGGCATTTGCAGCTCGCAATAGTGCAGAGTTATCTCAAAGAAAGGGGCCACGGTGTTTCTGTATCTCTATTATGTTGGTGCGGCTTCGGAACTTTTAAATATCTCGATATATCTCGAAAACTACGCTTCTGATCAAAAAATATCATAGAACGTAAATTGTAGGAAACATTATTCTCTACAAAAAAGGTCTCTTAACATTTTGCCATAGCTCGCTTCGTTTCCGAGATATTTGCAGATTCATCTCAAGGGAAGGGGTCTGACGGACATATTTCGAGATATTTCTTCTTCTTGTTGTTCTTCTTCTGCACAGCTAAGCTCGAAGCGGCATTTGCAGCTCGCAATAGTGCAGAGTTATCTCAAAGAAAGAGGCCACGGTGTTTCTGTACCTCTATTATGTTGGTGCAGCTTCGGAACTTTTAAATATCTTGATATATCTCGAGAACTACGCATCTGATCAAAAAATATCATCCAACATAAAAAGTAGGAAACTTAATTCTCTACAAAAAAGGTCTCTTAACATTTTGCCATAGCTTGCTTCGTTTCCGAGATATTTGCAGATTTATCTCAAGGGAAGTGGCCTGACGGACATATTTCGAGATATTTCTTCTTCTTGTTGTTCTTGTTCTGCACAGCTAAGCTGGAAGTGGCATTTGCAGCTCGCAATAGTGCAGAGTTATCCCAAAGAAAGGGCCACGGTGTTTCTGTATCTCTATTATGTTGGTGCGGCTTCGGAACTTTTAAATATCTTGATATATCTCGAGAACTACGCATCTGATCAAAAAATATCATACTACATAAAAAGTAGGAAACTTAATTCTCTACAAGAAAGGTCTCTAAACATTTTGCCATAGCTCGCTTCGTTTCCGAGATATTTGCAGATTTATCTCAAGGGAAGGGGCCTGACGGACATATTTCGAGATATTTCTTCTTCTTGTTGTTCTTCTTCTGCACAGCTAAGCTGGAAGTGGCATTTGCAGCTCGCAATAGTGCAGAGTTATCTCAAAGAGAGGGGCCACGGTGTTTCTGTATCTCTATTATGTTGGTGCGTCTTCGGAACTTTTAAATATCTCGATATATCTCGAAAACTACGCTTCTGATCAAAAAATATCATAGAACATAAATTGTAGGAAACATAATTCCCTACAAAAAACGTCTCTTAACATTTTGCCATAGCTCGCTTCGTTTCCGAGATATTTGCAGATTCAGCTCAAAGGAACTGGCCTGACGGACATATTTCGAGATATTTCTTCTTCTTGTTGTTCTTCCTCTGCACAGCTAAGCTGGAAGTGGCATTTGCGGCTCTCACTAGTGCAGAGTTATCTCAAAGAAAGGGGCCACGGTGTTTCTGTATCTCTATTATGTTGGTGCGGCTTCGGAACTTTTAAATATCTCGATATATCTCGAAAACTACGCTTCTGATCAAAAAATATCATAGAACATAAAAAGTAGGAAACTTAATTCTCTACAAAAAAGGTCTCTTAACATTTTGCCATAGCTCGCTTCGTTTCCGAGATATTTGCAGATTTATCTCAAGGGAAGGGGCCTAACGGACATATTTCGAGATATTTCTTCTTCTTGTTGTTCTTCTTCTGCACAGCTAAACTGGAAGTGGCATTTGCAGCTCGCAATAGTGCAGAGTTATCCCAAAGAAAGGGGCCACGGTGTTTCTGTAGCTCTATTATGTTGGTGCGGCTTCGGAACTTTTAAATATCTTGATATATCTCGAGAACTACGCATCTGATCAAAAAATATCATACTACATAAAAAGTAGGAAACTTAATTCTCTACAAGAAAGGTCTCTAAACATTTTGCCATAGCTCGCTTCGTTTCCGAGATATTTGCAGATTTATCTCAAGGGAAGGGGCCTGACGGACATATTTCGAGATATTTCTTCTTCTTGTTGTTCTTCTTCTGCACAGCTAAGCTGGAAGTGGCATTTGCAGCTCGCAATAGTGCAGAGTTATCTCAAAGAGAGGGGCCACGGTGTTTCTGTATCTCTATTATGTTGGTGCGGCTTCGGAACTTTTAAATATCTTGATATATCTCGAGAACTACGCATCTGATCAAAAAATATCATAGAAGATAAAAAGTAGGAAACTTAATTCTCTACAAAAAAGGTCTCTTAACATTTCGCCATAGCTCGCTTCGTTTCCGAGATATTTGCAGATATATCTCAAGGGAAGGGGCCTGACGGACATATTTCGAGATATTTCTTCTTCTTGTTGTTCTTCTTCTGCACAGCTAAGCTGGAAGTGGCATTTGCGGCTCGCACTAGTGCACAGTTATCTCAAAGAAAGGGGCCACGGTGTTTCTGTATCTCTATTATGTTGGTGCGTCTTCGGAACTTTTAAATATCTCGATATATCTCGAAAACTACGCATCTGATCAAAAAATATGATCGAACATAAAAAGTAGGAAACTTAATTCTCTACAAAAAAGGTCTCTTAACATTTTGCCATAGCTCGCTTCGTTTCCGAGATATTTGCAGATTTATCTCAAGGGAAGTGGCCTGACGGACATATTTCGAGATATTTCTTCTTCTTGTTGTTCTTGTTCTGCACAGCTAAGCTGGAAGTGGCATTTGCAGCTCGCAATAGTGCAGAGTTATCCCAAAGAAAGGGGCCACGGTGTTTCTGTATCTCTATTATGTTGGTGCGGCTTCGGAACTTTTAAATATCTTGATATATCTCGAGAACTACGCATCTGATCAAAAAATATCATACTACATAAAAAGTAGGAAACTTAATTCTCTACAAGAAAGATCTCTAAACATTTTGCCATAGCTCGCTTCGTTTCCGAGATATTTGCAGATTTATCTCAAGGGAAGGGGCCTGACGGACATATTTCGAGATATTTCTTCTTCTTGTTGTTCTTCTTCTGCACAGCTAAACTGGAAGTGGCATTTGCAGCTCGCAATAGTGCAGAGTTATCCCAAAGAAAGGGGCCACGGTGTTTCTGTATCTCTATTATGTTGGTGCGGCTTCGGAACTTTTAAATATCTTGATATATCTCGAGAACTACGCATCTGATCAAAAAATATCATACTACATAAAAAGTAGGAAACTTAATTCTCTACAAGAAAGGTCTCTAAACATTTTGCCATAGCTCGCTTCGTTTCCGAGATATTTGCAGATTTATCTCAAGGGAAGGGGCCTGACGGACATATTTCGAGATATTTCTTCTTCTTGTTGTTCTTCTTCTGCACAGCTAAGCTGGAAGCGGCATTTGCAGCTCGCAATAGTGCAGAGTTATCTCAAAGAGAGGGGCCACGGTGTTTCTGTATCTCTATTATGTTGGTGCGGCTTCGGAACTTTTAAATATCTTGATATATCTCGAGAACTACGCATCTCATCAAAAAATATCATAGAAGATAAAAAGTAGGAAACTTAATTCTCTACAAAAAAGGTCTCTTAACATTTTGCCATAGCTCGCTTCGTTTCCGAGATATTTGCAGATATATCTCAAGGGAAGGGGCCTGACGGACATATTTCGAGATATTTCTTCTTCTTGTTGTTCTTCTTCTGCACAGCTAAGCTGGAAGTGGCATTTGCAGCTCGCAATAGTGCACAGCTATCTCAAAGAAAGGGGCCACGGTGTTTCTGTATCTCTATTATGTTGGTGCGGCTTCGGAACTTTTAAATATCTCGATATATCTCGAAAACTACGCTTCTGATCAAAAAATATCATAGAACGTAAATTGTAGGAAACATTATTCTCTACAAAAAAGGTCTCTTAACATTTTGCCATAGCTCGCTTCGTTTCCGAGATATTTGCAGATTCATCTCAAGGGAAGGGGTCTGACGGACATATTTCGAGATATTTCTTCTTCTTGTTGTTCTTCTTCTGCACAGCTAAGCTCGAAGCGGCATTTGCAGCTCGCAATAGTGCAGAGTTATCTCAAAGAAAGAGGCCACGGTGTTTCTGTACCTCTATTATGTTGGTGCAGCTTCGGAACTTTTAAATATCTTGATATATCTCGAGAACTACGCATCTGATCAAAAAATATCATCCAACATAAAAAGTAGGAAACTTAATTCTCTACAAAAAAGGTCTCTTAACATTTTGCCATAGCTTGCTTCGTTTCCGAGATATTTGCAGATTTATCTCAAGGGAAGTGGCCTGACGGACATATTTCGAGATATTTCTTCTTCTTGTTGTTCTTGTTCTGCACAGCTAAGCTGGAAGTGGCATTTGCAGCTCGCAATAGTGCAGAGTTATCCCAAAGAAAGGGCCACGGTGTTTCTGTATCTCTATTATGTTGGTGCGGCTTCGGAACTTTTAAATATCTTGATATATCTCGAGAACTACGCATCTGATCAAAAAATATCATACTACATAAAAAGTAGGAAACTTAATTCTCTACAAGAAAGGTCTCTAAACATTTTGCCATAGCTCGCTTCGTTTCCGAGATATTTGCAGATTTATCTCAAGGGAAGGGGCCTGACGGACATATTTCGAGATATTTCTTCTTCTTGTTGTTCTTCTTCTGCACAGCTAAGCTGGAAGTGGCATTTGCAGCTCGCAATAGTGCAGAGTTATCTCAAAGAGAGGGGCCACGGTGTTTCTGTATCTCTATTATGTTGGTGCGTCTTCGGAACTTTTAAATATCTCGATATATCTCGAAAACTACGCTTCTGATCAAAAAATATCATAGAACATAAATTGTAGGAAACATAATTCCCTACAAAAAACGTCTCTTAACATTTTGCCATAGCTCGCTTCGTTTCCGAGATATTTGCAGATTCAGCTCAAAGGAACTGGCCTGACGGACATATTTCGAGATATTTCTTCTTCTTGTTGTTCTTCCTCTGCACAGCTAAGCTGGAAGTGGCATTTGCGGCTCTCACTAGTGCAGAGTTATCTCAAAGAAAGGGGCCACGGTGTTTCTGTATCTCTATTATGTTGGTGCGGCTTCGGAACTTTTAAATATCTCGATATATCTCGAAAACTACGCTTCTGATCAAAAAATATCATAGAACATAAAAAGTAGGAAACTTAATTCTCTACAAAAAAGGTCTCTTAACATTTTGCCATAGCTCGCTTCGTTTCCGAGATATTTGCAGATTTATCTCAAGGGAAGGGGCCTAACGGACATATTTCGAGATATTTCTTCTTCTTGTTGTTCTTCTTCTGCACAGCTAAACTGGAAGTGGCATTTGCAGCTCGCAATAGTGCAGAGTTATCCCAAAGAAAGGGGCCACGGTGTTTCTGTAGCTCTATTATGTTGGTGCGGCTTCGGAACTTTTAAATATCTAGATATATCTCGAGAACTACGCATCTGATCAAAAAATATCATACTACATAAAAAGTAGGAAACTTAATTCTCTACAAGAAAGGTCTCTAAACATTTTGCCATAGCTCGCTTCGTTTCCGAGATATTTGCAGATTTATCTCAAGGGAAGGGGCCTGACGGACATATTTCGAGATATTTCTTCTTCTTGTTGTTCTTCTTCTGCACAGCTGAGCTGGAAGTGGCACTTGCGGCTCGCACTAGTGCAGAGTTATCTCAAAGAAAGGGGCCACGGTGTTTCTGTATCTCTATTATGTTGGTGCGGCTTCGGAACTTTTAAATATCTCGATATATCTCGACAACTACGCTTCTGATCAAAAAATATCATAGAACATAAAAAGTAGGAAACTTAATTCTCTACAAAAAAGGTCTCTTAACATTTTGCCATAGCTCGCTTCGTTTCCGAGATATTTGCAGATTTATCTCAAGGGAAGGGGCCTGACGGACATATTTCGAGATATTTCTTCTTCTTGTTGTTCTTCTTCTGCACAGCTAAGCTGGAAGCGGCATTTGCAGCTCGCAATAGTGCAGAGTTATCTCAAAGAGAGGGGCCACGGTGTTTCTGTATCTCTATTATGTTGGTGCGGCTTCGGAACTTTTAAATATCTTGATATATCTCGAGAACTACGCATCTCATCAAAAAATATCATAGAAGATAAAAAGTAGGAAACTTAATTCTCTACAAAAAAGGTCTCTTAACATTTTGCCATAGCTCGCTTCGTTTCCGAGATATTTGCAGATTCAGCTCAAAGGAACTGGCCTGACGGACATATTTCGAGATATTTCTTCTTCTTGTTGTTCTTCCTCTGCACAGCTAAGCTGGAAGTGGCATTTGCGGCTCTCACTAGTGCAGAGTTATCTCAAAGAAAGGGGCCACGGTGTTTCTGTATCTCTATTATGTTGGTGCGGCTTCGGAACTTTTAAATATCTCGATATATCTCGACAACTACGCTTCTGATCAAAAAATATCATAGAACATAAAAAGTAGGAAACTTAATTCTCTACAAAAAAGGTCTCTTAACATTTTGCCATAGCTCGCTTCGTTTCCGAGATATTTGCAGATTCAGCTCAAAGGAACTGGCCTGACGGACATATTTCGAGATATTTCTTCTTCTTGTTGTTCTTCCTCTGCACAGCTAAGCTGGAAGTGGCATTTGCAGCTCGCAATAGTGCAGAGTTATCTCAAAGAAAGGGGCCACGGTGTTTCTGTATCTCTATTATGTTGGTGCGGCTTCGGAACTTTTAAATATCTCGATATATCTCGAAAACTACGCTTCTGATCAAAAAATATCATAGAACGTAAATTGTAGGAAACATTATTCTCTACAAAAAAGGTCTCTTAACATTTTGCCATAGCTCGCTTCGTTTCCGAGATATTTGCAGATTCATCTCAAGGGAAGGGGTCTGACGGACATATTTCGAGATATTTCTTCTTCTTGTTGTTCTTCTTCTGCACAGCTAAGCTCGAAGCGGCATTTGCAGCTCGCAATAGTGCAGAGTTATCTCAAAGAAAGAGGCCACGGTGTTTCTGTACCTCTATTATGTTGGTGCAGCTTCGGAACTTTTAAATATCTTGATATATCTCGAGAACTACGCATCTGATCAAAAAATATCATCCAACATAAAAAGTAGGAAACTTAATTCTCTACAAAAAAGGTCTCTTAACATTTTGCCATAGCTTGCTTCGTTTCCGAGATATTTGCAGATTTATCTCAAGGGAAGTGGCCTGACGGACATATTTCGAGATATTTCTTCTTCTTGTTGTTCTTGTTCTGCACAGCTAAGCTGGAAGTGGCATTTGCAGCTCGCAATAGTGCAGAGTTATCCCAAAGAAAGGGCCACGGTGTTTCTGTATCTCTATTATGTTGGTGCGGCTTCGGAACTTTTAAATATCTTGATATATCTCGAGAACTACGCATCTGATCAAAAAATATCATACTACATAAAAAGTAGGAAACTTAATTCTCTACAAGAAAGGTCTCTAAACATTTTGCCATAGCTCGCTTCGTTTCCGAGATATTTGCAGATTTATCTCAAGGGAAGGGGCCTGACGGACATATTTCGAGATATTTCTTCTTCTTGTTGTTCTTCTTCTGCACAGCTAAGCTGGAAGTGGCATTTGCAGCTCGCAATAGTGCAGAGTTATCTCAAAGAGAGGGGCCACGGTGTTTCTGTATCTCTATTATGTTGGTGCGTCTTCGGAACTTTTAAATATCTCGATATATCTCGAAAACTACGCTTCTGATCAAAAAATATCATAGAACATAAATTGTAGGAAACATAATTCCCTACAAAAAACGTCTCTTAACATTTTGCCATAGCTCGCTTCGTTTCCGAGATATTTGCAGATTCAGCTCAAAGGAACTGGCCTGACGGACATATTTCGAGATATTTCTTCTTCTTGTTGTTCTTCCTCTGCACAGCTAAGCTGGAAGTGGCATTTGCGGCTCTCACTAGTGCAGAGTTATCTCAAAGAAAGGGGCCACGGTGTTTCTGTATCTCTATTATGTTGGTGCGGCTTCGGAACTTTTAAATATCTCGATATATCTCGAAAACTACGCTTCTGATCAAAAAATATCATAGAACATAAAAAGTAGGAAACTTAATTCTCTACAAAAAAGGTCTCTTAACATTTTGCCATAGCTCGCTTCGTTTCCGAGATATTTGCAGATTTATCTCAAGGGAAGGGGCCTAACGGACATATTTCGAGATATTTCTTCTTCTTGTTGTTCTTCTTCTGCACAGCTAAACTGGAAGTGGCATTTGCAGCTCGCAATAGTGCAGAGTTATCCCAAAGAAAGGGGCCACGGTGTTTCTGTAGCTCTATTATGTTGGTGCGGCTTCGGAACTTTTAAATATCTTGATATATCTCGAGAACTACGCATCTGATCAAAAAATATCATACTACATAAAAAGTAGGAAACTTAATTCTCTACAAGAAAGGTCTCTAAACATTTTGCCATAGCTCGCTTCGTTTCCGAGATATTTGCAGATTTATCTCAAGGGAAGGGGCCTGACGGACATATTTCGAGATATTTCTTCTTCTTGTTGTTCTTCTTCTGCACAGCTAAGCTGGAAGTGGCATTTGCAGCTCGCAATAGTGCAGAGTTATCTCAAAGAGAGGGGCCACGGTGTTTCTGTATCTCTATTATGTTGGTGCGGCTTCGGAACTTTTAAATATCTTGATATATCTCGAGAACTACGCATCTGATCAAAAAATATCATAGAAGATAAAAAGTAGGAAACTTAATTCTCTACAAAAAAGGTCTCTTAACATTTCGCCATAGCTCGCTTCGTTTCCGAGATATTTGCAGATATATCTCAAGGGAAGGGGCCTGACGGACATATTTCGAGATATTTCTTCTTCTTGTTGTTCTTCTTCTGCACAGCTAAGCTGGAAGTGGCATTTGCGGCTCGCACTAGTGCACAGTTATCTCAAAGAAAGGGGCCACGGTGTTTCTGTATCTCTATTATGTTGGTGCGTCTTCGGAACTTTTAAATATCTCGATATATCTCGAAAACTACGCATCTGATCAAAAAATATGATCGAACATAAAAAGTAGGAAACTTAATTCTCTACAAAAAAGGTCTCTTAACATTTTGCCATAGCTCGCTTCGTTTCCGAGATATTTGCAGATTTATCTCAAGGGAAGTGGCCTGACGGACATATTTCGAGATATTTCTTCTTCTTGTTGTTCTTGTTCTGCACAGCTAAGCTGGAAGTGGCATTTGCAGCTCGCAATAGTGCAGAGTTATCCCAAAGAAAGGGGCCACGGTGTTTCTGTATCTCTATTATGTTGGTGCGGCTTCGGAACTTTTAAATATCTTGATATATCTCGAGAACTACGCATCTGATCAAAAAATATCATACTACATAAAAAGTAGGAAACTTAATTCTCTACAAGAAAGATCTCTAAACATTTTGCCATAGCTCGCTTCGTTTCCGAGATATTTGCAGATTTATCTCAAGGGAAGGGGCCTGACGGACATATTTCGAGATATTTCTTCTTCTTGTTGTTCTTCTTCTGCACAGCTAAACTGGAAGTGGCATTTGCAGCTCGCAATAGTGCAGAGTTATCCCAAAGAAAGGGGCCACGGTGTTTCTGTATCTCTATTATGTTGGTGCGGCTTCGGAACTTTTAAATATCTTGATATATCTCGAGAACTACGCATCTGATCAAAAAATATCATACTACATAAAAAGTAGGAAACTTAATTCTCTACAAGAAAGGTCTCTAAACATTTTGCCATAGCTCGCTTCGTTTCCGAGATATTTGCAGATTTATCTCAAGGGAAGGGGCCTGACGGACATATTTCGAGATATTTCTTCTTCTTGTTGTTCTTCTTCTGCACAGCTAAGCTGGAAGCGGCATTTGCAGCTCGCAATAGTGCAGAGTTATCTCAAAGAGAGGGGCCACGGTGTTTCTGTATCTCTATTATGTTGGTGCGGCTTCGGAACTTTTAAATATCTTGATATATCTCGAGAACTACGCATCTCATCAAAAAATATCATAGAAGATAAAAAGTAGGAAACTTAATTCTCTACAAAAAAGGTCTCTTAACATTTTGCCATCGCTCGCTTCGTTTCCGAGATATTTGCAGATATATCTCAAGGGAAGGGGCCTGACGGACATATTTCGAGATATTTCTTCTTCTTGTTGTTCTTCTTCTGCACAGCTAAGCTGGAAGTGGCATTTGCAGCTCGCAATAGTGCACAGCTATCTCAAAGAAAGGGGCCACGGTGTTTCTGTATCTCTATTATGTTGGTGCGGCTTCGGAACTTTTAAATATCTCGATATATCTCGAAAACTACGCTTCTGATCAAAAAATATCATAGAACGTAAATTGTAGGAAACATTATTCTCTACAAAAAAGGTCTCTTAACATTTTGCCATAGCTCGCTTCGTTTCCGAGATATTTGCAGATTCATCTCAAGGGAAGGGGTCTGACGGACATATTTCGAGATATTTCTTCTTCTTGTTGTTCTTCTTCTGCACAGCTAAGCTCGAAGCGGCATTTGCAGCTCGCAATAGTGCAGAGTTATCTCAAAGAAAGAGGCCACGGTGTTTCTGTACCTCTATTATGTTGGTGCAGCTTCGGAACTTTTAAATATCTTGATATATCTCGAGAACTACGCATCTGATCAAAAAATATCATCCAACATAAAAAGTAGGAAACTTAATTCTCTACAAAAAAGGTCTCTTAACATTTTGCCATAGCTTGCTTCGTTTCCGAGATATTTGCAGATTTATCTCAAGGGAAGTGGCCTGACGGACATATTTCGAGATATTTCTTCTTCTTGTTGTTCTTGTTCTGCACAGCTAAGCTGGAAGTGGCATTTGCAGCTCGCAATAGTGCAGAGTTATCCCAAAGAAAGGGCCACGGTGTTTCTGTATCTCTATTATGTTGGTGCGGCTTCGGAACTTTTAAATATCTTGATATATCTCGAGAACTACGCATCTGATCAAAAAATATCATACTACATAAAAAGTAGGAAACTTAATTCTCTACAAGAAAGGTCTCTAAACATTTTGCCATAGCTCGCTTCGTTTCCGAGATATTTGCAGATTTATCTCAAGGGAAGGGGCCTGACGGACATATTTCGAGATATTTCTTCTTCTTGTTGTTCTTCTTCTGCACAGCTAAGCTGGAAGTGGCATTTGCAGCTCGCAATAGTGCAGAGTTATCTCAAAGAGAGGGGCCACGGTGTTTCTGTATCTCTATTATGTTGGTGCGTCTTCGGAACTTTTAAATATCTCGATATATCTCGAAAACTACGCTTCTGATCAAAAAATATCATAGAACATAAATTGTAGGAAACATAATTCCCTACAAAAAACGTCTCTTAACATTTTGCCATAGCTCGCTTCGTTTCCGAGATATTTGCAGATTCAGCTCAAAGGAACTGGCCTGACGGACATATTTCGAGATATTTCTTCTTCTTGTTGTTCTTCCTCTGCACAGCTAAGCTGGAAGTGGCATTTGCGGCTCTCACTAGTGCAGAGTTATCTCAAAGAAAGGGGCCACGGTATTTCTGTATCTCTATTATGTTGGTGCGGCTTCGGAACTTTTAAATATCTCGATATATCTCGAAAACTACGCTTCTGATCAAAAAATATCATAGAACATAAAAAGTAGGAAACTTAATTCTCTACAAAAAAGGTCTCTTAACATTTTGCCATAGCTCGCTTCGTTTCCGAGATATTTGCAGATTTATCTCAAGGGAAGGGGCCTAACGGACATATTTCGAGATATTTCTTCTTCTTGTTGTTCTTCTTCTGCACAGCTAAACTGGAAGTGGCATTTGCAGCTCGCAATAGTGCAGAGTTATCCCAAAGAAAGGGGCCACGGTGTTTCTGTAGCTCTATTATGTTGGTGCGGCTTCGGAACTTTTAAATATCTAGATATATCTCGAGAACTACGCATCTGATCAAAAAATATCATACTACATAAAAAGTAGGAAACTTAATTCTCTACAAGAAAGGTCTCTAAACATTTTGCCATAGCTCGCTTCGTTTCCGAGATATTTGCAGATTTATCTCAAGGGAAGGGGCCTGACGGACATATTTCGAGATATTTCTTCTTCTTGTTGTTCTTCTTCTGCACAGCTAAGCTGGAAGTGGCATTTGCAGCTCGCAATAGTGCAGAGTTATCTCAAAGAGAGGGGCCACGGTGTTTCTGTATCTCTATTATGTTGGTGCGGCTTCGGAACTTTTAAATATCTTGATATATCTCGAGAACTACGCATCTGATCAAAAAATATCATAGAAGATAAAAAGTAGGAAACTTAATTCTCTACAAAAAAGGTCTCTTAACATTTCGCCATAGCTCGCTTCGTTTCCGAGATATTTGCAGATATATCTCAAGGGAAGGGGCCTGACGGACATATTTCGAGATATTTCTTCTTCTTGTTGTTCTTCTTCTGCACAGCTAAGCTGGAAGTGGCATTTGCGGCTCGCACTAGTGCACAGTTATCTCAAAGAAAGGGGCCACGGTGTTTCTGTATCTCTATTATGTTGGTGCGTCTTCGGAACTTTTAAATATCTCGATATATCTCGAAAACTACGCATCTGATCAAAAAATATGATCGAACATAAAAAGTAGGAAACTTAATTCTCTACAAAAAAGGTCTCTTAACATTTTGCCATAGCTCGCTTCGTTTCCGAGATATTTGCAGATTTATCTCAAGGGAAGTGGCCTGACGGACATATTTCGAGATATTTCTTCTTCTTGTTGTTCTTGTTCTGCACAGCTAAGCTGGAAGTGGCATTTGCAGCTCGCAATAGTGCAGAGTTATCCCAAAGAAAGGGGCCACGGTGTTTCTGTATCTCTATTATGTTGGTGCGGCTTCGGAACTTTTAAATATCTTGATATATCTCGAGAACTACGCATCTGATCAAAAAATATCATACTACATAAAAAGTAGGAAACTTAATTCTCTACAAGAAAGATCTCTAAACATTTTGCCATAGCTCGCTTCGTTTCCGAGATATTTGCAGATTTATCTCAAGGGAAGGGGCCTGACGGACATATTTCGAGATATTTCTTCTTCTTGTTGTTCTTCTTCTGCACAGCTAAGCTGGAAGTGGCATTTGCAGCTCGCAATAGTGCAGAGTTATCTCAAAGAGAGGGGCCACGGTGTTTCTGTATCTCTATTATGTTGGTGCGGCTTCGGAACTTTTAAATATCTTGATATATCTGGAGAACTACGCCTCTGATCGAAAAATATCATAGAACATAAAAAGTAGGAAACTTAATTCTCTACAAAAAAGGTCTCTTAACATTTTGCCATAGCTCGCTTCGTTTCCGAGATATTTACAGATTTATCTCAAGGGAAGGGGCCCGACGGATATATTTCGAGATATTTCTTCTTCTTGTTGTTCTTCTTCTGCACAGCTAAGCTGGAAGTGGCATTTGCAGCTCGCAATAGTGCAGAGTTATCGCAAAGAAAGGGGCCACGGTGTTTCTGTATCTCTATTATGTTGGTGCGGCTTCGGAACTTTTAAATATCTTGATATATCTCGAGAACTACGCATCTGATCAAAAAATATCATAGAACATAAAAAGTAGGAAACCTAATTTTCTACAAAAAAGGTCTCTTAACATTTTGCCGTAGCTCGCTTCGTTTCCGAGATATTTGCAGATTTATCTCAAGGGAAGGGGCCTGACGGACATATCTCGAAATATTTCTTATTCTTGTTGTTCTTCTTCTGCACAGCTAAGCTGGAAGTGGCATTTGCAGCTCGCAATAGTGCAGAGTTATCTCAAAGAAAGGGGCCACGGTGTTTCTGTACCTCTATTATGTTGGTGCAGCTTCGGAGCTTTTAAATATCTTGATATATCTCGAGAACTACGCATCTGATCAAAAAATATCATAGAACATAAAAAGTAGGAAACTTAATTCTCTACAAAAAAGGTCTCTTAACATTTTGCCATAGCTCGCTTCGTTTCCGAGATATTTGCAGATTTATCTCAAGGGAAGGGGCCTGACGGACATATTTCGAGATATTTCTTCTTCTTGTTGTTCTTCTTCTGCACAGCTAAGCTGGAAGTGGCATTTGCAGCGCGCAATAGTGCAGAGTTATCTCAAAGAAAGGGGCCACGGTGTTTCTGTATCTCTATTATATTGGTGCGGCTTCGGAACTTTTAAATATCTTGATATATCTCGAAAACTACGCTTCTGATCAAAAAATATCAGAGAACGTAAATTGTAGGAAACATAATTCTCTACAAAAAAGGTCTCTTAACATTTTGCCATAGCTCGCTTCGTTTCCGAGATATTTGCAGATATATCTCAAGGGAAGGGGCCTGACGGACATATTTCGAGATATTTCTTCTTCTTGTTGTTCTTCTTCTGCACAGCTAAGCTGGAAGTGGCATTTGCGGCTCGCACTAGTGCAGAGTTATCTCAAAGAAAGGGGCCACGGTGTGTCTGTATCCCTATTATGTTGGTGCGGCTTCGGAACTTTTAAATATCTCGATATATCTCGAAAACTACGCCTCTGATCGAAAAATATCATAGAACATAAAAAGTAGGAAACTTAATTCTCTACAAAAAAGGTCTCTTAACATTTTGCCATAGCTCGCTTCGTTTCCGAGATATTTACAGATTTATCTCAAGGGAAGGGGCCTGACGGATATATTTCGAGATATTTCTTCTTCTTGTTGTTCTTCTTCTGCACAGCTAAGCTGGAAGTGGCATTTGCAGCGCGCAATAGTGCAGAGTTATCTCAAAGAAAGGGGCCACGGTGTTTCTGTATCTCTATTATGTTGGTGCGGCTTCGGAACTTTTAAATATCTTGATACATCTCGAGAACTACGCATCTGATCAAAAAATATCATAGAAGATAAAAAGTAGGAAACTTAATTCTCTACAAAAAAGGTCTCTTAACATTTCGCCATAGCTCGCTTCGTTTCCGAGATATTTGCAGATTTATCTCAAGGGAAGGGGCCTGTCGGACATATTTCGAGATATTTCTTCTTCTTGTTGTTCTTCTTCTGCACAGCTAAGCTGGAAGTGGCATTTGCGGCTCGCACTAGTGCAGAGTTATCTCAAAGAAAGGGGCCACGGTGTTTCTGTATCTCTATTATGTTGGTGCGGCTTCGAAACTTTTAAATATCTTGATATATCTCGAGAACTACGCATCTGATCAAAAAATATCATAGAACATAAATTGTAGGAAACATAATTCTCTACAAAAAAGGTATCTTAACATTTTGCCATAGCTCGCTTCGTTTCCGAGATATTTGCAGATATATCTCAAGGGAAGGGGCCTGCCGGACATATTTCGAGATATTTCTTCTTCTTGTTGTTCTTCTTCTGCACAGCTAAGCTGGAAGTGGCATTTACAGCTCGCAATAGTGCAGAGTTATCTCAGAGAAAGGGGCCACAGTGTTTCTGTATCTCTATTATGTTGGTGCGGCTTCGGATCTTTTAAATATCTCGATATATCTCGAAAACTACGCTTCTGATCAAAAAATATCATAGAACATAAATTGTAGGAAACATAATTCACTACAAAAAACGTCTCTTAACATTTTGCCATAGCTCGCTTCGTTTCCGAGATATTTGCAGATTCAGCTCAAAGGAACGGGCGTGACGGACATATTTCGAGATACTTCTTCTTCTTGTTGTTCTTCCTCTGCACAGCTAAGCTGGAAGTGGCATTTGCAGCTCGCAATAGTGCAGAGTTATCTCAAAGAAAGGGGCCACGGTGTTTCTGTATCTCTATTATGTTGGTGCGGCTTCGGAACTTTTAAATATCTTGATATATCTCGAGAACTACGCATCTGATCAAAAAATATCATAGAACATAAAAAGTAGGAAACTTAATTCTCTACAAAAAAGGTCTCTTAACATTTTGCCATAGCTCGCTTCGTTCCCGAGATATTTGCAGATTTATCTCAAGGGAAGGGGCCTGACGGACATATTTCGAGATATTTCTTCCTCTTGTTGTTCTTCTTCTGCACAGCTAAGCTGGAAGTGGCATTTGCGGCTCGCACTAGTGCAGAGTTATCTCAAAGAAAGGGGCCACGGTGTTTCTGTATCTCTATTATGTTGGTGCGGCTTCGCAACTTTTACATATCTCGATATATCTCGAAAACTACGCTTCTGATCAAAAAATATCATAGAACCTAAATTGTAGGAAACATAATTCTCTACAAAAAAGGTCTCTTAACATTTTGCCATAGCTCGCTTCGTTTCCGAGATATTTGCAGATTTATCTCAAGGGAAGGGTCCTGATGGACATATTTCGAGATATTTCTTCTTCTTGTTGTTCTTCTTCTGCACAGCTAAACAGGTAGTGGCATTTCCAGCTCGCAATCGTGCAGAGTTATCTCAAAGAACGGGGCCACGGTGTTTCTGTATCTCTATTATGTTGGTGCGGCTTCGGAACTTTTAAATATCTTGATATATCTCGAGAACTACGCCTCTGATCGAAAAATATCATAGAACGTAAAAAGTAGGAAACTTAATTCTCTACAAAAAAGGTCTCTTAACATTTTGCCATAGCTCGCTTCGTTTCCGAGATATTTGCAGATTCAGCTCAAAGGAACGGGCCTGACGGACATATTTCGAGATACTTCTTCTTCTTGTTGTTCTTCCTCTGCACAGCTAAGCTGGAAGTGGCATTTGCAGCTCGCAATAGTGCAGAGTTATCTCAAAGAAAGTGGCCACGGTGTTTCTGTATCTCTATTATGTTGGTGCGGCTTCGGAACTTTTAAATATCTTGATATATCTCGAGAACTACGCATCTGATCAAAAAATATCATAGAACATAAAAAGTAGGAAACTTAATTCTCTACAAAAAAGGTCTCTTAACATTTTGCCATAGCTCGCTTCGTTTCCGAGATATTTGCAGATATATCTCAAGGGAAGGGGCCTGACGGACATATTTCGAGATATTTCTTCTTCTTGTTGTTCTTCTTCTGCACAGCTAAGCCGGAAGTGGCATTTGCATCTCGCAATAGTGCAGAGTTATCTCAAAGAAAGGGGCCACGGTGTTTCTGTATCTCTATTATGTTGGTGCGGCTTCGGAACTTTTAAATATCTTGATATATCTCGAGAACTACGCCTCTGATCAAAAAATATCATAGAACGTAAATTGTAGGAAACATTATTCTCTACAAAAAAGGTCTCTTAACATTTTGCCATAGCTCGCTTTGTTTCCGAGATATTTGCAGATTTATCTCAAGGGAAGGGTCCTGATGGACATATTTCGAGATATTTCTTCTTCTTGTTGTTCTTCTTCTGCACAGCTAAACTGGAAGTGGCATTTCCAGCTCGCAATCGTGCAGAGTTATCTCAAAGAACGGGGCCACGGTGTTTCTGTATCTCTATTATGTTGGTGCGGCTTCGGAACTTTTAAATATCTTGATATATCTCGAGAACTACGCCTCTGATTGAAAAATATCATAGAACGTAAAAAGTAGGAAACTTAATTCTCTACAAAAAAGGTCTCTTAACATTTTGCCATAGCTCGCTTCGTTTCCGAGATATTTGCAGATTTATCTCAAGGGAAGGGGCCTGACGGACATATTTCGAGATATTTCTTCTTGTTGTTGTTGTTCTTCTGCACAGCTAAGCTGGAAGTGGCATTTGCAGCGCGCAATAGTGCAGAGTTATCTCAAAGAAAGGGGCCACGGTGTTTCTGTATCTCTATTATGTTGGTGCGGCTTCGGAACTTTTAAATATCTTGATACATCTCGAGAACTACGCATCTGATCAAAAAATATCATAGAAGATAAAAAGTAGGAAACTTAATTCTCTACAAAAAAGGTCTCTTAACATTTCGCCATAGCTCGCTTCGTTTCCGAGATATTTGCAGATTTATCTCAAGGGAAGGGGCCTGTCGGACATATTTCGAGATATTTCTTCTTCTTGTTGTTCTTCTTCTGCACAGCTAAGCTGGAAGTGGCATTTGCGGCTCGCACTAGTGCAGAGTTATCTCAAAGAAAGGGGCCACGGTGTTTCTGTATCTCTATTATGTTGGTGCGGCTTCGGAACTTTTAAATATCTCGATATATCTCGAAAACTACGCTTCTGATCAAAAAATATCATAGAACATAAATTGTAGGAAACATAATTCTCTACAAAAAACGTCTCTTAACATTTTGCCATAGCTCGCTTCGTTTCCGAGATATTTGCAGATTCAGCTCAAAGGAACTGGCCTGACGGACATATTTCGAGATATTTCTTCTTCTTGTTGTTCTTCCTCTGCACAGCTAAGCTGGAAGTGGCATTTGCAGCTCGCAATAGTGCAGAGTTATCTCAAAGAAAGGGGCCACGGTGTTTCTGTATCTCTATTATGTTGGTGCGGCTTCGGAACTTTTAAATATCTTGATATATCTCGAGAACTACGCATCTGATCAAAAAATATCATAGAACATAAAAAGTAGGAAACTTAATTCTCTACAAAAAAGGTCTCTTAACATTTTGCCATAGCTCGCTTCGTTCCCGAGATATTTGCAGATTTATCTCAAGGGAAGGGGCCTGACGGACATATTTCTAGATATTTCTTCCTGTTGTTGTTCTTCTTCTGCACAGCTAAGCTGGAAGTGGCATTTGCGGCTCGCACTAGTGCAGAGTTATCTCAAAGAAAGGGGCCACGGTGTTTCTGTATCTCTATTATGTTGGTGCGGCTTCGGAACTTTTAAATATCTCGATATATCTCGAAAACTACGCTTCTGATCAAAAAATATCATAGAACCTAAATTGTAGGAAACATAATTCTCTACAAAAAAGGTCTCTTAACATTTTGCCATAGCTCGCTTCGTTTCCGAGATATTTGCAGATTTATCTCAAGGGAAGGGTCCTGATGGACATATTTCGAGATATTTCTTCTTCTTGTTGTTCTTCTTCTGCACAGCTAAACTGGTAGTGGCATTTCCAGCTCGCAATCGTGCAGAGTTATCTCAAAGAACGGGGCCACGGTGTTTCTGTATCTCTATTATGTTGGTGCGGCTTCGGAACTTTTAAATATCTTGATATATCTCGAGAACTACGCCTCTGATCGAAAAATATCATAGAACGTAAAAAGTAGGAAACTTAATTCTCTACAAAAAAGGTCTCTTAACATTTTGCCATAGCTCGCTTCGTTTCCGAGATATTTGCAGATTTATCTCAAGGGAAGGGGCCTGACGGACATATTTCGAGATATTTCTTCTTCTTGTTGTTGTTCTTCTGCACAGCTAAGCTGGAAGTGGCATTTGCAGCGCGCAATAGTGCAGAGTTATCTCAAAGAAAGGGGCCACGGTGTTTCTGTATCTCTATTATGTTGGTGCGGCTTCGGAACTTTTAAATATCTTGATACATCTCGAGAACTACGCATCTGATCAAAAGATATCATAGAAGATAAAAAGTAGGAAACTTAATTCTCTACAAAAAAGGTCTCTTAACATTTCGCCATAGCTCGCTTCGTTTCCGAGATATTTGCAGATTTATCTCAAGGGAAGGGGCCTGACGGACATATTTCGAGATATTTCTTCCTCTTGTTGTTCTTCTTCTGCACAGCTGAGCTGGAAGTGGCAATTGCAGGTCGCAATAGTGCAGAGTTATCTCAAAGAAAGGGGCCACGGTGTTTCTGTATCTCTATTATGTTGCTGCGGCTTCGGAACTTTTAAATATCTCGATATATCTCGAAAACTACGCTTCTGATCAAAAAATATCATAGAACATAAATTGTAGGAAACATAATTCTCTACAAAAAACGTCTCTTAACATTTTGCCATAGCTCGCTTTGTTTCCGAGATATTTGCAGATTCAGCTCAAAGGAACTGGCCTGACGGACATATTTCGAGATATTTCTTCTTCTTGTTGTTCTTCTTCTGCACAGCTAAGCTGGAAGTGGCATTTGCGGCTCGCACTAGTGCAGAGTTATCTCAAAGAAAGGGGCCACGGTGTTTCTGTATCTCTATTATGTTGGTGCGGCTTCGCAACTTTTAAATATCTCGATATATCTCGAAAACTACGCTTCTGATCAAAAAATATCATAGAACCTAAATTGTAGGAAACATAATTCTCTACAAAAAAGGTCTCTTAACATTTTGCCATAGCTCGCTTCGTTTCCGAGATATTTGCAGATTTATCTCAAGGGAAGGGTCCTGATGGACATATTTCGAGATATTTCTTCTTCTTGTTGTTCTTCTTCTGCACAGCTAAACAGGTAGTGGCATTTCCAGCTCGCAATCGTGCAGAGTTATCTCAAAGAACGGGGCCACGGTGTTTCTGTATCTCTATTATGTTGGTGCGGCTTCGGAACTTTTAAATATCTTGATATATCTCGAGAACTACGCCTCTGATCGAAAAATATCATAGAACGTAAAAAGTAGGAAACTTAATTCTCTACAAAAAAGGTCTCTTAACATTTTGCCATAGCTCGCTTCGTTTCCGAGATATTTGCAGATTTATCTCAAGGGAAGGGGCCTGACGGACATATTTCGAGATATTTCTTCTTCTTGTTGTTCTTCTTCTGCACAGCTAAGCTGGAAGTGGCATTTGCGGCTCGCACTAGTGCAGAGTTATCTCAAAGAAAGGAGCCACGGTGTTTCTGTATCTCTATTATGCTGGTGCGGCTTCGGAACCTTTAAATATCTCGATATATCTCGAAAACTACGCTTCTGATCAAAAAATATCATAGAACATACATTGTAGGAAACATAATTCACTACAAAAAACGTCTCTTAACATTTTGCCATAGCTCGCTTCGTTTCCGAGATATTTGCAGATTCAGCTCAAAGGAACGGGCCTGACGGACATATTTCGAGATACTTCTTCTTCTTGTTGTTCTTCCTCTGCACAGCTAAGTTGGAAGTGGCATTTGCAGCTCGCAATAGTGCAGAGTTATCTCAAAGAAAGGGGCCACGGTGTTTCTGTATCTCTATTATGTTGGTGCGGCTTCGGAACTTTTAAATATCTTGATATATCTCGAGAACTACGCATCTGATCAAAAAATATCATAGAACATAAAAAGTAGGAAACTTAATTCTCTACAAAAAAGGTCTCTTAACATTTTGCCATAGCTCGATTCGTTCCCGAGATATTTGCAGATTTATCTCAAGGGAAGGGGCCTGACGGACATATTTCGAGATATTTCTTCTTCTTGTTGTTCTTCTTCTGCACAGCTAAGCTGGAAGTGGCATTTGCGGCTGGCAATAGTGCAGAGTTATCTCAAAGAAAGGGGCCACGGTGTTTCTGTATCTCTATTATGTTGGTGCGGCTTCGGAACTTTTAAATATCTTGATATATCTCGAGAACTACGCATCTGATCAAAAAATATCATAGAACATAAAAAGTAGGAAACTTAATTCTCTACAAAAAAGGTCTCTTAACATTTTGCCATAGCTCGCTTCGTTCCCGAGATATTTGCAGATTTATCTCAAGGGAAGGGGCCTGACGGACATATTTCGAGATATTTCTTCTTCTTGTTGTTCTTCTTCTGCACAGCTAAGCTGGAAGTGGCATTTGCAGCTCGCAATAGTGCAGAGTTATCTCAAAGAAAGGGGCCACGGTGTTTCTGTATCTCTATTATGTTGGTGCGGCTTCGGAACTTTTTAATATCTTGATATATCTCGAGAACTACGCATCTGATCAAAAAATATCATAGAACATAAAAAGTAGGAAACTTAATTCTCTACAAAAAAGGTCTCTTAACATTTTGCCATAGCTCGCTTCGTTCCCGAGATATTTGCAGATTTATCTCAAGGGAAGGGGCCTGACGGACATATTTCGAGATATTTCTTCTTCTTGTTGTTCTTCTTCAGCACAGCTGAGCTGGAAGTGGCATTTGCAGGTCGCAATAGTGCAGAGTTATCTCAAAGAAAGGGGCCACGGTGTTTCTGTATCTCTATTATGTTGGTGCGGCTTCGGAACTTTTAAATATCTTGATATATCTCGAGAACTACGCCTCTGATTGAAAAATATCATAGAACATAAAAAGTAGGAAACTTAATTCTCTACAAAAAAGGTCTCTTAACATTTTGCCATAGCTCGCTTCGTTTCCGAGATATTTGCAGATTTATCTCAAGGGAAGGGGCCTGACGGACATATTTCGAGATATTTCTTCTTCTTGTTGTTCTTTTTCTGCACAGCTAAGCTGGAAGTGGCATTTGCAGCGCGCAATAGTGCAGAGTTATCTCAAAGAAAGGGGCCACGGTGTTTCTGTATCTCTATTATGTTGGTGCGGCTTCGGAACTTTTAAATATCTTGATATATCTCGAGAACTACGCATCTGATCAAAAAATATCGTAGAACATGAAAAGTAGGAAACTTAATTCTCTACAAAAAAGGTCTCTTAACATTTTGCCATAGCTCTCTTCGTTTCCGAGATATTTGCAGATTTATCTCAAGGGAAGGGGCCTGACGGACATATTTCGAGATATTTCTTCTTCTTGTTGTTCTTCTTCTGCACAGCTAAGCTGGAAGTGGCATTTGCAGCTCGCAATAGTGCAGAGTTATCTCAAAGAAAGGGGCCACGGTGTTTCTGTATCTCTATTATGTTGGTGCGGCTTCGGAACTTTTAAATATCTTGATATATCTCGAGAACTACGCATCTGATCAAAAAATATCATAGAACATAAAAAGTAGGAAACTTAATTCTCTACAAAAAAGGTCTCTTAACATTTTGCCATAGCTCGCTTCGTTTCCGAGATATTTGCAGATTTATCTCAAGGGAAGGGTCCTGATGGACATATTTCGAGATATTTCTTCTTCTTGTTGTTCTTCTTCTGCACAGCTAAACTGGAAGTGGCATTTCCAGCTCGCAATCGTGCAGAGTTATCTCAAAGAAAGGGGCCACGGTGTTTCTGTATCTCTATTATGTTGGTGCGGCTTCGGAACTTTTAAATATCTTGATATATCTCGAGAACTACGCCTCTGATCGAAAAATATCATAGAACGTAAAAAGTAGGAAACTTAATTCTCTACAAAAAAGGTCTCTTAACATTTTGCCATAGCTCGCTTCGTTTCCGAGATATTTGCAGATTTATCTCAAGGGAAGGGGCCTGACGGACATATTTCGAGATATTTCTTCTTCTTGTTGTTCTTCTTCTGCACAGCTAAGCTGGAAGTGGCATTTGCGGCTCGCACTAGTGCAGAGTTATCTCAAAGAAAGGAGCCACGGTGTTTCTGTATCTCTATTATGCTGGTGCGGCTTCGGAACTTTTAAATATCTCGATATATCTCGAAAACTACGCTTCTGATCAAAAAATATCATAGAACATACATTGTAGGAAACATAATTCACTACAAAAAACGTCTCTTAACATTTTGCCATAGCTCGCTTCGTTTCCGAGATATTTGCAGATTCAGCTCAAAGGAACGGGCCTGACGGACATATTTCGAGATACTTCTTCTTCTTGTTGTTCTTCCTCTGCACAGCTAAGCTGGAAGTGGCATTTGCAGCTCGCAATAGTGCAGAGTTATCTCAAAGAAAGGGGCCACGGTGTTTCTGTATCTCTATTATGTTGGTGCGGCTTCGGAACTTTTAAATATCTTGATATATCTCGAAAACTACGCTTCTGATCAAAAAATATCATAGAACATAAATTGTAGGAAACATAATTCACTACAAAAAACGTCTCTTAACATTTTGCCATAGCTCGCTTCGTTTCCGAGATATTTGCAGATTCAGCTCAAAGGAACGGGCCTGACGGACATATTTCGAGATACTTCTTCTTCTTGTTGTTCTTCCTCTGCACAGCTAAGCAGGAAGTGGCATTTGCAGCTCGCCATAGTGCAGAGTTATCTCAAAGAAAGGGGCCACGGTGTTTCTGTATCTCTATTATGTTGGTGCGGCTTCGGAACTTTTAAATATCTTGATATATCTCGAGAACTACGCATCTGATCAAAAAATATCATAGAACATAAAAAGTAGGAAACTTAATTCTCTACAAAAAAGGTCTCTTAACATTTTGCCATAGCTCGCTTCGTTCCCGAGATATTTGCAGATTTATCTCAAGGGAAGGGGCCTGACGGACATATTTCGAGATATTTCTTCTTCTTGTTGTTCTTCTTCTGCACAGCTAAGCTGGAAGTGGCATTTGCGGCTCGCACTAGTGCAAAGTTATCTCAAAGAAAGGGGCCACGGTGTTTCTGTATCTCTATTATGTTGGTGCGGCTTCGGAACTTTTAAATATCTCGATATATCTCGAGAACTACGCGTCTGATCGAAAAATATCATAGAACATAAAAAGTAGGAAACTTAATTCTCTACAAAAAAGGTCTCTTAACATTTTGCCATAGCTCGCTTCGTTTCCGAGATATTTGCAGATTTATCTCAAGGGAAGGGTCCTGATGGACATATTTCGAGATATTTCTTCTTCTTGTTGTTCTTCTTCTGCACAGCTAAGCTGGAAGTGGCATTTGCAGCGCGCAATAGTGCAGAGTTATCTCAAAGAAAGGGGCCACGGTGTTTCTGTATCTCTATTATGTTGGTGCGGCTTCGGAACTTTTAAATATCTTGATATATCTCGAGAACTACGCATCTGATCAAAAAATATCATAGAACATAAAAAGTAGGAAACTTAATTCTCTACAGAAAAGGTCTCTTAACATTTCGCCATAGCTCACTTCGTTTCCGAGATATTTGCAGATTTATCTCAAGGGAAGGGGCCTGTCGGACATATTTCGAGATATTTCTTCTTCTTGTTGTTCTTCTTCTGCACAGCTAAGCTGGAAGTGGCATTTGCGGCTCGCACTAGTGCAGAGTTATCTCAAAGAAAGGGGCCACGGTGTTTCTGTATCTCTATTATGTTGGTGCGGCTTCGGAACTTTTAAATATCTCGATATATCTCGAAAACTACGCTTCTGATCAAAAAATATGATAGAACATAAATTATAGGAAACATAATTCTCTACAAAAAACGTCTCTTAACATTTTGCCATAGCTCGCTTCGTTTCCGAGATATTTGCAGATTCAGCTCAAAGGAACTGGCCTGACGGACATATTTCGAGATATTTCTTCTTCTTGTTGTTCTTCCTCTGCACGGCTAAGCTGGAAGTGACATTTGCAGCTCGCAATAGTGCAGAGTTATCTCAAAGAAAGGGGCCACGGTGTTTCTGTATCTCTATTATGTTGGTGCGGCTTCGGAACTTTTAAATATCTCGATGTATCTCGAAAACTACGCTTCTGATCAAAAAATATCATAGAACATAAATTGTAGGAAACAGAATTCTCTACAAAAAAGGTCTCTTAACATTTTGCCATAGCTCGCTTCGTTTCCGAGATATTTGCAGATATATCTCAAGGGAAGGGGCCTGACGGACATATTTCGAGATATTTCTTCTTCTTGTTGTTCTTCTTCTGCACAGCTAAGCTGGAAGTGGCATTTACAGCTCGCAATAGTGCAGAGTTATCTCAAAGAAAGGGGCACCGGTGTTTCTGTATCTCTATTATGTTGGTGCGGCTTCGGAACTTTTAAATATCTTGATATATCTCGAGAACTACGCATCTGATCAAAAAATATCATAGAACATAAATTGTAGGAAACATAATTCTCTACAAAAAACGTCTCTTAACATTTTGCCATAGCTCGCTTCGTTTCCGAGATATTTGCAGATTTATCTCAAGGGAAGGGGCCTGACGGACATATTTCGAGATATTTCTTCTTCTTGTTGTTCTTCTTCTGCACAGCTGAGCTGGAAGTGGCATTTGCAGGTCGCAATAGTGCAGAGTTATCTCAAAGAAAGGGGCCACGGTGTTTCTGTATCTCTATTATGTTGGTGCGGCTTCGGAACTTTTAAATATCTCGATATATCTCGAAAACTACGCTTCTGATCAAAAAATGTCATAGAACGTAAATTGTAGGAAACATTATTCTCTACAAAAAAGGTCTCTTAACATTTTGCCATAGCTCGCTTCGTTTCCGAGATATTTGCAGATTTATCTCAAGGGAAGGGTCCTGATGGATATATTTCGAGATATTTCTTCTTCTTGTTGTTCTTCTTCTGCACAGCTAAGCTGGAAGTGGCATTTGCAGCTCGCAATAGTGCAGAGTTATCTCAAAGAAAGGGGCCACGGTGTTTCTGTATCTCTATTATGTTGGTGCGGCTTCGGAACTTTTAAATATCTTGATATATCTCGAGAACTACGCATCTGATCAAAAAATATCATAGAACATAAAAAGTAGGAAACTTAATTCTCTACAGAAAAGGTCTCTTAACATTTCGCCATAGCTCACTTCGTTTCCGAGATATTTGCAGATTTATCTCAAGGGAAGGGGCCTGTCGGACATATTTCGAGATATTTCTTCTTCTTGTTGTTCTTCTTCTGCACAGCTAAGCTGGAAGTGGCATTTGCGGCTCGCACTAGTGCAGAGTTATCTCAAAGAAAGGGGCCACGGTGTTTCTGTATCTCTATTATGTTGGTGCGGCTTCGGAACTTTTAAATATCTCGATATATCTCGAAAACTACGCTTCTGATCAAAAAATATCATAGAACATAAATTATAGGAAACATAATTCTCTACAAAAAACGTCTCTTAACATTTTGCCATAGCTCGCTTCGTTTCCGAGATATTTGCAGATTCAGCTCAAAGGAACTGGCCTGACGGACATATTTCGAGATATTTCTTCTTCTTGTTGTTCTTCCTCTGCACGGCTAAGCTGGAAGTGACATTTGCAGCTCGCAATAGTGCAGAGTTATCTCAAAGAAAGGGGCCACGGTGTTTCTGTATCTCTATTATGTTGGTGCGGCTTCGGAACTTTTAAATATCTCGATATATCTCGAAAACTACGCTTCTGATCAAAAAATATCATAGAACATAAATTGTAGGAAACAGAATTCTCTGCAAAAAAGGTCTCTTAACATTTTGCCATAGCTCGCTTCGTTTCCGAGATATTTGCAGATATATCTCAAGGGAAGGGGCCTGACGGACATATTTCGAGATATTTCTTCATCTTGTTGTTCTTCTTCTGCACAGCTAAGCTGGAAGTGGCATTTACAGCTCGCAATAGTGCAGAGTTATCTCAAAGAAAGGGGCCACGGTGTTTCTGTATCTCTATTATGTTGGTGCGGCTTCGGAACTTTTAAATATCTTGATATATCTCGAGAACTACGCATCTGATCAAAAAATATCATAGAACATAAAAAGTAGGAAACTTAATTCTCTACAAAAGAGGTCTCTTAACATTTTGCCATAGCTCGCTTCGTTTCCGAGATATTTGCAGATTTATCTCAAGGGAAGGGGCCTGACGGTTATATTTCGAGATATTTCTTCTTCTTGTTGTTCTTCTTCTGCACAGCTAAGCTGGAAGTGGCATTTGCGGCTCGCACTAGTGCAGGGTTATCTCAAAGAAAGGGGCCACGGTGTTTCTGTATCCCTATTATGTTGGTGCGGCTTCGGAACTTTTAAATATCTCGATATATCTCGAAAACTACGCTTCTGATCAAAAAATATCATAGAACATAAATTGTAGGAAACATAATTCTCTACAAAAAACGTCTCTTAACATTTTGCCATAGCTCGCTTCGTTTCCGAGATATTTGCAGATTCAGCTCAAAGGAACTGGCCTGACGGACATATTTCGAGATATTTCTTCTTCTTGTTGTTCTTCCTCTGCACAGCTAAGCTGGAAGTGGCATTTGCAGCTCGCAATAGTGCAGAGTTATCTCAAAGAAAGGGGCCACGGTGTTTCTGTATCTCTATTATGTTGGTGCGGCTTCGGAACTTTTAAATATCTTGATATATCTCGAGAACTACGCATCTGATCAAAAAATATCATACAACATAAAAAGTAGGAAACTTAATTCTCTATAAAAAACGTCTCTTAACATTTTGCCATAGCTCGCTTCGTTTCCGAGATATTTGCAGATTCAGCTCAAAGGAACTGGCCTGACGGACATATTTCGAGATATTTCTTCTTCTTGTTGTTCTTCCTCTGCACAGCTAAGCTGGAAGTGGCATTTGCAGCTCGCAATAGTGCAGAGTTATCTCAAAGAAAGGGGCCACGGTGTTGATGTATCTCTATTATGTTGGTGCGGCTTCGGAACTTTTAAATATCTTGATATATCTCGAGAACTACGCATCTGATCAGAAAATATCATAGAACATAAAAAGTAGGAAACTTAATTCTCTACAAAAAAGGTCTCTTAACATTTCGCCATAGCTCGCTTCGTTTCCGAGATATTTGCAGATTTATCTCAAGGGAAGGGGCCTGACGGTTATATTTCGAGATATTTCTTCGTCTTGTTGTTCTTCTTCTGCACAGCTAAGCTGGAAGTGGCATTTGCGGCTCGCGCTAGTGCAGAGTTATCTCAAAGAAAGGGGCCACGGTGTTTCTGTATCCCTATTATGTTGGTGCGGCTTCGGAACTTTTAAATATCTCGATATATCTCGAAAACTACGCTTCTGATCAAAAAATATCATAGAACATAAATTGTAGGAAACATAATTCTCTACAAAAAACGTCTCTTAACATTTTGCCATAGCTCGCTTCGTTTCCGAGATATTTGCAGATTCAGCTCAAAGGAACTGGCCTGACGGACATATTTCGAGATATTTCTTCTTCTTGTTGTTCTTCCTCTGCACAGCTAAGCTGGAAGTGGCATTTGCAGCTCGCAATAGTGCAGAGTTATCTCAAAGAAAGGGGCCACGGTGTTTCTGTATCTCTATTATGTTGGTGCGGCTTCGGAACTTTTAAATATCTTGATATATCTCGAGAACTACGCATCTGATCAAAAAATATCATACAACATAAAAAGTAGGAAACTTAATTCTCTATAAAAAACGTCTCTTAACATTTTGCCATAGCTCGCTTCGTTTCCGAGATATTTGCAGATTCAGCTCAAAGGAACTGGCCTGACGGACATATTTCGAGATATTTCTTCTTCTTGTTGTTCTTCCTCTGCACAGCTAAGCTGGAAGTGGCATTTGCAGCTCGCAATAGTGCAGAGTTATCTCAAAGAAAGGGGCCACGGTGTTTCTGTATCTCTATTATGTTGGTGCGGCTTCGGAACTTTTAAATATCTTGATATATCTCGAGAACTACGCATCTGATCAAAAAATATCATACAACATAAAAAGTAGGAAACTTAATTCTCTATAAACAACGTCTCTTAACATTTTGCCATAGCTCGCTTCGTTTCCGAGATATTTGCAGATTCAGCTCAAAGGAACTGGCCTGACGGACATATTTCGAGATATTTCTTCTTCTTGTTGTTCTTCCTCTGCACAGCTAAGCTGGAAGTGGCATTTGCAGCTCGCAATAGTGCAGAGTTATCTCAAAGAAAGGGGCCACGGTGTTGATGTATCTCTATTATGTTGGTGCGGCTTCGGAACTTTTAAATATCTTGATATATCTCGAGAACTACGCATCTGATCAGAAAATATCATAGAACATAAAAAGTAGGAAACTTAATTCTCTACAAAAAAGGTCTCTTAACATTTCGCCATAGCTCGCTTCGTTTCCGAGATATTTGCAGATTTATCTCAAGGGAAGGGGCCTGACGGACATATTTCGAGATATTTCTTCTTCTTGTTGTTCTTCCTCTGCACAGCTAAGCTGGAAGTGGCATTTGCAGCTCGCAATAGTGCAGAGTTATCTCAAAGAAAGGGGCCACGGTGTTTCTGTATCTCTATTATGTTGGTGCGGCTTCGGAACTTTTAAATATCTTGATATATCTCGAGAACTACGCATCTGATCAAAAAATATCATAGAACATAAAAAGTGGGAAACTTAATTCTCTACAAAAAAGGTCTCTTAACATTTCGCCATAGCTCGCTTCGTTTCCGAGATATTTGCAGATTTATCTCAAGGGAAGGGGCCTGACGGTTATATTTCGAGATATTTCTTCTTCTTGTTGTTCTTCTTCTGCACAGCTAAGCTGGAAGTGGCATTTGCGGCTCGCACTAGTGCAGAGTTATCTCAAAGAAAGGGGCCACGGTGTTTCTGTATCCCTATTATGTTGGTGCGGCTTCGGAACTTTTAAATATCTCGATATATCTCGAAAACTACGCTTCTGATCAAAAAATATCATAGAACATAAATTGTAGGAAACATAATTCTCTACAAAAAACGTCTCTTAACATTTTGCCATAGCTCGCTTCGTTTCCGAGATATTTGCAGATTCAGCTCAAAGGAACTGGCCTGACGGACATATTTCGAGATATTTCTTCTTCTTGTTGTTCTTCCTCTGCACAGCTAAGCTGGAAGTGGCATTTGCAGCTCGCAATAGTGCAGAGTTATCTCAAAGAAAGGGGCCACGGTGTTTCTGTATCTCTATTATGTTGGTGCGGCTTCGGAACTTTTAAATATCTTGATATATCTCGAGAACTACGCATCTGATCAAAAAATATCATACAACATAAAAAGTAGGAAACTTAATTCTCTATAAAAAACGTCTCTTAACATTTTGCCATAGCTCGCTTCGTTTCCGAGATATTTGCAGATTCAGCTCAAAGGAACTGGCCTGACGGACATATTTCGAGATATTTCTTCTTCTTGTTGTTCTTCCTCTGCACAGCTAAGCTGGAAGTGGCATTTGCAGCTCGCAATAGTGCAGAGTTATCTCAAAGAAAGGGGCCACGGTGTTGATGTATCTCTATTATGTTGGTGCGGCTTCGGAACTTTTAAATATCTTGATATATCTCGAGAACTACGCATCTGATCAGAAAATATCATAGAACATAAAAAGTAGGAAACTTAATTCTCTACAAAAAAGGTCTCTTAACATTTCGCCATAGCTCGCTTCGTTTCCGAGATATTTGCAGATTTATCTCAAGGGAAGGGGCCTGACGGACATATTTCGAGATATTTCTTCTTCTTGTTGTTCTTCTTCTGCACAGCTAAGCTGGAAGTGGCATTTGCGGCTCGCACTAGTGCAGAGTTATCTCAAAGAAAGGGGCCACGGTGTTTCTGTATCCCTATTATGTTGGTGCGGCTTCGGAACTTTTAAATATCTCGATATATCTCGAAAACTACGCTTCTGATCAAAAAATATCATAGAACATAAATTGTAGGAAACATAATTCTCTACAAAAAACGTCTCTTAACATTTTGCCATAGCTAGCTTCGTTTCCGAGATATTTGCAGATTCAGCTCAAAGGAACTGGCCTGACGGACATATTTCGAGATATTTCTTCTTCTTGTTGTTCTTCCTCTGCACAGCTAAGCTGGAAGTGGCATTTGCAGCTCGCAGTAGTGCAGAGTTATCTCAAAGAAAGGGGCCACGGTGTTTCTGTATCCCTATTATGTTGGTGCGGCTTCGGAACTTTTAAATATCTCGATATATCTCGAAAACTACGCTTCTGATCAAAAAATATCATAGAACATAAATTGTAGGAAACATAATTCTCTACAAAAAACGTCTCTTAACATTTTGCCATAGCTAGCTTCGTTTCCGAGATATTTGCAGATTCAGCTCAAAGGAACTGGCCTGACGGACATATTTCGAGATATTTCTTCTTCTTGTTGTTCTTCCTCTGCACAGCTAAGCTGGAAGTGGCATTTGCAGCTCGCAGTAGTGCAGAGTTATCTCAAAGAAAGGGGCCACGGTGTTTCTGTATCTCTATTATGTTGGTGCGGCTTCGGAACTTTTAAATATCTTGATATATCTCGAGAACTACGCATCTCATCAAAAAATATCATACAACATAAAAAGTAGGAAACTTAATTCTCTATAAAAAACGTCTCTTAACATTTTGCCATAGCTCGCTTCGTTTCCGAGATATTTGCAGATTCAGCTCAAAGGAACTGGCCTGACGGACATATTTCGAGATATTTCTTCTTCTTGTTGTTCTTCCTCTGCACAGCTAAGCTGGAAGTGGCATTTGCAGCTCGCAATAGTGCAGAGTTATCTCAAAGAAAGGGGCCACGGTGTTTCTGTATCTCTATTATGTTGGTGCGGCTTCGGAACTTTTAAATATCTTGATATATCTCGAGAACTACGCATCTGATCAAAAAATATCATAGAACATAAAAAGTGGGAAACTTAATTCTCTACAAAAAAGGTCTCTTAACATTTCGCCATAGCTCGCTTCGTTTCCGAGATATTTGCAGATTTATCTCAAGGGAAGGGGCCTGACGGACATATTTCGAGATATTTCTTCTTCTTGTTGTTCTTCTTCTGCACAGCTAAGCTGGAAGTGGCATTTACAGCTCGCAATCGTGCAGAGTTATCTCAAAGAAAGGGGCCACGGTGTTTCTGTATCTCTTATTATGTTGGTGCGGCTTCGGAACTTTTAAATATCTTGATATATCTCGAGAACTACGCATCTGATCAAAAAATATCATAGAACATAAAAAGTAGGAAACTTAATTCTCTACAAAAAAGGTCTCTTAACATTTCGCCATAGCTCGCTTCGTTTCCGAGATATTTGCAGATTTATCTGAAGGGAAGGGGCCTGACGGACATATTTCGAGATATTTCTTCTTCTTGTTGTTCTTCTTCTGCACAGCTAAGCTGGAAGTGGCATTTGCGGCTCGCACTAGTGCAGAGTTATCTCAAAGAAAGGGGCCAAGGTGTTTCTGTATCCCTATTATGTTGGTGCGGCTTCGGAACTTTTAAATATCTCGATATATCTCGAAAACTACGCTTCTGATCAAAAAATATCATAGAATATAAATTGTAGGAAACATAATTCTCTATAAAAAACGTCTCTTAACATTTTGCCATAGCTCGCTTCGTTTCCGAGATATTTGCAGATTCAGCTCAAAGGAACTGGCCTGACGGACATATTTCGAGATATTTCTTCTTCTTGTTGTTCTTCCTCTGCACAGCTAAGCTGGAAGTGGCATTTGCAGCTCGCAATAGTGCAGAGTTATCTCAAAGAAAGGGGCCACGGTGTTTCTGTATTTCTATTATGTTGGTGCGGCTTCGGAACTTTTAAATATCTTGATATATCTCGAGAACTACGCATCTGATCAAAAAATATCATAGAACATAAAAAGTAGGAAACTTAATTCTCTACAAAAAAGGTCTCTTAACATTTTGCCATAGCTCGCTTCGTTTCCGAGATATTTGCAGATTTATCTCAAGGGAAGGGGCCTGACGGACATATTTCGAGATATTTCTTCTTCTTGTTGTTCTTCTTCTGCACAGCTAAGCTGGAAGTGGCATTTGCGGCTCGCACTAGTGCAGAGTTATCTCAAAGAAAGGGGCCACGGTGTTTCTGTATCTCTATTATGTTGGTGCGGCTTCGGAACTTTTAAATATCTCGATATATCTCGAAAACTACGCTTCTGATCAAAAAATATCATAGAACATAAATTGTAGGAAACAGAATTCTCTGCAAAAAAGGTCTCTTAACATTTTGCCATAGCTCGCTTCGTTTCCGAGATATTTGCAGATATATCTCAAGGGAAGGGGCCTGACGGACATATTTCGAGATATTTCTTCTTCTTGTTGTTCTTCTTCTGCACAGCTAAGCTGGAAGTGGCATTTACAGCTCGCAATAGTGCAGAGTTATCTCAAAGAAAGGGGCCACGGTGTTTCTGTATCTCTATTATGTTGGTGCGGCTTCGGAACTTTTAAATATCTTGATATATCTCGAAAACTACGCATCTGATCAAAAAATATCATAGAACATAAAAAGTAGGAAACTTAATTCTCTACAAAAGAGGTCTCTTAACATTTTGCCATAGCTCGCTTCGTTTCCGAGATATTTGCAGATTTATCTCAAGGGAAGGGGCCTGACGGTTATATTTCGAGATATTTCTTCTTCTTGTTGTTCTTCTTCTGCACAGCTAAGCTGGAAGTGGCATTTGCGGCTCGCACTAGTGCAGAGTTATCTCAAAGAAAGGGGCCACGGTGTTTCTGTATCCCTATTATGTTGGTGCGGCTTCGGAACTTTTAAATATCTCGATATATCTCGAAAACTACGCTTCTGATCAAAAAATATCATAGAACATAAATTGTAGGAAACATAATTCTCTACAAAAAACGTCTCTTAACATTTTGCAATAGCTCGCTTCGTTTCCGAGATATTTGCAGATTCAGCTCAAAGGAACTGGCCTGACGGACATATTTCGAGATATTTCTTCTTCTTGTTGTTCTTCCTCTGCACAGCTAAGCTGGAAGTGGCATTTGCAGCTCGCAATAGTGCAGAGTTATCTCAAAGAAAGGGGCCACGGTGTTTCTGTATCTCTATTATGTTGGTGCGGCTTCGGAACTTTTAAATATCTTGATATATCTCGAGAACTACGCATCTGATCAAAAAATATCATACAACATAAAAAGTAGGAAACTTAATTCTCTATAAAAAACGTCTCTTAACATTTTGCCATAGCTCGCTTCGTTTCCGAGATATTTGCAGATTCAGCTCAAAGGAACTGGCCTGACGGACATATTTCGAGATATTTCTTCTTCTTGTTGTTCTTCCTCTGCACAGCTAAGCTGGAAGTGGCATTTGCAGCTCGCAATAGTGCAGAGTTATCTCAAAGAAAGGGGCCACGGTGTTGATGTATCTCTATTATGTTGGTGCGGCTTCGGAACTTTTAAATATCTTGATATATCTCGAGAACTACGCATCTGATCAGAAAATATCATAGAACATAAAAAGTAGGAAACTTAATTCTCTACAAAAAAGGTCTCTTAACATTTCGCCATAGCTCGCTTCGTTTCCGAGATATTTGCAGATTTATCTCAAGGGAAGGGGCCTGACGGACATATTTCGAGATATTTCTTCTTCTTGTTGTTCTTCTCCTGCACAGCTAAGCTGGAAGTGGCATTTGCGGCTCGCACTAGTGCAGAGTTATCTCAAAGAAAGGGGCCACGGTGTTTCTGTATCCCTATTATGTTGGTGCGGCTTCGGAACTTTTAAATATCTCGATATATCTCGAAAACTACGCTTCTGATCAAAAAATATCATAGAACATAAATTGTAGGAAACATAATTCTCTACAAAAAACGTCTCTTAACATTTTGCCATAGCTCGCTTCGTTTCCGAGATATTTGCAGATTCAGCTCAAAGGAACTGGCCTGACGGACATATTTCGAGATATTTCTTCTTCTTGTTGTTCTTCCTCTGCACAGCTAAGCTGGAAGTGGCATTTGCAGCTCGCAATAGTGCAGAGTTATCTCAAAGAAAGGGGCCACGGTGTTGATGTATCTCTATTATGTTGGTGCGGCTTCGGAACTTTTAAATATCTTGATATATCTCGAGAACTACGCATCTGATCAGAAAATATCATAGAACATAAAAAGTAGGAAACTTAATTCTCTACAAAAAAGGTCTCTTAACATTTCGCCATAGCTCGCTTCGTTTCCGAGATATTTGCAGATTTATCTCAAGGGAAGGGGCCTGACGGATATATTTCGAGATATTTCTTCTTCTTGTTGTTCTTATTCTGCACAGCTAAGCTGGAAGTGGCATTTGCGGCTTGCACTAGTGCAGAGTTATCTCAAAGAAAGGGGCCACGGTGTTTCTGTATCCCTATTATGTTGGTGCGGCTTCGGAACTTTTAAATATCTCGATATATCTCGAAAACTACGCTTCTGATCAAAAAATATCATAGAACATAAATTGTAGGAAACATAATTCTCTACAAAAAATGTCTCTTAACATTTTGCCATAGCTCGCTTCGTTTCCGAGATATTTGCAGATTCAGCTCAAAGGAACTGGCCTGACGGACATATTTCGAGATATTTCTTCTTCTTGTTGTTCTTCCTCTGCACAGCTAAGCTGGAAGTGGCATTTGCAGCTCGCAATAGTGCAGAGTTATCTCAAAGAAAGGGGCCACGGTGTTTCTGTATCTCTATTATGTTGGTGCGGCTTCGGAACTTTTAAATATCTTGATATATCTCGAGAACTACGCATCTGATCAAAAAATATCATACAACATAAAAAGTAGGAAACTTAATTCTCTATAAAAAACGTCTCTTAACATTTTGCCATAGCTCGCTTCGTTTCCGAGATATTTGCAGATTCAGCTCAAAGGAACTGGCCTGACGGACATATTTCGAGATATTTCTTCTTCTTGTTGTTCTTCCTCTGCACAGCTAAGCTGGAAGTGGCATTTGCAGCTCGCAATAGTGCAGAGTTATCTCAAAGAAAGGGGCCACGGTGTTGATGTATCTCTATTATGTTGGTGCGGCTTCGGAACTTTTAAATATCTTGATATATCTCGAGAACTACGCATCTGATCAAAAAATATCATACAACATAAAAAGTAGGAAACTTAATTCTCTATAAAAAACGTCTCTTAACATTTTGCCATAGCTCGCTTCGTTTCCGAGATATTTGCAGATTCAGCTCAAAGGAACTGGCCTGACGGACATATTTCGAGATATTTCTTCTTCTTGTTGTTCTTCCTCTGCACAGCTAAGCTGGAAGTGGCATTTGCAGCTCGCAATAGTGCAGAGTTATCTCAAAGAAAGGGGCCACGGTGTTGATGTATCTCTATTATGTTGGTGCGGCTTCGGAACTTTTAAATATCTTGATATATCTCGAGAACTACGCATCTGATCAGAAAATATCATAGAACATAAAAAGTAGGAAACTTAATTCTCTACAAAAAAGGTCTCTTAACATTTCGCCATAGCTCGCTTCGTTTCCGAGATATTTGCAGATTTATCTCAAGGGAAGGGGCCTGACGGACATATTTCGAGATATTTCTTCTTCTTGTTGTTCTTCTTCTGCACAGCTAAGCTGGAAGTGGCATTTGCGGCTCGCACTAGTGCAGAGTTATCTCAAAGAAAGGGGCCACGGTGTTTCTGTATCTCTATTATGTTGGTGCGGCTTCGGAACTTTTAAATATCTCGATGTATCTCGAAAACTACGCTTCTGATCAAAAAATATCATACAACATAAATTGTAGGAAGCATAATTCTCTACCAAAAAGGTCTCTCAACATTTTGCCATAGCTCGCTTCGTTTCCGAGATATTTGCAGATATATCTCAAGGGAAGGGGCCTGACGGACATATTTCGAGATATTTCTTCTTCTTGTTGTTCTTCTTCTGCACAGCTAAGCTGGAAGTGGCATTTGCGGCTCGCACTAGTGCAGAGTTATCTCAAAGAAAGGGGCCACGGTGTGTCTGTATCCCTATTATGTTGGTGCGGCTTCGGAACTTTTAAATATCTCGATATATCTCGAAAACTACGCTTCTGATCAAAAAATATCATAGAACATAAATTGTAGGAAACATAATTCTCTATAAAAAACGTCTCTTAACATTTTGCCATAGCTCGCTTCGTTTCCGAGATATTTGCAGATTCAGCTCAAAGGAACTGGCCTGACGGACATATTTCGAGATATTTCTTCTTCTTGTTGTTCTTCCTCTGCACAGCTAAGCTGGAAGTGGCATTTGCAGCTCGCAATAGTGCAGAGTTATCTCAAAGAAAGGGGCCACGGTGTTTGTGTATCCCTATTATGTTGGTGCGGCTTCGGAACTTTTAAATATCTTGATATATCTCGAGAACTACGCATCTGATCAGAAAATATCATAGAACATAAAAAGTAGGAAACTTAATTCTCTACAAAAAAGGTCTCTTAACATTTCGCCATAGCTCGCTTCGTTTCCGAGATATTTGCAGATTCAGCTCAAAGGAACTGGCCTGACGGACATATTTCGAGATATTTCTTCTTCTTGTTGTTCTTCCTCTGCACAGCTAAGCTGGAAGTGGCATTTGCAGCTCGCAATAGTGCAGAGTTATCTCAAAGAAAGGGGCCACGGTGTTTCTGTATCTCTATTATGTTGGTGCGGCTTCGGAACTTTTAAATATCTTGATATATCTCGAGAACTACGCATCTGATCAAAAAATATCATACAACATAAAAAGTAGGAAACTTAATTCTCTATAAAAAACGTCTCTTAACATTTTGCCATAGCTCGCTTCGTTTCCGAGATATTTGCAGATTCAGCTCAAAGGAACTGGCCTGACGGACATATTTCGAGATATTTCTTCTTCTTGTTGTTCTTCCTCTGCACAGCTAAGCTGGAAGTGGCATTTGCAGCTCGCAATAGTGCAGAGTTATCTCAAAGAAAGGGGCCACGGTGTTGATGTATCTCTATTATGTTGGTGCGGCTTCGGAACTTTTAAATATCTTGATATATCTCGAGAACTACGCATCTGATCAGAAAATATCATAGAACATGAAAAGTAGGAAACTTAATTCTCTACAAAAAAGGTCTCTTAACATTTCGCCATAGCTCGGTTCGTTTCCGAGATATTTGCAGATTTATCTCAAGGGAAGGGGCCTGACCGACATATTTCGAGATATTTCTTCTTCTTGTTGTTCTTCTTCTGCACAGCTAAGCTGGAAGTGGCATTTGCGGCTCGCACTAGTGCAGAGTTATCTCAAAGAAAGGGGCCACGGTGTTTCTGTATCCCTATTATGTTGGTGCGGCTTCGGAACTTTTAAATACCTCGATATATCTCGAAAACTACGCTTCTGATCAAAAAATATCATAGAACATAAATTGTAGGAAACATAATTCTCTACAAAAAACGTCTCTTAACATTTTGCCATAGCTCGCTTCGTTTCCGAGATATTTGCAGATTCAGCTCAAAGGAACTGGCCTGACGGACATATTTCGAGATATTTCTTCTTCTTGTTGTTCTTCCTCTGCACAGCTAAGCTGGAAGTGGCATTTGCAGCTCGCAATAGTGCAGAGTTATCTCAAAGAAAGGGGCCACGGTGTTTCTGTATCTCTATTATGTTGGTGCGGCTTCGGAACTTTTAAATATCTTGATATATCTCGAGAACTACGCATCTGATCAAAAAATATCATACAACATAAAAAGTAGGAAACTTAATTCTCTACAAAAAAGGTCTCTTAACATTTTGCCATAGCTCGCTTCGTTTCCGAGATATTTGCAGATTTATCTCAAGGGAAGGGGCCTGACGGACATATTTCGAGATATTTCTTCTTCTTGTTGTTCTTCTTCTGCACAGCTAAGCTGGAACTGGCATTTGCGGCTCGCACTAGTGCAGAGTTATCTCAAAGAAAGGGGCCACGGTGTTTCTGTATCTCTATTATGTTGGTGCGGCTTCGGAACTTTCAAATATCTCGATGTATCTCGAAAACTACGCTTCTGATCAAAAAATATCATAGAACATAAATTGTAGGAAGCATAATTCTCTACAAAAAAGGTCTCTCAACATTTTGCCATAGCTCGCTTCGTTTCCGAGATATTTGCAGATATATCTCAAGGGAAGGGGCCTGACGGACATATTTCGAGATATTTCTTCTTCTTGTTGTTCTTCTTCTGCACAGCTAAGCTGGAAGTGGCATTTGCGGCTCGCACTAGTGCAGAGTTATCTCAAAGAAAGGGGCCACGGTGTGTCTGTATCCCTATTATGTTGGTGCGGCTTCGGAACTTTTAAATATCTCGATATATCTCGAAAACTACGCTTCTGATCAAAAAATATCATAGAACATAAATTGTAGGAAACATAATTCTCTATAAAAAACGTCTCTTAACATTTTGCCATAGCTCGCTTCGTTTCCGAGATATTTGCAGATTCAGCTCAAAGGAACTGGCCTGACGGACATATTTCGAGATATTTCTTCTTCTTGTTGTTCTTCCTCTGCACAGCTAAGCTGGAAGTGGCATTTGCAGCTCGCAATAGTGCAGAGTTATCTCAAAGAAAGGGGCCACGGTGTTTCTGTATCTCTATTATGTTGGTGCGGCTTCGGAACTTTTAAATATCTTGATATATCTCGAGAACTACGCATCTGATCAAAAAATATCATACAACATAAAAAGTAGGAAACTTAATTCTCTACAAAAAAGGTCTCTTAACATTTTGCCATAGCTCGCTTCGTTTCCGAGATATTTGCAGATTTATCTCAAGGGAAGGGGCCTGACGGACATATTTCGAGATATTTCATCTTCTTGTTGTTCTTCTTCTGCACAGCTAAGCTGGAACTGGCATTTGCGGCTCGCACTAGTGCAGAGTTATCTCAAAGAAAGGGGCCACGGTGTTTCTGTATCTCTATTATGTTGGTGCGGCTTCGGAACTTTTAAATATCTCGATGTATCTCGAAAACTACGCTTCTGATCAAAAAATATCATAGAACATAAATTGTAGGAAGCATAATTCTCTACAAAAAAGGTCTCTTAACATTTTGCCATAGCTCGCTTCGTTTCCGAGATATTTGCAGATATATCTCAAGGGAAGGGGCCTGACCGACATATTTCGAGATATTTCTTCTTCTTGTTGTTCTTCTTCTGCACAGCTAAGCTGGAAGTGGCATTTGCGGCTCGCACTAGTGCAGAGTTATCTCAAAGAAAGGGGCCACGGTGTTTCTGTATCCCTATTATGTTGGTGCGGCTTCGGAACTTTTAAATATCTCGATATATCTCGAAAACTACGCTTCTGATCAAAAAATATCATAGAACATAAATTGTAGGAAACATAATTCTCTATAAAAAACGTCTCTTAACATTTTGCCATAGCTCGCTTCGTTTCCGAGATATTTGCAGATTCAGCTCAAAGGAACTGGCCTGACGGACATATTTCGAGATATTTCTTCTTCTTGTTGTTCTTCCTCTGCACAGCTAAGCTGGAAGTGGCATTTGCAGCTCGCAATAGTGCAGAGTTATCTCAAAGAAAGGGGCCACGGTGTTGATGTATCTCTATTATGTTGGTGCGGCTTCGGAACTTTTAAATATCTCGATATATCTCGAAAACTACGCTTCTGATCAAAAAATATCATAGAACATAGATTGTAGGAAACATAATTCTCTACAAAAAACGTCTCTTAACATTTTGCCATAGATCGCTTCGTTTCCGAGGTATTTGCAGATTCAGCTCAAAGGAACTGGCGTGACGGACATATTTCGAGATATTTCTTCTTCTTGTTGTTCTTCCTCTGCACAGCTAAGCTGGAAGTGGCATTTGCAGCTCGCAATAGTGCAGAGTTATCTCAAAGAAAGGGGCCACGGTGTTTCTGTATCTCTATTATGTTGGTGCGGCTTCGGAACTTTTAAATATCTTGATATATCTCGCGAACTACGCATCTCATCAAAAAATATCATAGAACATAAAAAGTAGGAAACTTAATTCTCTACAAAAAAGGTCTCTTAACATTTTGCCATAGCTCGCTTCGTTTCCGAGATATTTGCAGATTTATATCAAGGGAAGGGGCCTGACGGACATATTTCGAGATATTTCTTCTTCTTGTTGTTCTTCTTCTGCACAGCTAAGCTGGAAGTGGCATTTGCGGCTCGCACTAGTGCAGAGTTATCTCAAAGAAAGGGGCCACGGTGTTTCTGTATCCCTATTATGTTGGTGCGGCTTCGGAACTTTTAAATATCTCGATATATCTCGAAAACTACGCTTCTGAGCAAAAAATATCATAGAACATGAATTGTAGGAAACATAATTCTCTACAAAAAACGTCTCTTAACATTTTGCCATAGCTCGCTTCGTTTCCGAGATATTTGCAGATTCAGCTCAAAGGAACTGGCCTGACGGACATATTTCGAGATATTTCTTCTTCTTGTTGTTCTTCTTCTGCACAGCTAAGCTGGAAGTGGCATTTACAGCTCGCAATCGTGCAGAGTTATGTCAAAGGAAGGGGCCACGGTGTTTCTGTATCCCTATTATGTTGGTGCGGCTTCGGAACTTTTAAATATCTCGATATATCTCGAAAACTACGCTTCTGATCAAAAAATATCATAGAACATAAATTGTAGGAGACATAATTCTCTACAAAAAACGTCTCTTAACATTTTGCCATAGCTCGCTTCGTTTCCGAGATATTTGCAGATTCAGCTCAAAGGAACTGGCCTGACGGACATATTTCGAGATATTTCTTCTTCTTGTTGTTCTTCCTCTGCACAGCTAAGCTGGAAGTGGCATTTGCAGCTCGCAATAGTGCAGAGTTATCTCAAAGAAAGGGGCCACGGTGTTTCTGTATCTCTATTATGTTGGTGCGGCTTCGGAACTTTTAAATAACTTGATATATCTCGAGAACTACGCATCTGATCAAAAAATATCATAGAACATAAAAAGTGGGAAACTTAATTCTCTACAAAAAAGGTCTCTCAACATTTCGCCATAGCTCGCTTCGTTTCCGAGATATTTGCAGATTTATCTCAAGGGAAGGGGCCTGACGGACATATTTCGAGATATTTCTTCTTCTTGTTGTTCTTCTTCTGCACAGCTAAGCTGGAAGTGGCATTTACAGCTCGCAATCGTGCAGAGTTATCTCAAAGAAAGGGGCCACGGTGTTTCTGTATCTCTTATTATGTTGGTGCGGCTTCGGAACTTTTAAATATCTTGATATATCTCGAGAACTACGCATCTGATCAAAAAATATCATAGAACATAAAAAGTAGGAAACTTAATTCTCTACAAAAAAGGTCTCTTAACATTTCGCCATAGCTCGCTTCGTTTCCGAGATATTTGCAGATTTATCTGAAGGGAAGGGGCCTGACGGACATATTTCGAGATATTTCTTCTTCTTGTTGTTCTTCTTCTGCACAGCTAAGCTGGAAGTGGCATTTGCGGCTCGCACTAGTGCAGAGTTATCTCAAAGAAAGGGGCCACGGTGTTTCTGTATCTCTATTATGTTGGTGCGGCTTCGGAACTTTTAAATATCTCGATGTATCTCGAAAACTACGCTTCTGATCAAAAAATCTCATAGAACATAAATTGTAGGAAGCATAATTCTCTACAAAAAAGGTCTCTTAACATTTTGCCATAGCTCGCTTCGTTTCCGAGATATTTGCAGATTCAGCTCAAAGGAACTGGCCTGACGGACATATTTCGAGATATTTCTTCTTCTTGTTGTTCTTCCTCTGCACAGCTAAGCTGGAAGTGGCATTTGCAGCTCGCAATAGTGCAGAGTTATCTCAAAGAAAGGGGCCACGGTGTTTCTGTATCTCTATTATGTTGGTGCGGCTTCGGAACTTTTAAATAACTTGATATATCTCGAGAACTACGCATCTGATCAAAAAATATCATAGAACATAAAAAGTGGGAAACTTAATTCTCTACAAAAAAGGTCTCTCAACATTTCGCCATAGCTCGCTTCGTTTCCGAGATATTTGCAGATTTATCTCAAGGGAAGGGGCCTGACGGACATATTTCGAGATATTTCTTCTTCTTGTTGTTCTTCTTCTGCACAGCTAAGCTGGAAGTGGCATTTACAGCTCGCAATCGTGCAGAGTTATCTCAAAGAAAGGGGCCACGGTGTTTCTGTATCTCTTATTATGTTGGTGCGGCTTCGGAACTTTTAAATATCTTGATATATCTCGAGAACTACGCATCTGATCAAAAAATATCATAGAACATAAAAAGTAGGAAACTTAATTCTCTACAAAAAAGGTCTCTTAACATTTCGCCATAGCTCGCTTCGTTTCCGAGATATTTGCAGATTTATCTGAAGGGAAGGGGCCTGACGGACATATTTCGAGATATTTCTTCTTCTTGTTGTTCTTCTTCTGCACAGCTAAGCTGGAAGTGGCATTTGCGGCTCGCACTAGTGCAGAGTTATCTCAAAGAAAGGGGCCACGGTGTTTCTGTATCTCTATTATGTTGGTGCGGCTTCGGAACTTTTAAATATCTCGATGTATCTCGAAAACTACGCTTCTGATCAAAAAATCTCATAGAACATAAATTGTAGGAAGCATAATTCTCTACAAAAAAGGTCTCTTAACATTTTGCCATAGCTCGCTTCGTTTCCGAGATATTTGCAGATTCAGCTCAAAGGAACTGGCCTGACGGACATATTTCGAGATATTTCTTCTTCTTGTTGTTCTTCCTCTGCACAGCTAAGCTGGAAGTGGCATTTGCAGCTCGCAATAGTGCAGAGTTATCTCAAAGAAAGGGGCCACGGTGTTTCTGTATCTCTATTATGTTGGTGCGCCTTCGGAGCTTTTAAATATCTTGATATATCTCGAGAACTACGCGTCTGATCAAAAAATATCATAGAACATAAAAAGTAGGAAACTTAATTCTCTACAAAAAAGGTCTCTTAACATTTTGCCATAGCTCGCTTCGTTTCCGAGATATTTGCAGATTTATCTCAAGGGAAGGGGCCTAACGGACTTATTTCGAGATATTTCTTCTTCTTGTTGTTCTTCTTCTGCACAGCTAAACTGGAAGTGGCATTTCCAGGTCGCAATAGTGCAGAGTTATCTAAAAGAAAGGAGCCACGGTGTTTCTGTATCTCTATTATGTTGGTGCGGCTTCGGAACTTTTAAATATCTTGATATATCTCGAGAACTACGCGTCTGATCAAAAAATATCATAGCACATAAAAAGTAGGAAACATAATTCCATACAAAAAAGGTCTCTTAACATTTTGCCATACCTCGCTTCGTTTCCGAGATATTTGCAGATTTATCTCAAGGGAAGGGGCCTGACGGACATATTTCGAGATATTTCTTCTTCTTGTTGTTCTTCTTCTGCACAGCTAAGCTGGAAGTGGCATTTGCAGCTCGCAATAGTGCAGAGTGATCTCAAAGAAAGGGGCCACGGTGTTTCTGTATCTCTATTATGTTGGTGCGGCTTCGGAACTTTTAAATATCTTGATATATCTCGAGATCTACGCATCTGATCAAAAAATATCATAGAACATAAAAAGTAGGAAACTTAATTCTCTACAAAAAAGGTCTCTCAACATTTTGCCATAGCTCGCTTCGTTTCCGAGATACTTGCCGATTTATCTCAAGGGAAGGGGCCTGACGGACATATTTCGAGATATTTCTTCTTCTTGTTGTTCTTCTTCTGCACAGCTAAGCTGGAAGTGGCATTTGCAGCTCGCAATTGTGCAGAGTTATCTCAAAGAGAGGGGCCACGGTGTTTCTGTATCTCTATTATGTTGGTGCGGCTTCGGAACTTTTAAATATCTTGATATATCTCGAGAACTACGAATCTGATCAGAAAATATCATAGAAGATAAAAAGTAGGAAACTTAATTCTCTACAAAAAAGGTCTCTTAACATTTTGCCATAGCTCGCTTCGTTTCCGAGATATTTGCAGATTTATCTCAAGGGAAGGGGCCTGACGGACATATTTCGAGATATTTCTTCTTCTTGTTGTTCTTCTTCTGCACAGCTAAGCTGGAAGTGGCATTTGCAGCTCGCAATAGTGCACAGTTATCTCAAAGAAAGGGGCCACGGTGTTTCTGTATCTCTATTATGTTGGTGCGGCTTCGGAACTTTTAAATATCTCGATATATCTCGAGAACTACGCATCTCATCAAAAAATATCATAGAACATAAAAAGTAGGAAACTTAATTCTCTACAAATAAGGTCTCTTAACATTTTGGCATAGCTCGCTTCGTTTCCGAGATATTTGCAGATTTATCTCAAGGGAAGGGGCCTGACCGACATATTTCGAGATATTTCTTCTTCTTGTTGTTCTTCTTCTGCACAGCTAAGCTGGAAGTGGCATTTGCAGCTCGCAATAGTGCAGAGTTATCTCAAAGAAAGGGGCCACGGTGTTTCTGTACCTCTATTATGTTGGTGCAGCTTCGGAGCTTTTAAATATCTTGATATATCTCGAGAACTACGCCTCTGATCAAAAAATATCATAGAACATAAAAAGTAGGAAACTTAATTCTCTACAAAAAAGGTCTCTTAACGTTTTGCAATAGCTCGCTTCGTTTCCGAGATATTTGCAGATTTATCTCAAGGGAAGGGTCCTGATGGACATATTTCGAGATATTTCTTCTTCTTGTTGTTCTTCTTCTGCACAGCTAAACTGGAAGTGGCATTTCCAGCTCGCAGTCGTGCAGAGTTATCTCAAAGAAAGGGGCCACGGTGTTTCTGTATCTCTATTATGTTGGTGCGGCTTCGGAACTTTGAAATATCTTGATATATCTCGAGAACTACGCCTCTGATCGAAAAATATCATAGAACATAAAAAGTAGGAAACTTAATTCTCTACAAAAAAGGTCTCTTAACATTTTGCCATAGCTCGCTTCGTTTCCGAGATATTTGCAGATTTATCTCAAGGGAAGGGGCCTGACGGACATATTTCGAGATATTTCTTCTTCTTGTTGTTCTTATTCTGCACAGCTAAACTGGAGGTGGCATTTCCAGCTCGCAGTAGTGCCGAGTTATCTCAAAGAAAGGGGCCACGGTGTTTCTGTATCTCTATTATGTTGGTGCGGCTTCGGAACTTTTAAATATCTTGATATATCTCGAGAACTACGCATCTGATCAAAAAATATTATAGAACATAAAAAGTAGAAAACTTAATTCTCTACAAAAAAGGTCTCTCAACATTTTGCCATAGCTCGCTTCGTTTCCGAGATATATGCAGATTTATCTCAAGGGAAGGGGCCTGACGGACATATTTCGAGATATTTCTTCTTCTTCTTGTTCTTCTTCTGCACAGCTAAGCTGGAAGTGGCATTTGCAGCTCGCAATAGTGCAGAGTTATCTCAAAGAAAGGGGCCACGGTGTTTCTGTATCTCTATTATGTTGGTGCGGCTTCGGAACTTTTAAATATCTTGATATATCTCGAGAACTACGCATCTGATCAAAAAATATCATAGAACATAAAAAGTAGGAAACTTAATTCTCCACAAATAAGGTCTCTTAACATTTTGCCATAGCTCGCTTCGTTTCCGAGATATTTGCAGATTTATCTCAAGGGAAGGGGCCTGACGGACATATTTCGAGATATTTCTTCTTCTTGTTGGTCTTCTTCTGCACAGCTAAACTGGAAGTGGCATTTGCAGCTCGCAATAGTGCAGAGTTATCTCAAAGAGAGGGGCCACGGTGTTTCTGTATCTCTATTATGTTGGTGCGGCTTCGGAACTTTTAAATATCTTGATATATCTCGAGAACTACGCATCTGATCAAAAAATATCATACAACATAAAACGTAGGAAACTTAATTCTCTACAAAAAAGGTTTCTTAACATTTTGCCATAGCTCGCTTCGTTTCCGAGATATTTGCAGATTTATCTCAAGGGAAGGGGCCTGACGGACATATTTCGAGATATTTCTTCTTCTTGTTGGTCTTCTTCTGCACAGCTAAACTGGAAGTGGCATTTGCAGCTCGCAATAGTGCAGAGTTATCTCAAAGAGAGGGGCCACGGTGTTTCTGTATCTCTATTATGTTGGTGCGGCTTCGGAACTTTTAAATATCTTGATATATCTCGAGAACTACGCATCTGATCAAAAAATATCATACAACATAAAACGTAGGAAACTTAATGCTCTACAAAAAAGGTCTCTTAACATTTTGCCATAGCTCGCTTCGTTTCCGAGATATTTGCAGATTTATCTCAAGGGAAGGGGCCTGACGGACATATTTCGAGATATTTCTTCTTCTTGTTGTTCTTCTTCTGCACAGCTAAGCTGGAAGTGGCATTTGCAGCTCGCAATAGTGCAGAGTTATCTCAAAGAAAGGGGCCACGGTGTTTCTGTATCTCTATTATGTTGGTGCGCCTTCGGAGCTTTTAAATATCTTGATATATCTCGAGAACTACGCGTCTGATCAAAAAATATCATAGAACATAAAAAGTAGGAAACTTAATTCTCTACAAAAAAGGTCTCTTAACATTTTGCCATAGCTCGCTTCGTTTCCGAGATATTTGCAGATTTATCTCAAGGGAAGGGGCCTAACGGACTTATTTCGAGATATTTCTTCTTCTTGTTGTTCTTCTTCTGCACAGCTAAACTGGAAGTGGCATTTCCAGGTCGCAATAGTGCAGAGTTATCTAAAAGAAAGGAGCCACGGTGTTTCTGTATCTCTATTATGTTGGTGCGGCTTCGGAACTTTTAAATATCTTGATATATCTCGAGAACTACGCGTCTGATCAAAAAATATCATAGAACATAAAAAGTAGGAAACATAATTCCATACAAAAAAGGTCTCTTAACATTTTGCCATACCTCGCTTCGTTTCCGAGATATTTGCAGATTTATCTCAAGGGAAGGGGCCTGACGGACATATTTCGAGATATTTCTTCTTCTTGTTGTTCTTCTTCTGCACAGCTAAACTGGAAGTGGCATTTCCAGCTCGCAGTCGTGCAGAGTTATCTCAAAGAAAGGGGCCACGGTGTTTCTGTATCTCTATTATGTTGGTGCGGCTTCGGAACTTTGAAATATCTTGATATATCTCGAGAACTACGCCTCTGATCGAAAAATATCATAGAACATAAAAAGTAGGAAACTTAATTCTCTACAAAAAAGGTCTCTTAACATTTTGCCATAGCTCGCTTCGTTTCCGAGATATTTGCAGATTTATCTCAAGGGAAGGGGCCTGACGGACATATTTCGAGATATTTCTTCTTCTTGTTGTTCTTATTCTGCACAGCTAAACTGGAGGTGGCATTTCCAGCTCGCAGTAGTGCCGAGTTATCTCAAAGAAAGGGGCCACGGTGTTTCTGTATCTCTATTATGTTGGTGCGGCTTCGGAACTTTTAAATATCTTGATATATCTCGAGAACTACGCATCTGATCAAAAAATATTATAGAACATAAAAAGTAGAAAACTTAATTCTCTACAAAAAAGGTCTCTCAACATTTTGCCATAGCTCGCTTCGTTTCCGAGATATATGCAGATTTATCTCAAGGGAAGGGGCCTGACGGACATATTTCGAGATATTTCTTCTTCTTCTTGTTCTTCTTCTGCACAGCTAAGCTGGAAGTGGCATTTGCAGCTCGCAATAGTGCAGAGTTATCTCAAAGAAAGGGGCCACGGTGTTTCTGTATCTCTATTATGTTGGTGCGGCTTCGGAACTTTTAAATATCTTGATATATCTCGAGAACTACGCATCTGATCAAAAAATATCATAGAACATAAAAAGTAGGAAACTTAATTCTCCACAAATAAGGTCTCTTAACATTTTGCCATAGCTCGCTTCGTTTCCGAGATATTTGCAGATTTATCTCAAGGGAAGGGGCCTGACGGACATATTTCGAGATATTTCTTCTTCTTGTTGGTCTTCTTCTGCACAGCTAAACTGGAAGTGGCATTTGCAGCTCGCAATAGTGCAGAGTTATCTCAAAGAGAGGGGCCACGGTGTTTCTGTATCTCTATTATGTTGGTGCGGCTTCGGAACTTTTAAATATCTTGATATATCTCGAGAACTACGCATCTGATCAAAAAATATCATACAACATAAAACGTAGGAAACTTAATTCTCTACAAAAAAGGTCTCTTAACATTTTGCCATAGCTCGCTTCGTTTCCGAGATATTTGCAGATTTATCTCAAGGGAAGGGGCCTGACGGACATATTTCGAGATATTTCTTCTTCTTGTTGGTCTTCTTCTGCACAGCTAAACTGGAAGTGGCATTTGCAGCTCGCAATAGTGCAGAGTTATCTCAAAGAGAGGGGCCACGGTGTTTCTGTATCTCTATTATGTTGGTGCGGCTTCGGAACTTTTAAATATCTTGATATATCTCGAGAACTACGCATCTGATCAAAAAATATCATACAACATAAAACGTAGGAAACTTAATGCTCTACAAAAAAGGTCTCTTAACATTTTGCCATAGCTCGCTTCGTTTCCGAGATATTTGCAGATTTATCTCAAGGGAAGGGGCCTGACGGACATATTTCGAGATATTTCTTCTTCTTGTTGTTCTTCTTCTGCACAGCTAAGCTGGAAGTGGCATTTGCAGCTCGCAATAGTGCAGAGTTATCTCAAAGAAAGGGGCCACGGTGTTTCTGTATCTCTATTATGTTGGTGCGCCTTCGGAGCTTTTAAATATCTTGATATATCTCGAGAACTACGCGTCTGATCAAAAAATATCATAGAACATAAAAAGTAGGAAACTTAATTCTCTACAAAAAAGGTCTCTTAACATTTTGCCATAGCTCGCTTCGTTTCCGAGATATTTGCAGATTTATCTCAAGGGAAGGGGCCTAACGGACTTATTTCGAGATATTTCTTCTTCTTGTTGTTCTTCTTCTGCACAGCTAAACTGGAAGTGGCATTTCCAGGTCGCAATAGTGCAGAGTTATCTAAAAGAAAGGAGCCACGGTGTTTCTGTATCTCTATTATGTTGGTGCGGCTTCGGAACTTTTAAATATCTTGATATATCTCGAGAACTACGCGTCTGATCAAAAAATATCATAGAACATAAAAAGTAGGAAACATAATTCCATACAAAAAAGGTCTCTTAACATTTTGCCATACCTCGCTTCGTTTCCGAGATATTTGCAGATTTATCTCAAGGGAAGGGGCCTGACGGACATATTTCGAGATATTTCTTCTTCTTGTTGTTCTTCTTCTGCACAGCTAAGCTGGAAGTGGCATTTGCAGCTCGCAATAGTGCAGAGTGATCTCAAAGAAAGGGGCCACGGTGTTTCTGTATCTCTATTATGTTGGTGCGGCTTCGGAACTTTTAAATATCTTGATATATCTCGAGATCTACGCATCTGATCAAAAAATATCATAGAACATAAAAAGTAGGAAACTTAATTCTCTACAAAAAAGGTCTCTCAACATTTTGCCATAGCTCGCTTCGTTTCCGAGATACTTGCCGATTTATCTCAAGGGAAGGGGCCTGACGGACATATTTCGAGATATTTCTTCTTCTTGTTGTTCTTCTTCTGCACAGCTAAGCTGGAAGTGGCATTTGCAGCTCGCAATTGTGCAGAGTTATCTCAAAGAGAGGGGCCACGGTGTTTCTGTATCTCTATTATGTTGGTGCGGCTTCGGAACTTTTAAATATCTTGATATATCTCGAGAACTACGAATCTGATCAGAAAATATCATAGAAGATAAAAAGTAGGAAACTTAATTCTCTACAAAAAAGGTCTCTTAACATTTTGCCATAGCTCGCTTCGTTTCCGAGATATTTGCAGATTTATCTCAAGGGAAGGGGCCTGACGGACATATTTCGAGATATTTCTTCTTCTTGTTGTTCTTCTTCTGCACAGCTAAGCTGGAAGTGGCATTTGCAGCTCGCAATAGTGCACAGTTATCTCAAAGAAAGGGGCCACGGTGTTTCTGTATCTCTATTATGTTGGTGCGGCTTCGGAACTTTTAAATATCTCGATATATCTCGAGAACTACGCATCTCATCAAAAAATATCGTAGAACATAAAAAGTAGGAAACTTAATTCTCTACAAATAAGGTCTCTTAACATTTTGGCATAGCTCGCTTCGTTTCCGAGATATTTGCAGATTTATCTCAAGGGAAGGGGCCTGACCGACATATTTCGAGATATTTCTTCTTCTTGTTGTTCTTCTTCTGCACAGCTAAGCTGGAAGTGGCATTTGCAGCTCGCAATAGTGCAGAGTTATCGCAAAGAAAGGGGCCACGGTGTTTCTGTATCTCTATTATGTTGGTGCGGCTTCGGAACTTTTAAATATCTTGATATATCTCGAGAACTACGCATCTGATCAAAAAATATCATAGAACATAAAAAGTAGGAAACCTAATTTTCTACAAAAAAGGTCTCTTAACATTTTGCCGTAGCTCGCTTCGTTTCCGAGATATTTGCAGATTTATCTCAAGGGAAGGGGCCTGACGGACATATTTCGAAATATTTCTTATTCTTGTTGTTCTTCTTCTCCACAGCTAAGCTGGAAGTGGCATTTGCAGCTCGCAATAGTGCAGAGTTATCTCAAAGAAAGGGGCCACGGTGTTTCTGTACCTCTATTATGTTGGTGCAGCTTCGGAGCTTTTAAATATCTTGATATATCTCGAGAACTACGCCTCTGATCAAAAAATATCATAGAACATAAAAAGTAGGAAACTTAATTCTCTACAAAAAAGGTCTCTCAACGTTTTGCAATAGCTCGCTTCGTTTCCGAGATATTTGCAGATTTATCTCAAGGGAAGGGTCCTGATGGACATATTTCGAGATATTTCTTCTTCTTGTTGTTCTTCTTCTGCACAGCTAAACTGGAAGTGGCATTTCCAGCTCGCAGTCGTGCAGAGTTATCTCAAAGAAAGGGGCCACGGTGTTTCTGTATCTCTATTATGTTGGTGCGGCTTCGGAACTTTGAAATATCTTGATATATCTCGAGAACTACGCCTCTGATCGAAAAATATCATAGAACATAAAAAGTAGGAAACTTAATTCTCTACAAAAAAGGTCTCTTAACATTTTGCCATAGCTCGCTTCGTTTCCGAGATATTTGCAGATTTATCTCAAGGGAAGGGGCCTGACGGACATATTTCGAGATATTTCTTCTTCTTGTTGTTCTTATTCTGCACAGCTAAACTGGAGGTGGCATTTCCAGCTCGCAGTAGTGCCGAGTTATCTCAAAGAAAGGGGCCACGGTGTTTCTGTATCTCTATTATGTTGGTGCGGCTTCGGAACTTTTAAATATCTTGATATATCTCGAGAACTACGCATCTGATCAAAAAATATTATAGAACATAAAAAGTAGAAAACTTAATTCTCTACAAAAAAGGTCTCTCAACATTTTGCCATAGCTCGCTTCGTTTCCGAGATATATGCAGATTTATCTCAAGGGAAGGGGCCTGACGGACATATTTCGAGATATTTCTTCTTCTTCTTGTTCTTCTTCTGCACAGCTAAGCTGGAAGTGGCATTTGCAGCTCGCAATAGTGCAGAGTTATCTCAAAGAAAGGGGCCACGGTGTTTCTGTATCTCTATTATGTTGGTGCGGCTTCGGAACTTTTAAATATCTTGATATATCTCGAGAACTACGCATCTGATCAAAAAATATCATAGAACATAAAAAGTAGGAAACTTAATTCTCCACAAATAAGGTCTCTTAACATTTTGCCATAGCTCGCTTCGTTTCCGAGATATTTGCAGATTTATCTCAAGGGAAGGGGCCTGACGGACATATTTCGAGATATTTCTTCTTCTTGTTGGTCTTCTTCTGCACAGCTAAACTGGAAGTGGCATTTGCAGCTCGCAATAGTGCAGAGTTATCTCAAAGAGAGGGGCCACGGTGTTTCTGTATCTCTATTATGTTGGTGCGGCTTCGGAACTTTTAAATATCTTGATATATCTCGAGAACTACGCATCTGATCAAAAAATATCATACAACATAAAACGTAGGAAACTTAATTCTCTACAAAAAAGGTCTCTTAACATTTTGCCATAGCTCGCTTCGTTTCCGAGATATTTGCAGATTTATCTCAAGGGAAGGGGCCTGACGGACATATTTCGAGATATTTCTTCTTCTTGTTGGTCTTCTTCTGCACAGCTAAACTGGAAGTGGCATTTGCAGCTCGCAATAGTGCAGAGTTATCTCAAAGAGAGGGGCCACGGTGTTTCTGTATCTCTATTATGTTGGTGCGGCTTCGGAACTTTTAAATATCTTGATATATCTCGAGAACTACGCATCTGATCAAAAAATATCATACAACATAAAACGTAGGAAACTTAATGCTCTACAAAAAAGGTCTCTTAACATTTTGCCATAGCTCGCTTCGTTTCCGAGATATTTGCAGATTTATCTCAAGGGAAGGGGCCTGACGGACATATTTCGAGATATTTCTTCTTCTTGTTGTTCTTCTTCTGCACAGCTAAGCTGGAAGTGGCATTTGCAGCTCGCAATAGTGCAGAGTTATCTCAAAGAAAGGGGCCACGGTGTTTCTGTATCTCTATTATGTGGGGCGGCTTCGGAACTTTTAAATATCTTGATATATCTCGAGAACTACGCATCTGATCAAATAATATCATAGAACATAAAAAGTAGGAAACTTAATTCTCCACAAATAAGGTCTCTTAACATTTTGCCATAGCTCGCTTCGTTTCCGAGATATTTGCAGATTTATCTCAAGGGAAGGGGCCTGACGGACATATTTCGAGATATTTCTTCTTCTTGTTGGTCTTCTTCTGCACAGCTAAGCTGGAAGTGGCATTTGCAGCTCGCAATAGTGCAGAGTTATCTCGAAGAAAGGGGCCACGGTGTTTCTGTATCTCTATTATGTTGGTGCGGCTTCGGATCTTTTAAATATCTCGATATATCTCGAAAACTACGCTTCTGATCAAAAAATATCATAGATCGTAAATTGTGGGAAACATAATTCTCTACAAAAAACGTCTCTTAACATTTTGCCATAGCTCGCTTCGTTTCCGAGATATTTGCAGATTTATCTCATGGTAAGGGGCCTGACGGACATATTTCGAGATATTTCTTCTTCTTGTTGTTCTTCTTCTGCACAGCTAAGCTGGAAGTGGCATTTGCAGCTCGCAATAGTGCATAGTTATCTGAAAGAAAGGGGCCACGGTGTTTCTGTATCTCTATTATGTTGGTGCGGCTTCGGAACTTTTAAATATCTCGATATATCTCGAAAACTACGCTTCTGATCAAAAAATATCATAGAACATAAATTGTAGGAAACATAATTCTCTACAAAAAAGGTCTCTTAACATTTTGCCATAGCTCGCTTCGTTTCCGAGATATTTGCAGATATATCTCAAGGGAAGGGGCCTGACGGACATATTTCGAGATATTTCTTCTTCTTGTTGTTCTTCTTCTGCACAGCTAAGCTGGAAGTGGCATTTACAGCTCGCAATAGTGCAGAGTTATCTCAAAGAAAGGGGCCACGGTGTTTCTGTATCTCTATTATGTTGGTGCGGCTTCGGAACTTTTAAATATCTTGATATATCTCGAGAACTACGCTTCTGATCAAAAAATATTATAGAACATAAATTGTAGGAAACATAATTCTCTACAAAAAAGGTCTCTTAACAGTTTGCCATAGCTCGCTTCGTTTCCGAGATATTTGCAGATATATCTCAAGGGAAGGGGCCTGACGGACATATTTCGAGATATTTCTTCTTCTTGTTGTTCTTCTTCTGCACAGCTAAGCTGGAAGTGGCATTTACAGCTCGCAATAGTGCATAGTTATCTGAAAGAAAGGGGCCACGGTGTTTCTGTATCTCTATTATGTTGGTGCGGCTTCGGAACTTTTAAATATCTCGATATATCTCGAAAACTACGCTTCCGATCCAAAAATATCATAGAACATAAATTGTAGGAAACATAATTGTCTACAAAACAGGTCTCTTAACATTTTGCCATAGCTCGCTTCGTTTCCGAGATACTTGCCGATTTATCTCAAGGGAAGGGGCCTGACGGACATATTTCGAGATATTTCTTCTTCTTGTTGTCCTTCTTCTGCACAGCTAAGCTGGAAGTGGCATTTGCAGCTCGCAATAGTGCAGAGTTATCTCAAAGAAAGGGGCCACGGTGTTTCTGTATCTCTATTATGTTGGTGCGGCTACTTAACTTTTAAATATCTTGATATATCTCGAGAACTACGCATCTGATCAAAAAATTTCATAGAACATAAAAAGTAGGAAACTCAATTCTCTACAAAAAAGGTCTCTTAACATTTTGCAATAGCTCGCTTCGTTTCCGAGATATTTGCAGATTTATCTCAAGGGAAGGGGCCTGACGGACATATTTCGAGATATTTCTTCTTCTTGTTGTTCTTCTTCTGCACAGCTAAGCTGGAAGTGGCATTTGCGGCTCGCACTAGTGCAGAGTTATCTCAAAGAAAGGGGCCACGGTGTTTCTGTATCTCTATTATGTTGGTGCGGCTTCGGAACTTTTAAATATCTCGATATATCTCGAAAACTACGCATCTGATCAAAAAATATCATAGAACATAAAAATTAGGCAACTTAATTCTCTACAAAAAAGGTCTCTTATCATTTTGCCATAGCTCTCTTCGTTTCCGAGATATTTGCAGATTTATCTCAAGGGAAGGGGCCTGACGGACATATTTCGAGATATTTCTTCTTCTTGTTGTCTTCTTCTGCACAGCTAAGCTGGAAGTGGCATTTGCAGCTCGCAATAGTGCAGAGTTATCTCAAAGAAAGGGGCCACGGTGTTTCTGTATCTCTATTATGTTGGTGCGGCTTCGGAACTTTTAAATATCTTGATATATCTCGAGAACTACGCGTCTGATCAAAAAATATCATAGAACATAAAAAGTAGGAAACTTAATTCTCTACAAAAAAGTCTGTTAACATTTTGCCATAGCTCGCTTCGTTTCCGAGATATTTGCAGATTTATCTCAAGGGAAGGGGCCTAACGGACATATTTCGAGATATTTCTTCTTCTTGTTGTTCTTCTTCTGCACAGCTAAACTGGAAGTGGCATTTCCAGCTCGCAATAGTGCAGAGTTATCTCAAAGAGAGCGGCCACGGTGTTTCTGTATCTCTATTATGTTGGTGCGGCTTCGGAACTTTTAAATATCTTGATATATCTCGAGAACTACGCATCTGATCAAAAAATACCATAGAACATAAAAAGTAGGAAACTTAATTCTCTACACATAAGGTCTCTTAACATTTTGCCATAGCTCGCTTCGTTTCCGAGATATTTGCAGATTTATCTCAAGGGAAGGGGCCTGACGGACATATTTCGAGATATTTCTTCTTCTTGTTGTTCTTCTTCTGCACAGCTAAGCTGGAAGTGGCATTTGCAGCCCGCAATAGTGCAGAGTTATCTCAAAGAAACGGGCCACGTTGTTTCTGTATCTCTATTATGTTGGTGCGGCGTCGGAACTTTTAAATATCTTGATATATCTCGAGAACTACGCGTCTGATCAAAAAATATCATAGAACATAAAAAGTAGGAAACATAATTCTCTACAAAAAAGGTCTCTTAACATTTTGCCATAGCTCGCTTCGTTTCCGAGATATTTGCAGATTTATCTCAAGGGAAGGGGCCTGACGGACATATTTCGAGATATTTCTTCTTCTTGTTGTTCTTCTTCTGCACAGCTAAACTGGACGTGGCATTTGCAGCTCGCAATAGTGCAGAGTTATCTCAAAGAGAGGGGCCACGGTGTTTCTGTATCTCTATTATGTTGGTGCGGCTTCGGAACTTTTAAATATCTTGATATATCTCGAGAACTACGCATCTGATCAAAAAATATCATAGAACATAAATTGTAGGAAACATAATTGTCTACAAAAAAGGTCTCTTAACATTTTGCCATAGCTCGCTTCGTTTCCGAGATACTTGCCGATTTATCTCAAGGGAAGGGGCCTGACGGACATATTTCGAGATATTTCTTCTTCTTGTTGTTCTTCTTCTGCACAGCTAAGCTGGAAGTGGCATTTGCAGCTCGCAATTGTGCAGAGTTATCTCAAAGAGAGGGGCCACGGTGTTTCTGTATCTCTATTATGTTGGTGCGGCTTCGGAACTTTTAAATATCTTGATATATCTCGAGAACTACGCATCTGATCAAAAAATATCATAGAACGTAAATTGTAGGAAACATAATTCTCTACAAAAAAGGTCTCTTAACATTTTGCCATAGCTCGCTTCGTTTCCGAGATATTTGCAGATTTATCTCAAGGGAAGGGGCCTGACGGACATATTTCGAGATATTTCTTCTTCTTGTTGTTCTTCTTCTGCACAGCTAAGCTGGAAGTGGCATTTGCAGCTCGCAATAGTGCAGAGTTATCGCAAAGAAAGGGGCCACGGTGTTTCTGTATCTCTATTATGTTGGTGCGGCTTCGGAACTTTTAAATATCTTGATATATCTCGAGAACTACGCATCTGATCAAAAAATATCCTAGAACATAAAAAGTAGGAAACCTAATTTTCTACAAAAAAGGTCTCTTAACATTTTACCGTAGCTCGCTTCGTTTCCGAGATATTTGCAGATTTATCTCAAGGGAAGGGGCCTGACGGACATATTTCGAAATATTTCTTATTCTTGTTGTTCTTCTTCTGCACAGCTAAGCTGGAAGTGGCATTTGCAGCTCGCAATAGTGCAGAGTTATCTCAAAGAAAGGGGCCACGGTGTTTCTGTACCTCTATTATGTTGGTGCGGCTTCGGAACTTTTAAATATCTTGATATATCTCGAGAACTACGCCTCTGATCGAAAAATATCATAGAACATAAAAAGTAGGAAACTGAATTCGCTACAAAATAGGTCTCTTAACATTTTGCCATAGCTCGCTTCGTTTCCGAGATATTTGCAGATTTATCTCAAGGGAAGGGGCCGACGGACATATTTCGAGATATTTCTTCTTCTTGTTGTTCTTCTTCTGCACAGCTAAGCTGGAAGTGGCATTTGCAGCTCGCAATAGTGCAGAGTTATCTCAAAGAAAGGGGCCACGGTGTTTCTGTACATCTATTATGTTGGTGCAGCTTCGGAGCTTTTAAATATCTTGATATATCTCGAGAACTACGCATCTGATCAAAAAATATCATAGAACATAAAAAGTAGGAAACTTAATTCTCTACAAAAAAGGTCTCTTAACGTTTTGCAATAGCTCGCTTCGTTTCCGAGATATTTGCAGATTTATCTCAAGGGAAGGGTCCTGACGGACATATTTCGAGATATTTCTTCTTCTTGTTGTTCTTCTTCTGCACAGCTAAACTGGAAGTGGCATTTCCAGCTCACAATAGTGCAGAGTTACCCCAAAGAAAGGGGCCACGGTGTTTCTGTATCTCTATTATGTTGGTGCGGCTTCGGAACTTTTAAATATCTCGATATATCTCGAAAACTACGCTTCTGATCAAAAAATATCATAGAACATAAATTGTAAGAAACATAATTCTCTACAAAAAAGGTCTCTTAACATTTTGCCATACCTCGCTTCGTTTCCGAGATACTTGCCGATTTATCTCAAGGAAAGGGGCCTGACGGACATATTTCGAGATATTTCTTCTTCTTGTTGTTCTTCTTCTGCACAGCTAAGCTGGAAGTGGCATTTGCAGCTCGCAATTGTGCAGAGTTATCTCAAAGAGAGGGGCCACGGTGTTTCTGTATCTCTATTATGTTGGTGCGGCTTCGGAACTTTTAAATATCTTGATATATCTCGAGAACTACGAATCTGGTCAGAAAATATCATGGAAGATAAAAAGTAGGAAACTTAATTCTCTACAAAAAAGGTCTCTTAACATTTTGCCATAGCTCGCTTGGTTTCCGAGATATTTGCAGATATATCTCAAGGGAAGGGGCCTGACGGACATATTTCGAGATATTTCTTCTTCTTGTTGTTCTTCTTCTGCACAGCTAAGCTGGAAGTGGCATTTGCAGCTCGCAATAGTGCAGAGTTATCGCAAAGAAAGGGGCCACGGTGTTTCTGTATCTCTATTATGTTGGTGCGGCTTCGGAACTTTTAAATATCTTGATATATCTCGAGAACTACGCATCTGATCAAAAAATATCATAGAACATAAATTGTAGGGAACATAATTCTCTACAAAAAAGGTCTCTTAACATTTTGCCATAGCTCGCTTCGTTTCCGAGATATTTGCAGATTTATCTCAAGGGAAGGGTCCTGATGGACATATTTCGAGATATTTCTTCTTCTTGTTGTTCTTCTTCTGCACAGCTAAACTGGAAGTGGCATTTCCAGCTCGCAATCGTGCAGAGTTATCTCAAAGAAAGGGGCCACGGTGTTTCTGTATCTCTATTATGTTGGTGCGGCTTCGGAACTTTTAAATATCTTGATATATCTCGAGAACTACGCCTCTGATCGAAAAATATCATAGAACATAAAAAGTAGGAAACTTAATTCTCTACAAAAAAGGTCTCTTAACATTTTGCCATAGCTCGCTTGGTTTCCGAGATATTTGCAGATTTATTTCAAGGGAAGGGGCCGACGGACATATTTCGAGATATTTCTTCTTCTTGTTGTTCTTCTTCTGCACAGCTAAGCTGGAAGTGGCATTTGCAGCTCGCAATAGTGCAGAGTTATCTCACAGAAAGGGGCCACGGTGTTTCTGTACCTCTATTATGTTGGTGCAGCTTCGGAGCTTTTAAATATCTTGATATATCTCGAGAACTACGCATCTGATCAAAAAATATCATAGAACATAAAAAGTAGGAAACTTAATTCTCTACAAAAAAGGTCTCTTAACGTTTTGCAATAGCTCGCTTCGTTTCCGAGATATTTGCAGATTTATCTCAAGGGAAGGGTCCTGACGGACATATTTCGAGATATTTCTTCTTCTTGTTGTTCTTCTTCTGCACAGCTAAGCTGGAAGTGGCATTTGCAGGTCGCAATAGTGCAGAGTTATCTCAAAGAGAGGGACCACGGTGTTTCTGTATCTCTATAATGTTGGTGCGGCTTCGGAACTTTTAAATATCTTGATATATCTCGAGAACTACGCATCTGATCAAAAAATATCATAGAACATAAATTGTAAGAAACATAATTCTCTACAAAAAAGGTCTCTTAACATTTTGCCATAGCTCGCTTCGTTTCCGAGATACTTGCCGATTTATCTCAAGGGAAGGGGCCTGACGGACATATTTCGAGATATTTCTTCTTCTTGTTGTTCTTCTTCTGCACAGCTAAGCTGGAAGTGGCATTTGCAGCTCGCAATAGTGCAGAGTTATCTCAAAGAAAGGGGCCACGGTGTTTCTGTATCTCTATTATGTTGGTGCGGCTTCGGAACTTTTAAATATCTTGATATATCTCGAGAACTACGCCTCTGATCAAAAAATATCGTAGAACATAAAAAGTAGGAAACTTAATTCTCTACAAATAAGGTCTCTTAACATTTTGCCATAGCTCGCTTGGTTTCCGAGATATTTGCAGATTTATCTCAAGGGAAGGGGCCTGAGGGACATATTTCGAGATATTTCTTCTTCTTGTTGTTCTTCTTCTGCACAGCTAAGCTGGAAGTGGCATTTCCATCTCGCAATAGTGCAGAGTTATCCCAAAGAAAGGGGCCACGGTGTTTCCGTATCTCTATTATGTTGGTGCGGCTTCGGAACTTTTAAATATCTCGATATATCTCGAAAACTACGCTTCTGATCAAAAAATATCATAGAACATAAATTGTAGGAAACATAATTCTCTACAAAAAAGGTCTCCTGACATTTTGCCATAGCTCGCTTCGTTTCCGAGATATTTGCAGATTTATCTCAAGGGAAGGGTCCTGATGGACATATTTCGAGATATTTCTTCTTCTTGTTGTTCTTCTTCTGCACAGCTAAACTGGAAGTGGCATTTCCAGCTCGCAATCGTGCAGAGTTATCTCAAAGAAAGGGGCCACGGTGTTTCTGTATCTCTATTATGTTGGTGCGGCTTCGGAACTTTTAAATATCTTGATATATCTCGAGAACTACGCCTCTGATCGAAAAATATCATAGAACATAAAAAGTAGGAAACCTAATTTTCTACAAAAAAGGTCTCTTAACATTTTGCCGTAGCTCGCTTCGTTTCCGAGATATATGCAGATTTAGCTCAAGGGAAGGGGCCTGACGGACATATTCCGAGATATTTCTTCTTCTTGTTGTTCCTCTTCTGCACAGCTAAGCTGGAAGTGTCAGTTGCAGGTCGCAACAGTGCAGAGTTATCTCAAAGAAAGGGGCCACGGTGTTTCTGTATCTCTATTATGTTGGTGCGGCTTCGGAACTTTTAAATATCTCGATATATCTCGAAAACTACGCTTCTGATCAAAAAATATCAGAGAACCTAAATTGTAGGAAACATAATTCTCTACAAAAAGGTCTCTTAACATTTTGCCATAGCTCGCTTCGTTTCCGAGATATTTGCAGATTTATCTCAAGGGAAGGGGCCTGACGGACATATTTCGAGATATTTCTTCTTCTTGTTGTTCTTCTTCTGCACAGCTAAGCTGGAAGTGGCATTTGCAGCGCGCAATAGTGCAGAGTTATCTCAAAGAAAGGGGCCACGGTGTTTCTGTATCTCTATTATGTTGGTGCGGCTTCGGAACTTTTAAATATCTTGATATATCTCGAGAACTACGCCTCTGATCGAAAAATATCATAGAACATAAAAAGTAGGAAACCTAATTTTCTACAAAAAAGGTCTCTTAACATTTTGCCGTAGCTCGCTTCGTTTCCGAGATATATGCAGATTTAGCTCAAGGGAAGGGGCCTGACGGACATATTCCGAGATATTTCTTCTTCTTGTTGTTCCTCTTCTGCACAGCTAAGCTGGAAGTGGCATTTGCAGGTCGCAATAGTGCAGAGTTATCTCAAAGAAAGGGGCCACGGTGTTTCTGTATCTCTATTATGTTGGTGCGGCTTCGGAACTTTTAAATATCTCGATATATCTCGAAAACTACGCTTCTGATCAAAAAATATCAGAGAACCTAAATTGTAGGAAACATAATTCTCTACAAAAAAGGTCTCTTAACATTTTGCCATAGCTCGCTTCGTTTCCGAGATATTTGCAGATTTATCTCAAGGGAAGGGTCCTGACGGACATATTTCGAGATATTTCTTCTTCTTGTTGTTCTTCTTCTGCACAGCTAAACTGGAAGTGGCATTTCCAGCTCGCAATCGTGCAGAGTTATCTCAAAGAGAGGGGCCACGGTGTTTCTGTATCTCTATTATGTTGGTGCGGCTTCGGAACTTTTAAATATCTTGATATATCTCGAGAACTACGCCTCTGATCGAAAAATATCATAGAACATAAAAAGTAGGAAACTTAATTCTCTACAAAAAAGGTCTCTTAACATTTTGCCATAGCTCGCTTCGTTTCCGAGATATTTACAGATTTATCTCAAGGGAAGGGGCCTGACGGACATATTTCGAGATATTTCTTATTCTTGTTGTTCTTCTTCTGCACAGCTAAGCTGGAAGTGGCATTTGCAGCTCGCAATAGTGCAGAGTTATCTCAAAGAAAGGGGCCACGGTGTTTCTGTACCTCTATTATGTTGGTGCAGCTTCGGAGCTTTTAAATATCTTGATATATCTCGAGAACTACGCATCTGATCAAAAAATATCATAGAACATAAAAAGTAGGAAACTTAATGCTCTACAAAAAAGGTCTCTTAACATTTTGCCATAGCTCGCTTCGTTTCCGAGATATTTGCAGATTTATCTCAAGGGAAGGGGCCTGACGGACATATTTCGAGATATTTCTTCTTCTTGTTGTTCGTCTTCTGCACAGCTAAGCTGGAAGTGGCATTTGCAGCTCGCAATAGTGCAGAGTTATCTCAAAGAAAGGGGCCACGGTGTTTCTGTATCTCTATTATGTTGGTGCGGCTTCGGAACTTTTAAACATCTTGATATATCTCGAGAACTACGCATCTGATCAAAAAATATCGTAGAACATAAAAAGTAGGAAACTTAATTCTCTACAAATAAGGTCTCTTAACATTTTGCCATAGCTCGCTTGGTTTCCGAGATATTTGCAGATTTATCTCAAGGGAAGGGGCCTGAGGGACATATTTCGAGATGTTTCTTCTTCTTGTTGTTCTTCTTCTGCACAGCTAAGCTGGAAGTGGCATTTGCAGCTCGCAATAGTGCAGAGTTACCTCAAAGAAAGGGGCCACGGTGTTTCTGTATCTCTATTATGTTGGTGCCGCTTCGGAACTTTTAAATATCTGGATATATCTCGAGAACTACGAATCTGATCAAAAAATATCATAGAACATAAAAAGTAGGAAACTTAATTCTCTACAAAAAAGGTCTCTTAACATTTTGCCATAGCTCGCTTCGTTTCCGAGATATTTGCAGATTTATCTCAAGGGAAGGGGCCTGACGGACATATTTCGAGATATTTCTTCTTCTTGTTGTTCTTCTTCTGCACAGCTAAGCTGGAAGTGGCATTTGCAGCTCGCAGTAGTGCAGAGTTATCTCAAAGAAAGGGGCCACGGTGTTTCTGTATCTCTATTATGTTGGTGCGGCTTCGGAACTTTTAAATATCTTGATATATCTCGAGAACTACGCATCTGATCAAAAAATATCGTAGAACATAAAAAGTAGGAAACTTAATTCTCTACAAATAAGGTCTCTTAACATTTTGCCATAGCTCGCTTGGTTTCCGAGATATTTGCAGATTTATCTCAAGGGAAGGGGCCTGACGGACATATTTCCAGATATTTCTTCTTCTTGTTGTTCTTCTTCTGCACAGCTAAGCTGGAAGTGGCATTTGCAGCTCGCAATAGTGCAGAGTTATCTCAAAGAAAGGGGCCACGGTGTTTCTGTATCTCTATTATGTTGGCGCGGCTTCGGAACTTTTAAATATCTTGATATATCTCGAGAACTACGCATCTGATCAAAAAATATCATAGAACATAAAAAGTAGGAAACCTCATTTTCTACAAAAAAGGTCGCTTAACATTTTGCCGTAGCTCGCTCCGTTTCCGAGATATTTGCAGATTTATCTCAAGGGAAGGGGCCTGACGGACATATTTCGAAATATTTCTTATTCTTGTTGTTCTTCTTCTGCACAGCTAAGCTGGAAGTGGCATTTGCAGGTCGCAATAGTGCAGAGTTATCTCAAAGAGAGGGGCCACGGTGTTTCTGTATCTCTATTATGTTGGTGCGGCTTCGGAACTTTTAAATATCTTGATATATCTCGAGAACTACGCATCTGATCAAAAAATATCATAGAACATAAAAAGTAGGAAACCTAATTTTCTACAAAAAAGGTCTCTTAACATTTTGCCGTAGCTCGCTTCGTTTCCGAGATATTTGCAGATTTATCTCAAGGGAACGGGCCTGACGGACATATTTCGAAATATTTCTTATTCTTGTTGTTCTTCTTCTGCACAGCTAAGCTGGAAGTGGCATTTGCAGCTCGCAATAGTGCAGAGTTATCTCAAAGAAAGGGGCCACGGTGTTTCTGTACCTCTATTATGTTGGTGCAGCTTCGGAGCTTTTAAATATCTTGATATATCTCGAGAACTACGCATCTGATCAAAAAATATCGTAGAACATAAAAAGTAGGAAACTTAATTCTCTACAAATAAGGTCTCTTAACATTTTGCCATAGCTCGCTTGGTTTCCGAGATATTTGCAGATTTATCTCAAGGGAAGGGGCCTGAGGGACATATTTCGAGATGTTTCTTCTTCTTGTTGTTCTTCTTCTGCACAGCTAAGCTGGAAGTGGCATTTGCAGCTCGCAATAGTGCAGAGTTACCTCAAAGAAAGGGGCCACGGTGTTTCTGTATCTCTATTATGTTGGTGCCGCTTCGGAACTTTTAAATATCTGGATATATCTCGAGAACTACGAATCTGATCAAAAAATATCATAGAACATAAAAAGTAGGAAACTTAATTCTCTACAAAAAAGGTCTCTTAACATTTTGCCATAGCTCGCTTCGTTTCCGAGATATTTGCAGATTTATCTCAAGGGAAGGGGCCTGACGGACATATTTCGAGATATTTCTTCTTCTTGTTGTTCTTCTTCTGCACAGCTAAGCTGGAAGTGGCATTTGCAGCTCGCAGTAGTGCAGAGTTATCTCAAAGAAAGGGGCCACGGTGTTTCTGTATCTCTATTATGTTGGTGCGGCTTCGGAACTTTTAAATATCTTGATATATCTCGAGAACTAGGCATCTGATCAAAAAATATCGTAGAACATAAAAAGTAGGAAACTTAATTCTCTACAAATAAGGTCTCTTAACATTTTGCCATAGCTCGCTTGGTTTCCGAGATATTTGCAGATTTATCTCAAGGGAAGGGGCCTGACGGACATATTTCCAGATATTTCTTCTTCTTGTTGTTCTTCTTCTGCACAGCTAAGCTGGAAGTGGCATTTGCAGCTCGCAATAGTGCAGAGTTATCTCAAAGAAAGGGGCCACGGTGTTTCTGTATCTCTATTATGTTGGTGCGGCTTCGGAACTTTTAAATATCTTGATATATCTCGAGAACTACGCATCTGATCAAAAAATATCATAGAACATAAAAAGTAGGAAACCTCATTTTCTACAAAAAAGGTCGCTTAACATTTTGCCGTAGCTCGCTTCGTTTCCGAGATATTTGCAGATTTATCTCAAGGGAAGGGGCCTGACGGACATATTTCGAAATATTTCTTATTCTTGTTGTTCTTCTTCTGCACAGCTAAGCTGGAAGTGGCATTTGCAGGTCGCAATAGTGCAGAGTTATCTCAAAGAGAGGGGCCACGGTGTTTCTGTATCTCTATTATGTTGGTGCGGCTTCGGAACTTTTAAATATCTTGATATGTCTCGAGAACTACGCATCTGATCAAAAAATATCGTAGAACATAAAAAGTAGGAAACTTAATTCTCTACAAAAAAGGTCTCTTAACATTTTGCCATAGCTCGCTTCGTTTCCGAGATATTTGCAGATTTATCTCAAGGGAAGGGTCCTGACGGACATATTTCGAGATATTTCTTCTTCTTGTTGTTCTTCTTCTGCACAGCTAAACTGGAAGTGGCATTTCCAGCTCGCAATCGTGCAGAGTTATCTCAAAGAGAGGGGCCACGGTGTTTCTGTATCTCTATTATGTTGGTGCGGCTTCGGAACTTTTAAATATCTTGATATATCTCGAGAACTACGCCTCTGATCGAAAAATATCATAGAACATAAAAAGTAGGAAACTTAATTCTCTACAAAAAAGGTCTCTTAACATTTTGCCATAGCTCGCTTCGTTTCCGAGATATTTACAGATTTATCTCAAGGGAAGGGGCCTGACGGACATATTTCGAGATATTTCTTATTCTTGTTGTTCTTCTTCTGCACAGCTAAGCTGGAAGTGGCATTTGCAGCTCGCAATAGTGCAGAGTTATCTCAAAGAAAGGGGCCACGGTGTTTCTGTACCTCTATTATGTTGGTGCAGCTTCGGAGCTTTTAAATATCTTGATATATCTCGAGAACTACGCATCTGATCAAAAAATATCATAGAACATAAAAAGTAGGAAACTTAATGCTCTACAAAAAAGGTCTCTTAACATTTTGCCATAGCTCGCTTCGTTTCCGAGATATTTGCAGATTTATCTCAAGGGAAGGGGCCTGACGGACATATTTCGAGATATTTCTTCTTCTTGTTGTTCGTCTTCTGCACAGCTAAGCTGGAAGTGGCATTTGCAGCTCGCAATAGTGCAGAGTTATCTCAAAGAAAGGGGCCACGGTGTTTCTGTATCTCTATTATGTTGGTGCGGCTTCGGAACTTTTAAACATCTTGATATATCTCGAGAACTACGCATCTGATCAAAAAATATCGTAGAACATAAAAAGTAGGAAACTTAATTCTCTACAAATAAGGTCTCTTAACATTTTGCCATAGCTCGCTTGGTTTCCGAGATATTTGCAGATTTATCTCAAGGGAAGGGGCCTGAGGGACATATTTCGAGATGTTTCTTCTTCTTGTTGTTCTTCTTCTGCACAGCTAAGCTGGAAGTGGCATTTGCAGCTCGCAATAGTGCAGAGTTACCTCAAAGAAAGGGGCCACGGTGTTTCTGTATCTCTATTATGTTGGTGCCGCTTCGGAACTTTTAAATATCTGGATATATCTCGAGAACTACGAATCTGATCAAAAAATATCATAGAACATAAAAAGTAGGAAACTTAATTCTCTACAAAAAAGGTCTCTTAACATTTTGCCATAGCTCGCTTCGTTTCCGAGATATTTGCAGATTTATCTCAAGGGAAGGGGCCTGACGGACATATTTCGAGATATTTCTTCTTCTTGTTGTTCTTCTTCTGCACAGCTAAGCTGGAAGTGGCATTTGCAGCTCGCAGTAGTGCAGAGTTATCTCAAAGAAAGGGGCCACGGTGTTTCTGTATCTCTATTATGTTGGTGCGGCTTCGGAACTTTTAAATATCTTGATATATCTCGAGAACTACGCATCTGATCAAAAAATATCGTAGAACATAAAAAGTAGGAAACTTAATTCTCTACAAATAAGGTCTCTTAACATTTTGCCATAGCTCGCTTGGTTTCCGAGATATTTGCAGATTTATCTCAAGGGAAGGGGCCTGACGGACATATTTCCAGATATTTCTTCTTCTTGTTGTTCTTCTTCTGCACAGCTAAGCTGGAAGTGGCATTTGCAGCTCGCAATAGTGCAGAGTTATCTCAAAGAAAGGGGCCACGGTGTTTCTGTATCTCTATTATGTTGGCGCGGCTTCGGAACTTTTAAATATCTTGATATATCTCGAGAACTACGCATCTGATCAAAAAATATCATAGAACATAAAAAGTAGGAAACCTCATTTTCTACAAAAAAGGTCGCTTAACATTTTGCCGTAGCTCGCTCCGTTTCCGAGATATTTGCAGATTTATCTCAAGGGAAGGGGCCTGACGGACATATTTCGAAATATTTCTTATTCTTGTTGTTCTTCTTCTGCACAGCTAAGCTGGAAGTGGCATTTGCAGGTCGCAATAGTGCAGAGTTATCTCAAAGAGAGGGGCCACGGTGTTTCTGTATCTCTATTATGTTGGTGCGGCTTCGGAACTTTTAAATATCTTGATATATCTCGAGAACTACGCATCTGATCAAAAAATATCATAGAACATAAAAAGTAGGAAACCTAATTTTCTACAAAAAAGGTCTCTTAACATTTTGCCGTAGCTCGCTTCGTTTCCGAGATATTTGCAGATTTATCTCAAGGGAACGGGCCTGACGGACATATTTCGAAATATTTCTTATTCTTGTTGTTCTTCTTCTGCACAGCTAAGCTGGAAGTGGCATTTGCAGCTCGCAATAGTGCAGAGTTATCTCAAAGAAAGGGGCCACGGTGTTTCTGTACCTCTATTATGTTGGTGCAGCTTCGGAGCTTTTAAATATCTTGATATATCTCGAGAACTACGCATCTGATCAAAAAATATCGTAGAACATAAAAAGTAGGAAACTTAATTCTCTACAAATAAGGTCTCTTAACATTTTGCCATAGCTCGCTTGGTTTCCGAGATATTTGCAGATTTATCTCAAGGGAAGGGGCCTGAGGGACATATTTCGAGATGTTTCTTCTTCTTGTTGTTCTTCTTCTGCACAGCTAAGCTGGAAGTGGCATTTGCAGCTCGCAATAGTGCAGAGTTACCTCAAAGAAAGGGGCCACGGTGTTTCTGTATCTCTATTATGTTGGTGCCGCTTCGGAACTTTTAAATATCTGGATATATCTCGAGAACTACGAATCTGATCAAAAAATATCATAGAACATAAAAAGTAGGAAACTTAATTCTCTACAAAAAAGGTCTCTTAACATTTTGCCATAGCTCGCTTCGTTTCCGAGATATTTGCAGATTTATCTCAAGGGAAGGGGCCTGACGGACATATTTCGAGATATTTCTTCTTCTTGTTGTTCTTCTTCTGCACAGCTAAGCTGGAAGTGGCATTTGCAGCTCGCAGTAGTGCAGAGTTATCTCAAAGAAAGGGGCCACGGTGTTTCTGTATCTCTATTATGTTGGTGCGGCTTCGGAACTTTTAAATATCTTGATATATCTCGAGAACTACGCATCTGATCAAAAAATATCGTAGAACATAAAAAGTAGGAAACTTAATTCTCTACAAATAAGGTCTCTTAACATTTTGCCATAGCTCGCTTGGTTTCCGAGATATTTGCAGATTTATCTCAAGGGAAGGGGCCTGACGGACATATTTCCAGATATTTCTTCTTCTTGTTGTTCTTCTTCTGCACAGCTAAGCTGGAAGTGGCATTTGCAGCTCGCAATAGTGCAGAGTTATCTCAAAGAAAGGGGCCACGGTGTTTCTGTATCTCTATTATGTTGGCGCGGCTTCGGAACTTTTAAATATCTTGATATATCTCGAGAACTACGCATCTGATCAAAAAATATCATAGAACATAAAAAGTAGGAAACCTCATTTTCTACAAAAAAGGTCGCTTAACATTTTGCCGTAGCTCGCTCCGTTTCCGAGATATTTGCAGATTTATCTCAAGGGAAGGGGCCTGACGGACATATTTCGAAATATTTCTTATTCTTGTTGTTCTTCTTCTGCACAGCTAAGCTGGAAGTGGCATTTGCAGGTCGCAATAGTGCAGAGTTATCTCAAAGAGAGGGGCCACGGTGTTTCTGTATCTCTATTATGTTGGTGCGGCTTCGGAACTTTTAAATATCTTGATATATCTCGAGAACTACGCATCTGATCAAAAAATATCATAGAACATAAAAAGTAGGAAACCTAATTTTCTACAAAAAAGGTCTCTTAACATTTTGCCGTAGCTCGCTTCGTTTCCGAGATATTTGCAGATTTATCTCAAGGGAACGGGCCTGACGGACATATTTCGAAATATTTCTTATTCTTGTTGTTCTTCTTCTGCACAGCTAAGCTGGAAGTGGCATTTGCAGCTCGCAATAGTGCAGAGTTATCTCAAAGAAAGGGGCCACGGTGTTTCTGTACCTCTATTATGTTGGTGCAGCTTCGGAGCTTTTAAATATCTTGATATATCTCGAGAACTACGCATCTGATCAAAAAATATCGTAGAACATAAAAAGTAGGAAACTTAATTCTCTACAAATAAGGTCTCTTAACATTTTGCCATAGCTCGCTTGGTTTCCGAGATATTTGCAGATTTATCTCAAGGGAAGGGGCCTGAGGGACATATTTCGAGATATTTCTTCTTCTTGTTGTTCGTCTTCTGCACAGCTAAGCTGGAAGTGGCATTTGCAGCTCGCAATAGTGCAGAGTTATCTCAAAGAAAGGGGCCACGGTGTTTCTGTATCTCTATTATGTTGGTGCGGCTTCGGAACTTTTAAACATCTTGATATATCTCGAGAACTACGCATCTGATCAAAAAATATCGTAGAACATAAAAAGTAGGAAACTTAATTCTCTACAAATAAGGTCTCTTAACATTTTGCCATAGCTCGCTTGGTTTCCGAGATATTTGCAGATTTATCTCAAGGGAAGGGGCCTGAGGGACATATTTCGAGATGTTTCTTCTTCTTGTTGTTCTTCTTCTGCACAGCTAAGCTGGAAGTGGCATTTGCAGCTCGCAATAGTGCAGAGTTACCTCAAAGAAAGGGGCCACGGTGTTTCTGTATCTCTATTATGTTGGTGCCGCTTCGGAACTTTTAAATATCTGGATATATCTCGAGAACTACGAATCTGATCAAAAAATATCATAGAACATAAAAAGTAGGAAACTTAATTCTCTACAAAAAAGGTCTCTTAACATTTTGCCATAGCTCGCTTCGTTTCCGAGATATTTGCAGATTTATCTCAAGGGAAGGGGCCTGACGGACATATTTCGAGATATTTCTTCTTCTTGTTGTTCTTCTTCTGCACAGCTAAGCTGGAAGTGGCATTTGCAGCTCGCAGTAGTGCAGAGTTATCTCAAAGAAAGGGGCCACGGTGTTTCTGTATCTCTATTATGTTGGTGCGGCTTCGGAACTTTTAAATATCTTGATATATCTCGAGAACTACGCATCTGATCAAAAAATATCGTAGAACATAAAAAGTAGGAAACTTAATTCTCTACAAATAAGGTCTCTTAACATTTTGCCATAGCTCGCTTGGTTTCCGAGATATTTGCAGATTTATCTCAAGGGAAGGGGCCTGACGGACATATTTCCAGATATTTCTTCTTCTTGTTGTTCTTCTTCTGCACAGCTAAGCTGGAAGTGGCATTTGCAGCTCGCAATAGTGCAGAGTTATCTCAAAGAAAGGGGCCACGGTGTTTCTGTATCTCTATTATGTTGGCGCGGCTTCGGAACTTTTAAATATCTTGATATATCTCGAGAACTACGCATCTGATCAAAAAATATCATAGAACATAAAAAGTAGGAAACCTCATTTTCTACAAAAAAGGTCGCTTAACATTTTGCCGTAGCTCGCTCCGTTTCCGAGATATTTGCAGATTTATCTCAAGGGAAGGGGCCTGACGGACATATTTCGAAATATTTCTTATTCTTGTTGTTCTTCTTCTGCACAGCTAAGCTGGAAGTGGCATTTGCAGGTCGCAATAGTGCAGAGTTATCTCAAAGAGAGGGGCCACGGTGTTTCTGTATCTCTATTATGTTGGTGCGGCTTCGGAACTTTTAAATATCTTGATATATCTCGAGAACTACGCATCTGATCAAAAAATATCATAGAACATAAAAAGTAGGAAACCTAATTTTCTACAAAAAAGGTCTCTTAACATTTTGCCGTAGCTCGCTTCGTTTCCGAGATATTTGCAGATTTATCTCAAGGGAACGGGCCTGACGGACATATTTCGAAATATTTCTTATTCTTGTTGTTCTTCTTCTGCACAGCTAAGCTGGAAGTGGCATTTGCAGCTCGCAATAGTGCAGAGTTATCTCAAAGAAAGGGGCCACGGTGTTTCTGTACCTCTATTATGTTGGTGCAGCTTCGGAGCTTTTAAATATCTTGATATATCTCGAGAACTACGCATCTGATCAAAAAATATCGTAGAACATAAAAAGTAGGAAACTTAATTCTCTACAAATAAGGTCTCTTAACATTTTGCCATAGCTCGCTTGGTTTCCGAGATATTTGCAGATTTATCTCAAGGGAAGGGGCCTGAGGGACATATTTCGAGATGTTTCTTCTTCTTGTTGTTCTTCTTCTGCACAGCTAAGCTGGAAGTGGCATTTGCAGCTCGCAATAGTGCAGAGTTACCTCAAAGAAAGGGGCCACGGTGTTTCTGTATCTCTATTATGTTGGTGCCGCTTCGGAACTTTTAAATATCTGGATATATCTCGAGAACTACGAATCTGATCAAAAAATATCATAGAACATAAAAAGTAGGAAACTTAATTCTCTACAAAAAAGGTCTCTTAACATTTTGCCATAGCTCGCTTCGTTTCCGAGATATTTGCAGATTTATCTCAAGGGAAGGGGCCTGACGGACATATTTCGAGATATTTCTTCTTCTTGTTGTTCTTCTTCTGCACAGCTAAGCTGGAAGTGGCATTTGCAGCTCGCAGTAGTGCAGAGTTATCTCAAAGAAAGGGGCCACGGTGTTTCTGTATCTCTATTATGTTGGTGCGGCTTCGGAACTTTTAAATATCTTGATATATCTCGAGAACTACGCATCTGATCAAAAAATATCGTAGAACATAAAAAGTAGGAAACTTAATTCTCTACAAATAAGGTCTCTTAACATTTTGCCATAGCTCGCTTGGTTTCCGAGATATTTGCAGATTTATCTCAAGGGAAGGGGCCTGACGGACATATTTCCAGATATTTCTTCTTCTTGTTGTTCTTCTTCTGCACAGCTAAGCTGGAAGTGGCATTTGCAGCTCGCAATAGTGCAGAGTTATCTCAAAGAAAGGGGCCACGGTGTTTCTGTATCTCTATTATGTTGGTGCGGCTTCGGAACTTTTAAATATCTTGATATATCTCGAGAACTACGCATCTGATCAAAAAATATCATAGAACATAAAAAGTAGGAAACCTCATTTTCTACAAAAAAGGTCGCTTAACATTTTGCCGTAGCTCGCTTCGTTTCCGAGATATTTGCAGATTTATCTCAAGGGAAGGGGCCTGACGGACATATTTCGAAATATTTCTTATTCTTGTTGTTCTTCTTCTGCACAGCTAAGCTGGAAGTGGCATTTGCAGGTCGCAATAGTGCAGAGTTATCTCAAAGAGAGGGGCCACGGTGTTTCTGTATCTCTATTATGTTGGTGCGGCTTCGGAACTTTTAAATATCTTGATATGTCTCGAGAACTACGCATCTGATCAAAAAATATCATAGAACATAAAAAGTAGGAAACCTAATTTTCTACAAAAAAGGTCTCTTAACATTTTGCCGTAGCTCTCTTCGTTTCCGAGATATTTGCAGATTTATCTCAAGGGAAGGGGCCTGACGGACATATTTCGAGATATTTCTTCTTCTTGTTGTTCTTCTTCTGCACAGCTAAGCTGGAAGTGGCATTTGCAGCTCGCAATAGTGCAGAGTTATCTCAAAGAAAGGGGCCACGGTGTTTCTGTATCTCTATTATGTTGGTGCGGCTTCGGAACTTTTAAATATCTTGATATATCTCGAGAACTACGCATCTGATCAAAAAATATCATAGAACATAAAAAGTAGGAAACTTAATTCTCTACAAAAAAGGTCTCTTAACATTTTGCCATAGCTCGCTTCGTTTCCGAGATATTTGCAGATTTATCTCAAGGGAAGGGGCCTAACGGACATATTTCGAGATATTTCTTCTTCTTGTTGTTCTTCTTCTGCACAGCTAAACTGGAAGTGGCATTTCCAGCTCGCAATAGTGCAGAGTCATCTCAAAGAAAGGGGCCACGGTGTTTCTGTATCTCTATTATGTTGGTGCGGCTTCGGAACTTTTAAATATCTCGATATATCTCGAAAACTACGCTTCTGATCAAAAAATATCATAGAACATAAATTGTAGGAAACATAATTCTCGACAAAAAAGGTCTCTTAACATTTTGCCATAGCTCGCTTCGTTTCCGAGATATTTGCAGATATATCTCAAGGGAAGGGGCCTGACGGACATATTTCAAGATATTTCTTCTTCTTGTTGTTCTTCTTCTGCACAGCTAAGCTGGAAGTGGCATTTACAGCTCGCAATAGTGCAGAGTTATCTCGAAGAAAGGGGCCACGGTGTTTCTGTATCTCTATTATGTTGGTGCCGCTTCGGAACTTTTAAATATCTGGATATATCTCGAGAACTACGAATCTGATCAAAAAATATCATAGAACATAAAAAGTAGGAAACTTAATTCTCTACAAAAAAGGTCTCTTAACATTTTGCCATAGCTCGCTTCGTTTCCGAGATATTTGCAGATTTATCTCAAGGGAAGGGGCCTGACGGACATATTTCGAGATATTTCTTCTTCTTGTTGTTCTTCTTCTGCACAGCTAAGCTGGAAGTGGCATTTGCAGCTCGCAGTAGTGCAGAGTTATCTCAAAGAAAGGGGCCACGGTGTTTCTGTATCTCTATTATGTTGGTGCGGCTTCGGAACTTTTAAATATCTTGATATATCTCGAGAACTACGCATCTGATCAAAAAATATCGTAGAACATAAAAAGTAGGAAACTTAATTCTCTACAAATAAGGTCTCTTAACATTTTGCCATAGCTCGCTTGGTTTCCGAGATATTTGCAGATTTATCTCAAGGGAAGGGGCCTGACGGACATATTTCCAGATATTTCTTCTTCTTGTTGTTCTTCTTCTGCACAGCTAAGCTGGAAGTGGCATTTGCAGCTCGCAATAGTGCAGAGTTATCTCAAAGAAAGGGGCCACGGTGTTTCTGTATCTCTATTATGTTGGTGCGGCTTCGGAACTTTTAAATATCTTGATATATCTCGAGAACTACGCATCTGATCAAAAAATATCATAGAACATAAAAAGTAGGAAACCTCATTTTCTACAAAAAAGGTCGCTAAACATTTTGCCGTAGCTCGCTTCGTTTCCGAGATATTTGCAGATTTATCTCAAGGGAAGGGGCCTGACGGACATATTTCGAAATATTTCTTATTCTTGTTGTTCTTCTTCTGCACAGCTAAGCTGGAAGTGGCATTTGCAGGTCGCAATAGTGCAGAGTTATCTCAAAGAGAGGGGCCACGGTGTTTCTGTATCTCTATTATGTTGTTGCGGCTTCGGAACTTTTAAATATCTTGATATATCTCGAGAACTACGCATCTGATCAAAAAATATCATAGAACATAAAAAGTAGGAAACCTAATTTTCTACAAAAAAGGTCTCTTAACATTTTGCCGTAGCTCTCTTCGTTTCCGAGATATTTGCAGATTTATCTCAAGGGAAGGGGCCTGACGGACATATTTCGAGATATTTCTTCTTCTTGTTGTTCTTCTTCTGCACAGCTAAGCTGGAAGTGGCATTTGCAGCTCGCAATAGTGCAGAGTTATCTCAAAGAAAGGGGCCACGGTGTTTCTGTATCTCTATTATGTTGGTGCGGCTTCGGAACTTTTAAATATCTTGATATATCTCGAGAACTACGCATCTGATCAAAAAATATCATAGAACGTAAACAGTAGGAAACTTAATTCTCTACAAAAAAGGTCTCTTAACATTTTGCCATAGCTCGCTTCGTTTCCGAGATATTTCCAGATTTATCTCAAGGGAAGGGGCCTGACGGACATATTTCGAGATATTTCTTCTTCTTGTTGTTCTTCTTCTGCACAGCTAAGCTGGAAGTGGCATTTGCAGCTCGCAATAGTGCAGAGTTATCTCAAAGAAAGGGGCCACGGTGTTTCTGTATCTCTATTATGTTGGTGCGGCTTCGGAACTTTTAAATATCTTGATATATCTCGAGAACTACGCATCTGATCAAAAAATATCATAGAACATGAAAAGTAGGAAACTTAATTCTCTACAAAAAAGGTCTCTTAACATTTTGCCATAGCTCTCTTCGTTTCCGAGATATTTGCAGATTTATCTCAAGGGAAGGGGCCTGACGGACATATTTCGAGATATTTCTTCTTCTTGTTGTTCTTCTTCTGCACAGCTAAGCTGGAAGTGGCATTTGCAGCTCGCAATAGTGCAGAGTTATCTCAAAGAAAGGGGCCACGGTGTTTCTGTATCTCTATTATGTTGGTGCGGCTTCGGAACTTTTAAATATCTTGATATGTCTCGAGAACTACGCATCTGATCAAAAAATATCATAGAACATAAAAAGTAGGAAACTTAATTCTCTACAAAAAAGGTCTCTTAACATTTTGCCATAGCTCGCTTCGTTTCCGAGATATTTGCAGATTTATCTCAAGGGAAGGGGCCTAACGGACATATTTCGAGATATTTCTTCTTCTTGTTGTTCTTCTTCTGCACAGCTAAAATGGAAGTGGTATTTCCAGCTCGCAATAGTGCAGAGTCATCTCAAAGAAAGGGGCCACGGTGTTTCTGTATCTCTATTATGTTGGTGCGGCTTCGGAACTTTTAAATATCTCGATATATCTCGAAAACTACGCTTCTGATCAAAAAATATCATAGAACATAAATTGTAGGAAACATAATTTTCGACAAAAAAGGTCTCTTAACATTTTGCCATAGCTCTCTTCGTTTCCGAGATATTTGGAGATTTATCTCAAGGGACGGGGGCCTGACGGACATATTTCGAGATATTTCTTCTTCTTGTTGTTCTTCTTCTGCACAGCTAAGCTGGAAGTGGCATTTGCAGCTCGCAATAGTGCAGAGTTATCTCAAAGAAAGGGCCCACGGTGTTTCTGTATCTCTATTATGTTGGTGCGGCTTCGGAACTTTTAAATATCTTGATATATCTCGAGAACTACGCATCTGATCAAAAAATATCATAGAACATAAAAAGTAGGAAACCTCATTTTCTACAAAAAAGGTCGCTTAACATTTTGCCGTAGCTCGCTTCGTTTCCGAGATATTTGCAGATTTATCTCAAGGGAAGGGGCCTGACGGACATATTTCGAAATATTTCTTATTCTTGTTGTTCTTCTTCTGCACAGCTAAGCTGGAAGTGGCATTTGCAGGTCGCAATAGTGCAGAGTTATCTCAAAGAGAGGGGCCACGGTGTTTCTGTATCTCTATTATGTTGGTGCGGCTTCGGAACTTTTAAATATCTTGATATATCTCGAGAACTACGCATCTGATCAAAAAATATCATAGAACATAAAAAGTAGCAAACCTAATTTTCTACAAAAAAGGTCTCTTAACATTTTGCCGTAGCTCGCTTCGTTTCCGAGATATTTGCAGATTTATCTCAAGGGAACGGGCCTGACGGACATATTTCGAAATATTTCTTATTCTTGTTGTTCTTCTTCTGCACAGCTAAGCTGGAAGTGGCATTTGCAGCTCGCAATAGTGCAGAGTTATCTCAAAGAAAGGGGCCACGGTGTTTCTGTACCTCTATTATGTTGGTGCAGCTTCGGAGCTTTTAAATATCTTGATATATCTCGAGAACTACGCATCTGATCAAAAAATATCATAGAACATAAAAAGTAGGAAACTTAATTCTCTACAAAAAAGGTCTCTTAACATTTTGCCATAGCTCGCTTCGTTTCCGAGATATTTGCAGATTTATCTCAAGGGAAGGGGCCTGACGGACATATTTCGAGATATTTCTTCTTCTTGTTGTTCTTCTTCTGCACAGCTAAGCTGGAAGTGGCATTTGCGGCTCGTACTAGTGCAGAGTTATCTCAAAGAAAGGAGCCACGGTGTTTCTGTATCTCTATTATGTTGGTGCGGCTTCGGAACTTTTAAATATCTTGATATATCTCGAGAACTACGCATCTGATCAAAAAATATCATAGAACATAAAAAGTAGGAAACCTCATTTTCTACAAAAAAGGTCGCTTAACATTTTGCCGTAGCTCGCTTCGTTTCCGAGATATTTGCAGATTTATCTCAAGGGAAGGGGCCTGACGGACATATTTCGAAATATTTCTTATTCTTGTTGTTCTTCTTCTGCACAGCTAAGCTGGAAGTGGCATTTGCAGGTCGCAATAGTGCAGAGTTATCTCAAAGAGAGGGGCCACGGTGTTTCTGTATCTCTATTATGTTGGTGCGGCTTCGGAACTTTCAAATATCTTGATATATCTCGAGAACTACGCATCTGATCAAAAAATATCATAGAACATAAAAAGTAGGAAACCTAATTTTCTACAAAAAAGGTCTCTTAACATTTTGCCGTAGCTCTCTTCGTTTCCGAGATATTTGCAGATTTATCTCAAGGGAAGGGGCCTGACGGACATATTTCGAGATATTTCTTCTTCTTGTTGTTCTTCTTCTGCACAGCTAAGCTGGAAGTGGCATTTGCAGCTCGCAATAGTGCAGAGTTATCTCAAAGAAAGGGGCCACGGTGTTTCTGTATCTCTATTATGTTGGTGCGGCTTCGGAACTTTTAAATATCTTGATATATCTCGAGAACTACGCATCTGATCAAAAAATATCATAGAACATAAAAAGTAGGAAACTTAATTCTCTACAAAAAAGGTCTCTTAACATTTTGCCATAGCTCGCTTCGTTTCCGAGATATTTGCAGATTTATCTCAAGGGAAGGGGCCTAACGGACATATTTCGAGATATTTCTTCTTCTTGTTGTTCTTCTTCTGCACAGCTAAACTGGAAGTGGCATTTCCAGCTCGCAATAGTGCAGAGTTATCTCAAAGAAAGGGGCCACGGTGTTTCTGTATCTCTATTATGTTGGTGCGGCTTCGGAACTTTTAAATATCTTGATATATCTCGAGAACTACGCATCTGATCAAAAAATGTCATACAACGTAAAAAGTAGGAAACTTAATTCTCTACAAAAAAGGTCTCTTAACATTTTGCCATAGCTCTCTTCGTTTCCGAGATATTTCCAGATTTATCTCAAGGGAAGGGGCCTGACGGACATATTTCGAGATATTTCTTCTTCTTGTTGTTCTTCTTCTGCACAGCTAAGCTGGAAGTGGCATTTGCAGCTCGCAATAGTGCAGAGTTATCTCAAAGAAAGGGGCCACGGTGTTTCTGTATCTCTATTATGTTGGTGCGGCTTCGGAACTTTTAAATATCTTGATATATCTCGAGAACTACGCATCTGATCAAAAAATATCATAGAACATGAAAAGTAGGAAACTTAATTCTCTACAAAAAAGGTCTCTTAACATTTTGCCATAGCTCTCTTCGTTTCCGAGATATTTGCAGATTTATCTCAAGGGAAGGGGCCTGACGGACATATTTCGAGATATTTCTTCTTCTTGTTGTTCTTCTTCTGCACAGCTAAGCTGGAAGTGGCATTTGCAGCTCGCAATAGTGCAGAGTTATCTCAAAGAAAGGGGCCACGGTGTTTCTGTATCTCTATTATGTTGGTGCGGCTTCGGAACTTTTAAATATCTTGATATATCTCGAGAACTACGCATCTGATCAAAAAATATCATAGAACATAAAAAGTAGGAAACTTAATTCTCTACAAAAAAGGTCTCTTAACATTTTGCCATAGCTCGCTTCGTTTCCGAGATATTTGCAGATTTATCTCAAGGGAAGGGGCCTAACGGACATATTTCGAGATATTTCTTCTTCTTGTTGTTCTTCTTCTGCACAGCTAAACTGGAAGTGGCATTTCCAGCTCGCAATAGTGCAGAGTCATCTCAAAGAAAGGGGCCACGGTGTTTCTGTATCTCTATTATGTTGGTGCGGCTTCGGAACTTTTAAATATCTCGATATATCTCGAAAACTACGCTTCTGATCAAAAAATATCATAGAACATAAATTGTAGGAAACATAATTCTCGACAAAAAAGGTCTCTTAACATTTTGCCATAGCTCGCTTCGTTTCCGAGATATTTGCAGATATATCTCAAGGGAAGGGGCCTGACGGACATATTTCAAGATATTTCTTCTTCTTGTTGTTCTTCTTCTGCACAGCTAAGCTGGAAGTGGCATTTACAGCTCGCAATAGTGCAGAGTTATCTCAAAGAAAGGGGCCACGGTGTTTCTGTATCTCTATTATGTTGGTGCCGCTTCGGAACTTTTAAATATCTGGATATATCTCGAGAACTACGAATCTGATCAAAAAATATCATAGAACATAAAAAGTAGGAAACTTAATTCTCTACAAAAAAGGTCTCTTAACATTTTGCCATAGCTCGCTTCGTTTCCGAGATATTTGCAGATTTATCTCAAGGGAAGGGGCCTGACGGACATATTTCGAGATATTTCTTCTTCTTGTTGTTCTTCTTCTGCACAGCTAAGCTGGAAGTGGCATTTGCAGCTCGCAGTAGTGCAGAGTTATCTCAAAGAAAGGGGCCACGGTGTTTCTGTATCTCTATTATGTTGGTGCGGCTTCGGAACTTTTAAATATCTTGATATATCTCGAGAACTACGCATCTGATCAAAAAATATCGTAGAACATAAAAAGTAGGAAACTTAATTCTCTACAAATAAGGTCTCTTAACATTTTGCCATAGCTCGCTTGGTTTCCGAGATATTTGCAGATTTATCTCAAGGGAAGGGGCCTGACGGACATATTTCCAGATATTTCTTCTTCTTGTTGTTCTTCTTCTGCACAGCTAAGCTGGAAGTGGCATTTGCAGCTCGCAATAGTGCAGAGTTATCTCAAAGAAAGGGGCCACGGTGTTTCTGTATCTCTATTATGTTGGTGCGGCTTCGGAACTTTTAAATATCTTGATATATCTCGAGAACTACGCATCTGATCAAAAAATATCATAGAACATAAAAAGTAGGAAACCTCATTTTCTACAAAAAAGGTCGCTAAACATTTTGCCGTAGCTCGCTTCGTTTCCGAGATATTTGCAGATTTATCTCAAGGGAAGGGGCCTGACGGACATATTTCGAAATATTTCTTATTCTTGTTGTTCTTCTTCTGCACAGCTAAGCTGGAAGTGGCATTTGCAGGTCGCAATAGTGCAGAGTTATCTCAAAGAGAGGGGCCACGGTGTTTCTGTATCTCTATTATGTTGGTGCGGCTTCGGAACTTTTAAATATCTTGATATATCTCGAGAACTACGCATCTGATCAAAAAATATCATAGAACATAAAAAGTAGGAAACTTAATTCTCTACAAAAAAGGTCTCTTAACATTTTGCCATAGCTCGCTTCGTTTCCGAGATATTTGCAGATTTATCTCAAGGGAAGGGGCCTAACGGACATATTTCGAGATATTTCTTCTTCTTGTTGTTCTTCTTCTGCACAGCTAAAATGGAAGTGGTATTTCCAGCTCGCAATAGTGCAGAGTCATCTCAAAGAAAGGGGCCACGGTGTTTCTGTATCTCTATTATGTTGGTGCGGCTTCGGAACTTTTAAATATCTCGATATATCTCGAAAACTACGCTTCTGATCAAAAAATATCATAGAACATAAATTGTAGGAAACATAATTTTCGACAAAAAAGGTCTCTTAACATTTTGCCATAGCTCTCTTCGTTTCCGAGATATTTGGAGATTTATCTCAAGGGACGGGGGCCTGACGGACATATTTCGAGATATTTCTTCTTCTTGTTGTTCTTCTTCTGCACAGCTAAGCTGGAAGTGGCATTTGCAGCTCGCAATAGTGCAGAGTTATCTCAAAGAAAGGGGCCACGGTGTTTCTGTATCTCTATTATGTTGGTGCGGCTTCGGAACTTTTAAATATCTTGATATATCTCGAGAACTACGCATCTGATCAAAAAATATCATAGAACATAAAAAGTAGGAAACCTCATTTTCTACAAAAAAGGTCGCTTAACATTTTGCCGTAGCTCGCTTCGTTTCCGAGATATTTGCAGATTTATCTCAAGGGAAGGGGCCTGACGGACATATTTCGAAATATTTCTTATTCTTGTTGTTCTTCTTCTGCACAGCTAAGCTGGAAGTGGCATTTGCAGGTCGCAATAGTGCAGAGTTATCTCAAAGAGAGGGGCCACGGTGTTTCTGTATCTCTATTATGTTGGTGCGGCTTCGGAACTTTTAAATATCTTGATATATCTCGAGAACTACGCATCTGATCAAAAAATATCATAGAACATAAAAAGTAGCAAACCTAATTTTCTACAAAAAAGGTCTCTTAACATTTTGCCGTAGCTCGCTTCGTTTCCGAGATATTTGCAGATTTATCTCAAGGGAAGGGGCCTGACGGACATATTTCGAGATATTTCTTCTTCTTGTTGTTCTTCTTCTGCACAGCTAAGCTGGAAGTGGCATTTGCAGCTCGCAATAGTGCAGAGTTATCTCAAAGAAAGGGGCCACGGTGTTTCTGTATCTCTATTATGTTGGTGCGGCTTCGGAACTTTTAAATATCTTGATATATCTCGAGAACTACGCATCTGATCAAAAAATATCATAGAACATAAAAAGTAGGAAACTTAATTCTCTACAAAAAAGGTCTCTTAACATTTTGCCATAGCTCGCTTCGTTTCCGAGATATTTGCAGATTTATCTCAAGGGAAGGGGCCTAACGGACATATTTCGAGATATTTCTTCTTCTTGTTGTTCTTCTTCTGCACAGCTAAACTGGAAGTGGCATTTCCAGCTCGCAATAGTGCAGAGTTATCTCAAAGAAAGGGGCCACGGTGTTTCTGTATCTCTATTATGTTGGTGCGGCTTCGGAACTTTTAAATATCTTGATATATCTCGAGAACTACGCATCTGATCAAAAAATGTCATACAACGTAAAAAGTAGGAAACTTAATTCTCTACAAAAAAGGTCTCTTAACATTTTGCCATAGCTCTCTTCGTTTCCGAGATATTTCCAGATTTATCTCAAGGGAAGGGGCCTGACGGACATATTTCGAGATATTTCTTCTTCTTGTTGTTCTTGTTCTGCACAGCTAAGCTGGAAGTGGCATTTGCAGCTCGCAATAGTGCAGAGTTATCTCAAAGAAAGGGGCCACGGTGTTTCTGTATCTCTATTATGTTGGTGCGGCTTCGGAACTTTTAAATATCTTGATATATCTCGAGAACTACGCATCTGATCAAAAAATATCATAGAACATGAAAAGTAGGAAACTTAATTCTCTACAAAAAAGGTCTCTTAACATTTTGCCATAGCTCTCTTCGTTTCCGAGATATTTGCAGATTTATCTCAAGGGAAGGGGCCTGACGGACATATTTCGAGATATTTCTTCTTCTTGTTGTTCTTCTTCTGCACAGCTAAGCTGGAAGTGGCATTTGCAGCTCGCAATAGTGCAGAGTTATCTCAAAGAAAGGGGCCACGGTGTTTCTGTATCTCTATTATGTTGGTGCGGCTTCGGAACTTTTAAATATCTTGATATATCTCGAGAACTACGCATCTGATCAAAAAATATCATAGAACATAAAAAGTAGGAAACTTAATTCTCTACAAAAAAGGTCTCTTAACATTTTGCCATAGCTCGCTTCGTTTCCGAGATATTTGCAGATTTATCTCAAGGGAAGGGGCCTAACGGACATATTTCGAGATATTTCTTCTTCTTGTTGTTCTTCTTCTGCACAGCTAAACTGGAAGTGGCATTTCCAGCTCGCAATAGTGCAGAGTCATCTCAAAGAAAGGGGCCACGGTGTTTCTGTATCTCTATTATGTTGGTGCGGCTTCGGAACTTTTAAATATCTTGATATATCTCGAGAACTACGCATCTGATCAAAAAATATCATAGAACATAAAAAGTAGGAAACCTAATTCTCTACAAAAAAGGTCTCTTAACATTTTGCCATAGCTCGCTTCGTTTCCGAGATATTTGCAGATTTATCTCAAGGGAAGGGGCCTGACGGACATATTTCGAGATATTTCTTCTTCTTGTTGTTCTTCTTCTGCACAGCTAAGCTGGAAGTGGCATTTGCAGCTCGCAATAGTGCAGAGTTATCTCAAAGAAAGGGGCCACGGTGTTTCTGTATCTCTATTATGTTGGTGCGGCTTCGGAACTTTTAAATATCTTGATATATCTCGAGAACTACGCCTCTGATCGAAAAATATCATAGAACATAAAAAGTAGGAAACCTAATTTTCTACAAAAAAGGTCTCTTAACATTTTGCCGTAGCTCGCTTCGTTTCCGAGATATATGCAGATTTAGCTCAAGGGAAGGGGCCTGACGGACATATTCCGAGATATTTCTTCTTCTTGTTGTTCCTCTTCTGCACAGCTAAGCTAGAAGTGGCATTTGCAGGTCGCAATAGTGCAGAGTTATCTCAAAGAAAGGGGCAACGGTGTTTCTGTATCTCTATTATGTTGGTGCGGCTTCGGAACTTTTAAATATCTCGATATATCTCGAAAGCTACGCTTCTGATCAAAAAATATCAGAGAACCTAAATTGTAGGAAACATAATTCTCTACAAAAAAGGTCTCTTAACATTTTGCCATAGCTCGCTTCGTTTCCGAGATATTTGCAGATTTATCTCAAGGGAAGGGTCCTGACGGACATATTTCGAGATATTTCTTCTTCTTGTTGTTCTTCTTCTGCACAGCTAAACTGGAAGTGGCATTTCCAGCTCGCAATCGTGCAGAGTTATCTCAAAGAGA